>NC_140296.1:183235136-184435136 GCF_964211825.1 Aythya ferina | reverse complement strand
TATATTTTCTCACACATTTTGCAGCTCCCTCAGACACAAGAAAAAGTAAATTTATGGTAAGTATAATATGGTGTATGACATATATTCAAGCTAAGTCTGGTTAGAGATTGAATTTGTAGGAAAAAAGATTTTATTAAAGAAAAATATCCATAACTGAAGTTGTCAATCGCACAGTGAAACTACTGCAGCTTGCATATTTCTTTGTAGTACTGAGGCAAAGTAATAAAAAACCTTAAAGTTGTTCTAACTTTAAATTTAGGGAGTCATACGCAGTTTAAATTTATCTTCATCACCAAGCTTTTAACTAGAATAATCAATTTAAAGTTACATGGCCTTCTGTAGTACCTGATAAGAAAAATGTGTCATGGTTGTTATAAGTCAAAGAATGGACCACTATTCTCTTCTATATGTTAGACTATGCTAACTTTATTTAAAGTTCTTATTAGCTTGTGAGTTAAGAGTAGGCTTTGATCTGCAGACTTCATAGTGGTTACTTTGGTTCAGTTCTTTTATTTTTTTTTCCTCTTTAAATTACTACAGTACCTTTAGAAGGCTACAACAATATCTGATAAATAAATCAACCCAAGATGAACAACTGTTTCTCAGATAAACTCCTTTCAGTACAAGGATGACAAAGAAAAATACAGTAAGTATAATAAAAGTATTTGTCATTTGCTAGGCTGGAAGTAGCAAACAACTTTAATGACCTCCCCCTCTACTATTAAGTCTTTATTATCTGTTACTGTGCTTCAGGTTTTTATTTTGAATAAAGATACTCTTGGAAATAATTATGCAAAATATATTTACACTGATGTTTGTGCATTAAGTGTTGTATTTGTTTCAGAACCTTCTAGCATTACCAGAGCCTCCCCTTTAACTCTGCAAGTATCAGGTAATTCTTGAGACACAGTCAAAACCAGGGATAAAAATATGGGTTAAACATGGTCTCTCTATCAATAAACTTGAGATGTGGCAATCTGCCCCACTAAAGACATTACAACAGCCTACTCGCCATACAAACTATGAAAGCAAGTTTTATACTTTGAGAGAAGCAAACTCCAGCACCCTTCTGGCCAGACACTAGCTTTCAGTTCTAGCCCTGAGACGAAATGGGTGCTTAAGAGATGTCTTAAGCAAGGGTATCTTTGATCCTCTGCTAGACTGGCCTCCCTAATAGTGTGAAATATCCTCAGAACCCCTGGGTCAGTTGTTTCTTGTCAGTATGTGCAATGCCCTTCTCTGTAGCACCTCTTCCTCTTCTTGCACCCACAGGGTGTCTTCTACTGTCATCAGCCCATCAGTATGTGAATCTGGCTTTCAGTTTTCTATGTTAATAATAGATGAAAATGTAACAGAACCAAGTTAAGGCTCTAAAGTATGGTTTTTTTACATAGACTTCTCATCTGCAGGTGGACAAATAGACAGAATATAGCCTTCCCTTCTAAGTGTCTCTGGTGTCCCTTGTCCTTCCCACATGATCCATCAATATTCCAGCCTACTCGTGTTTAACATTTTCATCCTGTCACGGTGAAATTTCTCTTCATATAAAATGCTTCCAGCCTTCATTCATTGGCCCACTGAATCTTGCACTGATCTTCTTTCATCCATTTAGAGTTCCCTTGTAAGACACTAATCACGTTTGTTGGTCTCAGGAGTAGTTTTTAAGCAGCCTCTGTTCTGCACTCCTCTGCTAACTGTATTGTTTGGTACTGCATTGTACAGATTGTACAGTGATCCTTTAAAATGTCACAAGTTAAACAGGGTCACCATTAAATGACAGAATCCCAGAATGGCTGAGCATTGGAGAAATACTGCTTGTATTCAGTTATTTATTGCTGAAAGTAACAACCAAGCCCTTGAGATAAAAGTGGAACTGGTAGAGGAAAGGGCAGTGGTTTTGAACTGGAACAGGAAAGGGATTTTAGTGATTTGTAGTTAGCTGTAATCTACTCTTGTTTACGGTCTGTCTACCTAAATGTTTCAAACATAGATGCCATTATTCATTTCATAGTAGTCTGATTTCAGTTTTCATACTGTCTAGTCCCCCTGGTGACTGCTACTTGATATTAATTTAGAGCAAAATTACATGTCACTCTACTGCCTGTTCCTAGTTGCTCTATGTCAGTCTGAATATGGTTGTATTCCTGTGCAGGGTGAATGAATCCTATTTACCTACATCGCCATGGATTTGTGACACCTAGTTACTGCTTGAAAAGTTCCCTGAGATCACTGATTTAGGAAAAAGGAGCCCTTCAGCCATCCCAATTATCATAAAGCAGTATCATCAATTTAAAAGTCCTATGGTACATTTTCTCTGAATAGAGCTGCAAAAGCAAGATATTTATTTTTTTTATCATCTAGATCAGTCAATTCAACTATCATAGTAACATACCAACACAAATCAGGCCAACTCAAAACACAAGGAAGGAAGAAAATTAAAAAGTTACCTTTTCACTTCCTGAAGGAAAAATTGCACTTTCTGGTGATTACATTATAATCAAATAATTATTAATAACAATAATCACGCTCCATATCTCTGGAACACCCTGCATGGGAAGAAGCTAATACACTGAGATGTAATTTTGTCAATATTGTCATTGTAACAGCTACAGACAACTTTACACTGAGGGAATCTTGAGCTGTTCTGTAAAAGGGTTTTCCAATATTTTTTTCTGAATCCATCAAGTCCTGAGCTGCTATTTCTTACACAATTGTATAGCATACACAATTTCACTTTCTGCCTTTACAGCTCCAGCAGCAACGGATGTCTTTTATATATCTCCAGAATCATGAACAGTCATCAACCTTTCTTTATTAAAAAATCCTTTTGTTCCCATAACTTGCTGTACTGTGGTTTACTCTAGGTAATTATGATCTGTAGTTTAATGTCTCACATCAGCAAAAACAGAATGCAGATATTTGTTAGCACATCTGTCATTTTTTTCCTGTATTTAACAGTACAGTCCATGAGTTATTAAAGAAATTGACTACTTACCTCCAAAAATTTTCCCTTGAAATATTCAAACAAAAAAAAAAAAATCCTTTGTCTTAAATGAAAGTTGACTTCAATCAATGGCAGCTGAAAAGAGGATATTGCTTTTTCAAAATCAATGCCCAAAACTAGTTCTTCTAACTATACAGAGTCATAATCTCACAAATTCAATTACAAAAAAAAAAGTGAATTGGTTAACTGGTCTGTCACTTTACTTTCTGTTGCATTTCTTTATCAGAAGTATTAAGTAACCTTTTTTTCTCAATGACACCTCATGATGTTGGTTACTTGACTGCCACCCGCAGTTATTTCTCACACTGTCCTATTGTTCCAGCTTTTAAGGACTTTTCCTTAACATCTAACTTTAGCTTTTCCTTTCTTAGCCTCAGGCTATCACTTACTGTCATGAAATCTTCTGAGACAGTATAATTCCCTTCATTCATTTTTATTGTTACCTTGATGGTATTTACAGAATGAGATTGTGTTCATTCCTTCTCTTTCATATTCTATAAAATGTCATTTATGACATATGTTATTATTTAATTAACTGATTTTAGACTGTATTCTCAGTTGCTGTCCCCAGGGCAGGCAGGGCAGGACCTGTCAGCCAGAGCCCATTTGGCAGTGGGACAGAGGGGACAGGGTCTATCTGTAGCCCTGCATGCCCCCAGCCAGCAGCAGGGGAGCTGAGGGGCAGCAAGGGACAGCCCCAGCCCTGGGTATCGGCCACCTTCTGGGGATGGGTCTGGGCCCAGAAAGCTGTGTGCTTCTTACTTTCTTGCCCTAAAATTAACTCATTTATAATTTTGACGTTAAATTTCATACCACTTTTACTGTATTGATATGGTCAGGTCATTTTGTAATTAGCTTTATTTTCTCAGTGGCTTTCTTACCCAGCTGGTGATATTTTATAAATAATCTTTCAATTTTGCTGGTAACAAGGGAGGGGGTTGCTGTGGGGTCAGAAATAAAGTACTGAATTGTGCTGATCTGGGAACCCCAGTCTTTCAAAGCAAAAGAAGTATTTCCAAAAATATTAACATGAATGTTGCAAGCAGGAATGAAATATCAGATTAAAACGCATCATATTTTAATATAATTTTTAAAAATCATATCATTTTTAAAAATTGCATGCCTTTTTCAAAAGCTCCTCTTTTATCAAATTATCTTCTTCCATGGAAAAACAGCTTCAATGAAAAAAAATAATTTGTTCCACTTAAAAATAGTGAGCTAGTAGAAAAAAGATGCAAGGAGTATTGGGTAACTATGAAATAAGCCCTTAACAATTATAGTTGGCTAGGTCTTTCTGACTTCATTGTTGTTAGAGTTACAGCACACTACAGTAATCTAAACTAATTTGAGAAAAAAGTATCCATATGAAGAAGCAAGCAAGCACTGGAAAATTAATATCAAAGTTAAGTAAGAAGTGAGCATGATTCTAAACACTGTGCTATCTTTCTGCATCACAATAGATGCTAGCTGCAAGCACAATCATGATTTAAATCACATTTATTTTACCAAAGTGAGATTCCTTTCACTTTAATAATCCTATTCCCATTTCTAATCCTGAGACATTCTTCAGTTTTTTTCTCTGATACAGAAATATACCATGCTACATATATCCATGGAAATATATCATGCTACAGTATTTATATAGTATTCGTATATTACGGTATTTATATAGTCATCGATACATCATACAGTATGCTATTCTACAATTGATAGAATTTATTTACTGAACTCACTTTATTGGATAAATCAGATAAAACAATTAGATAAAGAGATTGAGGACAAGGGATTTCTTTCATTGGCAAAATCTCCTTAGTAAACCTACCAATCTCATTAGCTACCAAGGGCCATTTTCCAAAAGTGCTTTAGATAAGCAGTCAGGTGCAGGGCTTTAAGGCAGTGATGCAGTGTACACAGACCCATATAGCCACATAGTGCCAGTGGCACATTCCCAGAACCTTCCCACCTCCTCACCACCTTTCCTTTTTTCTTATCCTCGTATAACCAGTTGGTAAGGGGTACATAGCTGACAGAGAACTTGTGGATTTGTGTAAATGAAACAGAAGATTAAGATGATCTTTCTGTATATTTCTGAGTGTGGGTGCCCTATCAATGGTGGATTTGCTGTGGGGAGGAGGAATATAGAGGTCAGCTTATACTGTGCAACCACATAGCCATATTCAGAAGAGGATGAAATTCAGCAGTGTATGTGCACATTTGCTCACATCTATTTTCTTCTTAAAATTAGCCTACTGGAGTTGAATTATACTGTCCTTTCTCTATGTCCTTTCTGACTCTCCTCAGTACAAAATACATGTATATATGTAGACATATATTTCAATTATAGTAAGAAAACTAGAAGAAAATGACTGCATTATAGCTACTTACATAATTCCATTCCATGCCTGTCATTTCAGCAATACAAACAGTACATGCCTTCCACCCCACCCTCCAACCCCACACTGGAATATGAAACAGGGTAGAGGAGAACAGATTTCCACATAGCCATCCACAGATTAGTTTGCTAGGACAGTTATTAGCCAGACCCCAGAGCTGATAGCCAGAGGCATCACAATAAGAAGTCAAATGCTGCTCTGCTACCCAAAGGAACCCTCATGATCACTGACTTTGACTTCAAAAAATAAAGGTGCTGCCACAAAATTCCAGCATACTGCTGGACAAAATGAAACCACTGAGCAGAGGATCTCTCTTTGGCAGATACATGCTTAATGTTTGTCTGGAAATGTTTGAGAAAACATTCTCGTTTTCCATCCCATTACATTGTCCCCAGTGCCTACTGAAGTCCATGATAACAGCCCTACTAGAAGCCAGCTTGGGCCCTTCCTTTTCTCTGTTATGTTACAAATAAAAGAAAGTGGGTCAGGTGAAGAAAGACACAGTCCAGTGTTCAGATCAGTCCAATGCATTGTTTTAAAACAGCAGCGAAAACAGCCTGCTATGTTATCTTGCATTTTTTTAGTGTTTGCTCTTTTACATTTATGTCCTATTTTCTTTCCATTCTGACATTTATCTACAGTAAATAGATAACTTGCACTCATTATTACATGCAAACAGCAACATCTCTGTGGGACAGTGTTGTAACAAATATCAAGTTATTACACTTAAAAGATTAGGAAGGAAGGGAAGGGGAGGCATTAACACCATATTTTATTTTTAAAGTTCCTCCTCTGTCACTCAAAGGAAATCAACCAATGTTGCTTTTTGTTCCAAAAGTGTGTAATAAAAATTAACTGTAAGTAATTTTTTACAAAGGAATGCCCAATGGATTTAATTATGAGGAAAGACTGTGACACTTATGGAATAAATATGACACCATATTCATCCCTTTTTTGTATCCTTCACCCACTAGAGATTGCTGAGTTGACCCCTCTGCAGCTGAGGAGTCAGCAGTTTGATTTTTTATGTCATAATCAGAGCAATTAGTACATAGTGTCTGCATTTTGACACATCAGGCAGAGCCAGAGGAGGCTGCAAAATACTGGTCCAGTGAGAGAAAACAAACAAATAAGCAAGTAAAACAAAACAAAATAAAATAAAAACAAACAAACAAACAAAGAGAATTGGAGCAATGCAGCAGAACTGATTCTATATATGCAAATAGTTCTGTGCCTCCAAGTGGCTCATCTTCATGAACTCTATTGCAATCAGTAAACTCTGAGTATCATATCCTAGATTTATTAATTTCAGAAAGAGTTTTTCTACATGCAAAGTTACTTCATTTTTGTCATAATGCTAAAACAAAGATTTAGAGTACAACAGAAAAAATATCTGCACCGTTTCCTTGTGCAACCAAGGGCACATCCACCAAGCACTTTTCCTTTGGATTTGAGGTGCTAATAGGGATTAAACAACTTCTTGCAGCCTCTTTTGTTTTATCCTTTCCTCCACCTGGTGAGGTCTATCTGTTTTTAGTTACAGGAAAAGGAAACTGCCCGACTGAATATGACATTTGTAATAGGATAAAAAACATTTGTAACAGGATAAAAAGACTAAAAAAGACCATCCCTTATTACCTCAGTAACTCTTAATATTCTGTGGTATATCAAGTGGGATTAGCCAATCCTACTCCATGTTGTTATTTTGAAAAAATAAAAAACAAAAACAAAAACTTACAGAGCAAATGTGTATTGTAAATGCATTTAAAGTATTTCAGTTTATAGGAAGATGTAAAAAATGTGGATACAAAAGGCCATATTCTTCATTCTTTTTTCTCAGTATCATGCAGATACACAAATATAAAGCCATTTCCTACTTACTTTGCAGGCTACCTGCTTTATGTGTAAAGATGTTGGAAAGCTACAACAATAACACAATTCCTGTCTAGTTAACTGTCTATTACCAACTAGAACAGGTTACTTCAGTCCCATGATTAAACAATGCTGTTTAGAGGAGAGGAAAAAAGATCCTTCAGTCGTCCATCTTTATCTCCTTCTGGATAAAAGGTTCAAGAGACCTGAAACCAAGGATTCATGATTTCTTCTCAGTTCTCATCTATTTCAAAGGACTGATGCTCTTTCATATGTTGCTTCTCACTGAGAAAGGACTGAGTATAATTTGACATCATTCAGGGACATTTTGACAGGCTTTTTTCTTCAGTGGTGGAAAGTGGGGATAATGGCATGGTCTCCATGGTTAAAATGTTATCTGCTTTGAAGTTAATGGGACTGGATCTCATCATGTGGTTGTTGTAAGTGGAAGCATGCTACTCAACATGTGCTAGTGCAGAAGTTTTGCAGCCCTTCATTGTTAAGCATTTTCAGTCTTATGGATCCTGCTTTCTATTCAACAGAAAAACTGAATTTCATTTTCAATGGTCATTAAGCACATATTCATGAAATAATTTCGATAAGTGGTTGTGGTGAACAAGTATCTCAGGACAATATATATATATATTCAAAGTCATTTTGGTAGGTCAGTTAATTAAGCAAAAATTTCATCTTTACCTTTAGTTTGACCAAATGTGAGTTTCACTCATTTGATAGCAGGATTTATTTCACTTAACTATGTGCCTAGTCTGGGCTTGTCATTGTTCTCTAACCTGTCGAGAGAAATGAGCACAGCTAGAGATAAATTAATCTCATTCTGTATTAAAAGTCTATTTCTGGCTGCAGTGTCCCACACTCTGAAAATATGTCCACTGACTGGAAAGCCATCTAGACAAACACCTTAGGCTAGACATATAATTTTCAGATAAGTAAAGATAGATGAGACATATCCTATTAAAGTATCAATGAAGTTTGCTTCATACCATTTTCCATTCTAACAGCAAATACTTATCCACAAAATTCAAATGCACAAATCTGTGATAGAAAAAATAACATGTTTTCAATTTATTTTTTCAATACTTGTCAAGGAAATATCAACCCATCCATTTTTGAAATTGCAGGGCCCTCCATGAACACCATCCATTGTTTCGTGTTTATATCAAATGTAACATGTAGTAAGGAATGCTACTGAACAACATCTGGATCCTTGAAGGAGAGTAGGTGACATATTTTGTTGTTTAAAGTAGACCTTAATTACCTTATTGTCTGTCCTTTTGTGCAGGTATTATCAACAAAGACTAAAATACTTGCTTTTAGAAATGTAATCCAGGCAAATTAAACTTTTAATTCTGCCTTTAGTTCACCTTAATATTTGCAGAAGTTCAAAGTGGAACACCAATCTGTTGGCTGCACATTAATCTACTTTATTCTGCCACTAAATCCTCAAAGTAACATGCAGTAATTTCTAGCTGGTAAGAAAATTGAGAGACATCTTTTTCAAGTGTCACGTATTTCTGTATGCAAGCAGTGTGGAGCGGTAGTTAAAGGTACTTTGTTCTCACTGCCAAATACAGAACAAGCTTCTTACATTTTCTCTAACCTGGTTTTATACAGAATATCCTCTTAAATGGGACTAACTACATTTATCCTGTGAGCTTAAAGATGGAGTTTATAAGCCAAAAGATTTTTTGAAATTATCTCAGTGTTTTCCAAAACCATCCCAGAGACATCATGATGCTATTTTTATGCCAGTTCCTCTGTCAAATCATTTGTGTTGTCACTAAGATTTGCTGCCAAAAGGGAAGGCAGCAGAATACAGTACTTTTTTTTTCTTTTTTTTTTTTTTTAAATGTGCCAACCACATCACAAACCTAGCCCTTTACCTATGAAATGTGAAATGTTTGTTATGTTATTGACATGAATGCACCAGTGAACACAACTCAGCAATGATGATGACATGGGCTATGAATAATTTCTTTTTCTGTTATGTTTTATGAATAATTTCTTTTTCTGTTATGTTTTCTTGTTACCCCATGGGCAATGTATGCTGGATATTGCTTTCTGTGCCTGATCTACATAGTATTTAGACTTGTTACAGCAGAAGTTAGGATGAAATTGTACTGATTCATGATCATGAGTCTGGAAATCCAGTTTAGCTTTTACTGCATCACAGCCTGGCTCTGACAACACTGAGGGAGAAGACCAACAACTGGGGCTTTGAAAAGCCTAGGATGATATTTTACAAAAATAGGGTGGTGGTTTTTGTTTGTTTGTTTGTTTTATTTTTTGTTTTGTTTTAAAAAGGAAATGTTTTGAAACTGCAAAAAGCACTGGTTAAAGTGTTATTGCCCCTTCTGTGCCTACATGCACACTACATGTAAGAGACCTGCTACTGTAATAGGCTACAACAAGGGCTGAAAACCTTTTCTTACTCTTTGAACCTGATGTACCTGCAAAAATACTCATGATGTTCATTTGAGAAGCCTGAAGACTCTCAAAAAAGTGGTCATGCATATTTCAAGTCCAGTGCTGTCAAGAGGTGCTTCCTATCTTCTGAAATCTGCCCTAAGCTACAGTAGTGCAATTTCTGTTCAGTTCACCTGAGGTGAGTCAAAGCAGTATAATACTATATACAGTGAAACTGGCTTGTACCATTTTTCATTTATTCTTCCATTTCATGGAAAAAAAAAAAAAAGAAAAAAAAAAAAGTAAATGCTTCTGTGTTGACTTGGGATAGTGTGAGCAAACTAGACAGCTTAAAGACAAACAGCCTACACACTAAGCTGAAAGCAGCTTCTTTGATCAGTCATTTCCTTTTCCTTTTATTTCCTGCTCTTTATGCAAGGAGCACACATACCACAACAAAGAATGTACAAATGCTTATACTAATAGATTTTGGTTTAAAAATATATCCAAAAATATTAATTTACCAAAATTATCTGTGCAAAGAGTAAATCATTTTAACGAACTGAAATCCCAAAGAGTTTGACTTAAAATCTGATCATAGGTCAGATTCACAACAGTTTTAAAAGGAATACTGTTAACACAAGCAAAGAGATGACAACTTCAGGTTATACCTGCTGAGTAATGAGAGGTCTTAATATTGTTCCTACTGATATCACATACCCATCTACAAACAAATAGAAAGACACCCCAATGGCAGTCCTCTATAACAGTCAGAAGAGGATGAACAGAGTTAATGATTCTTTGTAATGGCTAAAAGGTCTTCCATTTAGAAGAAAGACACCATTTCTAACTGCTTTATCAGAGAGGACTCTACTTATTAAAATGTTCTGGCACTACTATTTTTTACATTATTGCATTGTTTATTTGCAACAATTTGATGCAGGCACCAGGGAGTTTCATATCATACAGATTATAATTTAAAGGACAGAAGCTTACTTTTTCACAGTGTTTGCATGAATAAGCTTTAGTCTTCTAGACATGAGCATCTGAATATAAAAGATTTTTATCACTGTATTAGATCACATATATTTATAACGTGATGTACACTCCAGTCTTCTGCGTCTAAAAAAGAAGCTGATCATTATAATGGAACCTAAACAAAGGATAAAGCTACTGCCTCTGGGGAAGACTGAGACATTTTCATTCTGTCCTTTAATGTTAAAACTGTTATGTGTTAAAAAATATATTAAAATAGATTTTTATTTCGTTTCAAGAAATTTCTATGAGCACAATCCTAAATGATGATGTTAGTAATCTATTGAAAAGGTAAAATAAAAAAACAGGTTAAAAGAAATCACCCAATAAGATACACAAACTGAAAGTATTTACAGCTGGGTGGTCAGAAAGAAAGGTAGCCAGAAAGAAATCTGGACAGAAGATCAGGAGGAACACTGACACATCACAGAAGCATATCTCTGTGAGTGAAATTTCATACTCAGAAATAACTGATCAGCTTGTCCTTGCAATGTTTCTAAAATTCTTTCTTGCCTGCCATGACTGAGGAAATGAGATGTAGATGAGTGGCTGGGAAGGTAACCACAGAAGCTATCCTGACTTCCCTTTACACTACCGTGAATGATTGCTAGTATCCCACTGGAAGAGTGCATGGAGGATTACAGAAATCTGCAGAAGATGGTTATGGATGTGCAGGCCAAGGAGTTTTTTGTTTTTTTTTTTTTACTAGAGAAGTAAGGACAGGATAACACAAATGAAAAGACGGTTCAATCATGTGAAAGGCTGGGGATGGATTAGCATTGGGAGATTTTTTTTTTAAGATTAATCCTCTCAGCTGATGAATTCTATGCAAGTAGCTGGGAAAATACAAGGGTAAGGCAAGCTTTCAATTACTGAATTACTGAAGAAATTAGTAAAAAATCATGTAGGGTCCCTTTCTCATTTCAGTACAAAGGAAAAGGAAAAACAGGCAATCGAAGACATGATGAAGAGAAGGACCACAAGAGGAGGAAAATTGTAAGATTTATAGGAAAAAAGGCACCATGTAGGAACACAATCATTGATAGAAGGAAACCTAATCTATTCAGAAAATTTGGTGTGGGCAGTAAAAAGCTCAGAAAGCTTGTGCACTGTTCCAAGGAACAAAACAGGAGAATCTGAATTACTGCCATAGGACATAAAAGCTATATATTTTATATGTGGTGGACAGAAAAGAATAATAAAACAGTTTCTGAAAGATATCTATTATTAAAGATAGCTAGAAATAAAAGTGCTGAGGAAACACTAAGTAAATAATGCTACAGGGAGAAGTGATAGAGCAGATAAAACTGTCTGAGTCAAGCACTGGAAAACAGCATTGAGGAATTTGTATCAAGGTCTAGAATCTGCTTTAAATATGGAGACTGTCTCAAATCCTATGACTATTTATTTTCATTATGCAGAAGATTGAAATAGTCCTGAGAACTCAGGCTGGAATCTGGGCTTCTTATACAGCATTTGAGTGTTCATTTCTGTCTTACTCACTTTTTCTGTGGATTTGCTGTGCTCTGAGCCTTTCTGTTCACTGGTTAATCCAGGGGCTCCAGCTATGAGCTAGACACTTTTTTTCCCAGGCTGGAGTGCTGTTATGCATAAACGGGAGACTGAGCTCAAAACAACGACACCAAGTTAAGTGACTAGTCCTAGGGGATAAGTTTTATGTCACATGTTCCAGAGACATATCTACATTCCATCAGAAAACAAGGTTTTTGGTTGCCAAAAAAAATAATCTGAATCTTACTAAGCCTCAGCAAGATTTTTAAAAAATATAATTTTTCAGGACCTTCACTTCCACTAATCTCTTTTGGTGATAACACCAACATTTCTTATGGGTTTAGGTCATCTTCTCTTACTGGTAAGTACGAAGGAAGGATTTATTTTACTTTCATAAAATGTTCCCCTAAGCCAATCTGCACTGCTTGTGGAGGAAAAGTGTTTCAGGCAGAAAGAAGACAAAACAAATCAAATGAGTAGTAGCACATTTTATTATAAAAGTCAAAGACAGATTAAGAAAATGGGTCCTGTTCTCCAAATACCTTAGCTTTTTACCCCTGGCCAATTGCTAATGCAATTCTTTGATTATTTATTTTCCAAACCAGAGATAAGGAAGGTATGCATTTTTGAATGTGATGTTCATTTCTAAATTCATTTACAAGTGTGTCTATACAAATTTGCAGATATGTAAACAACTGAATGTTTACCTGAGGTGAATCTAATAAATGCTTAATGTATTCTAAAGCAAAATAACCTTTTCAAGCCAGTGCCACAGCTGAATCTAATGCTTGCTGACAGACTCTATTTTGGCAATTATTTTTAAAGGTCTGTTTCTCTTCATTTTATTAGTGCATGATAAAGTCGAGCCCTAAGGCATCCAATTTCTGAGTTAAGTGATGAAATACAGTAGTTACTGAAGAGGACTAAATTAAAAAAATAGAAATGATATTATATTTGAAAAAAAAATCTCTATGCAGAGTGAGTTTTCAAGAACTTGGGATCTTACAAACAGTAGCTAGTATAAGATGATAGTATTTTATTGATAGCCCATGTGTTATAGTTACGTTTGTATGCCTTTCACTTGTATTAGATGATAAGGTGCATGTTGTTACTAAATGCAAGAGAGAACATCAACCCCTCTGACTTTGTGCTGTTTAGAGACCGTTGGTTGTTAACAGACTTGGTAGGAAAGGTATTGACAAAACCAGTGAGAAGGGCAGCAAGCTGGCAAACCACCAGCAACTATTCTGCAAGCTATTGATTAAAAACTACTTCATTTTGGAACTGCAATGACGGCAGTAGAAGTGTGAACAGAAAACCTGTCTATCATTTCAAAACATGCCTCTTTGTTCAATAAAGAGATGGGTTTCACTAATTATCTAGATGTTTCTAACAGCAGGGCAAAGGGATTTAAAGTGAAACGCTGTTTCATCTTCCAAGGACAGCCTATTTACATTCTGTAGAGAAGTATTAGGACTGAATAATGTTGTGAAATATATGAATGTAAAGAAAATTTGATCTATGTCTTTTTGGATATATGAAAAATATTAAAGTGTGCCTTGGCTTTGGCTGTGACAGAATTAATTTTCTTCCTAGTAGCTGGTATGTTGCTGTGTTTGGGATTTAGGATGAGAATACTGATAACTCAGTATTTCAGTTCTTGCAGAGCATTTCTTACACAGAACCAAGCTTCTCATGCTGTCCTGCCAGCAAGGAGGCTGGGAGTGCACAAGGAGCTGGAAGGGGACACAGCCAGGACAGCTGGCCCAGACCAGCCAAAGAGATATTCCATATCAGAAGGTGTCATGCTCAACAGTTAATATCAGGTGCTGTCCAGGGTGGAGAGGACTGCTGCTCAAGGACGAATTAGGTATTGGTCTGTGGGTGGTGAGCAACTGCATTGTGCATCACTTGCTTTATACATTCTATCATCATCATCATTATTTCCCCTCCTTTTCTGTCCTATTAAACTGTTTCTATCTCAACCCATGAGCTTTCACTTTTTTTTTTTACCCGATTTTCTCCCCCATCCCACTGGGTATATGTGGGGTGAATGAACATCTGCGTGGTGCTTAGCTGTCTGCCAGGTTAAGCCACAGCATCTTCTAATTTCCCAGCAATTAAACTGTCCTCAGCAAAGACAGGCTGTGAATGTACTTACTCGAACAAACATTATATCTATTTGAAGAAGAAAGATGACTTGACTCACAAATCATGAAATCATAATTCATGTTTGAAAGGATTTTTGGAAGTCTTCTAGTCCAACCACCTCCTCCTAGTGGCAATTAAATGCACTAGTTGGCTTTAATTTCCCTGACCACTCCGTTATTCTCTGTAACTTCTTTGCAAAGGATCTGCTGCCTTTTTCAAAGTTGGCTATCATATGGCATAGCTTTGAGACCCTGGTTCAGAGTTCTGTGAAGACAACACAGAATCTTGTGAGAAAGATTGTAATGAGAAAGAGCAGTAAGAAGCTTGACCTGGCTTTTCTAACACCCTATGCACATTGGCTCACAAGCTACATTTACTTACCCACAGGCCATTGCTTTTCATCCTTGACTGAACTATAACACAGGTATGCTTTGGATGGCCTTGTACCTCGTTGATCCTGGCCTTGTTGACTTGGGCTTCTGTCTTGACCTCAAGCATGTCTTGTAACTATGGAGTTCTCTGGTGATCACTGGACTGCAGGAGTAGGCTAAGGGGTGGGAAATAAAATAAAGCCTATGCTGACATACAACGATAAGAATTTAAACAATTTATTACTTCTCGCTGGCTTTCCTCAATTCTATAGAGCCAAGATGGGGCGGAAAGGGAAGTACATTTAAAGAACAACAGAAACAAGGAAACCGAGGTTTGTTAATAGGGTTAAGGCAAAGGTGAGATGTTCCCTCTGCTCTCCTTGTTTAAATATTTGCTTTGTCTCCTCAGACTGAAATTCTTGTGCATCTGTTTTGTTTATTCTTTTGTTTGCAACAACCAAAAATAAAGAAATGGACTTCAGTGATTTGATTTTTCAGGATGCTTTCAGTCAATGCTATAAAGTTCTGAGTCAGAGCTTTTATTGCTTCCCAAAATAAATAAATTAATTAATTAATTAATAAAAATATAACAGAACCTTCTTTTAACATGATCCACATGAAAAATTGGACTGAAAATTTTAGGCTGATTGTTCAAACTAATATAAATGAATCAGGAACAAAATAAAGCAAAATAAAGCCAAAGCCAAAGGCAAACAAACAAACAAACAAACAAGAACGCCTATGCATTTAATTCTATTAAAATGAATGATAGCATTATTGGTAATGATCTAAAATATAACAATAAAAATCAAATGAAGTAATAAAAATCTATGTTTAAATAACATTTATAACTTTAGCTAGCCCTCATAAGCCAGGTGATGGAAGCTTTTACATATTTTCTTTCTATGTGCTATATTTCCAAAGAAAAGCTGCAATATTTTAAGGTATAATAGATAGAGTCTATAATAAAATGGTTAAAGCAGGGATTTTAAAATGCTAATTTTGCATTCTCATGCTTTGTGTGAAGTGGGCCCCTATGTGCAATATACTTATGACAACAGAGTTTCCTGACAGCAAGAAAGATTTGCCTATTTTTTCAGAGGTAATTAAGAAAAAAAAACAATTGAAGAACATTAGCATCAAGTAACAATTCCAGCCCCTAGTCTGAGGAGAACTACTCTCAAAATTAAATTATTATTTATGATTAATCATTATCCTATACAATCTGGATAGGATCACTGATTTTCTATAGAACTTTTCAGCTTATTGTCTCAAAGGACAATGTTTAAACTAATAGCAAATGAGACTGATGCTGTGAGGGAAGTGATGCTTAAGTACTTAAACAGAAAGGGCAGAAATACAAAAATAGAACCAAAGCAAAAGGACAACATGCAAAATTTACATATTTGTTCTTGCCTTTCAACAAAGAAATGCAATAAAACACCTGTCTTAAAGTCTGTTTACTCCTTTCATTAGCTTTGCCTGTTTGATTTTATCTTTAAAAAATAGCTTTGTTGAAGGACGACTCCATGCTTAGCTTTCATGCTGAACTCTTTTTTTTTTTTTTTTTTTCCTTCATGCTATATATATTGTTGCACATAGAGAGTATGGTTAAAGAATACGTGTGCACATTCACCCTCACACTAATTCCTACCAAATTAAGGTTCTCCTGCAGAACCAGGGCAGATTATTCAGAAAGCTCTCTGCTTCCGCTGCCATTTGGTTAATCATTTAAACTAACAGATTACATGACTGCTCCAAAAGCATTAAAAATCAGCCTATGTTCCTGTTGAAACCACAGGGATTTGTCACTGATATTAGTGGGTGCTAACTTCCTCTAGATGCTTTTTTGAGGTATTTGATAATTAGGATAAATCATTTTGGAATGGTAAATCATGGGATTAATAGGCCAATGGAATAGAATTCACCAGGGTTTTCATCTTAGAATTCAGCAGGGTTTTCATCTTAAAATGAAATGACAGAAGTGGGATTTGAGAACTGTTCCAGTCCAGATCCCTAAACCCTGATGACACGGCTGAACTGTGCACTGGGAGCCCAGGTGCTCTGGGGATATGAGCAGACCTTCCAGGATGCTTCCAGGCCATGCAACCTATTAAGTTTAGATTTACGTGACTGGAACAGCCACTGGATTATCAAAGGTCTCCAAGACTAAGACTAACTAATTCGTTGCCAAAACTGCTGCCGGGTAGCAGCAAGTGGCAGGCTGGTGCATAGGGAGGGCAATCCACAGCTGAGGTTAACCACAGTGAGGCATCACAGTGTCCCCACCATCAGGGCACAGACCCACAGTGTCTGAGCATGGTGAGCAGAGCAGACAGGCACATTGAAAGAAGTCCCACCCACAGTCCATTGGACCAGACAAAGGCATAACATCAGTCCAGGAAATCTAATCAACAGCTCAGGAACAGCAGTGAACAGGAATGAATAGTCCAGCAGGGGTGAGAACTAGGGCCTGGGCCTGAGGTGAAGTGGGGCCATGGACAGGATGGGTGGGTGGGAGACCCAGGTGAGGACTGTCAGGGCAATAAGGCCTCAAAAGTGCCCTCTGGGCCCTGGCAGCCATTTCACAAAGGAGTTCAGGAGCCTCAGCAGAAAAGATTTTCACTGCTAGCAAGAGGAAAACACTCTCAGCAGGGCCTCTAAGTTGTCCTCCTACTTCTTTAGCAAAACATCTCAGTCTCATTAGAGTTAGAATTACTTTGGGTAACTGACTGTGAAGGAAAAGTAAATGACTGTAGATAGACCCATAAAACCAAAGAAATAATTAAATAGGTCCTTGTGGATTAGTAGCATTCCAGAAAACACAGCACTGGTTGAGCCTATTTATTATTTGGTAGATGGTGTTCTGACTTTATGGGAAGCTGCTTATTACTTCTCCCATTTTCAGTATTGATCCTGGTATTGTAAAATATAGTACTTGGATTACAATGCCAACCAGTTCCTGGAAGATATGAAGTACACAAACCATACATTTAGTGTTTCCCTTCTGATACACCACCACTGCCGAACCTGCCTGTTTCACTCATGATTAGTGTTAGTTAAATTTAGAAAGCATAAAAACCTAGAAGTGTAGCTAAAAGAGATCTTTTTGCTTACTGATTCTAGCCCCTTGCTTTCTGTTCTATAATCCAATCCATAAATGATGAAGCTTGGCATTTGAAGTAATTGGTGGTTTTGTTATCACCGTGTCCTTTTTTTGTCTGTATGTTTCCTTGTCTGTTTTGAAGACAACTCCAGGCTATTTTTTGCATACCCTGTGTTCGGGATGTGCAATTGTCAGGTCTTAGAATCAAATGTACCTGCTGGATTTTAAAAGAAAATGATTAATTTTATTGCTGGCAGTAACAAGTTATGCAATATAAATAAATAAATAAATGATAGATACTTATTCTTCACTGAATCCATGAATGGAGAATGAAAGAACATTACACAACTGTAATGTTCTGTCACTGTAAGTAAACAGTGTCACATCCCATGGGGCTGAGATGGATCATTGCAGTGTTCTCAGAAACATCATTGAGCCACTCTGAATGGTGTTAAACAAGCTAAATAAATGGCCTGATCAGGATTAACAGCTTCACTTGATATCCATATAGCACTGAAGTGTTGCAAATAGCTGTAGTAGAGCTCAGCTGACAAAAATTCATGACAGTGCAAGCTACGTAGTGAGATTTTTCTGTTTATCTGTTCTGCTTCCTTCTCTCTGCCTTCCTCCAACTTTTCTCCAGTCTGTGGCAGAAATATGCTAATCATAGAATCATAGAATATCCTGAGTTGGAAGGGAGCCATAAGGATCATCGAGTCCAAATCCTGGCACCACACAGGTCTGCCCAAAAATTCACACCATATGACCAAGCACAGTCCAAACACTTCTTAAACTCCGACAGGCTTGGTGCCATGACTACATCCCTGGGGAGGCCGTTCCAGTGTGCGACAACCCTCTCAGTGAAAAGCCTCTTCCTGATACCAGCCTGAACCTCCCATGTCATAGCTTGACACCATTCCCTTGGGTCCTATCAATGGTGACTAAAGAGAATAGATCAGCGCCTGCCCCTCCACTCCCCCTCATGAGGAAGCTGTAGACTGTGATGAGGTCTCCCCTCAGCCTCCTCTTTTCCAGGAGGAACAGACCAAGTGACCTCAGCCGCTCCTCATACATCTTCCCCTCCAGGCCCTTCACCATCTTAGTAGCAGCCCTATTAGCCCTATTTTATTAGGCTTTGTGAAAGGAATTTGATGGGAGAATTTGGAAAAGCTCAAAGGCCATAGCCTAAAGAAATTCTAGTTTCCTGAGCTGCCCAATAACAGATTAACATGTAAAATAATCCTCTTTCCTCCAACTCTACCAGTTATTTCAATCAGACAACCATTGCTACTCTGAATTTGTATTATATGTCATTTACCTTTACAATACCACAGCTACAATGGTACCACCAACAGTGAAGCAAGGTCCCAAGAGCAATCATATTATTGGCAAAACAGGTTGAGTGCTGGAGTAATGGATTTGCTGTGTAAATTTGGATAACCTCAAGCTACTCTTACTCATAAGAGAAGCTGAACTGGCTCCTGGCTTTTGAGGGTCATAGAAACATAAATTTGTCTTTGAGCATCGTTTGCCAGAACTAAAGGGAAGCTGTTTGGGTTCATATAGCTACTCATTGATCTTAGTGTAGTGTCTATTTTTTAATATAGCTATATGGAGTTTTTTTAAAAAAAAAAAAAAACAAAAAACAAACAAACAAACAAACAAAAAAAAAAACAGTAAAATCCCGATGAAAAATAATAGCTTCTTCCATTTCAATAGCTAGTTGTCACTCTGGATGTTTTGAGCTGGATCCATCTTTATGATGAACACCTGCCAATTACTTTTTTGGGCAGGAGATCTGGTTTAGGAAAAAAAAAAAAAAAAAACAAAAAAAAAAAGCTAGCCAGAAGGGCTTATAATAATTTACTGCAGCTCCTTAATAAAATTGTGATGTTTTTCCTTGAGGAAAATCACAATTTTACAGCATGGAAGTCCATAAATTGCGTTTTGTACACAGGAAGCCACAAGAGCTGTTGCCGTCTTATATGGCCATTACAGTATTTCTTTTTCATATGTTTATTTATTTTATATGTTTTATTTATATATAGTATTATATACATTTTAAAATATATTTCTATATTTATAAATGTATATTTCATGCAATCCTGATATTACAGACCCTGCTAACTCTTCATGCAACATGTAGTGCTTTTTCTCAGTGGTGGAACACAACTACCTATGCTAGCAAGCTTTTAGGGTGTTTTTCACATGATTTTGTCATGTGCCATCTGTAACTTACTGAAGACTTTCTGGGTATGTTTCTGGAATTAGGAAGTTCCAGTGAGGGCTGCCAATAGGTAGTTTGCATGCAGCTAGCCTATTTCCCAGGATACCACTGGTTAGGAGCAGGCTTTTCTGTGCCAGCTGGACTCAGGAACCAGGAATATTCTCAGCAAATGCAATTTACTAGCATAATTGTCAGGTATCTCATCTTCCTTTTCCCTTAGTTTTTACTTGATCTCAGTAAAACTCCCTCTGATCTCTTACAACCCGGTGGTACTAAAACAGAAAAAGAAAAAGTAAATTGGATCTTTCTTGGTAACAGAAAATAGAGAAGGAGAATGGCATGACTCTTGTTGGCTAAAACTGGCAATGATTATTTCCTGTAGTATTTTTCAGGTGATTAACAGAGTGAACTTTGTCTCAAGGTACAAGAAATCATTGACAGCTTTGTGAACAAACTGCTTCACAAATTGCAAGCTGGAACAAGTATCTAGGACCCAAAGAAAGTCAAAAATCATCCTCATATTTTGCAGCATTTTTCATCTCAAAGAACATCAGGCTTTGGGAATTTACAAGCCTGCCAGGTGAAACAGTCAAAATGATTTCCAGAAAAGTGTTTTGATCAAGAGTGGTTCGATTTGTCAAATTTGGTAGCTCTCTCTGCTGACAGAGAAAATGTCAGGTGTGGTAGCACAAATCAAACTACCTGCAGTAATGTTTGCATGCATGTAGCAAGAACAAAAGGATTTTGTTATTACCCTGGGCTCTCTGACATATAACTGCCACAACAGAGCCAAGCATGCTGGTTAGAGCCTAGGCTGTGATGCAGAAGCAATTCTATAAAAGATTGAAAGTCACATTTCTAGTCCTGTTTGTTCCATAAATCCTTCAAGGACTTTTGTGACTTTGTGAATATCAATTACACATTCCTGCCCACATGTCCAAGTAATCTAAAGCTCATACTTCTGCCAACAACTGAAAGAGTCCTGCTGCTTTGGCCAGCACTGAAAGACCACTTCTTGTTCTCTGAAGGGATACCATATATGTTGCTCTGCTAAGCAACAAATCTGCTTTGTTTTTGTTCAGTCTGTTATTGTTATTCAAAAAAAAAAAAAAAAAAAAGCCAATGCAATTTTCAAAAAGCTAAACTAATCTCTCCACTTCATGCAAGAGATTAAATTCATACAGAAAACAGAAAGAAAAAAAAAAAAAAAGAAAAAGGAATCCCTCTAAATTTCTACATCTCATCATGCAGTGCTACTGTTAATAGGCTATATCATTTGATAAAACTTAATGATGTCAATGAAATTTAATTCCACTTTGGTACTCCAAAATACAATCAGAATTGTTTTATGTGTTTCCGTTTTTATTTTTCCTCTTCTTTTTGCCTAGTAATTTAGGTAGTTTTCTTCTTATAATTTGGCAACAGTTAAAACATTGCAAAAATAAATTTGACTAAAATAACGGAAATCACATATGAATATAAAGCTGGAGAGAGAACTTTTAAGATCTAACCTACCTTTTCTTGTCTCACTGCTGTGTGTATTGCAACAGTTTAATATCCTGTTTTCTGCTGTAGGGAAAAAATATAATGAAAGCTATGAAGTTGAAAATTTCTTTTCACACACATCTGCAAAAGGATAACAATACTTGTGTAATGCAGGACTCAAATTGTTTATCTAGTCAGCAAAACAAGTGTTGGTGTGTATTTTGTTGTTGTTTGTTTTGTTTTGTTCTTGCATGTCCAAGTGTTTAAAGTTAAAGATTGTATTCTCTTAATTTTTCTAACACACATGCTAAGAGCTTACAAACATGGACCAAACACGTCCTCAAGGAAAGCTTCCTGACTCACTTTTCCTAGACCAGTGAGATTTTCTGAAATAAATCTTTGCTGCATGGTAACTGTTGTTAGATAATTATTAATGAAGCCCTCCTGCTACCTTCCAAGCTCCTTTCTTTTGTTAAGGCTTAAAAATAACTTGCACTATTTCTAAATTAGTCACACTTGAAGCAATCACCAGGGGTTTCCTTGAAGGTCTCTCAGAATTGGTTGCTTCACAGAAATGTTGACTTTATGAACTGTGAAAAGATGGGAGAAACTGACAGATTTGTCAAGCTTGAACTGGAACATAAAGACAGATTGTTTGATGAAGTAAATCATGTGAAAGCTATTTCCAAGGAGACATTTGACAAGCTGTCAGGACATTGGTTGGACAAGCACTGGGTAGTGCTACACAGAAAAGAAACAGCGACAATGGTGAGGAAACATGTCATTTCAGTTGTTTTCCATTTCTTGAGAACCAGTTGTCATAGGATCAACTCAAGAAATCATCCTTCCTGACAGATTGATTTTATGTGCTAGGACTCTACAAGCTGACCACTTAAAAGATGCACATTCTTATGCCTGAAGTTGTACTTCAGGCATAAGAGCCTGAACTATGTAGGCTTCTTTCACATCCAGTGGTAAGGGACAGGCTCTCTCATGGACTAGTTCAGAGATCACAGGTGAAGCTCTTTTCATGAGTTCACTTGCTTGTCTCTTGGGTTCTTGTTGGCCCATTTCTCTAACCTGTGAAGGTCTCTGAGAAGGATAGGCAACACACAGCCACTCCTCCCAGTTTTTGTAGGATATTCAAACTTACTGAGGGTGCACTCTGTGTTGTTGTCCAAGCTATTAATGAAGGTGTTACACTGTACTGCACCCACTATCAGTTCCTGGGGTACACTGCTAACAACTGTACTCCAGCAGGACTTTGTAAGATACCAATCTTTTTATTGTACTCAGGTACTCAGCTGTTCTTTAGTCCACTTACCTAGCCTGTACTCAATCTATTGTCTCGGAAAATGTTATGAGAAATAGAGGTGATAGCTCTACTAAAGTCAAGATAAACTTCTCTCCACTCATTCAGCAAGCAAGCAGGTCATCCACAGCAAGTTATCAGGCTGGTTAAGTGCAATTTCCCCCTTTGGAAATCCATGCTGACTATTCTCAATGACCCTTTTGTCCTTTACCTGTATGGAAATGTTTTCCAGCAGGATTTGGTAGGATCTCCATCCTACCTCAGCACTCATAGGTGCATCCCACCAGACTCATGGAGCACATGGCCAGCAGTCCTCTTCCCCTAAGGGCAAGTCTTCCTTGCTCCAGACTTTCTGATCTCACTGGTCTAAGGACCTGGAATTCCTAAAGGTAGTTCTCAACAATAAAGACAGGTAAAGGAGACACTGTGTACCTTAGCAATTTCTGTGTCTTTTGTCACCCCTGTCCCATTCAGCAACAGGCCTGCATTTTCCTTAGTCTTACTTTTGCTGCTCACATATCCATAGAAATCTTTCTTGTTGCCCCACAAGAATCTTGCCAGGTTCAACTGCAAGTGGGCTTTAGCTTTCCCAGTTGGGCCTCTCTTTCAGTGGCCATTTTTATTCAGAGGGATTGATCACTCAATCTACACTCAATCTACACCAGATATATGTCACCAGGGCTTCATTTTCCAGGAAATTTCCCAGGAAATACTTCAGCCAACTTACTAGCTCAGCCAATAAACCAACTCAGCTGATATTTCAGCATGGCAGGAGTAAAAGAACTGAGGTCAACATCTAAATTCATAACTCAAGTCTATATAATTCAAGTTCAAACCTAAAAGTACTTACAGCCTCCAAGTCTTCCTGGAAACAAATAAGAACAGTTAAGTATTGCTCAGCATAATTATAAATCTCCTTAAGCACACACAGTTTAAAACCGCTGAGACAAATTTCACCTTTCTTTCCTTTCCATGTCTGCTTGGGGAAAAAAAAAAAAAATGTTAGGTTCAGACCAGCATATGCAGACTTGGTAAGCTTTCCCACATGTTACATCTATGCACTTTAAAATCCTGAAGGAAAATCATGAACAGTTTTCAGCAGCATTAAAAAGAATATCATTATTTTTCCATTGATTTAAAGGAAAAACATTATGTTAGATTCATAGCCTCACTACACGAACTCTGATGTCTCACAAGACCCACCAATAGATGACATACTTTGGCTTTTATGTGAGCCTTATAAAATATTAACATCTACTGGGGGACACTTCTGCTTAAGTAATCAATAAACTTAAGACCTAATTGTTAGTCTCCCCTTTCTTCATGTTCTTAATCATCTTAGTTTATGCCCTTAGGGAGAGTAAAATGTTAAATGTCTCTTTACTGTTTCTCATAGCCTTTTTTTTCCCCCATTCATTGTTCATATCATTTTCCATTTAATTTCTTCATATTACCTTTGCCTGGATTTCTATGTAGACTTGCATATGACAGTTAAGTAATTCATATAAGGACTGTTCATGACTTTCCATAAATATCCATTCATTTCTGAAATGTCACTTTGTATAGAGGGCCTAAACCTGTTCTCAGATGCTTATGCTCAACACTGCAGCATCAGTGGAAGCTGTGCTCTGCCATAGGTCATCATCTTAGGTGGTACTGATAAAATAAACATTTCCAAAACAATATGATTTCTGACATCTATATGAAAGGAAGAATTTTAATATTCTGAACAGTGAGTGATACTTTGTTTTGCAAGCACATCATGTGTAAAATCACTCTATATTCCAGTGATTATTATGTTTAGAGTACAATTGTGGTAGAAAACAGACTACAAATTCATCAATGTCTGACTATCATCATGCCCATGATCTTCATGATTCTCATCTCTGTGTCTTCCCCTCCTGAGATGTGACAAAATGCAGAAAGCCCTCTCCATTGTGGCCATGGCACTGACCCACAGCATACAGAATCCCTTGTCTCAGAATATTTTTCTTCTGATCCCAAGAATTTCTTGAAACTACTATAAAGAGAGCTAGGTGAGTTAAAAGGAAGAGTTAATAGGCAGGGTTGGCATTTTCAGAGCCTGAAGACATTTACAGAGTAATTATCTTTAATCACTACTGCATTCTTTTTTTTTTTTTTTTTTTTTTTTTTTTTCCCCTGAAACAATCTCATTTTGTGATTTCCAATATCATTTAGCCAAATACACTATCTGCAGGGAATTTAAATCCTCTAGAATGGTTACTGGAAATTTCTCCAATGAAGTTAATGACCTACACCTTTTTTTTTTTCTCTTTTTCAGTCTTGTCTACCACAGTTCATACCTTCCGTTTTTTGTTTTTTGTTTTTTTTTTTTTTTCACCTCCTGAATTTTTCTCAGGTGTGGAGACTGGCTTTTGTCAGACCAACAGGAAAATGGACAGATAACTCACAAAGAAATTGGACCAGCTACCTTGGCAATGCTTTATTTGCTGCTGTTTTAAAATCACATCTCATCAGGTTGATCATTTTACATCACTAACCTTCTTCTGCCCACGTTCTTTTCTTGTCTTCTACAGTTTGAAAGCACTCACTGTCACTAGCTGTTGTTCTCTTCAGCACAATGTGATTTTAGTTCTTATTTGCTACAGTAATAAACATAATAAATAATAATAAAATTTGCCCACACAGAGAGAGATTTAGAGCTGGTTGTCAATACAAATGATAAATTATCTTTTTGTTAATGCATAGCAAGGTCTGTTGAATATCAGGTAAATCAGACTAATATAATAAACATTTAATATAATATTTATTTAAATTAAAAGCCACAGAGGTCAAAGCTGAGCCCATCAGTGAAGTTGGTGGTACCTCTGTGAAAAGATATTTAAGAAAGTGCAGAACATGAGAGAGAGATGAGGAGAGAATGAGGGAGGAGAGAGAGGAGGAGGAATCAAAGGGGAGCAGGACTAGAATGCCAAGGTCAGAGGAGCAGGAGGTGATCCTGGTGATGCAGATATTAGAAACAGAATTGGAGGGGTTGGAAGAGACCTCGAGAGATCATCGAGTCCAACCCCCCTGCCAAATCAGGTTCCCTAGAGAAAATATATTTCTGAAGGGATGGTGACCCATACTAGAGCACAGGAGAAGAGCAAGAAGGAAGGAACAACACAAACCACTATACATTGACTGCAATCCTTCCTGTACCTTTCATTGCCTCAGTGGATATACTGTGCATAACCTGCAGCAACAACCAGGGGGAAAGAGAGGTCTCCGCTGTGAAGTCAAACCCCTAAGAACACACCCCTAAGGTGTGTTCTCCCTAAGTGTTTAAATGCATGCTTCTTGGTTTGACTTTGTTTCACAATACCTGAAACAGTAACTAAATATTTATATTAACTGGCAATAAATTAATTTCTGCAAGTCAAACCTGTGTTGCCCAGCACAGTAATCGGTACATGATCTATCTCCCTATCTTTATCTTGACCCACGAGCTGTCTTGCTCCTGTTCTTTCCATTTTCTCCACCTTTCAGGCTGAGGGTGGGGAGAGTGAGTGAATGGATGGGCGGTTGCTTGGCTGCCAGCTGTACGAACTCACCACAGTCTTTTTTGGTAATTATCTTTTTTGGTAATGTTGCTGACATCTTCAGCAGTACCTGCTCTTAAGAAGAAATTAACTTTGTTTTGAAGAATCCACTAAAGTCTCTGAGTAGCCGAAACTCCCACAATACTCACTGTTCTAGGTATTTTAGAAATAGCTTAGCATTTGATAAGACATATTTAGACATGTAGTGTTTGATCAATTGTAATGTTGTCCTGTGAACAGAATCACAGAAAATATTCACATGGAAAAAGCAAATAAAACCTCATATTCACCACAGTTGAGACAAATGTGACCTACATGACTCTTCCTAATGGGTGTTCCTGAAGAAATATCTCTTAAAATATGTCTAGATCACCCTGAACATAATCTCTAGAGCTATAAATTATATCAACATTAATAATAATATGCAAATAAATCAACCTTTTCCTCTAGGAAAAAAGTATTTATGTTGGCAAGGGTTGCAAGCCCCAAATTTAGTGTACTATTATGCTCCTTCAGGCTTGACTGCTTCCTTAAAGATGTAGAAATCAGTATCACGAACACTTGTCCATATTCAGTGCAAATGCAACATCCAACTGTAATTTTTCAAAATAATTAGATGCTTGGTTGAGAAACTAGTTTTAGTCAATTCAGATGAACACAGGTGTAATTATGATATATCAGAAAACAATGTTTACAATAGCTATTTCTTTTTGCTACAAATTCAATTATCAAATAAATTTGAAAATTTATTTTTGAAACCACTTAGCATTTCTTCCTAGATTTTTATGGAATACAAAAAGACAACAATTAAACCAATAACATTAAAACACACAAGCCGTGAAACTGAATGACACTGTCAATATACAAAAAAGAACGAAGAACCAATGTGGCATGAAAATGTGGCAATGAACAATCATGCAAGATTGTGTTAAATAAAGCTAAATGACAGCTTTTAAACATTTATTAACCACATCCAAACAAATGCAATGAACACATACTAAGCCTCAACAGGCAGCTAATTCTAAATATTTATTTCACAGTCTGCATTGGAAAGAGTTCTGACCTTTTCTTCTTTGGGTTCACGCAAACATCTTAGAACAAAGCTATCTGAGAAAAATACGGATTTAAAAAGTGAATAAATTTCAAAAGTTTCATGTCACATCTTAGAGAACCATAAAAAAGTAGAGTTGAAGTGACCTTAAGAAAATATCTTATCCACACATCTACTCTGAGACAGATCAGCTATTTAAACTAAATATTTTATTAATCTGGTCCAAAAAAATCCATCATTAATGCAGATTTTGGGAAAATTATTCCATGCCTCAACACTTTTTTTTTTTTTTTTTGGTCAGAAAGTCTACCTGACTATTTAATATAGATCATTCTTTTTGGAATCTAAGCTAATTACTTCCTCTCCTATGTACCATGGACACACAGAAACAACTATTTCTTCTGTTTCTATTTTTTATATACCACATAACTGCACATGAGAAAAAAACGTTCCCTTGACTAAGCTAAATAACCCCAGGTCTTTCCATCCATCTTTGGAGGTCATGTTTTCTAAGCCTTTCATCATTCTCGCTGGGGTCCTCTAAACTTTCTCCAACTGACCTATGTTTTTCTTGAAGTTTTATGACAGAAATTGAACACATTACTTCAGCTTATCAGAGGTCTGGAACAGAAAGGTTACTTTATGTCTCTTACAGGTTGTTTATGTCATTTGTTATTTTTCAGAACAGAATGACATGGCTGACTCACTCTCAGCTTCTGATTCATTCTTTTTTTTTTTTCCTCTAAAGAGCTGCCACTTAGCTGGCTGTTTACCCACATGTATTTATGCAGTTGACTATTTTTGCTTAAGTGCACTATCTTTCATTTGCCTCTGTTGACTGCATCTTATTTTTTCAAATCATTTTCTTCAATTTGACAAAATGCTTTTGTATTACAACAAGGAATCAACACCCTCAAGATATGATATTATTTGTGAGTCTTTCTTCAGCTTACCATGATTCTCAGGTGTGTTGTATTTTGGAGACCACAGCAACAACTCTATTGCCAATCCTGTCAGAACATACCAGTGTGTTCTCATAATTCTAGACATCCTGAATATCTGTCTGACACTGTTATGGAAATTGAGCTGACGCAGTACCTCTCAACCTTCAGTAGTCTGGTAAATAAGATCTTAACAACTGAAGAATACTTATTTCCACAAAATTCCAGGTAGATTTAAATCTTACTAAGTGCATAGTAAACACTGAGGACCACACAGGCTTACTTAAAAAAAATGTGGCCTGTAATGGATGAAATCACAAACACTCCTAAATTAAGCAAACTCTGGAAGTACAGATGAGTGCAAGATTATCCCTAAACTGCTATATTATGTCTATGTTATCATAGAGGTCAGAAGTCCTTCCTGTACTTCTTTATTCCATTGTTGAGGAGCATTTTTTTCATTTCAATGAAAGTCAAAGACCACAAAGACCAAAAGGCCTCAGTTTGAATACTTTGGCTATTTCATAATATATTAAAAAAAAAAATAAATAAAAAATGTCTTTACCATGTTTTGGAAAATGCTGTTTCTGTTTTTCAGTAACACAGAAGCTTCAAAAATTAGCCTAAGAAAATAATATAGTTTGAGAGATAAGACAACATCTTTAAAGTTACAAAAAAATTAAAATAAGGGCCGTCATTCATCATAGAACAACTTCAGTTTTTCACAGAACACTGAAAATAAAAAGGTTACGAACACTGGATGCTCTAGTTTAAGGCTACCCATAACCACTTAAGGCTGTTTGAGTTACGTTGTCCACTTAATTAAGGATATCTTAGAAAGTATACCTAAGCAAAGGAAGTAAACGTGACTAGTGATATTCTAAATTATTAAACAGATTAAACAGATATTCATTCTGTTTAAACTACAAATCTTTGTTCTCCTTTATTTACTTCATTTTGATTTTACTTTTACTTTTATTATTTTTCTTACTTAAAGCCAAAAAAACCATTTTTTTTAAAAACATGTATGCAAAGTCAAAGTAAGAATTAAACATGAAAAAAGTAGGAAAAAAATGGGATATATATTTTGAATAATCCCAGTATAATCCATGAAGTTAGAAGAATCAGAATTGAGCCCCCAGAGCTAAAGATTTTTGAAGAAAAGGTATCTTTTTGGAATTTTGGGTTATTTGATATATATGGGTTTTCTTAAATGACAATTCATTTATATTCAAGATTTTATATATATATATATATATTTATATTTTTTTTCTAGGCTGGAGAATGCAGTTATGTCTAGAAAATCAGCACCAGCATCACACCTGTGAAAGCTAATCTACTTAATAGGAATAGGCTTGCCAGCAACATCTCTTGCTGTCTCCTCTTCCTTCCTGTTGTATAATTTCATTTTAAAATAAGTATCTCAATACATTATAAATTAACTCCAGTTCTAATGGTCTCATTTTATTTTGACGGTAAACGTATTGAGGTGGAGACTGGCTTTTTTGTTCTCTGTTGCATTGCTGAACACGAAAGTATTCTACTTCACAGATTTTCACAGTGAAGACAATGATGCCTGCATAATAACCATAGTTAGACATTCATTCCTGAAACTGAAGAACTTGGATTTAAAAAAAAAAATAGTTCATAAAGACTTCTACTTCAAAAAATAATTCTCAGTGTTTAGTGTATATCATAGGAAAGCAATTGCATCAGTTAATGAAAATAACAGAGCAAGAAACACTTTACTATTTTACAGGCAATACTTAAATAGCTCTTGTAGAAATAATTCTATTTATCTGTGCTCACACAACTGCACCTTTTAATAAGCTCTTTTAATGACTTTCTTGAAAATATATGCCTAGGTTCCCATCTGCTGTTGTCTATATCTGAAGCACACTTAACAAAATTCACACACAATAAACGTACATAGAAAAAATGCTGTGCAATTTACAAGCACAAGCATGTAAAAATTTTTAACACTTCAGTTATGCCATCTTCATTCTCATTACCTTGTATGTACGAACATTGCATTTTTTGGTTTTATTCTGTTATACAGATATTCCTATCTTTATTCCTGCGTTTGTAATAAAAAAGATCCCATGCTTCTAAAATGTTGGGGTTTCCTTTCGTTATCTCAGTCCAAGGATATGTGTTACACTAATACATCAACTCAGTAGGAAAATATATAAGTTAAATTACTTTTGCAGTAGCCTTCTTAGCCAGCATAAACCTTCAAGCATCAGTGAAGAACGCACAAACCTCTAGAGCTAGTCAGACAGGTGAGATGTTAAAATAAAAAAAAAAAAATAAAAAACCAACAAAATTCCAACATTCTTTGGGCTAGGGAACATTTAATTTAAAATATAGAACTACTATGCAAAGAGATAACAAATATCCATTACTGTTCATTTCTACAGAAAGTTGCCTCATTAGAAAATAAAATCCTATTGCTAAGCAAATTAGCTAAGAACACAGCCACAGTGCAAACATACTTAATGAGTGTATTAAATTTAGAAAAGAAAAATGCGTAATTTCAAGTCAAGAAGCAGATTTAATACTGGCAAACAAAAGTCTAATTTGCAGTATCTCTAATGATTCAATGGATAGAAAAACTTTGAAATCAATAGAAAGACTAACATTAACTTCAAACAGCTTTGGGTCAGGTTCCAAAATTTACACCAACTACAATAACTCTTCATATGCTATTACCGTCTGTCTTCTTAATGCTCAAAACCTCCTTAAGTTTTGAAGTAGCCAGGAGGCACAAGAACCATTCCTTTCTGAGAGAGTCCATATATTATATATCATATCAACCTTCTTTACAGGAAAATTTGGAGATTTTCAGAGTTTTTTAGAATTGCTGAACCATGGAATTGCCACAAGCAGAGATGTCTCCAGAATCACAATAACGGAAGTCTTCCTCACACCCCTGCTCACATTCAGTCTCTTGCTGTTTTCTGGATCATCTCCCATTTCTTTCTCCTACCCTTTCAATATAGGAGAAAACTATCTCCTGCCCAGAATGAGTTTCTTCACCCACTACTTCATCAATGAGATATTTGAAGCTGGCTTCTTCGAGTCAGTCGTGATTCTGCACTGTGAGACAGCTGCTGAAATACCAGCTGTAATATCTGAAAGTGTTTCATTGCTATCTAATGACATATCAATCCCTACCCTATAGCATTTGGTTTAATAAAAGCAACTATCCTTTCTCTTCAAATCTTATTTCTTAGATTACCATAACATAACCATTAAATACCCGTTAAACATATGTTTATTATTATTATTATTATTTCCACATAAACTACAATGTGAGCTTAAATTATACAGAACAGTAATATAATACAAAGAATGAAGAATTACTTATTTTAATACTTCTCATATACTTATTTCAACACACTCTCTAATTCTGGCCTTTGCATTTCAGGCTTGCCAGCAGTGATAATAAAAACTCATGGATCTGACTGGCCTTTAGACAAGGAAAATCATTAAAACACAGCACTTTGTAATGAGAATCATGATTCCTTATTGATTCATTGCACATGAACAATGTATATAAAGACACGATTAGTCAAAATGCTTTCTTGGAAATCACTAGAAATTATTAAATACTTATACAGTCATCAGCTTAGTCATTTTAATAAATCCGAATTTTTAACCTCTATTAGCCTATTAACTCTAACTTTTAACATATAATTTCAGATGTACTACAAATGATCTGTGGCCCATAACTGTCAGAATTTGGCTTATGTCCATAAAAATCTACTGCAAAATCAAGTGCTGCTGTCAAAAGCAAGAGTAAAAGGAGCAAAAATGGGCTCTATTTAGCTGTGGAAGCATATAGAAACAGTTTTGATTATTCTGCTCTTTTACAGTAGATCTCAAACAAAATGAAAGCTAACCCTTTTTGAGAGCTGTATTATTTATAATCTGAGTATATACTTCACATTTAACATTGTATCAGCAGCCTCTGAAATGTCTCATGCTTAACTTCACAAACATATAGAAAACACTTCTATAATTGCAAGAGCCTGATTGTAGCACAATCTTCCCTCTATTGTATTACAAGACATCGCAACAAAGTAAAGTTGGACAGGTAGCATTTTCAATATTGCCTGTAGACTTAACTGTCATTGCAACACACATGTTTAAAAACACATTTGAAAACATTGCCCGTCATTTTCAACTGGCTCCAAAAATTTGGAAGAAAAAAATAAAAAATAAAATAATAAAAAAGCTTGAGGCCAGTTTCCTAAAGGAAAGGTGAAGTTCTGATCTTTCTGAATTGAATGGAAAGTTTTCATTATTTGTGGTTGGATTAGCATTTCAGTTGTTTTGGGGGCTTTCAAGAATTCCTGAACTTGTTATGAGCATGGGCACCAGTTATCTGTAGACTCTTAGCAATCCTACCTTTCAATACACGAGATCAAGAATGATAAAGCTGCCATGCTGTTATTTATGAATTTTCATTTAATAGTGAAAGCTCTGAACATGATTTACTGAAAGTCATACCATGAGCAGAATTCTTTCTTTACTTTTTCCTCTGCAGAGGTATTATTTGCTACTATGATACACATAAATTGCAGCACATTTCATGATTACCTCAAGTAACACAAGAACATACTGTATATACTTACTAGAACATTAAAATCACATTCCGATTTAATGTAATTAAATATAGTGTTCATCTAGCTTCTCAATTGACTGTAATATTCTACTGCAGAAACTGGATAATTTCTTGAAGACAAATGAGTAACTGAAGAGTAAGATGCTTATCACTGACAAAACAGTATCAGAAATCACATTTGAGGATAACCCTATGACAGACCCAGAAACTATTTTGTTGACACATACTGTTGGGATCTAACTTATTTCATCAAAATTCTGGTTATGTACAGCTTCTCCTTCATTTTTCTCCTTTGATTGTGTGCAGGACAGCACACACAAAACTCAGATTCTTCAGGTTTGAGGTGACATAATTAAAAAAGTAATAGCAAATGAAGAAAAGGTAGCTAGGAACAGAAGCAGTAAAAGATGAAAGAATTAAAATAGGAAGATAAATAATGATTTAAATGACTCAGGAATACAACTCAATGCTTTCAAATTATTTTAGTTTATCTATAATATATACACTTTCCACTCTTTCACTTCACAATGATTGTAATTGCTAAGCAGATCTTTAACAGACATGAAAACAGAAACACAACAGCAATGAGAAGCACAACAGCAGGTTAAAACAGAATTCCCTCACTTTGCATTTTCTGTTTCTAGATGTTTTCTGTCTTACCAATAAGGAGCTTTAAAAATGTTCTATTCTTGATTGTATCCTTCAGTGCTTTGGCAAGTTGTTGTGTGTTTTTTTTTGTTGTTGTTGTTAATGCATTCTTAATTATGATCAAAAGTGTTGTTTTGAATATGTAGATTTCAAAATAAACATTATAAAACATAAAGTATTCCACCAGAAATGCTTGCTTGACAGAACTTAATAGGCTAAAGAACAGAGTTGATTTCTCCAAAACTTTTGATAGAAACAAGACTTGAGCAAGTAACACTCATTTCAGCCTATCAACTCTGCTGCGACTGGCTTTTCAGATAGCCAGATCATTTATCCTCCAGGCAATCAGTCATGCTTAAATTTCTGGATCCACCTTAGCTCTGATTGCTTTCCCCACTGTTTGCAAGGTACCAGTTTAGTTCACCAGACAAAGAGATGGAAAACCTATTTTGTTTGCTTTGCACCAAAACACATATAAGAAAGTTGGGAGTTTTTGGCTGTCCATAAGTGAATTGGCACATCAAAACTTATTAAGGAAATTCTTCATTCGGTCAGCTCCAATACGCCATATTGGAAGTGTTTTCATTTTAGAAGTAACTGGATAAAATCAGAGGACTATAAGTAGCCAGGAAAGACTTAGCACCATTAAGCACACTATTCACTATTTTTTTCCACATAGCAAAAATAATCAATGAAAATAATCAATCCTGTAATGGCAAGGTCCAAATAGTATTTTTGCATATAACCAAGCACGTTATATTAATGTCCAGTGGAAGGTATAGGATTAAAATTTATGGAGAACAGTGATGACCTAAAGGAAAAATGTTTCAGGAAAGGTTGTCAGCAATACAAATTAGTATGAAACATAAACATTAGTGAATCCCCCTGCAGAATTATTGAATATGGATGGACTTAAGCTCCAATTTTTGAATCATCTTTTAAAGTGTAACTGTAATGCTTCAGGTGAGTTGACTAAAGCAGATCCAAAAGGTGAGGATGTTGTGGAGGAAAAGATTCAAACGTATGGAGAGGATAAAATGGTTTATTGTGAGGCTTCCTGAGTCACTGCGTGAGGAGAAACAACCGAAGGACAATGGGTGGACGCGCAGGCCCGCCTGGTGAGGAGGCAGAAGGGAGGAGCCAACTCAGCTCCCTTACCATGGAGAAAGATCAAACCCCCCGCCAACCTTCCCGCCCTACCCGCCCCCTCGCGGGCACCAGCTGAGGGCAACGCCTTCACTCCTGCACACAGCGCATGCTCGCACTTCCACTCAGCGCTACCAGCGCGCATGCGCGATGCTCTAGGCATGCGCTCAGTGCCAGCAGTCGAGAAAGCCGGGCGGAAGTGTTAGCGGCGGACGGTGGCGCGCCGCGCCGGCGAGGAGGTACGGGAGGGGCGCGGAGTGGGGCTCCGCGGGAGCAAGGGGAGGGCGGCGGGCGGCGCCAGGAGGGCTCCGCGGGGGCTCCGCTGCCCGGTGCGGCACCGGCCGGCACCGTGCGCAGCTTCCCTCCCTACATACCCGCTCCCTGTCTCTCCTGCGGGAATTCAGCCCCCGCTTTGGCAAACCTAATGCTTTAGGGCTTCACAGTGTGTGTGTGTATATATATATATTTATATATATATACATATACACACACGTGTACTGTGTATACATATATATATATACACTGTTATATATATGCCCTATATACAGTAAATATATTCTGTTTTATCTTCTCCTAGTTCTACTTAAACTTCTTACACACAAAGTACATAGAAAACAAAGTTTCACTTCATAACACATCTAATCTAACACTAAGTTCTTGCTTTTAAACATCCTGGCTTCTTGCACTTGCTGGATGGCCTCTGAAATAGTTACAGGTCACATAAGGAATAGATCTGCTGCCCTGTTGTCTTAAGCTCTGTTCATATTGCAGCTGGTGGCTGCTTTCTAGAGCTGCAGTGTTTTTAGGTAAAAGGCAGCATAACAATCCATTTTCCTCAGGTTGAATTTGTTCATTACTATTTTTAAACAATCTGGTTGGTACTTTGTAATCTGAAGTGAATAAAGTAAAGGAGTTGGTGTTTATTTATTTTTAAGAACTCTAGTTGTGTGCTAGTGATGGCAAATACCAGCTCTGTTTGAGTAAAAATGGCCTAGGACTTATTTCCAGAGACTTGCACCTGAAAACCTGTACCAGCATCAAGCTGAAGTCTGATGGTCAAGGGGATAAAGTGTGTCACACTTCTGACTTGTTTTTCCTTTTGTTTTAGTTAGCTGTTGTATTTTTTCCCTCAAGGAATGCTCAATGACATTACAAGTTACTAGACTGTGTTAAAAAAATGTCCAAGCTACATATTTTTGTTTTCTTGAGTGCTTACAGCGGCATTTTAACTGACCACATCAATTAGATCCTGGTGTTCATGGTTGTTCCTTCATTCTTTATGACTTTTTGGTGAGATTTCCTCCACAGATCTGCACAACCATGTGTTTATTCTCTGATTTGGGGAATGACTTCCAGTAGCTCACTGCAAGTAGCATCTGCTTTAATAAATAACAAATCTCATCATGCATTTGCTGCAGCTTCCTTATCCCAAAACATTAATTCTCTTTATGGCATTTTCATATGTCAGTGAAATATTTCTTGGTTATAGAGAAAGAAATAATCTTTCTAAGTCACCTCTTGCTTCTTGGGATTTCTTTTTTTCTGCTCCAGAACTGATCTCTTACTAGTTCTGAAAGAAAAATTGTGTACTTGAGGAGGGTACACAGTAACAATCCCTAAGCTGTAGCGATAGCCGAAGTTAGGAGCCAGTAGTGCATATGTTTGGCTTGAACAACGGTTAAATATTGGGTGTATCTGTGTAATCCAGGAAAAATAGTAATTGTCTTCTATCCGCTGCACTGGATTGATATACTATTAGGTATAGTAAAACAGATCCAACTTCAATTTCCTCCTTCAGGAAGTTAATTCTGGAGTCAAGATGGAGAATATTAATGTATTTAATTTTCAATCTTGTTCTTTTCAGGATTAATGGCAATTTAATTCTTCAGACTTGTAGTGTTCAGGGTGTAGTTGTATTGTCTCTAGTATGGCATTTATATTCTGAATTTTGTACTGGAGGTACTTGAAAGTACACTAAGTAAGTTTGCAGGTGATACTAAATTGGGAGGAGCTGTTGACTCCAAAGTTGAAATTGATCCATGAGTGTGCCCTGGCAGCGAGGAGGAACAGACATACCCTGGGGCACATCAGGCCCAGCACTGCCAGCCGGGCGAGGGAAGGGATTGTCCTGCTCTGCTCTGCACAGTGTGGCCTCACCTCCAGCACTATGTATATGGTTTGGGTGCCACAGTATAAGAAGGACATAAAACTATTGGATAGCCTCCAAAGGAGGGCTATGAAGATGGTGAAAGGCCTAGAGGGTAAGATGTATGAGGAGCAGCTGAGGTCCCTTGGTTTGTTCAGCCCAGAGCAGAGCAGGCTGAGGGGAGGCCTCATGGCGGCCTGCAGCTCCCTCACGAGGGGAGCGGAGGGGCAGGCGCTGAGCTCTGCTCTCTGGGGACAGCGACAGGACCTGAGGGAACGGCATGGAGCTGGGAAAGGGGAGGGTCAGGCTGGGGATTAGGGAAAGGTTCTGCACCCAGAGGGTGGTCGGGCACTGGGACAGGCTCCCCAGGGCAGTGGGCACGGCACTGAGCTGCTGGAGTTCAAGGAGCGTTCAGACAGTGCTCTCAGACCTGACTTTTGGGTGGTCCTGTGTGGAGTCAGGAGTTGGACTCAATGATCCTTGGAGGTCCCTTCCAGCTCAACATATTCTATGGTTTATGACTTGTCAGTATGAAGAAAAAGTGATAAAGATTGGCTAAAAATCATATTATTTACAATATAGGATCCTATTAGGGGCTTAGTTTCTCTGTTTGTTTAAGTATGTGTTCTGATTCCCTTTTTGGAGGGAATAACAGAATTGTGATATTTCAGAGAACTAGATATGAAAGACAAGTATGTTGGACCAATTGAGCAAATAAATGCAATGGGAAGAAGTCTTGTTTTGTGATCACTTTGTCTTCTCTTCCAGGAAATGCTTGTTTCTCTTGATCTGGGGTGAAGAAAACAGGACATTAAATGTGACTGTCTTTGTGCTATTTTCTTTATGTTACTTGTTACATTATGTGTTCCTTGTATTTACTTAGAGATATGAGGTCAGTGGGTCATCATTCCATTACTAGTGAACTGTTATTTCTGACTTGCTATCATCTGTGAAAATTTAGTTGATCTTCATTGAATCCCAAGGATTCTCCTTGCTCAAAAAGAATTGTACAAAAGAATTAAGCAGCTTGTATATCCAGAATGTACGTGGAGTGATTCCTGCTTGTAACAGGTTGACTTGACCTGTCCGTCACTGCTAATAAGATATTTTGCAGCGGTAGAATGTTCCCTGGGGCTTTCAACTATTAAGGCATGTTGGTACCTTTAATTTAACATTGACAGGGGATGACAACATTTTTGTGTACTAAGCTTGTGACCTTTTTGTGCTGAAAACTTGTAGCAACTTTCTACCCCTTTATTATCCTAATTACGGTCTAAAATTTGCTATTTCATGTTGCTTAAAGAGGTGTGAAAGAAGGGGAGAAACAGTGATGAATTAACTTGATTGTAAGAACAATTTGCAGTTCTTATGTGCCTTTCTTAGAAAAAAAAAAATTCTTAATTTTCTGTTGTTTCTGTGTCTCACTCATGTTGTGCTGGCGTTCAGGTCAGCAGTTTCGTATTGTTGGTGTTTGTATGGTATTAACTACAATTGTAGCTGCAGCTTGTGGTGTTTTAATGATTTTCAACGCGCATTAAGCAGTGATACAGATAATTTGAGAGTTTTCAGTTCTGTTGCTGAATTCTTTTGTACAATTCTTTTTGAGCAAGGAGAGTCCCTAGGATTCAATGAAGATCCAGTAATTTTTATATATATTTTTTTAATTTTAAGCTTGTTTTTGGGGTGTGCTGCAACTAAAAGGAAAAACTAATTAATTTCTTACTGATTTCTTACTGAACCTGACAGCTTTTGTTGTACACCAATTTCTTAGCTCCATAATTCAGGTTTTAGATCTTTACAGTCTTAGGTTGCAAGTGAGAAGAATGAGTTAAAGTCCTTCTTGACATTATTATTAATCACATTAAAATATAAGAATCTCTTTCCCTTCTTTCTGGACCTCAACATAAAGGCGTGCTGTGCTTGCAGTATTTTGGTGGAATATGCCCTCATTCCAGAAGAACAAATTTCTAGAGTAACTGTTTATTTTTGTTGAAGGCTAACCTTTGTTCAAAGCTGCTTCTATCAGGCAATTGTTTTCTGGTGTACCATGTTATTTTTTCTATGCTTTTGGAATGCATGTTAATGTTCCCTAGATGATTAAGATGGAACTAGTGGGCTGTAGTAGCAGAGTAGACTGCTCCCCTGTCAGAAATATAAAGTCTAGAAAATTAGTAGGTAGAAAATCAATTATAGAGCAGAGCAGCACGTGAATGTTGAACCCATAGCTATCTTCAGTTACTTTCCACTTGCTTAAAAAATGATAGATAAAACTTTTTCTGGGTTTGTTTACAAGGTGTAAGCTTTTGTATAGCTCTCTGATTATTAAAATTATTAAGCTTTTTGGTCGCTCTATCTCTGTATTTTTGTCATTTTTAGCTATCGGAAGGCAATAGGTGTTTTCAGTTTGTGGGAACAGAAATGTTTTTGCAGAGTTACCTTGTTTAGAGGAAAGGAATGTGGTATTGAGATATGCTTACAGTGATAAGAAAGTTTAGCAGGTGACCTTGTAAAATGCAGACAACCAGACGACTTAAAGCAATTAGGTGAAAATCACGGTGTCAAGTCAGATAAGTGAATAAACATTACCACTTTAAACAGTAAAAATGTCAAACGAAATTTGAAATTTTACAGGCAGGCCATGCATTGTCTGTGAAGCATCAGGTAGATTGTGAACCTGGATTACCCACTCAATGGGGAAACGGGGGAGGGTCCTGTCATCAAAAAGTATATAAACTATGTTTTGGAATTAGTGGGTGCGCTCTCTTGCTTGCGGGGCGCCCACCACTGCAATCACAAATTACTACTTCACTGAGAGCCTTGCCTGAGCCTAAGTTATTGGCTACGGAGTGTTTCTCACAAGTTCACTGCCTACTTTCCTGTGTGAGTATGTTTTGCAGCCATCCCGTTTTTCTGCTGTTCAGAGTGTCCTGTGATGCTGTCTACCTTTCTTACAGCCTCCTCGCCCCCTTCCTTATGAGAAGCTCTGTTTATGCCACTTACAGGATTCTTGAGCAGCAGATTCAAATTGGAGTGATTCCTGTCAGTGTTACGCAGACAGCCTTTTCAGAGCAACAGAGATACTCGACAGACTTATCTTCACTTAGCTGCTATTCACAACAGCTCTGAGTGCCAAGGACAGCACTAAAGATATTTGCACCTAGATTTTGGAAGCCAGGGCTTGCATCACTTCTGTTTTGAAAACTTGCTTTTGTAGCTCTTGGAGCTGCAGTGTGTGTGTACATACACACCCACGCCTTCGTGTTTTAATTGCAGAGAACAAAAATCTGGGAACTTCGGTGTTTAGCTGTTAAAATACATGACCTTATTTTTATATGTATAGAAATTCAAGATCTGGAAAAAGAAAAAAAAAAAAATCCACACAACTTGTTTTCTACTTGGATGTTATTTACATATATACTCCCACAATTAGGTAATTTGTTAAGTAGTGTAAATAATACGGGCATGTACCACTGCATCAACTTGCATACGTCTCCTTTTCAGAAATTTTCCTTTGTAATTTTGAAGACACGTGCAGAATATTCATTCAATTGAAATAAATGGTAAAGGATTTTTTTTTTAAAGGAAAGTAAGGGGGCCGTAGAATTTAAGGGTAGCCATCAGAAAGAGTCGAGTTTTTAAACCTGAATACCTTTATTTATTTTGATTTAACAGTGGTCTTTGAATTATAACAAAATACATCTTGCTTTTATATGTCTCTGGGAAAACAACAACAGCAACAACACAGAAACATCTATGTAATTGTTCAAGTACTGTAACAGAGAGAAATTTAAGAAGTGCTAATTTGTTATGTTGTATGTCTCCCTAGCTCATTCTGATGTTGCTTGATGAAGAGCAACATCGCTGATTAACTTTGAAGTTGACTGTTTTCAGGTGAAATGGATTGGCCTCTCAGGCTGCCAGAACGTAGTGTGAAGTAGATACTTTTGACTGGAAAGCTTTTTAAGAGTTTTAGTTGCTGTTTTCACTAGAGGCTTGAAATCCTAGCCAGGTAATGATGACATTATCTGTGTTTTCAAACATGAACCAAGACAAAGGCATCAGAGATGTTGCACAGGACACATAAACCCTCGTAGCTCTGTAGTTAAAGCAGTCAACAGAGAGGGCAGAGCATATGCATCTTTGCACCTGGGCTTTGCCCCTCCTTTAGCTCAAGTAGGAACTGAAACCTGCATCTGGTGCTGTACCTGGCAGCCTTGGAATGAGCTCCTGTTGTCATCTTCTGAGTGATACAAAGCCTTCTTGTTTCGTGGGCACTGGGGAGGAAGCTACAGAGGAAGAAGTTGCTGGCTGACATTTGTTGCAAAGTAGGGGATTATATATTGTGTGCCAGGGAGATGCATGGCACTGTGGCCTTGTTACTCTCCTGTTACTGAGTCTCGGGATTTCAAGTGGATGCTTAGTTATCTGAAGTAGATGTGGGACTGGTTTTCAAAGTCTAAGCTACAAATTTAGATTAGACACTGAAGTCAGGCACTAGTGTTTTTCCCATGAGATACCATAGTTACCAGACTCTCTACGATGTGTTTTGTGTTTAAATGCATACTTAGTTTCCTAGATGCAATAGGAAAGCAGAAGAAACCAGAGGCTGTTTTGTTATTATTGCTTTCTTAAATGTTAGCAGAAAAGCTAATGTTGCTAGTGGAGGGTTAACTGCTGTTTTACAAATTGTCTGTTAGACAAGAATAAGGCTGCTAGAGAGTTTCAGCAGGAAGAAGAAGGAGCTGTTCAGTAATAGAGAAATAGTACATGGAATAGGATGGCTTTGGGTACTGGCGTGGCAGTAAGGTGAAGAACCTGTTTTTTGTTTGTTTGTTTGTTTTAAAAAATATCTGTAGTATTTCTGAGTGTCTGCTCCTATTTTCATGGGCTTATGTTTATAATTTACCACCTACTGGTCTTTCCCCTCAGGAAATGTTAGGAATGGTTTGGGCAATGGCTTTCCATTTCCATTTCATTGTAAGGGATCACTCTGTAAGAATTCAGTCTGCTTAGCATTGAATAAGCACTTCTGAACTGAAATGAGAACGTATTTTAAGCTTTTATTTAGTAGCACACCAGGTTTTGTGTTCCTTCCAGAGTAGGAAATACTTAATATTTTTTTGTATGTTTTTCACTGTCATATAGAGATTGCTAAAACTGTCTGAAATAAGGACTATGACTATAATCTTGCCAAATGGGTTTTTTAGAAATAGAAAGTATTGTTACATAGCTTATTAAAACTTACTGAAAATTGAAGATTGAAAGTGCTGTGACTTTTCTACAGATAACACTTTAAACAGAAAATTTACAACAGGAAAAAAACAACAACAACAAAACCAACAAATACACTAAGTCAAAAAGAATGAGATGACCAAATAATGAGCAATAAAAAGTAGCAAAAACTACTTACTGCTATATCATGTTTGTATTTTTTTTTATGTGTAACTTTGCTACAATAGACTCTTCTCCCTCTCTCCCGTTCTTATTATCATAACAATAACATAACCAATAATTTGTTTCATCGACTTAAGGCACAGTGAGGACAAACAATAGAAGCTGAAGTCATACATTTCCCAGCTTTATTTTTAACGGTGCAGTGTTTAGCATTTGTAGAGGCTGATCTTATTTTCTTACTATTTTTTTCTTTAGAAAATGTTGTTCAATGTATCAAGTAAAGTCTACATAAGCATATTACATTTACCTTAGGTTGAACAGATACCTCATTTTGAAGCAGTCAACGTGTATTATACAGAATGCAGTGACTGTTTAGCTACAACCTGTGCTGTGGAAAGGGTCTCTTTATAATGAAGATTAATATATGATAAGCCACATACAAGGTAGAAGTTTTTAATGTAAGTCTTATTTCAGAAGGTATGGAAGTTGGCTTACATGACTGCTTTGACTATATTCTTCCCTTAGGAAGTGTTATCCCACGTGTTGCTGGTGCCTTCCAAGAGCACCAGGTGTGATTTTGGAGACCTGAGGAGGCTGATACAATTAATGCCACTGATCATTGCTCCACGTGTTGGAGTCAGCATAGGTAATAGCTGTCGAGGCAGCCTATCTGTGATTTAGGCAGCAACATAGATAGGAGCCATCAGCTGAGGGATCTGCTGTGTGTGTGGCTGTCATGAACAGCTCCCCATTTTTATAAGGACCTTTTATTTCTTTTGGTGGTCTTCTGTGCTTACAATAAAGAGCTTGGTAAGCATAGTCAGTTAACGTGTGATGACTTAGCTATTTTCTGATCTTAAATCTTCTGGGGTGTTTGTTCATTTGTTTGTTTTAATTTTGGGAGGGGGTTGAGGGACAAGGAAATCTTGCCAGTTGCACAAACTGCTTTGAAAATCAGTCATGCAAACATAATGCGTCTCCTGTGCATCTTCTTCTCCAAATTGCTGATGTACTGTTGCTGATCCAGCTGTAGTTGCACTTCTGCTTTTCACTTGGCAACAAGATTCTGCTTTGGCATTGCCATTCAAACTCCATCTTTGTTTTCTAATGTGTATTTCTGTGCATAAAGCATTCATTCTGTTTATCTTTTACATTCACCAGTTTTTAATCACGTATAAAGTATTATTTTGTTGCCATTTCCAGCACAATGAAATGTTTTCCAAATAAAAAAGTTACAGTGGAGGTCTATCACCAAGCAAATGTTATGTTCTTTCTTCCTGATGTTCATTGTACTGAGAGATGGGGCCAATCCCTCTGAAGATTTTTAGTCTTGTACAATAAAACTCTTGTGTTATGAAATAGATTTTCCAATTCAGAATAAATTGCATCTTCTAGTAATTCGTAGTTTGAACAAGCTGAGTAGCTTCAGGAGTCTGTTTCTCATTTTTGTTTAGATAAAGCAACCATGCCTGTTCAGCTGCTGAAGATCATTAAAGGAAAATCTGAGCCTCCATTACCAAGCCACTTGCAGAGGGAAGATTTAAAACATTTGCACGCAGGCTTGGATTATACCAACAAATACTTCCAGGTAACTTACTGACAAACAAATTTTGCTTTGAAATAATTCCTGCTTTATTGACAAGGGGTCAAAGTATTTTGACTCAGTTTGTGACTTACTGGTGCGATATGTTTATGTACATTTGTTGCATAGCTTTAAGTAACGTGGAATTATGACACTATTGGAGTTAGTTGCATTGTTGCTATTGAGTCCATTGGTCTGCAGTTCTGCCCCTTCCTCTTGCACGGGCAGGTTTAAATTTTATAAGAGGTTTTCATATATCAAAGAAATATATATATAAAAATATATTTTTCATTTTTTATGTACCCATATAAAAATACTTTATGCAGAAGACTGTGCTGAAAATTAAAGGTTTGAGGAAGGTTGTTTATTTTTTAAATAGTAACAAGCATCACCATCCTGTTAAAGATCAGATTTCTCAGTGATGTATTTTGAAACAGTTTTTTTTTTTTTTCTTGCATGAAGCAATTCAGTAGCCAGTTTTATGAAAAGAGATCTCTGGCAACTACATGCATCAAGATATGTTCATTTTTTTAAATCATTATCAACTGCACATTATATATTCTCCAGGACTTCCAAATATATTTCGGTATATATTCAAAGTACAGTCCTAGTGTACTAGTGTAATGCAGCAATATATTTTTTCATTCCTAAACCACATATGCTCTGTAAAATACAGTGCCAATTCTTGAGGGTTTTCTTTTTTAACCTGTTTAATTTTTTGTATGCGTGGTGCTGAAAATCCTGTTTACCATCCCTCACATTTAAGAGGCTAGAAATCGGCATCATCCCAGGCTTGTTTTCTGACTATTAAAAATAAAAGAAATTCTGGAGAAAACCTTAGGTGGTTTGCATCCTTAAAAAATGATGCAAATGTTTTAAAAGTATGAACAGAAGTGATTTCTGCATCCAAAAAGAACATTTTGCTTCCCCACCTGTATATTCCCAGTTCCAGTGTTAGTGCTTATCTAACTCTGTGATGACTCAGTTGAGAGAAATAAACTGGCAGGGAACTATCCGTATTACCAGGGTAGTTTTCAGCTGCTCTTCTTCTCTGGACTGGTTCGTTCTGGTGTCAAGGAGATGCCAGAAGTAAAGCAGAAAGGAGCAAATCTGCCCTTTTTGGAAGTAGACTGCTAGAGTGTGATAGGAGGTGATTTGATGACATAAATGAGGGAGAATGACCCCTTAGGTCTTGTAAATGAACAAATGGAATTATCAAAATCCAGTGGTGCTTATAAGCAGGGTTTTTATTCCTCAGGGTGTAGCTTTCTGTCCCCGTGCACCTGCAGGGCATATAGGCTTTTCTGCTTTTAAAGAGCTATTTCTGCAAGTACCCTCTGACACTGAAGAACAGGGATTCTTGTTCACAAAGGAAATGCTGAAGCAAACGGAAGCAGATTCTGAATTAGAAAAGGTTTCTGCCAGAGCAAATGTTTCCAGTAGGAAAGCAGGATGATTATTAACATACTATGATTTAAAGCATACATGGCATACATGTGATTTTATAGCTAATTGCTGAAAAATAAAGTGTACAGAATCTTTCTCAGAATTTTGCCTTATATTAAGAAAACTTCATGCTCCCGCCAACATGGATTAGTAGGTGACTAAACCAGCTTGGCATAAAACCAGTACAACTGGAGAGCTGATAAAGCTTAGGCTAATGCACCATTAAATATGTTGGAGAATCCAGTTCCACAAGCCGAGCTTGAAGGAAATGTTAGACTGCACTGATGTTAGGTTATCTTAGTAGTGGCATGCTGTTACTCCAGAGCTGCCAAAAGTCAGGCCATGCGTTGAGAAAGAAGACAGGGCAGAGGATGATTTTATGAAGTGTTTTCCTTTCGTTCTTCTGAAAGCTCTTTTGTTTCTAGCATCCCTCTGAAGAATATAAAGTTTAATTTAAATTTATGTTCCCCATTAATTGTGCGAACACAGCACAACAAAAGTCCATACATCCTCAGTCAGGCTGTGCCATGACAGAACCTGATGCCACCTCCTGTTATTTCGTTATGCTTTGGACTGTATTCGTGTAGTCATAGATTTTTGACCTTTGTTTTAGTCTAAATGAAGTTTTGCTGTTTTCTTGGAAGTAAAAAAAACAAACAAAAGTTTTTTGGTGTAATAAAATTAAATTATGCTTCAGGTTGGAAAAGGAGAATTTATGGATGTTAAGTAATTCTTTATAAAAAAAATAAAATAAATTGTTCAATTTTATTTGTATTCCTTCTCTGTTAATATGTTGTTGTAGGACTAATTTTGCTCTGAAAAACATCTACTATAGCAGTTCAGTGCTGTATATTTTATCCTAATTTGGTTTAAAAGGTGTTTACTAACATTTAAATCAAGTTTCCTAAAGAACGTGTGTGTTATAACATCACGGTGATTTACCCGACTGTCCTCTTAATGTTGCTTTTGTGCATTTATAGATGATTGCCCCTGCTGTGTCTTTAGAAGAGCCCATTTATTTATTTATTTATTTTTACTGCACTGTTTTATAGTTCTCCTCTTAAGTGGCTCATAGACTCAGTTTTCAAATTCCCGTGTTTATTGAACCAACTTCTATGTTTTTATCCATGAAAATGACAGTTTTTTACCTGCCTTACTAGGTAGGAATACATTAGACTAACATTTTTGTTAACATTGAAGAAGCTTTACTGATGAGATGCCACATTTCTGAAAACAAGCAAATAAACAAAAATTGTTCCAAGGAGATGTCAACCTACGTAAAATTGCAGTGATTTTCTTTCAGTGTAACTTGGAACTTTATTATAATAATACACTAATATGTATCATACGTATAATAAAAGATATTTTATGTGTTTAATAGAAACTTAGACTCTTTTAGAGCATGCTATTGATGAATTTTTATATTGCTGCAGTTTCCAGGCTTTGTAATGCTGTTTTATAATCCCAGCTGTACATTTTTTATTTCCACAGATTATTTATCTTCATATGTGTCTTTTATCTCTCGACTATGTTTTTATATTTATGTTGTAAGTTTTGGCCAGTAATTTTTGAGGAATTGCTTTATCTTTTAAGATTTTGATTGCCCTACCCATTTTAGCCTTTGTTGTGTTAGTGTAAGTAGTAAAAGGTACCTCCATATCTATTATTTCATTGTGCAGTCTAAGCTTACCACCTAGTTTGTAGCAAGTAGTTTTGACGTATACTATGTAATGCATGGAATTTCCTTTATACCCCAAGTTTTATTTATTTTTGAAAGAATTCAGATGCTCTTATTTTATTTCTACCTTTTCTTCTTTTAGCTACCATTTTGCTCTTATTTTATTTCTACCTTTTCTTCTTTTAGCTCATAGAGATTTCAGCTGTTATCAGTGTTTCAGTAACATATAGGTATATAGTCCTAGTTCATATATATCTGTGTATATACATTTATTTTTATTTTTTAGGGAGTTGTTATTCTTTCCTACCCACAAACAAAACTTGGAGATGGGACAGACTTTCTCAAGATTGTTCTTCAAGGTACTTGTTTGCCTTTTTTTTTTCCTGACCTTCTCGACACTTTTTTTGACATCATGCTATCACACCACTAGTACCTGCTTTGTGTTCAGAAAATGTTTAGACTTGAAATAATGTCTAGAAATGTTAATTCCCCTCACAAGTGGATTATTTTAAAATAATACCTTATCTGTGAGCAATATGGTCTCTGTATTTTTCAGTAGACTTCTTGTTGCAGAATCTTTTAAAATACTGTTTTGGAAATTCATTAACTATGTGTACAGCTTTAATAGAGTATTTTTAAGCTGCTTATCATAAAGAAGGACTAGGAAACATATACAATGTCAGCGTACACTTAATATAGATCTGTATGTCGGTTAGCAGTAAGATATATGTATTGTATTGTTTTAAACTAAGCGGTTCAAAGAAAGATTTTCTGCTCATTACTCAAATATCAGTAGACACATTCAGTCCTCCAAGTGTTGGAGGACTTAAGTTGTTCATCATATAATAAATAGTAGTTTAAAAAAAAGCTCTCCTTAAGTCCAAAGCTTATCTTTCCTTCCTATCAGGAAACAGAAGGATGTCATTAGTCAGGAGTCCAAATTAATGCTGGACTTCACATTTCTTTTAACTTCCTTTTCAGCTCCTTCCTTACACTTGTTAGGGAATTATCACTTGTTGCTTTTGAACCTTCCTGATTCTACAAATTCTGTGATTATGACCAAAGTGTAGGTTACGGGGCGCAGATCCTACCTGGTGGTGCTGCTTGTGATTAGTGTCACCAGAGGTGAATGAAGTTGATGGGACTGGAAGCATTTTCCCTGCTTCAGAGTTCCCAAGGATAGAAGGAAAATTTTATGAGTCTTGTTAATTTCAAATGACTGTTCAAGAAGGCTGAGAGCTTCTGCATGTTCTCCAGAGCATCAAAAAGATAAATTTGCACATCTAAATCATTAGTGTCAATTCTGTAACAATAACAGCTAGGAAAATCTTCTAAAATAACAACTTGATTTCTGCTTTGGTCCTCCTGGAAGACTACTTACTTGATATGCATATGTCCTGCAGAATCATCTCTATTTAATCTAGTTCTATAGTTCTGTGTTAATGCAAAAAAATCAAATGTGACTAGTTAATATTTCCTTTCTAATATTATGCACTGAATTGTTCAAGTGGAAATTTGTGTCATTTCTGCTTAATGTACACTGATGCAGAATATGTACCCATATAAAACAGTCATCTAATAAAGAATATTTTACTAATTTACCTATAGTTAGCACACAAAAACAGTTTAACAGCTATTTTAAATGATTTTCTGCTTGTAAATAAATTGGAATGGAGTGTTAGGCTCTGAAGATGAATTTATTTTGGAAACATCTTCCTGTTACAGTTTTGCTTTGAAGAATTTATGGTAATTGGATTTTTTTCTTTTTTGTTTCCCTATAGATAACTCATGTGCAAGGATCGACAGTATCAATATTCTAATATATGGAAAAATGGCAGATGATTGTGCAAAAGTTATACGTAATGGGGTAAAATGTATTTATTTTTTCTTATTTTAAGGGTTGTTTTCCACAGATCTATGTTGCTTTCTTATTTTCTATTTGTATAGCTATCACCAAAATTAGAAATAGTTTGTTTAGTCAGTTCAAATCTATAAATACAAACTAGAAAAAAGTATTTGCTTCTGTAAATTCCTTTGGACAATAACATTGAAATAAAGCAGTTCTTTTTGTTTTTTCAGTGTTGTTTCCTTTACTTAACAAGTAAAGGATCATGAATGTTGATGATAGAGAAGCTATCTTTTTATGTTCATAAGTTAAAAGTCTATGGCAATTTGATAAGGTAGACCTTAAAATTATATTGATTTAACACATAACTTTTAGTGTAATTATGTTTGTTTTTTTTTCAGTAACTCAAAACAGCATAGTCTTTATTGTCTGTGTGCTGGCATCTTGCTTCATTAGAGATGCATCTTGGTTTGATAGCTCCAGGGTAAAGGACATTGGCAAGTCAGCCTCTGAGTTTCAGTGAGAGAGTGCTGCAACTAAAGAGGGAAAACAAGCTGAAAACAATTACCTCAAGTTAATAATTTTGATTAGATTGCCTGTCAGTTTGCTGACATTTCAATATTAGCCAGATATCGACTTAAAGTATACAGTACATTATAAACTCATGTTAGTGCTTTATTGTTTGTGATACAAATTCACACTGAAAATTGAGAATTATTTAGTGAAGAAAATTGAGCTTTCTTTTCAGATTTTTAGAAATATTTTTTATGAGCAAAATTTAAAGACCTTCTCAAACGTGGAAATAGAAATGGCTTAGTTACAATATCTGTTTAGGCTTTTCGGATCATAGAATGATGATATCCTGAGTTGGAAGGGACCCACAAGGACCATCGAGTCCAACTCCTGACTTCATGCAGAATCACTCAAAAATCAGACTGTATGTCTGAGAGTGTTGTCCAGATGCTGCTCAAATGGCATACCTGGTGTCAAGACCACTTCCCTGGGCAGCCTGTTCTAGTGCCTGACCACCCTCTCTGTGCAGAGCTTTTTTCCTAACACCCAGTCAAGTATACCTGAACTCTGTCGATCTGTATGCCGAAACATAAAACATTCAGATGTTAGGTACATACATCAAAATATTATTGAAAGTCCAAATTGCTTTGAATTTATTGGATATTTTAATTTCAGTTCAGAGGAAAGCCTGCTTTTTTCATATAATTCTACCCAAAGATAAATAATGATTTTTGCTTGTTTCTCAGCTCTTTTCTTTTTTCTTTTCTTTTTTTGAGAAGGGAAGATCGATTTGTATTCCTTGGGAGTGATATTGCTGTTTCTGGGTAGTAGCTTGCATTCTGAATTGTATTGGCTTCAAAGATGCATGTGTCAGCTCTGGAGACATATGGGACTGATGGTGCAAATTTCACGAACTACACCTATAATTAGAGCTGATGCGTTTATATACTATGTAGTGATCTATAGTATGTTTTTATTTCTATGATTAGATGCTTACATACTTTCAGACAGTGAAAACTTCAGAATCCTTGTTTTTTCAGCTGTGTTAATCTTACTAAATTAATATAGCTTAATAATAATAAGGATTTTTTTAGTTGTTTTCCTATAAATACATATAGTTCAGAGAGAAGGAACTAAGCATTTAGTTTTCGCTTAGATGACCCTCAAATATAGGCGGTTATACATTGACTACTTTTTCAAATATTAAAAAAAACAACAAACAAACACAAAAGTACCTTACCCAAGAAAAGATTTAATATCGCTCTTTTTTTCAAAAGAGTCTTTTTGAGACTTTTTAAACTTGTGATAAATGAGCTGAAGTCACTAAGTATAAGAGAGACTGACAGTCTCTCTGGCTGGCCCCAAAAAATACTGGTATTATGAATGTTTAGTAAGTAGTTGTGAAATATAGGTGAAATGTTCCCATGGAAATTAAAGATGCTGGCATACATATTTGTCGATCCTTCTTTTTCTCTGTCATTCTGACCTTGTCATGTTTTCAGTCACATAATGTGTGAGTTAAAATATTCAAAAATGCTTATTGTATTTTTAATGAATCTGTAAAATTCTTCAGAAGTTTTAATCAACAATGCAATTCCTTGCACTTCAAGGATTTTTTTCTGGCATAATTTACCATGTGGTTTCCATCAGCAGGTAATTGATCTTGTCATGAACTGAATGGGATAAAACTTTGTTTTTAAGAAATTGCTGAGTCTAAGAAAAGTTTTCCACCAAAAGGTGTTTGTTCTGACAGATAGCATAGTGGTAGGTCTTGGGAAGTACATGTCATCTGTACTTTGTAATCTATTAAATAGAAAGTCTGGAGAAAAGCAAAAAATAAATACATCTGCAGGACATCTTTCTCTGTTTGCAGCTAGTATATCTCCAGTTAGGTTATATGAAGGAAAAGTCAGGAACACAGTGGTCATGGTCATGAATGAGAGATTTCACAAATAGAATTCTTTCAAATGAATTTAACAGTAAGGAATAAAAATTACCTAGATTCTTTTAGTGGAACCTGTACAGATATTGTGCTATTAATTTGACCTTGAGATTGATGCATGGCCAATTTCAGACTTGTGTGAGTTTGAGGAAACAACACCGAGGGGCTTGGGTAATGTGTGCAGGTCAGAGAGCGTTCAATTCTAAATCAGATTCTGCTGTGAATCAAAGCCTTGTTTTACTGTTTGTCATATGCCATGCAGAAGAGAGAAATGTGCCTTGAATATCAGCACAATCAGTTCAGTTGGTTTGAGACAGAAAGTCCTTTTACAAATCTCGGATATGTATGAAATAAGAAGCATCAGTCTTTATACTAGTTTCTGGATTCCACAGAATTTTGGCTGTGATTCATAGATGAGAAGTTCTTGAATTAATTTGTTAAATATACAATCTGCAGAATGATTTTAAATATAAAGAACTAATGATTTTTATTGTCCTGATTAGCATACAAATCATGAGCAAAGCCTTGAGCAACGATTAGATCAGTCCTAGAGAGCTGAATAGGAAACCACAACCTACAGGCAGCAACCCTTAGAAAGCCAGCACTAAAATCGGTGTTCTTCCCCAATAACCTGAACCTTCGCACTGCATACAGTCCTAAATTTCAAAACACTTTCAAAGCTTATGTAAATTTTGTTCATGTTTAGAAACTGCAGCTCACAACCTGTCAAAGCTGACCAAGAATTAATGATAAATCTGAGAATACATCTGTTCTTTTTATCTTTAAAACCAGATTTTGAGGATAGTGCTGTTTTACTACTTCTTTGAAATTACAGACCTTTCATAGGTATTTATTGAATGTCATGTTTTGCATTGCATGTTATGTAAGAGTTGCCATCACCAGTAATTTGTTATTCACAAAAAAAATAATCTATTATCAACCTGTGTAAACACTTGAGTCTGTGTAATTCTAAAGTTCCTTCTGAGAAGTACAAGACAAGTAAAGTCAGCTCTCCAGTCCTGACTCAGCACCTAAGTTCCCAAATCTGATGCAGCCTGTAATCTAATAAAATGCTGAAGCAGGAATAATGCATAGCTTTTTATTTGAAGGTTGATTCTACTGTTAAAGGAACACCATGAATAGCATCAGCAGTAAAGAGGGGAAAGACATGTACTGCACCTGTTTTCTGCAAAGTAGCTGAGTTGAAGGTTGTGATTCTATGTTTTTATCTGTATCTGAAAACAATGAAACAACTTTAATGTATGTTTGCAGGGTGGTATGTCTCAGGTGCAGAGAATATTAAGTCATCTAATTGTTTTGACCCATTTAGTTGGACCTGGTGCTTAGGGACATGGTTTAGTGGGTGACATTGGTAATAGGGTGATGGTTGGACCAGGTGATCTTGAAAGTCTCTTCCAAACTTAATGATTCTATGATTCTAAGCTATGAGTACACCTTACCGTTAGGTGACTTGTGTATTATCTTGTAGTCAAAATATACATTCTGTTCCCATTTATGACACTACCAAAAAATCACCATGCCCTATGTAGTTTTGCTATATATTAGCAAATTAGCTCTGTTCAAGCTTATTTTTCTTACATTTTTTTCCAAATCCTTTAATAACTAAATATATTAGTATCACTTAAACCAGCAGCTTTTATTTTTCTTGCACAAAATATTAATGCTTTGGATCTTAAATTGTTCAGAGTAGCATTATCAGATTGCTGAAATAGCAAAAAGAGACATCGTAGTGCAGTATTTGGCAAAAACTGTCAGCTTTAATCAGAAAACTCTTTTATTTGTTATAATCAAATAAACACGCAAAAGTCAATCATTAAAAAACTGCTGAAAGTGCTTTTGGTAGAAGGTCAAATAGGAAAAGGGTTTCAGGTCTAATATGATTGTTCTCAGGTGTGTTTGCACGAGCATGGAAGGATTTATGGGAATGGATCACATAACAGCAACCCTTCCATCCTGTTTTGGTACATAAGCAACTGACTTTAAAAGAGCTTTACATTGTGTAAGAGTTCCCAGCACTGTATTTTTGCTTGCTTAAATACCTTTCTTAGCACGTCTACTTCCTAAATGTGTTTTCCTTCATCCTCCTTCTCCCTTTTATTTTTTGGAGTGTAATTACTACTAAAGATGGTCTGCTACAGGTGCTTAAATCCTCCTTGTTCTTCTTCGCTTAGTGGTATCTAAGTTATTTTATACCCAAGCAGCAACAAATGGAACTACTGCTTGTGCTAGAAACTCAAGAGTGACACCAGAGCGGTTTGCGTCTCTTTTCCTACCAGAAATCTAGTGATTTACTTGCTTAGTTGACCCTTAAGAAGTAAATTGGAAGCTGTCAATTCAACCAAATTGAAATTATTTTTAAGGATAATCTCTTCAAAGTGTAGCTGTAATGCAGTAACAACAACCAAGAAAGGAATGCCTTACCAGTATTAGTCAGAAATGTGACTACTTTTTTAGTTTAGTTAATTTTGTACAAGGAGTCAGACTTCAGTATATTTAAAGGGTACCCATTTTCTTGCTTTACTCAATGTGACTTCCCCTCTAGCTTTTGCCAGTAATAGTAGCATGAACAATTCAAACATTTTAGCAGAATTAAAAAACAAACAAACAAACAAACAAAAAAAACAGCTGGCTGAGGTTGGTTAGAAATACGAATTTCATGGGTAGAAGAACAGAAGAACTTAATAGAGAAACGTAAAGGCAGTGTTTGGAATTTGTTTAAAGCTTATTATTGTAAGTCTTGAGACTTTAGAGTAAAATTAGATATCACATCCTCGTTTAAAAGAGGATGTACAGCACTTAACATCTGTTAATCACCTTGTCTCCATAGGACACCTGTATAGTTGCTGGATTTAAGTTGGCAAAATCACCTACAGCAAGAGAAGATGGTAGACATGGTTGCCACCTGGAGGTGTCAGAAGAAGCTGGTTCAGCCATTTATGTACGTGGATGCCCATTTTTTTTTTATTTTTTAATAAATAGCTTCATTAAAATTTTGGTTTACAATAGAGAATTTGAGGTACTATTAGAATTTGAAGTACTGCAGGTTATTGTAGTATGTCCATCAGGCACCAGTCAGGACACATTCATGTGTGCACAATTTTATAATACCTGACTCCACCCATTTTGTGAAAGTGGTGCAGCTGAAAAAAACATCTGTATTTATCTCACTGATGTGTGGGGATGAGTGTTCTCCTTTCTGCCCAAGATTCTGAAAGGCCTTGATGAGAGTAGTGTCCCTCCTGATAATACTCTGCAGAACAGCCTGCAGTAGAGAAGAATGTTTTGCAGTAGATAACACTGAGATTACAGAGTATGTCTGCGAAGTGCACTCTGTCAAAATATGATGCTGAAGTGATCCAGTGTGGTGCCAGACCCAAATTATCTCTGGCCTCTGAGGTAAAATACTACTTTCTGAGTGCAGAAATTTGTCCTTCTTAGAGCTGTTTAAACCATTCTTGCCATTCATACAATTCAATGATGCACACAGGTTAAAGAGTGCAAGAATGGTTTCTACTTGAGAAACTGTGTGCATTATTTAAAGTAGGTGTTGTCTAAGTATAATCAGAACAGATTTATTTTTTTTTTGTAGGATCAAAATTTGCTAGTTTCAGAAGTGATTCCAATAGGAAAAGCAGTTTTAGTATTGTTTTCTAAGTCTTTACTATAGCAATATCAAATCTTGTTAAAATATTTGTGCTCTCTTCACTTCTGTAATCAGCGAGTTTGCCATTTTTTCTCCTCAGATTTATGCTCAGCCAAGCACAACTACTGCTTCAGAAACTGCATCTGTGGTGAGTTTATATTTGGGATTTTTTTAACCCACGTAAGACAAACTGCATGTGGATAAGAATGTGTAGAATTATTTTTCTTTCCTGTTTATTTGGCATCCATACTACTGTCCCATCAGTCATTTGTTTAGCATTAATTTTGCAAATATTATGCCTGGAAAAAGAGATCAAATATGATAAAGTAGTCTGCGGTATAGTTTCCATCTAGATCTAAAAATAGGCTGCATGTTGGCTTAGTAAATACGAGTTAGAAAGGTACCTTCCTTTCCAAAGCAGTTTGTATGCTGCTTTTTTTTTTCCTTTTTTTTTTTTTTTTTTTTTTTTAAGTATCTTCCTTTGCTTTAAAATCACACTTTGTGTTTTTAGCACTTATTTTTATTACTATTCGGAACAAGTCTTTGCCTATCTAAATTAAAATTCTTCAAAAAGTAGTAAATTAAAGGCATGAATTTTGGTATGTGAAATCCAATTGTCCTTTACCATAAGGTTAAAGATTTAGTGCTGAAGATAACACAGCTTGGCTTTGTCTTAATTGTCTGAGAATTTTTTTCCACAATACAATGAATGAAAAACACAGTTTTCAGTCAGTTTGGGAGAATTTGTTTTTTAAATGAGGCTAATCATTGTATTCTGTAATCTTAAAATGAGAGGAGAGTTAAATACTAAAAAGTAGTCCTTAATTTCTGTAATCCTCCAAGAAATGGGCTGTTACAATAGAAACTTACGCAATTGCTGTGAGAGATGAGATCCCCAAATCAGTAATTCTGTGCAGAGACACTGCTACTAAAAATTAAAAAGAGATTTATGTGCATGCTTTAAAATGTCCTTTGGATGGATGCGTTAAGATCAATCAATAAAAATTGTTTTCCAAAGTTCTTTATTGTAATGACTTTCATTTACCTATTCACTTATTTCATATGTTGGAGCTTACTTGAACTGACTGACTGGCTAGTTTACTGTGAGAAAGATGCAATCGCAAAAGAAATGGAAATATAGGTCTTGTATGCTTCATTGCCTGGGAATGAATAAATAAAATTTAGAAGGTCTAAAGTGAGTAAGGTAGAAAAAAGCCTTTATTTATTAAGACAAGTTAAAAACATACCTAAGGCTGGATGGTGTTAGAAGACAGAATTCTGGGTGAATGTTTGAATAATGTTTTTTCTTCTGTCCCTTAATTTTATCATGCCTTTCTAGTCTGTTGCACCAAAATATGTGTATACTCCTCTGAATCATCTTAAAGATGGAACTATAGTGAATTTGTATGGTATTGTGAAATTCTTCAAGCCTCCATATGTAAGCAAAGGAACAGGTATGTACTACATTCAAAAGATATAAAATCTCTTCCTTCAAACAGAACTGTTTTCTCATACAATAGTTTTTTCTGTTAAAATTGAACTGGAACAACAAATTCTGGTGATCCTTTAATCAGGGTTCTCAGCTGACATTGAGGGAATGGAATAACGATTAGGTAAGGGTCAGTTTAGGCAGACTGGTGCGGATAGCAAATGAAGAAAATACTAATCAAGCTCATTGTAACAGTACAAAACAGTGAAAAGGACCTGAAAATACAAAAGCCTTGTACCTCTTTTTGTGCCAAAGGATTGTTGTGTAACTGTACAATTTTTCCTCTAGATTTTGATAGTTATGATATGCTATAAATATGTTGACACCATATTTGTTACTTGTAGAGGCTGTGCAACAAATGAATCATTATTCCTCTTTGTGAGGTGAACACTTAACTGATTGTGCTAGTAGATTGTACCATTTTGCTAGGTGCTCAGTAAATACAGAGCTAGGTGATACTGTTGTTGAATTTGATTAAGCAATGGAATTTGTTAATTGATTCAGAATGGATCCAATTGTTTTCTGCTTATTAAAATTTTACTATGCACTTTAAAGATTCTTTTTCTTCTAAATATTTCTAATTGAACAAAAAAGAGCTGTTTATGATCATGACTGTTGATTTTCATTGTCTTAATTTTGCATGCAAAATTTCTTGAATCATGTCAATAGCCTTGAATTTGGCTCCTAAATACAGAAATCTAAGAAGTAAGCAGAAAATTGTAAACAAGAGTTGGTGGCCTGTCTGCAAAACCTTTTGCAAAGAGTGTGATCTTCCTTGCTCAATAACTGCCAGCAGCACTCAAGCTAAGGCACTAAATCCCTTTTTGGGATTACAATGCTATACCAGCAGTACCATGGCTTCCAGAATGAGGTTTGCTTACAGTTAGGTCGCTTGAAACGTAGGTGTAATTACTGAAGGCTATGCAAGCATGGTCACACACCTAAAAAAAAAAAAAAAACAACAAAAAAACAGGTCCAAGTCCAGCTGAGGTTCAACTAACAACCACACTTTTTGGAGCTAAATAATTTGCAGCCTTTGTTTGGTTTGTTTTTCAGTTTATCAGTGGGAGTAATAACTGGGAGATCTGTGCCAGTGTATCTGCTGTTCTCAGTATGTTCAACTTATCTACACTGATAGTCTGTATTGTGGACTTGCTTAATTATTTCCATGTGGTGCATTTAGTATTCTTCTAAGTAAACATATAGTGGTATGAATGACCCTATTGACAGGAAATTTGCACGCTCAGTGTGCTTGTAGCTGAAGCCTAATGCTTGCCCATAGAATGGATAGGAGATGTGTGTGCTGCTCTTCGGGCTATCTTACAGAGTGTCGGCTGTATTAAAGGCAGCCACTGAACCAGTCAGCAGTCATAATTAAGTTATGCAGAGTAACACAGTTTTTTTTTTTTTTGTTTTTTGTTTTTGTTTGTTTGAGAATATGCTGTATTGTCATGGTTTACAAGCTAATGAATAGCATTTGGGAATGGAGCTGCATTTTTACATTCCATTGACCATGTCAGGAGAAGCAATAACATTTGTAGCATTTGTCTCAATGCTCTGGTATCTGCATAAGGGCAATGCTTTGCTTCGGATACATTTATTTTTTGAAATGTATTCCCATTGCTTGTTACAGCAGATGACAAGATTTACTCCTAGAAAACAGCTCTACTCGGCATTCTTACTAAATGTTAAGAAGGTACTAGTATTTCCCAAAATAACTGTGAAACAAACAAAAAATAAATCCAAAGAACATAGGACAATCTAATTTAAACATTAACATTTAAAAATAGATGTAGTCATTAAGTTGGGAACTGAACAAGAAATGGTCCATCTGTTTTATAGCAAATATACTGCATGTAATTTTTTCCTCTTGAGACTGAATAAAAATGAATATTATCATATTATACATAGTCATTGATACACTAAAGTTAGTATATTAAGCAATGCATTGCAAATCTTTCAGATGAAAGTTGAATTTTGATTTGTACAGGAAGAAGCAAATGCTTTCATGTTTTGCTATTTTATCAATTTTAAAATCATCCCTTGTAGTGCCTATGAGAAAAAAAATTCTACCATGTCTTCCGATGACTCTTTCTATTTCAAGAATATAGTGGGGGGGGGGGGAGGAGGGAGAGAGTGGTAAGTAGCAGGGGAGGAAAGCATTTGGAGACTAATCTCTCAATTGTGGTTTGCACAACATTAAGGAGTATTAGTGCAGATCTGTATAATTTTTTTATATTATATATCTAGAAAACAGGAATCTCTGTTCAATCTAAACTACGTTTAAACATCTTAATGTTCATTTTAATTCAATGGTTACTTTTTCACATTTATGACCCATATGTGGGTAGTTCTCATTTGCTGAGTGGTAGATGGGTGCAGCCTAACCTTACAAAATAGACTTTCCTCCTTGCCCCCCAGTCTGATTAAATTCAGCTGTTTGAGCTGTGAGCTATGAGCACTGTTTGAGAAAGTGTTATGTACATTTTGGATTTTTTTCATAATTATGTTTTATTTATGGTATCATCTGTGGCAGGTTCCCTCCCCTCTTCTCTTAAACCTTCTAATTTTTCTTTTCTAATGTCTACATCAAAGTAATTGTTCAGCTCAGCAAACCAACTGAAAGGCCAGCTTTTTTTTTTTTTTTTTGTAGTATCTCTTAATGGTTGCTGAACAAAATTATTGTAAAGCAGTGCCTCTGGAAAATGAGCACAGTAGATTTACTTAAAAAAAGAGCTGAAATATTGTTTTACAGGGACTTTGTAGGACATTATGCTGTTCTTTGAAAGCATAGCTCTCTAAGGCGAATGAAATAAAATAACTTCAAATAATGAATTCAGGCTGCTATCTTCCCACACAAAGGATCTCACATTACTGAATTTGTTTTATATGTATACTTCAATTTGAGACAAATTATCAGGGCAGGAGGAACATACTTGAAGCATTAAAACCCAAACTGATTTTCCAAGTATACGTGAACCAAAAGGGGAAAAGCATGTGTGCTGTTGGGGGAAGTCCTTTGTCTAGGAGCAGTGTGTTCCAGCTTGCCCGTGAGGTGCTGGTTCCTCTTGTAGTCCATGAGAAATCTTCACCTTTTAAGTTACTCCATATTCAAGGTAAAAAACAGTTGAAGCGTTCCACCCTGCTGTCAGAGAGATCCCATCAGCTACTGGTAGTTGGGAGAATTAAAACAAGACCGTCAGTCTTCCTTTATGGAACAGAGAGCAATTACATTGCCTGTTTTGTCAAGAGGAAAACTTAGTTCAGTTATCACTGGAAAGTACATGACTGTCTTTTTCCAGTGAACCTTTAACTATGCTTAGTGATTTGTTTGACAATAGAAAGATTCCTCTGAGGAATTGTTCCATCAGACCACCTGGAAGGTGTGGGTGTTTTTGAAGCGCTGATACAGGGTTTTTAAATATGATTTAGTGATAGGTTAGATTCAAGGGATAAAACATACTTTGCTGTTGCTAAACTTCCAGAAACCAAGATAGAGAACTACCATGAAAAAAAATAGCTGATATATAGAGAGGCTGCTATATAAAATTATGAATTTTTCATAATCTTTCTGGAATACTTTCACATCCTCATAAAGTGTAGAAACTTAAATTCCATACCATCTGGGAATGGGTGTTACTGGGCAGTAAAAGCTAGGAGGAGAGGGGAATGGCATTGCACACATCTCACCAATAGTTACAACTACCACTGAGTGGAGTAGGTCTAATAATAGCAGTAGCTACCAGTGTGCCATGAACAGGAGGAACAACTCAGGGCTTCTGCTTGGCATTGACTTTGGTTCTCAGTGAGTTATAATAGCAGATATTTTATATGCATTGCCAGGTAGCTTAGAGTGCTGGTGAATTTTTTTCATTCATCAACACAAATTTTTAATGAACTTCTGTCTTCAACGTTCTTCCCTAGTGTAAACAGCTTTTACACTAGGGAACAGCTTTTTTTTTTTTTTTTTTTTTTTTGTAAACAGCTTCTTTTCTTACTGTCTTTGTAGTTGTGATTCATATGCTACTTTATCATGAAAATCTCTAAAACAGTTTAAGTGTAAAAATATTCACTACTCAGCTAAGTATTTCTTTTTTTTTCCTTTTTTCTTTTTCTTTTTTTTTCTTTTTCTTTTTTTTTCTTTTTCTTTTTTTTTCTTTTTCTTTTTTTTTCTTTTTCTTTTTTTTTCTTTTTCTTTTTTTTTCTTTTTTACACAGTCCAGGGTTGTGCCTACTTGAGAGGGTGCAGAATGCTTGATGATTACTCTGAGTTGCCAGGGCATGAAATGGCTCTCATCAGAAAATTCTCTAGTTGCATTAGATCTGGCACAGTCCTGCACTAATACCTTCTATTTTTGACACAATGTTAATGGAATTATATAGCTTTAAGCTGGTCCTGGCTGCAAGTATGGGTAGTGGAGCCACTGTGCTTTATTCATATGGATCTTTATTCACTACATAGATATTCCCCTAGATATGAGATATTTCTTTTTACATGTATTAAAGCCTAAGGCTGAAGCTTTGCTTTTTGTTCTTGTCATTTTATATGACTGTAATTAAATGTTCGTCATATTGATTGCTGTTATTGCAAACAAATTAGAGACTGTTGTGGTATCTGATGGTCAATTTGTGGGGAAGGAGATTCAGAGTTAAATCTGCAATAATTTTGTTATTTAAAGTATTGTGGTGTTTGTTTTTGTTTGTTTTGTTTATTTTCCAAATCAATATTTTCAGGATGTGTACATTTTTTTCAGAACAGAATGAAAACTGTTGTAAAGATAAATTAATTTCACTTTTGGAGTCCAAGTTGAGAGTAATAGCCTTTTCCTTTCTGTTCACATCATTTTGTAAGCATTTCTTTTTTAATAATCACTATTTCTCATCATCTGAAATTAAAAGTTAAAAAAAAAATAGTGGTAAAAATGAAGTGAAAAACTAAACAGTTGAAAAATAGTTAATAGAAAGAAATCTCAAGGTAGTTACTTTGATCTACAATTTGCAAATGCTGTCATTAAAGCATCTGCTTAGCCAGATGTATCTCATAGTTGCTAAATGTTTGTGAATAGCTCTTAAGTGCATTGCCATGTTAGAAATAACAAGCTGCATTAGAATATCTTCAATTTGATTATTTAGAGTTTGTTTGGACTTCTGTAATATCTGTATGTGTATGTACACATTGTACACACCTACACGAACCCAGGTGTGTGTTACTTTCCTCCTTGTGTTTTGTTGAACATATTTGGTAAATTAGCTGGTTCAGCTACTTAGTTTTAGTAAAAAGACTTTTGTGTATTGATTGGCCTCAGTAATACTTGAAAACAGTATTAATGATTGGTGTACTTTTGAAGAGAGTAGTTTGCTACTAAAATCTTTAAGTATTGCAATGTCAGAAGCAGAAGGCAATCTCTGAAGTCCTTCCTTGCCAACAGTTTTTTTTTTTTTTTTTTTTATCTCTTTGTGGGAGGAAGTTATTGATCCAGGATAGTGGCTTTTTTTAACTTAAAAGATAGTGAATGCACATGCAGTTGCCCAATATGGGATTTATAATTTAGTCAGTGCTTTCTATGTTAAAAATTGTTTCTACAAGCATATTTGTTGTGAACTGCTGATGTCCTAAATAAAACCAAAATAAGAGTATTTAATCAATAAGTACTGAATGCCTTCCTATCATGTAAGTAGCTATTAATCTGCAAAGCTTTTGCAGCAATTCTGGTTTTCTTATGATGATTGAAAAAACTGCAAGTGAAACTTCATTTTTTTCTGATATGTATACTCTGTCCAGAGGTGCTGACTTTCTGAGCATTCTCACGACTAATGTAGCAGTCCAGAGGAGAGTGCAAATGCTAAGGCATTTTCTAAAAAGAAAACTAGAATCTGAAGAGCGACCCTGAGTTGTCATTACAGTTGAGGAGATTTTGGCTTTTCAATGATTCTTATAATTGTAGAGAGAAAGCATTTATGTTTAATCCTATCTAAAGTTAATGTATCTGATCTTAGGTATCTGTGGCTTTTTTTCATTAACGACTTCAGTCAGAAATACCGTAATGTTTTGCTTTTATCATGAAACTCCAAGCCAGTTAGCACTTAATCATACTAAATAAATTAACTGAATTGTTCAATATTCCTTTTCATGCTTAAGAGAACCCCAGAACGGCAGGGGTGGAAAGGGACGTCTGGAGTTTATCTTGTCCAACACTTGTGCTCAAGCAGGACTACCTAAAGCTGATGGCCCAGGACCATCTCCGGATGGCTTTTAAATATCTCCAGATAGGGAAGTGTTTAATCAAGCAAGATAAAGCATTTTAAAGTGTAAAAACTTCCCTTTATAGTAGATAAATGTGCTGAACTTTACATCTATTGTGTCTGTAAGGGTATATATAAGGAGTGTCTGCTTCTTTAAGGATATCATGTCTAGGGCCTTTTTGCAAAGCAGGAAGGGATAATAAGGAAAGGAGGTAGTGAAGTTTGGTCAGTCACATTAATTTATGAAAGTATGTGAGAATACAGGAATATTTATTTATATTTATACTATATTCTGATTGAGGATTTCTAAGCTTGGACAAAACCACAGGAAACAAACATCCCAGTCACAGAAATGGCGGGCTTACAAACTACATCCTTCCAGGAAGGATGAACCTTCTAGCTGGTAAGATTGTGAACCAAGGAGCCCTGGACTGGGAGGGTGCAGAAACTTCAGAGCTCTGCAAAGCCATGGGGGAAAAAAAGGAAAAGGAGGGCAGAAGGAATAAAGAGGTGTGTGGGTAGGTAGAAAAGGGCTGGTATAAAAGGGTCTGTACCAGTACTCAGGGATCTGCAAATGTGCGTGTGGTTGTGAACCTGCAGAGTGCTGTGTGTGAACCTTCACTAGTGAGCTTCTGTCTTTACCAGCTGGAGGGAAGGAAGGGGTCTCTGCTGTCTACGTCTGTTTTACGTGAGTCCTGTGTGGAGGTGGTGTTGAAGCGTGGATGGTCATGTCAGTGTCCTGTGTCTGTGTGCCTCTGGGATAGATGCTCAGTTTTGCTACAGGCCAGACCCTCAAAGAGGAAAGTAGTCGCTGTGGCTGGGCTGGGCCCCAGCATTTGGACAGGATGATCCAGCCTGAGTGGCTGGAGGATGTTGCCATGCTCTTTGCTTTTCATCTTCCTTAAGTGTCATGCTTTTAAACCAAATTATTATGAATAAAAGATTCTGATGGATAATTTCCCTGTTAAGAGAAATTATCAGTAGAGTACATTTGTCTAATAAAAGAAAATTGTCCCCACTATGTAAACTTCCATTAACATTTTTTTGTAGTTTGGTAACTGAGGGATTTTTCTTCGTTAGAAGGTATATTGTAAAGAGAAAAAAAAAAAGTTTAAAGAATGACATTTCTTATATTGTTTCCTCTGACACTGGGACGTGATTTAAATTCAGCAGTTCTGTTTCGAGTTTGACTTACCATTTGTGCAGAAAAGTGAATTCAATCACTGAACTATAATTCTGCTTTGGAAAGCAGAAAGTAATTTTCACCTTCCTGCTGGAAAAGGAAAGACAGGTGACTTTTTATTTTTTCACCTTCAAAAAGGACTTGCTGGATGAGGATTTCCTTAAAAGAAAATCTGTCCTATGCTTTGTTTTTGAAGACCTTTATTTTAATAAGGTTTATTGTAGAAGTGATGTTTTGAGGTCATAGTTAAGAATGGAATTGTGTAATCGCAGAAGTAGAGAGCCTGTACTTTGTAGAAGGTGTGAAGTATAATAGTTTATAATACTTTGGGTAGGAGGAATATTGGTGTTTGAGTATGCGAATTGCACAGAAAATACAAGTGTGTTGATTTTTTTCCCCCTTAAATTGGCAGCTGCACATGTATGAAGCTGACTAGGTTATATAATCACAGCAGCAAAGAGCAACAACGATTTTAATGTGGTTTTAGGTTACTCCAAATTTCTATGTTGGATTATATCAATGCACTGTAATGTGTTATCCCATGTCTTGGCGGAGTTGTAAATCTGTGAATGATGTGTTTTTCTTCTTTATTTTGCCCCTATCACTGTGTATCTGAACAGTTATTACCCAGAGAAATAAAACAATCCCTCTTTGGATTGCAGTAGTATATGCTTGCAGTTTCATGTCAGCTGTTGACTATACTTTATTCATATCTGCTTATCCTAGCACAGAATGTCAGATTAGGTGATACATGAAACTGACCTTGTGTCTTCTGTGGTAGTGTGAAAAAGAATGATGTTTAGCATCTTTGAAATGCAAGAGATTAGAATTTATCAAGTGTGTAAAAATATTTCAGAGGAAGAAACATTTTTTTTGGAAATATTGCACTTTCTATTTCTGTAGGAAAAATATTTTGTATTTTCTTAGTAACCCTTCGCTGTGTTTCTTTTTTTTTTTTTTTTTTGAACACTTCTGCCATTCAAATCATTAGAGAATTTAAGCTTTTAATTTTAAATGGTAGTAAGATTTAGTGATATATTTGCTGGAAACAGCAGTATTTCTTTTAAAGGTGTAGTCAGTGTACATACAAGCATGTATTCTAATCTAGTCTAACACATCCATCATCTTCAGCTTTGGGGAATCTTTCACTGTGAGTTTACGTATGACAACTTTGCCTTGCTATACTTTTTAGATGATACAAATCTGTCAGTTTTGGTAGAGTGATAGTATTCTCTTTCTCAAAGCTGTCTAGTAGCAATTATTTATGTTTCTGTGTTTGTATAAAATGAAAAATTGAGATTTTATCAACTTTCTTTTAGTGTTACAACATCTTTGTTCAGTTCCTGAACAAGCAACTTCTGGTGTCATAATTGCTAACTGCCTTGTAGTATTATAGCTAAGGGGAGTTTGTTTGTTTGCCTTTTTTTCCCCCTGTTTTAGAGTTGTGGGCAAAACAAACTTCACTTGGGGAATTTAATTCATTAGCAATGAACATAAACATTTAATTACTAATTCAGGTGTTGAAGAAGAAAGAAGACAAGCGTTTAAACGTTTATGGAAAACATCTTTCCATAAACACCTTTCCCAGGCTCAATTCCACTCCAGACACATCTCCTTTTCCCTTCCTTTTCTCCACTCCCCTTTCATCTCAAAATTTAGAGTTCAAAATGTAGAAGTTTTTGTAAATGACTGAGTAGTGTTAATTTAATGCCTAAAAATTGTGATTTTTACTTGAGTATCTGTGCTAACTTTCTTCAAGCCAAAATTATGTGTACCTAAATGTGTAGTTGTAAATAGTTGATATCAAGTTAAAAAATAATAGGCTATGATGTCATTACTCTATTTATCTGCTTAAAAAGTTGTGTTTTAGCCCTGAACTGTTAACTTTCAGTAAATGCTAGTATAATAAGTATCCAAAAAAAAAACCACTTTGTTGTCTTGATTAACTATGACCAGATTTATAGATGTTTGGGGTTCTGAACATACACCTGAGTTGATATTGGTTGTTCAAAAAGTTCTCAGAAAGATTAACCAGCTACTGTACCATGAAAAAATCAATTGCACTCTCACTTCATTTTACATTTGTGAAATGTCAAAACACACATGCTTCTGTAACCTGAAATGGAGTTTTGTTTTATGACACCTGCAAATTCTGACCTATTCTGGGCAGTTTTGCTCTGATATATTTTGTCATACCTTGTTTTGAATTTGATTTTTTAGATCTTTAATAAAAGTTAAATTCTGTTACAAAAGTTTACATTTAAAAGGACACATTTCAGTTTCTTACTATACTTCCTAACAATCACTGTGTGACTGTATCCTTGGAGAATATACCTTGCTTGTGTATTTTGGATGAAGTGAAAGATGAGTAACTTACACTTTAATTTGCTCTTAGAACTTGTAGAACTCATTGCCTCTTCAGAAGACAACGTGTATAAAAATCTTTAGAAAGGATTGGACAAGTAGGCATAACACGTCCTCCTTTTTATAAAGAAATTGAAATCTGAAAAAATAGCATGTTTTTTGAAGACAGAGAAAAAGCTTTATGTCTTCCTGGCTCCTGTCCTTAATCACCCATTTTATTTTCAGATATTTGAGCTAATTATTTGCAAGATGGGCCACACTTCAGTTGTTACACGGCTTTAACTGTATTGACTTCAGAACAGTTACACAGATTATAGCAGAAAAAATATTGTCCATATGTTTGCTCATCCCAACTTTAACATGAGTGTACTAATAACTTCCATCATGTCTGTTACTCATTCAAACACGTCTATATTTTACAGATTATTGCTCAGTGGTAACACTTGTGGACCAATCACAAGTGAAGTTAACGTGCACTCTTTTTAGTGGAAATCTGGATTCTCTACCAAAAATCTACAAAATCGGAGATATTGTTCGATTTCATAGAATAAAGGTAGGTACTATTTTGTTTTGTTTTGTTTCTAATGTGCTTGTTTTTTGGTAGTTATGGGGCTCCAGGGATATTTTAGTTCTTCATATACTGATATTCACATATGGAGATACTGGATGAAACAGTCAAATGGTAAAAACTGAGCTGTGGTTGTGGTAGGGACCAAAACTGGAAATCAACTGTCAAATTTTAGAACAACAGCAGCGACAAAGAAGCACTAATCTGGTATCCCTCTTTAAAAAAATAAAAATAAATGTGCTAGAGGTGACTATGTGGTTATGTCAACTCCAAAATAATAATCTTTTTGTTTGAATATTTGTTTAGCTAGTTTAGCTCCAGTACTTAGAGATGGACAGAATTTAACTGACATAAACATATGTACAATTCACTTCTCTTCAAATTATGGAATTATTTGAGAGATTACTTCAGAGCTTCTGTCATGGAATAGTTTTTAGATCAGCTGCGGAGTTAAGTGTAATATAAGTGAGTGGGATGTAGTGTCCCGTTTCCAGCTGCTCCTTTGTTTGTGTGCTTTACCTAGTATTTAACTGTATCAATGTCCCTGAAGAAAACTGTGTCAATAGCCCTTATACTGCTTCTGATGGATATTTTTCTTATGTCTATAAAGAGGAACTGCAGTACAGAGACACTGACTGCTAATCTTGTAATGCTGGACCATATGTAGTAAAAAAATTAAGAGTTTTTTTTGCAAAGATAGCAAATTTTATCATGTTACATACTAAAATACAAGATAACCATACGTAATTATCTTTTTTGTTGTACTTAAAATAAATCTATCAGAAAGGAGTAAATGTCCTTAAAAAGATCTTTTTTACAACAAACAAACAAAACATATTCAAACACTCTAGAGGCAATTTAGGACTGTACAAAATAGTGATGAAAGGGATAAAGATCACTAGTACCTGTATGTGAGTTTTGATGTGCTGTAGCAGACCAAAGGAAAAAAAAAAAAAAGCAATAAACTTAAAAAGTGGCAAGGTTTATCCAGTGATGGAGATTTGTGCCACTGAGATTATTAGAAAGACCTTGCTAAGTTTCAGAAACAGTCTTCAATTTTGAGACTTTGTTATTTAATGTATATTATAAATACTTACAATTGAGAGAGAAACTAGCTAACCCCTTCTGGCTTAGTATTAATCTTCCTTAAAGTCATGTATGTATATAATTAGAGTGGAATTAAGCTATATTTAGATTTTGAATCTTGTGTTGCTTATCCAGTACTTGAGGTATGTTGCCAGTCTTGAAAGTTCATTGATTTTGACTTCAGACAGAAAAGTGTTACAGTTAATTTCAAATTCTTTCTGAATCTCATAGGATGAGCATTACAAAGACATATTTCTACCTCCACCAGTACGTTTCTTGCTTCTGAAGACACACTTATATATATATATATTTATATATGTATATATATTTATACATATGGAAAAAAGGAGAAAGTAGAAAGGAGGCTGCTTAAAATAATTGAAAAGTTGCACCTGTGTGGTAGGTTAATAATGGATTATTTTTGAGATGTGGGGACTATAGGTTAAAAACTTCCACCTTCAGGGAAGTTATGAATGCATCTCTGTCATGGAAGGCTAATAGTGTCTCACTTCCGCTATTTATCTTTCATGTAAACTTGCTAATACAAGCTATTGATAAAGCAGATGTAAGAGAGAGCTTCACTGTTTACCTGATTCAGGAGCAAATTTTTGAGGATCATTCTAAAATGCTTCTAAACTTGTACTTCATCATTGTTCAAGACTGTTTTAGTATTTAAAGATATGTTCCAAGGTCAGTTAATGTTCCCCCTGCATTTCTTTTCCATTGTAGCTGAGATGTTTAAGTGATTTCCAGCCCTAACACTTCCAGCTGCCTACAATCTATATCCCCTCAGATGTGTAAGCTAACAGATTGTCTGACTACTTTCTAACTTAAAATGATCTTAATCAACAGTCACTTAGTTTAAATAGGTGTCTTTTTCTGGAGGGGGTTGACTACACCAGCCTAACAAAGAGTTACTTTGCAAGTTCTGTTACCTGATCTGAGCAGATAAAAAGCTGGTGCAGAAGCTTGGTGCCTGGTGTTGGGAGTGAAGTGGAAGAGGTTAATGTAACTGGATGTGTGATTACTGTGCAACACAGTTTTCAATTAAAAAAAAAAAAAAAAAATTAACTCTAATTAGACCTCTAAGTACAATGTCTGCAATTCCTCATTCACTCTCTTCTCCATTTGTCTTCAAGCCTTATCACCCTCTCTTAGTTTGCTGAAAGAAAAGCAATCGAGGGTACCAGAGGCCATAGCCTGTCAGAACTGTGCTTACCAGTGAGGACAGATATACATATAATATATACACACACACATATATATAAGAAATATATACATATATATATATATTTATATATAGTCCTTACAGTGTGTATTCTCATTTCCGTGTCCCAGATATGCTTTGAGAGACTCCCAAGCAGTTGACATGGATAGCAAACACGTTTTATAAATGACTGCTCCCTGCTACACTCTCAGCTGCTAATGAATAACTTCTTTTCATAGTAACGCAGGTGTTGGCAAGGTCCTATGGTTCAGAGCTAATAATAACTTAAAGGAGAATATTCTGTTAGGATTATTGTGGTAAGAGTGGTTAGAGTCATTTTATTTGCTTGGTATTTGTTCCATACAATGAAAATTTTAAAGTGTCTTGGTAACAGGATTAATTCTCCAGTTTTAATTACATTTCTGTTAATATTTCTTGAAATGCATTTTTAAGACCTCTTACGATGATGTCTCGTGAATTGTAATACTTACTGAATTACAGTACTGTATTTGGGCCGGCCTTCAACCACAGTCAATGCTCTGCAGAGATGACAGTCTGGGGATTTCTTTTGCCATCTTCCATAAAACTGAAGCCTGTGAACTAATTGTCTAGTTCCTCTTTAATTTTTGGCAAGGAAGGAATTGTCTCAAGTGGATTTCTTTCTTTTTTTTTTTTTTTTTTCTGGTTCACTATGGATGCTTTTAATATTTTAGACTTAATACCTAATACTTAAGTTGTTAGAGGGAAGAGGCATCCAGCTGTTAACTGACGAAATCTGCAATATTTTATTTATCTTCACTTGACTTGCAGTTTTGGCTTGTGTTCTGCCTTCTCTGTGTTAGACAAACCCTGCCATGATGATAGAAGTGTTCATTTCCTCTTTGACTTTTCTCTAGTATTGCTTATTACCTCTGAGTGATTCTCAAATAAGAATTTATTTCCACACTCCGAGTGAAGTGAATTGATACTTTACTTCTAATTTAATGTTTGTGGATTGGACAAAAGTGAGATTGAAATGAAGCACACTCTCGTTTAGGTGTTCATCTTGTTCAGTTTGCTGTGCTTCAGTTGTCCTATGGAGTTGCTGTCTGGGATGTGTTCTGCTGACTATTTCCAGAATACAGATCATTGTCGAGCACTTCACGTTTTCGAAATATTGTATTCATTGACATCTAATTCAGCAATCAGTGCACAGTGCTTCTACTACTCAGAGTCTGTGTGATTCAAGTTGAAAGCTTGGAAGATGAACACCAAACAAGTGACCTTTCATTATAAACTTGGCTTATGTGACTTCCTTAGCATAATGCAATGACAAGGATCAAAGTCTCAATTCTCCACTTTTTGTCATAATATTACTACTATTATCTTCCTTTACTTTAATTCCTTGGCTTGTTTTGTACTTAGGCTCCAGTTGCTGCAACAAATGAAGCAGGATTCTTAAGGATGGCAGCTTCTTCATTACACAGCACTAATTCATCACCACTGCACCTATCAAGTCATGCACTGCATAGGAAAATGTTCTATAAAAAAATAGGCTAACAGAATGTGGTATCATCACCCCTACTGGTTCTGTCCTGTCTCTGTTATTTGCCCTGTTTTTTAAACCAGTCTGCCATTATTTCCAGGAGCAGTCTTACCTCTGCGCTGAGCTAGAGGTTTCCATGTCTCAAAGCACTCCTTCCTTTAGTTTAATTGCGTTTGCCCCATTAAAGTTGGTTCTTTCTCTTGCTATCTGGTACAATATGGAAAGCACTGACAGAGGGGCACGGTTTGCTCCTTGTTCCTAGATGGCTCTGGCCATAGCTGCCAGGTTGATAAGTGTAGTGATAGAGGGGAAAATCTGAAGCTATGTGAAACTTAGGGAGAATTTTGCTGCCAGACTCTTAATGCCTTCTGAGGAAATACTGTTCAAATACAGCAATTTTGACAAATGAGACTTTTTGCTAAAATGGATGTGTTAAAGAACATATTGCTTGAGACATTGACATCCAGGTATCAAATTCTTGCTCTGAGGAGTGGAAATAATTTAAATTTTTAGTAAGCGATTGTGAATTTATTTTTAATGCTGAAAAATGAACATTTTCTCGGAAATATCAGTATTATTCTTGCTTTTGGCTTCCTTTCAAAAATTATGTAATGCATTCAATTCACTTTGAAGTTTTGTTGAAGGTTAAATTAAAAAACAAGTATTTGTCCTACCTATAGTAAGTAACATCAAGAAGTATTAACTGTAGACAGTGATAGAGTTCTTCAACAATTATATGTCTTAGAATTTTGCATGTTTTCTAAAATTTTTTCAAGTTACCTAATCATATATTAAGTATGTTGGAAAATTTCCAAAATACATTAATTTATTGCTTTACCAGAGTTTTCTCAAATATGCTGTGCCACCTTCTCTGAGGAATATTTCTAAAGCAGTATCACAATGCCTGCTGTTTTTTAAAGTGATTATCAAAACAGAAAATATTTCAGCTAGTTTAAATATTTAATTTATTATTTGTGTATACAGTTTTTGTTCACAAAAATTATTATGTGTACGTGTGAAACGGTAAATGAAACACACAAAGTATTGTTAATTGTTTTCTTTAATTTGTGTTTCGTTACTGCAGAAATTTCTGATAATCATATTTTGAGCACATGAGTTCTCTGGAACAGGAGAAGATAATTATATTTATATAATTAGGATATTAGGATTATAATTATGTATCTTCATTAAAATTTATTTTGCTTCCTTAGGACTTCCCTTACTTCTCATAGAATGGTGCCTGCAGTTTTTGTAACTCATTTTCTTGTTGTTATATTTAAACATGTTCAAGCTGATTTAATTTAAATGAGCATACAGATTATTTATTGAGTTATTTCAAATTGTTTCTGTTCTATTGCTACCTCTCTCTCAATACAACTGGAGGTACATGTGTACTAGAGTTACGTTATTAAAATCTGAGAAAATGTAATCAACACACCATATTATCCAAACTTGTTTATAGACTGTGATGACTACGCTTAATGTGAAAAAACCATTACAAACTTTAAGGAAATACTCAAAATTCACTTGGGTGCCTCTCTGACAGGACACGGTTTTTCGTATAAATGGAATCAGTAACAACTTGAAAATTTTTATGAAGAAATTAATGTCTGGATCTGATTTGGTGTTAAGATGCAGGTTCAGTTGTCTAGTATAGTCTTGAGTAATAAGTTTATTAAATTAGTAACAAGTTTAAGGAATTGTTATTTTTTCGGTTTTGTAGTACATGCCTATTTGCATGTTCCAGTGTGGGATTTATATATCATTCAAATGCTCGATCAGCAACTTTATTGGAGCTTGGAAGTGTGTCTTCCATGGGTGTGATCTTGTTCTTCCTACTCCATCCCATCCCATTGTTATGCGCTGTATGAGTCTCAGAATGGAAAGCAAATATTTCATGCTTCCATGCTTTAAGCTTAAGTTTACAGATTAGTTTTAAAAATTGTAGGACTGAAGTCATTCTGATGTTCCCAAGTCTGAAGTAGGCTAGTGAGAAACATGTCCAAAGGTCATATGATAAATTTTTAGACTCTTCTTGCCCTTTGCAATTCCTAATAAAGCTCAAAAATTTCATAAGTTTTAGAACAGGAACAAAGTGATGGGATTAGTTATCAATATCCTTGTAGGTGATGCTGGACATATGATGTCCTGTACTCTGTGGTAACAGTCCTGACACTGACAGATCATCATAGATATAAGACTTTGATTTTTGTCTAAGAAGTCTATAGTACAAGGGAGTAACTCCCAGTTTTAATAGATTTAATAGAAAGCCAATTTTGGAATTAAATTGTTGAGGCTTTTCATACCCTAAAAGATTTTAAGAAAATTCTTTTGGGATTTAGTACTACAGGTAAGATAATAACATTTAACAGGAGAAAGCAACCTTTGTTTATAACCCATCACTGGTCACCCAGGAAGCAGTACTCATTGGGTGAACTCTGTAGTTGAATTCAAACAGGTCTTGGGCTTTTCTCCCAAGCACCAAGTGATAAGATGAGGGCAAATGGCCTCAAGTTACATCAGGAGAGGTTTAGGTTGGGAATTGGGAGAAATTTCTTCACTGAAAGGGTTATGCAGCATTGGAGTAGGCTTCCCAGGGAAGTGGTTGAGTCACCATCCCTGGAGGCCTTCAAGAAAGGTGTAAATTTGAAAGTTAGTAGCATGGTTTAGTGGTACACTTCAGTACTGGGTTAAAAGCTGTGTTAGATGATCTTAGAGGTCTTTTCCAACCTGCGTTATTCTATAATTCTATAAATAGGCTAAATACATAAGTGGAATAACTTTTTTGTTGTGACACAATGGAAGCTATATATTTTTCTTGTTTGCTTTTCCATCAAGTCTCTGCTCCAGCTATTCTAAACCATTTTTCGAGTTTAAGTGCAGTGATCTCAAACTTTACATAAAGTGTTGAGTGGATGGGGGGAATTGAAGTGTGTCATCCATTTGGGGCTTGGCACCTTCAGTACCTGGCATAAGGTAAAATTTGTATCCATGTCTAGCAACAAATCCTTTTTCATAGCCATCATTTATTAAGAACAAATCGTAACTTTGTGGTTCTCCTTGTGTACATATGCCAAGGTCCTGTCTTTCTTTTTTTTTGTATGGAGTTTCACTTGAAATGTAATTCATGTGCAGGTGTTTTTTCCCAAATTCCTACAGATCTTTTTTTAACATTCAATACAGTCAAAATATATCATAATCCATGCTAGGAAACTTTACAGATCTTGAGTTGTCAAGTCCTAGGATGGCAAAAGGAGTGTTTTGACAGATGATTGCTGACTAAAAGAGTGATCTAGGGAGGTCTAGGTGTCCTAGGGAGGCTGTGGAATCTCCATACCTGAAATTTTTCAAGACTCAATTAGCCAAATCCTGACTCAACACAGTGCTGACAATGGTCTTGACCTGGGAAAAAGGTGGGACTTGACCTCCTGAGGTCCTTTCTAACCAAAATTTCTGTTTCTGTGACTGGAGTGTACTTGCACAGTATCTGTGGTCTTTTTAGTACAGCCACCTGTAGTCCTGTCTAGACCTTCATAAAGCTTTTGCTGCTGAAGATTTGTGATTTGACTCTGAGAAGGTGTCATATTTTCTTTTGTCAGCACTTACTTGTGTAAGTTATCTTCCTTATACGTCAGCAGGCTCCTGCTTGCATCACAGAATGGCATGTGCGTATAAACATGTGTTTAACTGAGGGCAATAAGTTGCTCACCACAGCAATGTAATTCTTGCAGGTATATTATGCATAGGTGACGTTGCTCACTTTCACTAGGATCTCATATAAACTGATTGTGCAGCTGAGAGGAGATATGTATTTGACAGGGATGTTTATAACCTGTATCAGCTCTGTTACTGTCTCAGAAGACACTTTTGTTTAGCAAACTTTATTTATTGCTGCCATCAATCTCATGGAATTTTTTGAGTGATATCTTTCTGCTCCATCCCATCTTTGAAAAAATAAAACAAATTCTAAAGGCCTCTAGAAATGACACAGTACCTACTGGGGGTGAGGGGGAGGTTGTCATTTTATACAAAAGTCTCAGATTATTTCTGTTCCCTAAGTTAAATTTGTTTGAAAATTGTGTGTGGAAAATATAACTTATTAACAGTATCACTGCTTAACTTAATCTGAAATTTACTTGGGGTGCCATAATGAATCAATCTTTGTCTATGAATTTTGTTCATCTGCACTCCAGTGATTTCTCCTCACTTTCACAATGATTAATTTTTAAAGGACAAGTTCAGAGAATTTCTGTTGACAATCAACTGTTCTATGGGTCTGACAATGTGCTAGCTTTGAAGTACTTTCTAACACATTTGACATTTACTTTTTTGTTTTTTCTGTTGTTCACTAAGTAATGTTGTTGAATGCTCTTTATCTTTGAGGCCACTCAGTGGCTTCGCCATGTACACATACCTAAGTACATTTGGTTTTGCTTTAAATCATTGGTAATTTTCTCATTGTGGCACTTCACGTTTGCCTTCTTAAATATTTTATTTCCTTTCTTGTTTTATAACTTCCTTAACATTACAGCTGATATCAAAGCCATTAAATGAAGGCACTGGGAGATACCAGAAGTACGATATGTGCAAACACAGCCCCAGCAATGCTTAAAATATGAGCTAAAAGATTTGGAAAATGGGGAAAACAGTGTATGTAAAGTAGTATGGAAGCCAAGGGAGACAAAGTAGTTTCTTGAGCTGTTTTCCTGGAAGGTTGAGAACCTTCATAAATGTATAGGCTAGTGGTCCAGGGCAGAAATTTTTCAAAGAAAAAAAGTCAAGATATTTTTATGATGACTGAAATGAATTAATGATGAAATTAAATAAATTAATGAAGTAGGTAAATAGGAAATAAAAACACTTTGAGAAACATTTGACATGTCAGACAAGATACTTAATGATATGCTTGAAGTATTGTTTGATAACGGATGAATGAGTAAAATTGATGAAAGAGAGTTTTCTTCCCCTCTGGATATTACCTATTTTGAGAAGCTATGGAATATAATGCCAGTGGCTGCAACTAAAGTAGATCTATGAATTTGCCACAGATAATGTCTTTGTGTTATAGTGGAACTTTTTTTTTTTTTCCAGATCTTGGGTAATTCCTTGAAAGGAACTGGTTATGAAACCGTGTGCTTTCCTAATTTGTCCTGACTTCTGTCCTAATTCCTGATCTTTCTTGTATTTTCAGTATTTAAGCCTAAAGGTTAAAAGACTAATCTTTACAAAGTTACAGTTAAGGAGAAGCTATGAATTGATGTGCTCCATTGGTCAGGCCTGAGATTCTTAATGCATTTATGCCTCTAGACAGAGTTTAGGTCAAAGCAGCAGAGATTAGAGTTCCTGTTATCAACCTTGAACTTCTTTCCTTATGGATTCCCAATGTTTGTTTTCTTTGCATGTTTTTTAAATCTCAGTGTGTTATAAAATTTAGTCTTAAATCATTGGCAGCATTTAGAACTTTCGTTACCTTTCACATTCTGCATTTTTAAATCTGTAGGATTTTTCAAACATTTGAAAATTGCGTGGTAGAGACAAAGTAGTTTGTCTCATAAAAGCTACATTTAAAAAAAAAAACTTGCTGTTTTTTATTCTTTTTTTTTTTGGTCAGCTAATTTTAATTAAAAAAGGGTGGGTTAAAACAGGTGGTTGAAAATCAAGGTTTGAGATTTCTTGATACTAAATCATGCAGTGCTGTGATACGTAGATTTTTTAATAGATATTTATATTTTTTTAAGTGCAGGGAACAATAATACTGGACTAGATCCTTAAAGAAATGCTTCAGACTTTGAATGCTGTGTTTTATATGGCAGCAGATACACAGCTAAATCAACAGGATACAAGAGACCTGCCATGTGCAAAGCAGTATACATCAGAGCAATTGTGAAAGCTATACCCGTAATTAAAGGGATGAAAACTGGTCTCTGCTTACTTCGTTTAAAAAAAAAAAAAAAAAGCTTCTGGAACTGGGAAAAATATACCTATTTTTTAGTATCAGGAAACTGGATCTATTGTGAGAGGCAGAAAACAGGAATCTGTAACACCTTTGCTCTGCCATTGCTCTGCTATGAGGCCTTTAAAAATTATTTTTTCTCATGCTTCAGTTTCCCTGACTGTAAAAGCAATACTAATGTTTTCCTTACACACAGATTTTGAGATTTATGAGTAAAACACTTTGCACCAATGCTTTATATTTACAGGTAGAGGTATTAGTCTGTCTCTTAAAGAATTATTACTGTTAGATTTTATTTTTGGTTTATACGCTGTTTTCTTGTTAGTGTTCATTTGCTTTTTTGTTTTTATTTTAACTTCTTACTGGCATCAGGAACAAAAATGATCACTAATCTTTATACACATGATAAAATGTGAATAAGAATATTACATAAGAATATTGCAGTGAATTATGACCATTTTTTTCTTTGTTTTGTTCTAGATCAGAGAATACAATGGACAGATGCAGGGAATTACCAGTTCAGGATTTGCATCCTTGACATTTGATGGAACTGTAGGAACACCAGTAGTTCCTCGAACCTCTAGTAAAGCATACACTTTCATGGATGAAGAAGAAAAAACAGTAGAAGAATTACGTATTTGGGCAGCCAGTAATCTTTCCATCTCTGGACCAGCAGCAAAACTGTCTGGTGTTCGACCAATGCTGTTCTTTGATCTCACTTGCCAGCTGGTGGGGAAGGCAAAAGTGGATGGATCTTCTTTTCTTCTAAAGGTAAATTTATTTTCCTGAATTTGTTATAATGTTATGTGGATAAATATGTAGAGGCTAACAAAATGTATGATCCTTTACTTTTCTATTTCTATAAAAACAAAACAGAAATCCCAGTTCTTTTTAAAGTTGCTCATAAAATTTATTTCTTTAGAGAGTGTTTTAAGATGCATTAATATGTATGGTAGTTTCCACAAACATGTAGGTAAATATTGCAGGATTTCTTAAAGTTTAATAATATTGTTAGTTTTTAATCTGTTTCTATTCAGTAGCAATTATTGTTTGTTTTTCTAGGTCTACAGGATATAATTAATGTAGTATGTAGCATTCTCTAGAGCTCTAGGTAACTTCTTTTAGTTATGTATAAGCGCTTTGGGGATCAGAGCCTAATGAAAGTACAAAATGTTGAAATGCCACACAACCAGAAAGTACCTTCCATGGAGTGATCCTTAACATCAGCTAAATATAAACTAGATCTCCGTATTTTTCCTGGTTTAGCTCCCTATGCATCAGCCTGATGTTATTCTGAAACACCTCTGTATTTCTTCTCAGTATTTTAAGTTGATTGTTAAAATGTGAGTGATGAACAGCCTGTTATAAAGTCATAAAATGGAAAATAACATTATTTCTTGGTACTGCTGCATTAAATGTTGCTACAATATTTTTAGAAACAGCGCATTGCATTTTTCTTTTACCAAAGCAGGAAAGTTTTTTCTCATGCAGAGCAATGAAATCACTACACAGAAAGAAATCTTAAGTGTCATCCTAAAACATGTTTTGCAGCTGTTAAAAGTATTTCCATTTAACTGTCTCTTGTGAAATGGTTGTCATGACACTCAGTAAAATTTCAGAACTTTGTGAACTCATTGTCATTCATTAATAAGTATATATTCAGCAATGAAGGACCCTTTGCAAGGATAGAGGCAAGTGCTTTCTTAACTTATTAATATTTATTTACCCTCTTTTGTGTGTTGTAAGCTCTAAAGTCTATTTTGTCAATTTTGTATAGTAATGAGAATAACTTGGGAGCTGGGGATTGTCTAGACAGGACAGTAAAAGCTTAATGAAATCCAATAGCACTAGTTCAATTTCTCTCATACTGATTCCTTGTCAGTGTGTTTTTATTTAGCACATGAAAATGTTAAATACTTAAATCTGCATTAAAATGCCTTACAAAAACGGAAGTAGATGAACATTGATATGCTATTGCTCCCTTCCCTTCAAGCAGGACAGAGTCCTTTCCTTATATATCAAATGTTGGTCATGATGTAAGAGAAGCCTTTTATAAAACTTGTAGACAGAAGTCTGGTTATTTTGTTGATTCACTAAACAAAGAAACAAAACACCACTGGCTCAAGTGGATTGATCATTAAATATTATTTACTATTAAATTTCTGTTCTTAGATTTTATAACTGATTTAAATTTGCAACATCATTCCAAGTCTATCACTTATTTTAGTGGTTGGTAATACAGTGAAGCGTAATGAGGATTTTAATCATCGAAGTAGTAAGTAGTGTTGTATTGTTTCAAACGTAACTAAAATGACTTCCTGTGATTTTGTGCATCGCCCATAGCATAACCTTTAATATTCCACTTGGTAAGTGACATAGTACATCACCTCAGTCTTACGTAGCATGAAGACTGAATAACTTAATTTACAAAGGTAGGAAGGAGTTGCTTACCTCTTTCTGAGAATTTTGTTTTCAAACCAATGGAGACCTCGTTCTGGAAATGCTGCTGTCATTTATACATTTTTTTTAAGAGCTTTACTATTATTCTTTCCTTCTGTCTACCAGTTGTCTGTGTTAAGCTAAGTCACACAATTAGCATATTCTGCTGAAGAAACTTAATGAATCAGGACAGCAGGCTTCATTATGTGTCTCCTATTTCAGCATCTTGTATGGTGATCAGAGGTCATCACTAACTATTCTGTAATACTAGTCTGTTAATGGCTAGTAATGGAACTATGTGCTGTTTCTTATCCAGAGTTCATTTGATTATTGTTGGAAAGAATGAAGGCACAGGGATAGCTGTTCATAACTGTGGCATTAGCAGATACAGAGAAATTAACAGGAAGTCATAGCTACTATATTTTCATCCACAATTTAAGTAGAGTGAAGCTGGTAAGCTCCTGATGTATCTGTGTTCTTATTTGTGTAATTAAAAAGACAAAACCACATACCTATCTAAGGACTTTTTTTGTCAAGAGAGTCTACAGGCTTAGAAATTCTTCCAAAAAATGCCCTGACACCAGCCGCATTAGTTCCTCTTGCAAAGGACTAAAACTAAATAAGTTGACCTTGGACTTGACAAGGCGCATTGAAGTTATTTCAATCATTTTGTAAGATCCCATCTGTTAAGTGTAGAAGGACAAATAAGTCAAAGCCAGTTGAAAAATAATAGGAAATTTGACAAACTTAAAGTTCTTCATTCTGTCAAAGTGATTATTTTCATAAATACAAAATATAAATACCAAATTTCATAAACACTAAATCTGTATTTCTATAGCTCAGCTCTAGGAAAGCTTGCCTAATTCAAGCAACGGGTAGCATCTCATTCAAAGGTGGTTTTAAATATTTCATGGTACAGGATCAGAAAATAATAGGCTTTTTTTTTTTTCTCCCTTTTAAATCTGCAGCAGCATGTACCACCTCATTATCAGGGTCCTTCAGAATACACTCTTATTTCAGAATGTTAATTTGATGTTCTGGGTCATTTTTGCTGTAAACAGTTTTTCCTTTTATCTCTTGATTTGGGATGAGTGTTTCAGCCATGAGTTATTCTCGGTGCGTTTACATATGGCTTTGCTGCTGCTTAGATCTTTTCCTTTGGGTCCTTTGATCCACAGAAGTTAAGCATTCAGAAAGGGGTAGAAACCCTTTAAAAATTAACCTTTGGTGTATTCACTTTACCCCTCCTCCCCCACAGTGCTTTTTTCATGATACCAAAGAGGTGGTATCATGAACTATCTTAAAATTAGCTTCTGTTGGACCAATATGCATGAGTTCCTACAAAATGCATTTTGGTCTATCAATCTCAAATGCTTCTAGATTTTTTTTTCTGTACTAATATTTCAGAACATTATTTCTGTTGTTGCCTTTGTATCTTTGTATTCTTAAAGAGTGTATCTTTAGGAATTCCCAACTTGGTAAACTATAGTTTACAGAATATATTGTAAGGAGCCAGCACCCAAAGTTTAATGTTAGGTAGTAAGATAATGGTTGCGAGGTGCTAAGTCTGTCATTACCTGTTTGTTGGTAATCTTTCTTTTTCATAATTTTGGTAGATCAAATATAATTGTATTGATACTTCACTACTTAAGTGTTTGTCATAAACATAGCTTTAGGGCACCAATTTTTAGAATCCTAGTTATTAAGTATATGTTAAATACTGATGCTTTTTTGATCTGTTCTGCATAACTAGCAGTGTAGACTGATGTAGGAAATCATTAGTAATTAATGGAGCATGTGCTGTGTACTGAGGTTTCACATTCTGGAGCTGGAGTGTTCAAAAAAACCAGCAATGATTAAAATATTAAATATAGGCAGTTATGCATGCAGGAAATTCTAATGGTTGTATCTGCTGGATAAACAGTTGAGGTTTTGCTAACACTTTTTTTTTTTAATTTTACGAAAACCAGGTTTTTAACATTTGTGTTCTGTGTGGAGGTTATTTTATACTTCGTAAAGGAAAAAATAAGTCCCTATAAATTTAATTTCAGTCATTTAAGAACTTTAGAACATACACGCGAGTTAAGATTTCATATTGTTAGACTCTTTTTATTCAGACAACAGAGGAAAAAAAAAAGTAAAACATTATTTTAAATGCTCAATCTGAAGTCTTTTGAGCATATTGAAATGGTTGACTTTCATTGCAGGTATGGGATGGCACAAAATGTCCATACCCAACATGGAGGATACCTGTAGAAGCAAGAGACCTGGAAGGAGAAAAAATTCTTCTTCATCGGCTGCGAAATCTAACAGTGGATATTCTAGCTTATGACAACCACGTACAACTGGCAAAATCACTCAAGGTAATGTAGTTTGGTGTTTCTAGCTGTCATTTTGTGGCCTATTTTCTGCTTAAACTCACTTCAGAGGATGTATCAATTCTGTTCTGCTCTAAATTAGTTTCAAATATTATTCTTTATCTTTCAGTGTATTTCCCATACCTTTGATTTGAATGCAAAATTCCTTCGTGTGTAAAATAGCCTCATTACCCTAAAATTTCCATGAAAAAAAATCTCCCAATTAAGCAGTTCTTTACGGACATTGTAGTATCATATATTATCCTGTGGACATAATGCATTCAGAAAATGTATTCTGTGCTTCAGAAGTATTTTTTAAATGATATAAAGTGGGGTTAAACTTGTAGTCCCATTAAAGGCCTGTAATTCTGAAGTCAATAAAGGATTTTATCTGTTCTATAAACTTCTGCAATTTGCAATGCTATCTTCATTTAGTGGGTCAGTAATGTTGATTATGCGTAGAGAAAACAACGTAATTAAACATTTGATCTTTAGCAATACTGCCATCTTGCTTCTAAATACAGTAAATTAGCAAAAATTACATCTTTCATCTTATGTCTTTACTTCTGTATCCAAGCATTGTTTTTAAGGTAGTGCTTACCAGAAAATAAATGCAAATGGTAGACATTTGTTGTCTGGAGCTATCAGCAGATATGACATCAATTTAATGCATAGTGCCCAGTCATAAGTAAATGACAGAAAGCAAAGTAACTTTCCTTCAAGTAAGAATTCATAACAAAACTTACAGGATTATTTCATTACTTACAGGTTATCTTCCAGAATTTTTCTTTTGCTAATTGGTCTCATCTATCAATAAGCATAAATGCTGATGTTCCAATGAAGCATTAATGTTTTGAAAATTAAGGGAGGGAAATGATGAATATTCATTAAAATTGATGAAATTAATTTAAAAAATCATGAATCCCATATATATTCAGGAATTCCTGTTGAATATGTGCTACATGGGATGTCTTCATCAGTTCTTTCCATTTCTTTCCTTCCTGTATGCCCTTTCTTACTTACTGTAAAGCATATGTGCATTTGTTGGATACTGTGTTGCATAGCAGAGGTTCTAATGTCAAAGGAAACTGTTTAGAAACCTGTCTTGACCTACCAAGCATCACAGGCTGTGTTTTTCTCCTTCTGGCTATGTTCAAAGTTGTGATACTTTCAGCCATGTAAACAGTAGAAGTTTTATTTTTTTCTCTCTCTTTTTTTAGTGAATTGTCTTAGAGTTATTGAAGAAAAAATACTGATACCCAACCAATTAGACTTCAGAAAGATTTATTGAGTTTACATTGCATTTTGTGCAATTAATTTTGTTTCACAGAAAAATCTAAAGATAATTAGATTTTTAGGACTCCTTATAAAATTGAAGCTTTAATAAAAGGTTTATTTTTAAATACTAGTGGAGGTCACATCACACTAAGAATTAATTAAAATACTGCTTATTAATCTGCATATTTTTATTATTTCATACAGGGTCTTGTTATGCAAATATTAAAAAAAAAAAAATCATTTATGTGGAAGTATTAAACTGGAGGGAATTGAGTGTGTATGCATGTGCACCTTCCTGAGCGTAAACACCAGGAGAATGTGGACAAACTGTGTACTAAATGATCTGCCAGTTTATGGTTTCAGAAACAATAAAAGCACGCTGGTTTTGAGCCATCTCTTCTACATTTGAAAGGAGCTTGGAATTGCCTTTTTATTGTAAATTGTTGAGGAGCTGTTAGGTTACACTCCCACGTTGCCATGTATTATCTGCAGTGACAGTTGCAACTCTGAAATGATATTTTATGTAGGAACAATCTGCTTTATGCAGCCTTGATACCAAGAAAGGCAGACTTAAATCTTATTTTAAAAATGTGTTTTTTGTGTTTTTTTTTTTATTTATTTATCCATAGGTAAATGGTCACACAGGGAAGCTCTGAGTAACCACTACACAGTGTAGAGAAACTGGGTGACTTATTACAGTCAATTGATAGCAAATCCTAGCCTGTGCTGCAGGCATTTGTTAAAAGCTCCTTGTTTGTGTTGTCTGTCCAGAGAATATTGAAGATGCGAGCATTTTATCCCTTTTCACCAGTCAAATAATATTTACAAATCTCTATGAAGAGAACTTAGTAATTTCAAAGGTATGCTGCAGCTGATAACTGTAAGTAGACCTTTTGCAACCTATATTTGCTGGCCTTCTTCCCCTGGTAAAAACTGTGGCTTTTCAGCATTTGCTGCCTTAGCAGAAAACAGAATTTTCAGAAATCTCATCTCTGAAATAGATTATTTCCTGAGGCATAAAAACATAAACAGAAGTACAACTAAGCAGACAATGGTGTTCACTTCATTTTTGAAGAATTTCCCTCTTTCTGTCACTACCCTTGGTGCATGAGGCTTTCCTGTTTTTGTAGGAACCCCAGCCTGCAGCTAGCTCTCCAGAGTACAGTTGCTCCCTGTAGGTTGCAGTTTGTTGTTATTCAGACTTTCTTCTAGATTTCCCAGAGGTTCTCAGGATTCATTCAAACCTTGCCATACAACTCAAAAAAATAAATACATAATAAATAAAAAGGTTTGTGACATGGATTTATTCATCTGGGGTATTTTGCTAGATGCTGAATGCCACAATGAGCATCACAGGTCCATCAGTGTACAGTAGGAGTCCAGCTGTCCACATCTGGTCAGAGATTTCCTTCATGTACAGTTATTCAGTGGGTATGTGGTACTGTGCGTTCCCCTCATGGGTTAATATAATGTGTTTTTTTTACTGTGTATTTTCTAGTTAGTATAATCAAAATAGTTAACCCTGAGCATGCTCAAGGTCCTAGTCTTTAGTGTCTCAACGTTTACTATAGTTATATTTCTTCAGGTGCAAAATTTGAATATTTCCTGTTCTTCAGCTGTACACAATCTCAAGTCTTTTTTTGATAGCACTAGTGTCTGTCTGAGTCATGTTTCTAACCTGTAACTTCAAGTTGCTTGGCTGTATTATCTAGTTTCATACTTTTCAGGCTGAGATGCAGGATTCCTTTGACCTGTGTATATTTTCTTCACTTGTATTAATTAAAAAGAACAAAAAACAAACTCTCCAAAAATCCCCCAACCTGTTAAATGGATTTACGTTGCACTTTTTTTTATTCCTTGTGCAGCCCGAGGTCCTTGGGACCATACCTAAATACTGTGTAAATGCTTTTTGTCATTTGCAAAAAGTTGTGCAGAATTTACTTAGTAAAATTTGAATGCTGATATGAAAATAACCACAAATAAATCACTTTGAACATCAGACATAAAATAGGCATAAAAGTCAGCATAGATTGGTTTGGTTAAGTGATTCCTGTAGATAAAGGCAAGCTCTTGTCTTTGTGTCCAAACATAAATATTTAACTACCTTGACAGTGTATTAAATATGAATGCAACCCTCTATGTTTTGAAGTAATTATAAGAATTTGCTATACTAAAAAGTGTTGTTGTTTTATTTTGAAGTTGTCTAATTACAGGAAACTGTGACATCTTAAAATTTTCTTTGTTTTTGTTATCTGTTTTTAAAATAGGCGTATTTGAATTGTACTGCAATTAGGATGTTAGTGTATTTTAAGGTGTTGCCAGAAATGTGTTGTTATTGTTTTAATTTCATTTTAAATAAATTTGCTTTGAATGAGGCAGGTAGGTAGTTCATAAATAAAATTCTGTCAAGAGTTGCTTTTGTACTAAATTTGAATAATGGCTCTGTAAATCATGTTGTTTTTTTTTTGCTTTAATGTAGATTATAATTTTGTCTCAGTCAAGTATATAATGTATATACTTGATCTGCAGGCATTCAGTAAACAACAGAAATACAGTAGCATATTTAGCCTTAACACCCACAGCAGTTGTTCAGCATTGTAAAGAGTAAGCAATGCTGCCTCCCAAAGGAATTTATGGAAATTGCAAGTCTGTCTTGCACAGTCAGATCTGTTATGTTGACATGTATACCTTCCTGACGTTTTCAGTATATGGCAATGCTGATTATAATGCATCTCTGTATTACAGTTATGAGTGATATTAAAATACATAAAAATAATGACATTTTCAGAAGTGATCTAAGAAAATGCACATGGAGAAAGCAATGTTTTCGTAGTGATCATAAATTTGGGGAAGTTGAGCGTTGCACTAAAACATGTAATGCATTGGACTTTTTGCATGAATTTCAGCACACAATTTTAGAAGGCAAAATCAACATTTTACATTCTTGCCTTCTTGGCTCTTCTCTACCACATGTTAGCAACATTAAATACTTATTTTTTTCACACAGTGTTTTTGAAAGAAAAAAAAAACACTTAAATTCTAATAGAATTTTTCCTGCTCATTGCTCTTGAGAAAAAAAAAAAAGTAGGTTGACATAAGGTTATTTGATAGGCAGAACATAGTTAAGAACTTAAAAGGCTGTTTGTCCAAAAGCATTTGTCATAGTTATATTTAGTTTTATAATGTCTGTCCCTTGCATTTTTGTTTATTCAACATACTTAATTGAAATTTAGCATCTGAAAAGAGAATAAATAAATACATAAATAAAAATGCTACAGTTTAGCCTCTTAACCACCATCTAAATGTGCAAGTTGGCCTGTTGATATCAGTGGGCCTTCTTGCATGCTTTGTTGGAGATGGGCAATAGAAAGGAAAGGAGGACCCAAAAAATTCAAGGAATTTTTCCTAAAGTTCCATTTTGGAATATAGACAGAGATACTGTACGTTATTGTATTGATAAAGCTGTAAGGAATGCTTCTCTTCTGGGGGTGGGGGGAAAAAAAGCTGCAAAGGATGTTCATTATCATAACTGAATCATATTCCAGAAAGCACTTTGTTGCTGTGAATTTATGGTTAGATATGGATTCAGTTAATGCAAGTGGTGATACTATGATATATACATATTATCCAGTATCATATATACGTTATGTCCAGTACTTTATTTGCTGCAGAATGCTTATGGACTTAAGGTTCTTAAATGGATTTAGAGCAGATGAGTGGATCTCCTTAAGGGGGGTTATCTCCTTCCAGATCTAAAAAGTGAATGATCTCTTATAGAAGGTAAAGATGGGAAGACCGATGTAACCCAGGTGTAATGTTTTTGAAGCATTTAGAGGAAACATATGAAAAAAGTGCAGCAAACTGATGTTGTGCTGCGTGCTTTATAATCTGAATGTTAGCTGTTTTTGTCTGTCGAGTGGGAGATAACATGAGGCCTTCAGAAGCACCTCATTTCTAGCCTGCTAGTGACTGACAGTCCATCAGAAGTAATTTCAGTGGTTGTGCAAATATAGAGTGATGATACAAGATACTGCCAGTAACCACGTATGGTAAGTTGTGTAAAATGAGTGAGATGCTTTCAATGGACAAAATGAGCAGCCCCCTAACATACAGATAATTAAAACTCTGGTAGGAGCTCTATGGCAGAAGCAAAATAGGTGCTGGCTGAAGTGCAACTTTATGTCCCAAGTGCCTGAATTTGAAAATATGCTGCCTTTTTCATACATTATTATTTTTTAAAGAAGCAGTTTGATACCAGCATTATATAGTCATAGGCTGTTCCTTGATACAGATTCCAGAAGGATTCCATGCTGCTCTGTGTCCTTTTGTGCATCCAGGTGTTTATCTACATATAGTCTTAAGACCTGGCCAATCCAGTCTAATACGTACACTTTCTTTACACGGGCAGATAGAAATAAGGACAAAGGAGAAAGGTTTTAAACTAAAAGATAGGAGATGTAGATTAGATATTAGGAGAAAATTCTTCACTCAGAGGGTGGTGAGGCACTGGCACAGGTTGCCCAGAGAAGCTGTGGATGCCCCATCCCTGGAGGTGTTCAAGGCCAGGTTAGATGGGGCTTTGAGCAACCTGGTACACTGGGAGGTGTCCTTGCTTTTATGGCAGGGGGATTAGATCTAGATCTAATCCCCCTGCCATAAAAGGTCCCTTCCAACAGAAGTGGAACAGAAAGAGATTTTTTGGGTTTCTACAGTTTAAAGTTATTCTGTCACTGGCTATTAGTATATCTAAAATTAGAGCTAAAGCTGAAATAAGTCTTAACAGACTGGCTGCTGTAATATTAATGTTAATGGAATTCCATTTAAAATAATTTATCATTTATATAGTGCTATTTAAAAGATACTTACGGTGAATATAAATCCAGGTTATTGAATATATGTAGCATACCATCTATCAACTGAATCTTAGGTTAGACTTTAAAAAAATTATTTAGGTGCTAGTAAATTTGATTCAAAGGCTTTTAAGACACATCATAGGGAAATTAACAATATAATGAAGTCTCCAGATTATCTACCTCTAGAACACTGGTTTGGGGTTTTCTGGACAGAGTTGGTGATAGAGAGGGATAAAGGGAGTGAAATTCAGAAATAAAAACAAGGTTGTAAATATATGTTCAGTGGTCACCACTCTTTAACTTCTTTCTGAATAGGGACTTGTGTAAGTCCGTTTGTGTAACTTGACCAAACCTTCAGAGAACACAAAATAAGCAAAACAGGAAGTACACACTCCATGTACTCCCTGGAAATCTGTGAGACTTTGGAATCCATGTCTCAAAATCTTTGAATTTCTAATGCATTTCCTTTTGTTCTGGTATAGAAAAAATGTTACCTAATGTATAAGTGAGATACAGTTACAGATACAGAGAAGTCTGTGTAAGCAGATGTATTTGTATACATAAAGAGATAACATGTCATGCTGGACATGATGTGAATTGCTGAGGATGATCATACATGGCAAAGTTGCAGCACGTTAGTCTCTTGAGGGTTGCATAGAGAATATAGAAGACAAACTGTGCCCTCGGGAAAGGAATACATTGGCTCCCTTGATCTGTATTCTTAAGACTGCTTGAGAATCAGATTTTGTAAGAAGACTTATGCTTGTTCTGAATGTAGCCTTTGCTGTTAAAGGAAAACACACCGGTCACTTCAAGAGGTTTTGAAGTATCCATCTTTGAAAATATTCAAAACTCAGCTGGACAAGACCCTGAGCAATCTGCTTTGCTTTGAGCAGGGTGGCTGGTGAGACGATGTCCAGAGGTCCCTGCCGAGCTTATAGCTATTCTGTGATTCTCTAAAAACAGGAAGCGAGCTTTATGAGGCCTAAATTTTTCCAAGTAAATAGCTAACTTTGTGTTACAAAATCTTTTTTTTTTTTCTTTTCTTAAAGATTGGAAGTTTTCTGAGAATTTACAGTATTCATACAAAACAAGCAAGTGATAAAAATGAAGATGTTTCACATGTAGAATTCCATCTTCATGGTGGCACCTGTTACGGTCGAGGAATAGGAGTGTTACCAGAAAGTCACCCAGATGTTAAAGAACTAAAAACGTAAGTTCTACTTTTTTTTTCCTAGATGATTCTGGAAAACGGCATTCCAACTGTACCAGTTTAGAATTGTAAATGGATGTAAGAACCAGAAACTCGGGAACAGAATATGCCTTTAGCACTATTCCTGAATATATAATATTAATATATTATTATATTATATTATTCCTGAATATATAATATTATATTCAGGTATATGTGAATATAATCCACATATACCTGAAGAATAGGTATTTGGGAGGATAAGTAAATGAAAGGTAATTTTTTTTTCAACTGGAATATTAAGATTTCTATTTTATAGTCCTGTAATGAATCAGTAACTCTAACATACTTACTCTGTTTTATAGTGACATTTTTTTAGAGATAAAAGCCACGGTTAAGCAACTGGCTTTAGTACGCTAAGCATATACATATATGTTAGTTGCAAATAGTGAGTCTTAAAATATGTTTAAAATGAAGCATGTAATATAAAACTTTTCTGAACCAAGTTTATACACAAGGAAAAGCTAAGTCTCTGTTGCTTTATCAGGAATATAGAATTTCTTTTGGCACTATGTTGTGTTTAAAGTTCCAGAAGTGCTTTGGAAAAGAGTATCACTTGCGTCATTAATATGCAGTCCTGCAATTTATGATTCAATTGCGTTTTATATCTCTGCTGGAGAACTTATGTCTGAACATTATACCTGTGTATTGATAAACAGTAAATTTCATATATATAGTCTCTCATTCATATATCTCTATCTATATCAATATATATATACACATGAAAGACTATTAGATTATAATATATGTAGCCATCTATTTTTAGATTCTTAGAATCTGTGGAACTGGCAGACAGTCAGAGTATGGATAGCATGTCTTCGCTGGAATTAGATAGCACTTATAACAGTATTGCAGGTAAGAATAATTGAAAACTGATTTCCTTCTTCTAATATATATATGTAATCAAGATAAGGTTACAGTTATTGCTTCTCTAAATGTGTGATATTACTTTCACATACAAAGTGTTAGAGAATTCTTTTGATTTATTAGACTGAAAATTGACCTTACTCTGTCCTATCTCATAGTAGAAGCTTTTCACATACATTGAAAAATATTTTCATAGAAGGTAGTGAATAAATTATTAAATGCAGATTGTGTTAGGTCATACTCATACTATGTTAGGTCATAAAGTTGAGTGTCATAATAAATCCCTCTCTCTAATGGAAGGTTTGTTAAAGACAGACACTGGAAATGCCACTACACAGCTGCTTGCTGAGGAGACTTTCCAAATCCATTGTGTGGAAAAGTTGTGTTAGTGGGAGAGTTGTAAAGTATGGTGCCATGGAAAAGTAGTATCTTATGTTCTCCAGATCCTATGTTAATTCTTTTAATGTTTTTTTTATCTTAGAATAAAAATAACTAAATTAATCTCTAAAGCTGGTTGGACACAGTCTGCATCTTTGCTTCTGGCTTTTAAAATCCTCCATTACTTAGCCATCAGTACAATACTTAGAAAGAATTTTGAACAGATTTACTGCACTGTGTATGTGTAGTAGAGGCTGTTCAGAGGAGGGACCAGGCAGTCCATACATTTTTTTTAGAATAATGTCTGGATTCTTGTCCAGAAAGATTGCAGAGGGATAAATACAGTTTATATGAGCAGTTATCATTCATGTTATACACTGTGAAAAATCAGAAAGTATGAGCAGTTATCATTCATGTTATACACTGTGAAAAATCAGAAAGTTCATTTTAATGAGCATTGCTATTTAATATATACACTAATTTCTGCTCAAATATGCTAGGTTTTGACATCTAATATTTGTCTCCCATTTGCTTTTCTTTGTTTTTGTTATATTGTTTTCATAGGTTATTAGGATTTCCATTTTCCTGTGTTCAACTTTTTGTTGTGTGTTTGTCTGTCTATCTGGTTTTGTATGTCCACATGGTAAAAAAGAAAAGGAAGGAAAATAATTAGGAAATTTTTCCTGATTTCAGATCTTGAATCACAGAGATGTCAGCAATTATCTGTTACAGGTAAGGAATATTTTGATGATAAAATAAAATTCATTTCTACTAAAGAACAAGAACTGTTTTTGAGACATCAGCTCAAATGTTGAAGTAATGTCCATTACATATTACAGTAAGAATTATTATAAGATTCTAAGTTTATGAATTGTTCTTATTTATAAAGGAATACAACATGTAGGTATCTTATTTCCAAATGTTACGTTTCTACACCGTGGTCCCACAGCCTTACCTTAAAGGCTGCAGTAGCATGTTGTATTAATAAAACTGAGGCTGCAACTTTGAGGGGCAAGAGAAGGAGAGAATTAAGAGAAAATGCACACTTGCAGTGGCTGTTCTGCATATTCCAAATATGTTGTTTAATAGGTACGTGTGGCCTTTTTTTGTTGTTTTGCAGTATTGACAGATCATCAGGATTTGAGTAACACAGAACTGAAAACTATTCGGAACAGCAGAGCTCCTCAACAATATCGCATTAGAGCAAAGCTGAGAACTTTTAAACCCCAGAAGCTCTATCAATCTGTTAAACTTCATTGTTCCAAATGCAATTCTTTGTAAGTGCTTTACGCAGTAAAAGTAATTTAGAAATTGTTCCATGTGTTTTAGGATGTCTAAATTTTCAGTGTATTTTTATCTTCTTTTTGTGTAAAATGAGCTGAATTTAAATGTATTTCATTTTGAGCAAAGATTTGAAGCTTACTGGTAATAAGAAAATTTGAAATCATCAGATGGATTGCAGTTACAGGATCCTTTTTGCACTTTCAAAACAATTTTTCTTTATGTTCGTTTGACAGTGAGCATTTCTTACACTGACACTGTATTTAAGTACTTGGTTCTGTCTTGCAGATTTAAAATAGGATGTGCAAAAGGGTGTGATAGTCATAGAATCATAGTCTCTAAATTATGGTCAGCATTATTATGTCTTTGGATAAGAAGTGAATCTTCCAGAGGAGGCATCTTTTCTTGATCCAAAAATACCAGGGAAATAACATTCATCTCACTATTTTTGTCTTTTTTCTGACTCGAGTCACTTTGCTCACCAATTTTATGGTTGTTATTTCCCTTGTAATGTGGTTTCTCATTGTATCAATAATGTTTGATTAAATGATCTCACCTAAAAACAGACATTTCTACTGTAATCTCTCCAAAATGGGGGAAAGTTTGTTTGACACAGTCTATTTTCAATTAAAATATAAAGTGACACGCATTTTAGTGCTATTCATGATCATCCGAATCCTGTATCGCTTTTTTTTTGTGTGTGTAGGTTAGCCTCACATCAGTCCTGAGCAAACAGCTTTATATTAAACTGGTGTAAACTATTGCCTTCTTTAAGTGATGGCCTGTTAGCATTCTCCTATACTTTTGGATTTTTTTGTATAATCAAAATTTATTACAAATGAAAGTCACTGAGACAAGAAAATGCCCATACTAGCTTTTCCTGGTGCTTTTGGGTACAAAGTAATATGCTTGCTCCTTTAACAATATTTATTGTCAGATGTTGTTATAACATTATCTTGGTTGCTAATGTAAGAAGTAGTGCTTCATCATCTTCAAAACATAGAAGCACTTGATCTTTATTACCAAGTATAAAAAGGAAATAATTACCAACTCTCTCTGCCACTTTTTTATATATACTTGCCAACTCTGTATAAGCCTGTAGAATTGGTAGGATTTTGTTTGTTCCTTTTGAGCTTTATCCTTATCCCACAATTTTTCTCGACTTTTATATAAATTCTTGACTTGTTAGATTCTCCATTCCTGTTCGAGTCTCCTGCTGTTTCACGTATTGCTGCCATCTTTTTGCCTTATAATTAGGGCAGACTTTCAACCAGAAAGATTTGCAAGGCTTCAGTTAGAGTATTTCTTACTGCTGCTACTGCTACCATCCTGCAGCAGTGATGAGACTGCTTGCAGTGATTTTCCAGAAATTTAGCTTCTCTGTTCTCAACATTGTGTGTCAGGTGAAAGGAATCAGTGAAATGTAATACTGCAGCTTGAGTTAATAAGTTAAAAGGCCAGAGAAGGAAATGTGATTCTTATATATTCTGTTGTGGCAAAGAAGTTGTTTCCTGTTTCCTGTTTTTGGCATATACTAGAGAGCTTGACTGAACAAAGTTCAATGTGAGTTTGAACCTTTAACTTTCTGCAGTAAGATGCTTATAATTCTTCACACATAAAGCCCTTGTGAGAGGTGTGTTTTTGTTTTTTCAGACTTCGAAAGATTGCCTCTAAATAGCAAAATATTCTCAGAATGATTGAGATTGGAAGGATCTTCTGGAGGTCATCTGGTCCAACCTCCCTGCTCAGGCATGACCACCTAGACTATGTCCATGTGGCTCGTCAATATTTCCAAGGAGACTCTGTAGGGAAGGGAGGGAGACTCTGCAGCCTTTCTGGGCAACCTGTTCCATCACTCAGCCACCAAAGTGTTTTGTGATGTTCAGACAGAACCTATTGTGTTTCAGTTTGAGTGCTTTACTTCTTGTCCTGCTGCTGGACACCACTGAAGAGAGTCTGGCTTTGTCCCCTCTGCCCCTTATATGCATTGATTAGATCTCCCCTGAGCATTCTCTTCTCCAGGATAAACAACAAACAAAAAAGCCTCTCTCAGCCTTTCCTTATAAGAGAGATACTCCAGTCCCTTAATCATTTTTGTGGTCCTTTGTTGGACTATGTTATGTACAAGTCTTTCTCATTTACTGGGGAGCCCAGAACTGGACAAGGTATTCCAGCTCTGGCCTCACCACTACAGAGTAGACGGTAAGGATCACTTCCCTTGACCTGCTGGCGATACTTTGCCTAATGCAGCCTAGGCTGCTATTAGCCCTCTTTGTGATGAGGGTGCACTGCTGACTCATTTTCAGCTTAGTGACCACCGGGACCCCCAGATGCTTTTCTGCAGAGTTGCTTTTGAGCTGGGTAGTCCCCAGCATGTACTGGTGCATGGGTTTATTCTTCCCCCTGTGCAAGACTTTATACTTCCCCAAGGTCCCTGTGAACTTCCCTGTCAGACCATTTCTCTAGCCTGTTGAGGTTCTCTTGGACGGCAGTATGACCCTTTGGTGTATCTTCCACCCCCTCCAGTCATCAGCAAACTTGCTGGGGCTGCACTTATCATTCAGATAATTAATGGAGGTGTTAAACAGGACTGGATCCCGTATTGACCCCTGGGGTACTCGGCTAGTTACTGGCCTCCAGTTACACTTTGCACTGTTTGCACCACAATCACCATCCTCTGGGCCCAGCTGTTTCCAAGTCACTTCACTGTCTGCCCATTCAGCCTACTCATCAACAGCTTGTCTATGAAGATATTATGGGACCTATTGTCAAAAGCCTTACTAAAGTTCAGGTGGACAATGTCTGCGTCTCTCCCCTCATCTACCAGACTGCTCATTTCATCATAGAAACTTACAAAGTTGGTCAAGCATGGTTTCCCATTGGTGAATCCCTGCTGACTACCAATGATGATTTTCTTGCCCTTCATGTACCTGGAAATGGTTTCTGGGATTATCTGCTCCATCTTCTTCCCAGGGACAGAGATGAGGCTGCACAGCCTTTAGTTCCCCATGTCCTCCTTGCCCTTTTTTGTAGATGGGAGTAATATTTGCTTTTCTCTGTTATTGATATAAATGGAAATAGTTTTATTTGTATATCCACACTAAAGAGATTACAACCCTCAGGTTTTATTTTGCTGAAAACCAATTTGTTCCATTCCTGCCTGTGCAGGAAATCTACAGGCTGTAGAGGCCAGAAGTTTAACTTTTCCATTTAAAATAGTTATCCAGGAACACAAATGGAAAGAGTTCACATGAACAGCAGCAGTGTGCTCATGAAATGAAAGTTCAGGTTCAACAAGACTTTTGTGTATCAATTTTATAGCAGAAGGATATCAAAGTTTGGGCTTTATAGGCAGGAATAGTTCTATTCACTGGTTAAAGCTAGCTGCTCTTGGGTTTGAAAGATAAATCATCAAAGTAAACTGCAGGAGTTGTTGGTATATTCTCTTTAACTCTACTCTGAAGATTGCTATCAACTTTCTTCCAATATTTTATGAAATAGCCCAAGCCCTGCCCAGGCAGGTCTGTCTTGCTTAGGAAAAAACATCCTAATGTTTTTTTTTTTTTCTTTCTGTACCACCTGTTGGCTATTTTCCTGTTGGCAATGCTGTTAAAATTTGAATTCCTTGCATTATTTCCATGTGGGTGACAACTGGAAATGTATGAACAGTGCTCTAATACAAAAAAAAAAAAAAAAAAAAAAAAATCTGTGATGCAGAGTTGCAGATTTTGCTTTTACAATGCATATGTGAAGCAATTCTTCTTTTGCACTTTTTTTTCTTCTTTCTCCAAAATACATAAAGTAAAATAGGCTGGAGCATAAAACTGGAATTTGTATGAGCTTGTAAAGTCTTTTAATTCCTTTAAAGCAGTATGCAATTGTGTGGCTTTTTTAAGGCCTAACTGAAATCTCTTAAAATCTCTTATTTGTTTTTCCATGGATTTACATGTGTGAACAAAGCCACTAGGCTGCCTAGGCTTTGCTCATAGGTAAACTTACATTACTCCATACATTTGTTAAAATAGAATTGTTTTTTCTTAATATAATTTGCTATATAGCTCCTAATGTCTAAACTGATGTAAAAATATATTTTTTTCCTTTATAAACTTTATGTCTTATGACTTAATATTTATTCAGAGTTCTGTCTTCCTTGCTGCTAGATTTAGCATTCACATATTAATTTTGGAAATGGTTTTAGGCAAGAAGTTCCTAATGGAGATGCCTTTGACTTAATTTTGCAAGACTGTGCAGTTACTCCTTCAAACCCAGAATTACACAGTACGTCCTGGTATGAATCTGTAACGTGGACTACACAAGACCAGGAACAAAGGAAAATAACTATTCATTTTGTAAAGCACGATGAAATGCTTCTATACCCTGAAGATACCTTGCTTATGATAGAAGGTAAGATAAATAAAATACAAATATATCACTTCTTATGGCACAGTGTCCACTCTGGGTGTATATATATATAAATAATTAAACAAAGTTAAGATATGTTCAATTTACATTCAGTGTAAATAGTAATAATCGTAAAGGCATTTCCTTAAAAAAGGAAAACTCAGCTGGAACTTTGTTAATGTTGTAGACATGGAGGAAAATGTAATCTTTGAAGGCTCATAAGATTGGTCAGGTTCTTCTTCTACCTATCTTAAGCTATACTAGTAAGTTTATTGGTGGTTCTCCTGAAATTAACATCTGGCTATGCTTTTTTCCAGCTGTGCTTACTGTTTTTTGGTTCACATTTGAAGTCTGGTTGAGCCTTCTAAAAATAATTTTTAGTCTTGATATTGTAAAGGTTTGGAAGTCATATGAGTCAAGCTTACATTTAACTTTGTCAGCCTCTGGATGTCAGTGTTGTTTCAGACAAATAGAGCTGCTCGCAGCATGTTTCTTTTTTTTAAATCATATTTGCTTCGGGGAGAGAAATATCCACTAAAGTTAAAATAAAGTAATTTAGCAAGAATCTAAATAAGGAATATTTTTTGATAGAATAAGAATAATAAATTCTCAGTACAAAACAAAGTCCTTAATTGTGTCAAAGTATTGGTGTGAATAAGTAAACATGAGTCAGGTGGTCCTTTGCATCGGGGTCAATAGTAAACCACTTCTGTTTCCTGTTATGTTTTATGTTTGACTAGTTCTGATAGCAGGCTTATGCCTCTGACATGTTCCAAACTGGGTTTGTGTGTGTGTGTAATCCAACCGTATCTTTGCGGGGGAAAAAAAGAAATAATAAAGTATTTCTAATGTGTTCTTTTAAAATAATTAAAACATAACTTCTTCTTTTTCAGATACTAAAATACCAGCAACTAAGTATCTGTGCATATGGAAATATGTGCTTCATGTTGGAGCATAGTGTTTTAGCTCCTTTTTTTCCCAGAACATTGATCATGAACCCTTTCCGAGCCACATGCTAGTTTCACTTTCATCTTACAAGTTTTTGGAGCTTAAGGTTTTGAAGTCTCCCTAGAAATCTTCCTAATACTTTTCCAAATATAAACCAAACTCCAAGGCCAAATGCATTGTGACAATTAATAGACAGGCACGGTCAAGTTTCTGTTTGCTTGTTAAACACAAACAAATTTCTCTTGTCTAACATGAGACTCTATTCTTCCATACAATCATTATACTGAAGCAAGAACTTCTTGCCTTGTGTTTGGCACCTATTGCACTGGAATTGAGGAAATAGTTGGATAATGGACAGAACTTTTAGGTGAGCCTTCATAGGGAGTGAGGGAAATCTATAACCATTGGTGCAGATCAGTTGAACTGAAGAGTAAAATGTTAGTTAACACATAGATTATTGCTGCTTGCATATTCTCATTATTTCTAATGATATGAATCACAGTGATTTCACATAACCCCTGGTAATTCTGTATGTTTTATGCTAGTCTCTTAGGAGCCAGAACACGTTCACTTGATGCAACTTCATATTAGAGCAAAATTGAAAGTCTAGAGGCCTTTTAGCCATAGTTAAAACTACCCTGAATTCAGTATATTTATTCCTTTTTCAGTATATTTATTCCTTTGATGAAAGTTAGGCAGCATATGAGCGTCTTTAACTACATCACTGGACTTGGAGGACCTTTGGAGAAGCTATTTCAAATATATCTGTGTGTTTTCCTTAAACTTTTTTGATCAGATGTTCACTGAGTATGTTTCATGTTATTGTGCGTTTTTGTATCACCAGTGAACCTTTATTGATACACACCTTTATTGATTTCTTCTCTAGTTACATCTGCAATACAAGTTACAAATATATACATTAAATATTTTACATCCCAGTGCCATAATTGCATGTCATGAAATCTTTGAAAGGTCTTACTTATAACTAGTGATAAACAATAGTTGTAGAAAATATTTATTTTGATTGTTTACTTTTTATTATGTGTTGTTCACTAGTTAAATAAATAATATATTTTTGTTGAACTACTATTTCCAGATAAATAAGGAGGAACTGCTGACTGCCTCAAGTGTAGAGAGGCCTTGTAGAGAGATCTTGACAGACTAGAGGGCTGGGCAGTCACCAACCAAATGAAGTTTAAAAAGAGTGAGTGTTAGATTCTGCACCTGGGGTGGAGGAGTCTTGACAATGTCTTGACACAGACTGGGGCACAAGAGGCTGGAGAGATCCTTTTCTTAGATTCCACGGATACTGATCTAGGGTTTTTGGTTGACAACAAGTAAGCTAGCAGCATGCCCTGGCAGCCAAAAGGGCCAACCATACCCTGGGGTGCATCAGGCATGGCATTGCTAGCCAGAGGAAGGGTTTGTCACTGTTCTGTGCTGGTCAGGCCTCCTGTCAAATGTGATGTGTTTAAATTGGTACTTTTTCATAAACTGATGATTGAAAATTAATAGATTTTTGCGACTTAGAAGCTGGAAAAACAGTTACTAAGATGAAGTTTCACGCTTTCTTTATTCTTTTTTTTTTTTTTTTTTAAGACAATTGCTAGTAAAATCATAGTAGAAATTATAGGGAAGTGATTTTAACTAAATAGAGCTTCATGGTTAGCATGATAACTCTAAGGAAGATATTAAGACATCTGCTTTAATAAATTTCCATTTTGATTTTTCTTTAATTGAGTTTGATGTTGAGGTAGTGAGAAGGTAATGGACCTTTTTTCCTTTTTTTCCCATAATGGATTTCAGTTTTTAGTGGAAGTCCTGAAATGAACATCCAGTCAGCTAAGCAACACAACTTGTTCAATTTATGCTTGATTACAGTTTAAGAAAACATTTTTCTGTTTTTAATAGGTGGAACATCAAAAGAAATCTGGAAACTTACAAGAAGATTTAAATGTGTTATTCCTGTGAGATCTACAAAGAATGATCTTGAATTATTAGATCTTTCAGCTCCTTTTCTTCTACAAGGAAAAGTAAAATATTATGGGTAGGTTAAAGGTATTTATTAATATTTAAAGAGTTTCAATATTAAACGGAGATCATTTCCTTCATTAACTCAAACGACAGCGATCAAGGAATAATGTGTCCAAAGAATCTTTGATACAAAGGATGTATAAAAGCATCCTTTTGACTGAACTGTAGTTGGGTATCTTGCTTACTTGCAGTATAAAATATACACCTTTAATTACACGGCAAACCAGCTTAAGTCTTGCCTTTGGTCTGTGTTTATAGCATTAACTACATAGACAAATGTGCATATGAGCCTCTTCAGGCTGCAGAATGCCTAAATCTTCCTTTTGAGTCCAAATCTCCTATTTTCTGGACAGTCAAATACCATTTTCTGGTCTTACTCAGTAGACTAAGATCAAAACATATGTTGCTTTAAAATTGTAAGCTGTTTTTTTTTTTTCCACATAGATAACGCAGACCCCAGAAAATGAATTCAGGCTGTCGATCCAAGTCTTGTTCTCTCTCTAATTCCTAGTGTTGGGAAAGCTTGATTTTGGGCGACCTTTTCTCACCATTTGCTGTGTATTGAGATCCACAACACTGCAAAATACCTTGCCTGTTTGTGGATGCCAGTAGCTGTAGGAACATCTTCAACAGGTGTCTGAATTCCACAGTTCCCAGAGCTGTGGAATGTGGTACGCTCATCTAGGTCTGCTGTCAGTGCTGTGACTTGGAATACTTTTTTCCTGTTCAATGAGTGCTAGCAGCAGTATGTTTTCCCAGTACTGCACAGCAGCATACAGTTTACCTCATGCAAGCTACTAAGTCCTCCTTCTTGGCAGTCCTAATAACTTCAAGCAGAGCTCTCTAGTGTGTTGCGCTACTTCAGGCCTGTAGGCAGTAATAAATAAATAAAATCTATGCAGAAATACTGCGTATTTTATGTGAACCCTAGTGCCCTCCTGTAAGAGCCTGATAAAATGAATACAGATGCCATTTACTGTATATTGTTTTGACCTTTCCAATTGTGGCTGTTCACAACTTTCTGAAATAAATAAAATTAACTTCATTGAGCTTGGCTTCATATCCCTTGGATGGAATTAGGCCTGTTGACTTTTGACACATAGCTCAAATAGATAGAAACCAAATTAAACATGTACTAACTGTAATATGCTAGCACAGAAGCTTAATTTGGAAAAAATAGCTGTTCTGTTCTTTTGCTTCTTGAGGAAAATGAGAACAACTTCAGAAATTTTTCAATATTTTCATCCACTTGCAGCATTTATGTACTATGTCACACTGAGTCAAATTCATAATTATATGTAAATATGTCAGCAGTAAAAGAATTAATAGCTTTAATAGCTCAATTAATATTTAAACATGGGTAAAGCCAAATTTCTCTTCTAACCCTGTTGTGTTTTTAGAAGATGCTGTAAGTTCTGATTAATTCTCGCTATTGCAAAATAAGATGTTGTTTGTATTGCTGAATAACTCAGTGGTGATATTTCTTCTCAGAGATGACTCAAAACCAGCAGTAAGGATTTTGCTATAGTCTAAAGCCTGCGTGTCCAGTGAAATAGTTGTTTAAAGCAGCAATAGAAATACTTTTATGCTCCCATTGAGTAAGGAAATTTGAATGATTTATTTTCTGTGCAGAAAGCCTCTAGTATTAACCTTTCTGTGTTTGGTTGGTCTTGTTTTAAATGCTAGGTGCAAGCAGTGTTCAACTCCAAAGCCTATTAAGAATCTAAGTTCCTTGGCAGCAGAACCACGACCATCATGGGAACCAACTGAAATAGCACAAGGTCAGCTGATGTGATACTGCCCTAAAAGTGTTTTGTGTTCTGATTTTTAAGTGTGTATACAAAACAGCTTGGTTTGCAGGTTGCAGTTTTGTACAGATGGCATGTAAATCGTGGCTACCTTTGAGTACAAACCTGTAAAATTTATTCACCTTTTACAAACTGAAATTAAATATTTACTTTTTTTTTTTTCATAGTATGAATTAAATATCCTATACGTTGAATAGTTTATTCTACCATAGGTGTCACTAGTAAAGTTTGTCATAGTACAGATGTAATTAATCTTTGTTTGCATCAGTTCAGATGTCTTTTTTGAGCTGTGTACATGCTTGCAGTATTAGAAATTAGTAATGCTTTTCCTTTTGAACATGCAGTTTTTATGACCTGACTAAAGCAAGTCTTATTTAATGATTAATGAAGTTAATCTTTTCATCAGCAAGCCATATCATGCTAAGCATATTGCAGAGTCTGAAAGAAGTACTAGATAAGAGGAAATACACAATCTGTGTGTTTTTGCTGTGTGTTTTCCCTCTGTTACTTCAAGTAGTCAACACACCAAAAATGGTGGAGGGAAAACGGAGCTTAAAACTTCATAACACGTGAAGGAAAAATAAAAGCATGTTTTCATGCTTATTAATTCATGTTCTTATATATTAAGTTGGAATGTCTAGCAATATCTAAGCTTGATAAAGATTTCATAAAAGAAAAAAGTATTTGAGCAATACAGTGGTTATATGAAATTACCATTCTGTTAAGTAAATGTAAATACATATCTAACTGTGTTGCAGCAGCTATGACTGACACGTAATCCTCAAAATGAAAGCATTGTTAATTAAATGCTTTTCAGCATTTACATTATTTTATATATATTATTCTTTCATCATCTGTATTTTCAGACTAAATGATAACCAACAAGTATATCAGATAAAATGGCTAGCCAATTATGTACCCAGAAGAGATTGATGCTGACTTGCAGTAACTTTGTAAGTTTAAGATGTTTGCAGGATAATGGTTGCTGTTACCAGCGAGATAATGAATATAGTCACTTATAATGGATTATTTTCAGAACTGCCAGTAAAATTCTTCTGAGTAAGGGTTTACCTGGTAGCTTTTACTATGTCATATAAAAAAAAAAAAAAAAGTGTTTTCTTCAGAAGATATGTTTTCAGGTGGAATACTGTTTTACCACTGAATTAAGAGCAAGTCTCTTTAACTTCCATAAGAGAATAAGAGTAGGAGAACCCTACCAAAAGATAGGATCCCTGATCTAAGCAAATATTATCTTTTCTTTTACTGGGGTAAGAATATTCTAAAATGTCTCTGTATTTGTAGAGCCTCACTTGTTAAAGTGTTTCCAGGCAAACTGCAATGTGCTCTCAAAGTATGAACAGAGAGCCTGATTTATGCTTTTAATTACAGTATTCAAAGTAAGTTACCAGTAAAGGAGGGATAGTGTCAGTTTCAGTTGTTATGGTCTTGTGTATTCACTACATAAAACAAGTCCATTTTTTTCTTCAGTTTTAGGTATTGAACCACTTCAGTATGTTTTTATTATGAAGTTTACACTGGTTGATGGAACGGGAGCACTAAATGCATACCTTTTTGATTATGTAAGTAAACTTTGGTAAAGGCAGACTATATGGATTCTGTGCATTTGGAGTTTTATTTGTTACTAGAATAGCAAATGCGTATATGTAGAAGTATTTGTTCTAAGTTACCTGCATTGTTTTATGGTGACCACTACAAGTGTTATAATGTAATTGGTACTGTGCATCAGTGAAGATGCACAGAATGTGACTTTTAGTAATTTTTCAATAAAATATCAGAGTATGGAATATCAAAGCATAATGTCAAAGCTGAAGCTAGTAGGTAATTTTATCTTTCCATAGACTTTTATACATGGAGTAATTTCACTTTTTTTGGCAGTGTTATATTCTGGAGCCTGAAAGCTGTGTGAATGAGTTTAAAGATTTACACAGGTAGCTTGTCAGTTAGTTCAAAATCTCATGACTGCTTTTTTTTTTTTTTTTTTTTTTTTTTTTTTTTAACTCCTAGCAGAATCTAATATTAGTTGTCCATTTAGTAATTCCTGGTTTGTTGGTTTTTCCATATGAAGTAGAAGAGGCCTTGCTTCCCTTGATCCCAGGCTGTAGCTATAGCCAGACAGATTAGTCTTTGATTCCTGAAGCAGTTTATTCCACTGCTCTGCTAACCTTAGGTAACCTTTGCTAACCTAATTAATCTTTCCGTCTTCTCTGAAGCAACCAAAGGCACTGAAGAACACATACTTTTCCTGTCACTACACACTGAATGAGTTTTCCTTCTGAAGACTGAAAAAACGTATATGATAGTATTATGTACATATAAAACACAACCGTATAAAAGTTTTTATCTTTTTTTTCCGTATCAGAGTTCTTTGTAAACTCTGATCATTCTCAGTGTTGTTCTGGGTTCTTTTCAACTGGCCCACATTTTCCTTGAAGTGCTAACCCAGTACCCTAGCATAAGTCATTGCCAGATAATGCTTCTGTCCGTAACTATAATGGTGATCATGGAATTTCTTGCTTCCTGATTCATGCTTGGTATAATCCCGTCATTTCTGAGCAGAACCTCAGCTTTAAGAAATTATTTTACATTCTTTGTGCAAAAAGTGATGCAAAGTGACTTTGTGCAAAGTTGATTTGACTTGTTGAAATCCATTATTTTATATAAGTATCTAGTGGAAAGTTTTTTTGTTGTTGTTTTGTTTGTTTCTGTCTTAATGCCCTTCCAGTTCATGAAAAAATAATTTTATTCTTCCCTCCTGTATACTTGCAGTTCCCTCAGCTTTGTTTTGCTTGTAAACATAGTGTACGTATTTGTTATTCCATAAAGCATGTCACATGAAAAATCCTCAAAAGCACCAGATTTAGGACAGCCTACTGCATAATCCACCTCGGATGATCTCACATTTTGACAGTAAACTGCCAATAACTACTCTTCAGGATTTTTTTTTGTTGTTGCTCTCCTTTTTACTCTAATTCATAAGCTTTATTATTAGATTACCAGTTTGATGCACAAAGATGGTTTGAGGAAGAATTTTCTGTAGAACTGAAGGTGAATGATTTCTGACTGAAAAGAGATTGTCATTGCTTCTTACATCTCCAGTCCAGGGCAGAAGATGATATTAGTCTAGCTATCTGCCTTAGTGAGTTTGCTCCTTCAAATATATTGTTCTGTGCAACAAAAATGTGTGTCATTCTATACTTTTTTTTAAAACATATGCATGCACACACATTTTAGGTATTGGCATAGATTTTGAGATGGTAGATTGACCATTTTGAAAGGGGAAAGCAATCAAAAAAGTGAGAACTTGGTATTAAATTGTAACTTTGTCTTTATATAAGTTCGTCTGTGTGTTTTCTTAATCCAGTAATTCATAGCTGGGAATATTAGGATCTCAGAATAAACTACTGTAGTAATACATCTACCCAAGTGGAAATGAGTCAGCATAGTGGCACTTAGGACTTAATTTTGTGGGATTTTTTTCCCTGCAGTAATACACTTTAATACATAGTACTATTAATGCTATTAAATATCAATTGTACTATATTTATATATATTTTTTTACTAAACAATGTTGAATGTGACTTTGAAAAGAATGATTTTCCTTGTCTAATTTCAAGACTAAGTAAAAATAATAATGGGGAAAAATGTGTTTTCTTAAATACCACAGTGTATTAGCAGCAAAGGATGTCAGAGACTGCAAACCTTATTTGAACTAGTCGTCTTCTTCTACTGCCTGTTGTCTTTTTGTGTAAAGAAATTAAACTGCAAAAGGGAGATGGGGAAAAAGATTTTAAACCACCTCTTGATTCAGAATTCCAGAAATCTTTAATTCAGAGTAGCCTGGATTCTTATCAGATATTGCTCAGTACTGCAGCTCAGCTGCAGGAAAAAGAAACAACAGTTCTTTCTGAAGTGCCAGCTGCCATTCCTGCTAGTGGTAACTTCAAAGGCAACCAAGCCCAAACTCTGGTCCTTTAGCATCACCTGAGATGGAACTGAGCTACTTTGAAGTACAACTTTACACCAGCTTCCAGTCACACTTTTATAGGAATGCTCTCAGTTCTTTTCTTTCTTTATGTAATCATTGAAGGAAAATATTGAAAAGGTGAATAGTCAGAAGAACTTGGAGTGAGAGGAAAAAGTAGTTGTGTGTGTCAGTTTTGCTATAGGATTACCTGCTAACTACCAATCAGTTCTGTTAAATGTCTTATACACAAAAGGTAGATTATTCTGTGTTTATTTTTTTTAAAAGGAGCAATTGCCATCAAAAATTTGAACTCACTTTGGAAGCTATAAGGTGAATAGCCCTGAGAGATACAAGATTAGGTAACAAGCTTGGAAAGAATAAATGGGAGTTTTGTCAGTGATGTTACTGTATATAGTTTAAAAAAAAAAAAAAAAAAAAAAAAAAGAAGAGGTTTATCTAACATTTCCTTGCTCCATTTGTGTTTTATTCTTCCATGCAGAAATGCATCCTGCATCATGAGCCCGTCTCCATTGTTTTTAAGCTTTCAAAAAGTGGAACTCAAAGAGAATTCCACTTGAACTCCCTTTAAAGTGTGAAAGTATGAAACCAAATTGCAGTGCCCCCTTGTTTTCAAAGGGCTGACTGTCCTCTCTCACCTTAACATTGTCTCGTAATGGAGATTTTTGAGAAATACTTGCCAATTGCATGTACACACTTATGTATGCAGGTGAGTTAGTAATATAGAGAGAGTTGGGTGGCTGTAGTCCCTAAATACTAAGGAATACTGAAATACAGGCTACTGTTCTTTCTGACAGTTTGTTGTCTTCCTGTTAAAAATCATATTTTTCTTCTGTTAACTCTCTGGATAATTTAAGTTCTTTAAAAGGACAGGCTAATGGTTTCTTACCCTTCTTCCAACACTTTATGCTTTCTGTTCTCTTTCAGGAGAAGTTCTTCCAAATTCCCGCCTCTGAAATCTTAAGTAATAATTTTCTTCAGCAAAAGATGCAGATGACCATGAATACACTTTGTCCTCCAGGAAGAAAACTAGGTTAGATTGATGTTATTTTAAAGGGGGGTGAGAAGGGAAAGGGTCTTTTTGTCTGTTGTTACATATGCAAAGTCTTAAAATTGAACTTATGCATGGGCAAAACACAGAACTAATAAATTCAGGGAGTCTGTAAGGAGAGTTCCAATTAATATGCTTTGATGTATTTCTTCTATATAACTCTATATAAAAGGGTCCAGAAGACCCTTTTGAGAAAGAAAAGTAATGGTTCAGTAAATCTTCACGTGGCATGCAGGGGTGTGTGAATACAGCTATGTTTAGGTAGGCACTAACATATTGATTGTATTCATACAGAAGTATGCCAGAACTGTACTGAATGTCACAGCACATTAGGGTAAACTGAAAGGGAATTCAGTGTGTAGCTCATGCTGCAGGTGAGATTCTTCTTCTGAATGCACATACTGATTTAGAGCATCCCATGCTACAGGAAACATCCGTGGAAATAAAGCAAAAAAGCTTCAGTCCAGATTCATTCAAAGAGAGTTACATACAGTATTTCTGCTATGGCAGAAATTATCTATGCCCAAACCACACACATCCAAGGTAGCCACAGCTCCAACCACAGGAGCATATTCCACAAAGTACATGGATATCGATGACAACCATACCAGAGTCTTTACTTTTAAAAATTAACCCTGGTGTAAAAGATTCCATTTGAGACCAATTTCATTAGTCTTAGTATCACTGAGATGAGTTTTTATTATTGGGAGGTCTTCATGCTACACTGTTGTACAACTACAACCAAGTGGTGTGGGGGTGGGACTGGTCTGGGAGGCTGATTGTCAATGAATACCATGTCAGATGGTGCAGGAAATTTTAACATACAAACCGGAATACTAGTTACGAATTTTAATTTCAAATTAGTAATTCATTTTTATTCTTTTTAAATATTTTACATATTTAGATCCTAGTTAAGATCCTGCTCAAGTTCTACTTCTATAAAAGTTAGAAATGAATATTAAATCATAATTTGGTTTTGATTTGTAGATGACTTGCCATGGCTGGAATGCTTCATCAAGTCCTATAACATCACAGATGGGAATAAACAGCAAGTTTATTACCAAATTTTTGACACTACAGTTGCTGAAGATGTTGTATAGTAATGCGTTACTAGTAGAAAGTAATTCAGTAAGAATCTTTTTCTTTTTTTGGGTGGGGGGTGGGAAAGGAGACTATATAATAAAACCTATGTTCCTTTCTTAGGAATTCAGTCTGTGTGCATTAAGTTTTAGTTTCTGTATTGAGTTAAAGATAATGGGAATTTTGATTTGATGTATTTACTACATTCCTGGCACACAGCCTTGTGATCTGAGTGCAGTTGGAGGTGGTAAGCAATTGAGTGTCTGATGGAAGCAATCTAGTATCCTGCTATCCTTCAAAAAGGCAGTGATGAGGTTACTTTAAACTGGTGAATTTTACTTAGAAAATGCAGTCAGAATGATGCTGCATTTATATATTAAAATAAGCATTGTCAGAGATATGGAAAAGGAGCTGTTCAGTAAACTTCAAAACTATTTTCTGCAAGCGTTTTGATGGTGTAAAAATATGATCATGTAATGATTATTACTATTTGGCCCTGTTGGAGACCAAAGTTGTTATCATGTTTATTGTATTGTTGTATCGTGTATATTGTTTATATGTTATCATGTTTATTACCTGACTGTGTTTTCAAAGGCTCTCACATAGTGGGGTAAACTTTCTGTCAGATTACACTGCCCGTATCTGCTTCTGTCTTTCATAATCAGATAGTATGACTAAATTTAGAGAAGCCAAACCAATGTAGTGATGTCATGGCTTGAAAATACTGCTCCAGTAGGAAAATTACTTGATGGTATTATGTTGCATTCAGAAGTATATAAGACAAATTCAGGACATATTTGTCCAGTGATAATTAATGTAGAAATCCCTGTCAAATCAAATGCTTCCCATCAGAGAAAAATCACTTAATATTTACAACAGTTGTTTTTTAAGGGAGTTAAGAAGCAAGATGCAATACTTGTAGGTAGATTATTATTTTGATAGTAGATGACACTTTTTTAATTTTTATGGGATGCTTACTAGACTATACAATTTGTCAATTTAAAATTTAATCTACATATTTTCTGATACTTCTGATACTCTAAAAGTTTATAGTGAGTTTATGTACCATAAAACTGGAGAACGTGTTCTTTATTGATCAGTGTATGGGGAGAACGAATATTAAAGGGTGGTTATTACATATTTACTTTAAAAGCTAGGGAGAAACTCAAGTTTGGAATGGGGCTAGCAGTTTACTAAAGAGCAGTACTGACTTATCAAACATTGCCCGAGTCTGTGAACAGACACATAAGAAGAAAAAATAATTATAAAGGATATTATAAAACTTTAGACACTGGCAGGGTCCCAGTGATTTCAGAAGTTACGATTTAAATTGAAGACAATATTTTTTACTTGTATATAGTGCATGAAAACTTTTGAAGATATTTTGATTTTTAGGTTTTTCTTAACAACTGATAACAGATATTGATATTGTACATTTTATTGTAAATAAGTCTTTTCATCACATCCTGTTGTCTGAGATGCCTGTCAGAAAAGTGGCACTTTTCTGCTGTTGAATATTGTATTAAAACGTTTATTAAAGATTTTTCCAAATACTGTGTCTTTTGTATTCAAATTCTCGTTCCTAGTTCATAAGACAGTGAAAACTTAAATCATGAATAGCCTTCCTCCAACAAAATTCATCAAATGAGTGTTTATATAGTTTGTTGATGGAAACATGCACATTTAATTCTCTTTCCAAATATAATTTGTAGAAATAATTTTAATTAGTAGTGAAACATTGTGTTTTACAATACTAGAGATCATTGTATAGAAAAAGGAATACTGTATAGAAAAAGGAATTCGTGCACGGAGTTGAAAATACTTTGTTTCATTGGTAGCCTTTATATGGAGCAATGGAAGTCATTGAGATGGGACACTGACCTTTGATTTACTTGTTCTCATCACCTGTGAATGGCTGAATGATGGTTGAAAATCTTGAGATTGCTGTATCCTGGACCTCAACAGAGGGAGGTTTCTGGAAACTGTGCATTTCAGAGAGCAGCTACTGTTAGCCGTTATTAGCAACCTTTTATAATAGAAGTAAAAGTCACATGGTCGATTTCTTAACTATGTGATACATCACCACTGGGAAGTGCAAAGAATGTCTTTGGAGGAAGTATGAAGCAAATTTAAAAAAAAAAAAAAAAAAAAAAACACTAAGGAAACATAAACTCATCACCCCTCACCACCACCAATTGCACAGGTAAGTGTGTAGAAATGATAAAATTGCAATTAAAGAGAGATTTCAGGAGAAAAAAAAAAAAAGCAAGAAAGCACGTGGAACAGTTTTTTCAGGGATTCCCATATGCTTGACTTCTGAAGTCCTTGTTTTAAGGTGGTTTAAACGCTTATGGTTGGAAGTCTTTCCAGTCAGTTCAATTTAATTAATTTAGTTAATTTTGAAACTCCAACTAAAAAGGATGTACAATAGCAACATACGTTACAGAAAGAAGAAGGCATTTCTGGTAAACTGATCCTGCTGCTCAGTGGTGATTGAACTTTCTCCTCAGCTTCTGCTGCTATGGGATACAGAGATTCACAGACAAGACTTTGAAATGCCTTGCTTAATGCTAATCCTTTGGCTACAGAGCAGCAGGAAGTGGGATTGAAAAAAAAAAAAAAAAACAAAAAAACAAAGGCAGTGGAGCCGAAGCTAAGAGCCTTAGGTTTGCAACAGAAGGAAGAGAGTTTGTTTTAGTAGAGATGAGTGCTTAGCTCTTCAGTGAACCACAGTGTGTAATGTAGATAAATCTACATTACAGTAGATTTATCATGTTAAAATATGTGAGGCCAGCATGAACTGTGATATTTCAACAAGGAGCATAGAGTAGTTAAATAAAAGTGTATTTTTTAAAATATGTTTAAGTTTAGGTCAAGGTAGAATGGGAGGAGCATTGAAATTAATGCTTGCTTGAAATCTTCTTCAAATAAGCATTGTTGCTAGTGTACTGAACAGTAAATTGGAAATATAAGGATTGGAAACATTCAGCAGCAATGGGGAAGAAAAGGAAATAGTTTCACAGGACAGCAGCAAAGGCAAGAAGCAATGGTAAGGAGGCTTTATGAGACTGATTGCTACAGACCCTGTTCACATCATTTCTTACATATGGAATCTCCAGAAAGAAATGCAGTTTGTGGAAACATCCACCTGATGAAGGATTACCAGGTCTTAAGTGCTTTATAAAAGTAGGGCAGAATTATGTTATAATTAACGAGCCTATCTACAGCAAAGACATGATTGGAATACAGAACTTCCTGCATCCCAGAAAGACATAATGTATTTTTCCTTTTTTTCTGATACAACTTCAATATATAGTAATTCCATAACACTACTGCTCTGTCTGCAGTTGTCTGCATAAACCCAGCAAAGTGAAAGTCTAGAAATAAATCTCTATTTAGTAGGTAGTTGCTTTAATTTGCATTTTTCGTAGTAAACTAGGGGGATATATGGCTAATATGGAAATAGACACTTGGGGGGGGGGGGGGGAGAATATTTTATCTCATAACTGTTATAGTAGATAATGCAAAGTTTTGAGCAGAAATCTGTTCCATACCTTCTGTGTGTGTATAGCACCTGAACTACCACTGATTAAAATACAGTTTTGTGAGGCGCCAGCTACATCTTCACAATGCAGTCTACATTTCTGAAGACTGGCTTGAAGACTATCAGGTAGACTTGAATTATGGAGTTATGAATCTGAATTATGGTGTTACTTCACTGAAATGAATTCTCTGAACGACAGCAGGTTAGAAATGTTGCTTGAGTTTTGTGGCTAGAAGAGCAGCAGAAATGAACAATAAAATCTGCTGATTAAACAGACATACGTACAGTCTTTATTTCTTCCTTCTCTCTGCAAATGGCCCCTTAAGCAACTCAGAGCCCCTCTGAATCAAAGTTTCAAATGACAAACTTGATTAGTCGCAGGCAGGATGTGTGTTAGTTGGGGGGGGTTATTGCTTTTAATAGGGAGGGATAAAGGGTGCGCACCAGGGAGCAGCATCTAGTGCTATTACCCTGGCATAGCTGTACGTTAATATGATACCCCATCTTGAAGGAAACTTCTGTCAACATTTACTGTGCTAAAGGTGCAAAACCCCATAAAAAGTTGGAGGAGTTGCAGTGATTGAGTTTGACATAAGTGCACAACTTAAAGAGATGTCAAAGATCATCTTGACATGCTGCCTGTGGTCTCACTGTGCTCAGGCGCCCTAGCACATACGTGTAGTGATGTGCTTAAGGTCATACTGCTCATAAAGCTACAGTTGTCTTAAAGGTAAGGCGTTTGGCTTCAATTACTCTTCCACTGTGTGCTGTGTTTTACAAAGGTGGGCAACAGAAGGTTGCCCACCAACTAGTGATAAACAAGTAAAGGAGAAGGCTGCAGCATGATTTTCCACTAGGATCATTCATTTATTAGCATTGTGCTGCTGCTTGGGCCCTTGCTTGGGAAAAAAATAAATAAGGAATCTTGAAAAGTTTTGTTTGAAGGTGTGGGAAAAGTCAGCTGTTGTGTGTGAAACCTTGAAGGACAGTTAAGATCAAGGAGTGTCCATTAATTATCTAATAATGCACTTAAAAATATATATATATATACTGCAACTTGAAAACCTTGATGCAGAGCTGTTGCCTGCCATGAGCTTTATGATTTTGGTAATGATTAATTTTTGGATTATTATTCCAATCTGCATGCAAGTGATTAACTAGACTACTATTTCACTGTCTTATTTGCAAACTTGTTCAATGCCTCTGGATCCAGTTCCTGGAAATTGTTTTTATTTGACCCAGGAGAGATCAGTGTGTTTTTCTTTTAAAAAATGAATGGGAGAAAAAATCTTGCAAAAATACCATATCCCTTATTAACTAGATACATTCTTGTACTTCTCCAAGTGCAGGGGCCCGCTCAAATCAGATTATTTTTTCTGGCAATTACACAATGATACCTCACAAAGTGTACCTTGTCACAGCAAGCTTACCAAAGCATTGTAAAAATAGCAATAGTTTTCAAAGCTCATTTATCTGTTCTTTAAGACCTGGAAAAACGGGAATGTCTTTGGCCTACTTTTCAATCTGTGTAAAGAGGTGGCTGATCTGATGTGATAGGGCAGGGAATTCTTAACTCATTTCTTAGTGGCTACAGCAAAACTACTCATAACCTCATTTTAAATAGAGGTCATTGGCTAATATGTGTCAGGAAAGCATAGAGCTGTACCTAATACTCCTGTCAAGAGCAAATGCAGCAGAGCAAATCAGAATTGGAAATCAATTCCAATTGAAACTGACACAAGGAAAACTAAAGCAGAGGGAAATGTGACAGTGATATATTCTGCTTTCAGTAATTCGGCTTTGGTAGAGAATTCTGGTCTGAAACTTAAACCAAATAATAAATAAAAATTCACCATGACAAAGCATAATGAAACTACTTAGATTAGAGAGCCCACAAGAGAGACTGCACTGGAAATTGCTGTTTTCTTATTGAAAATTGACTTGTCTTCCCTGAGTGTTTCATTCTTTAGGCATTTCTTCTGGCAGTCAGTTTATTTAGGTTCCCAATCCAGTCAAACCAACCTTCGGATTTTCCAGCTTAGTCTATCCAGCAAGGCTGACAGCTGATTATTTTATAGGAACTGAAGTCTAGCTATCTGTATCAGCAAGGAACTGGACACTGTGATCGCTTTGGGATTCTGACCACATCAGATGATAAGAAAAGCCACCAATGTTCATTAACAACTACTCCATGCAGTTTTTCCTCTCTGTGGTGATGCAGTTGGAAGACTGTTGTACAAGGAGTTAATGATACATGTATGCATGCTTGCTCCCTTCCCATGTATGTAGGTGCACCCTGAATAGCCTGTGAGTGCTTATCAGCAGTGTGATCCATGATTACTCTGGTGTATGCCTCTGTACCATGGATGCCATGCAACTTGCTCTATACAACAGTATTAATCAGGGTATGCTTAATCAATGCATAAGTAACCAGGTTGCATGTACTCAGTAGGTATCCAATAAATGTACGTATCGTGCATTGCCTTGTGTACTTCAAATACTATATGCACCTGTTTGGGAACTATGCCTTTACTGGTCTTTGCCCAGGACTGCCCAAATGGGATGGCTTCCATAAGGAATATTTTCAGGCCAGGGTACTGAACCAGGGGGTCATCCAGTTCCATGCCTTGGTCCCATGCCACTGTCGGTTTGATTTTCATGCATGGGTCCGACACTGACATCTGGTTCATGGCCATAACTGGGTCCTGCACTGTGTCCCAGGCTATAGGCACACCTCTGCTCCCTGCAGCTTTCTGCCTGATGCTCCCGCCTTTGCCCCACATCACCGTTGCTCCTATGGTAAGGCCCAGACCCCCTATTACTAGGTGTTTGAGGGGCCAGCCTGTTCCCCACGTCATTGCAGTGCCAGTGGTGCTGCCTGTATCTGTCTGTGGGCTGGGCGGCAGAGGTCCCTCAGGCATTGGTGTCTCTTGTGCCACCGGCGCTATCCCTCCACCCACAACATCTCCTGGTCATGTGCATTCCTTCTTGATACTTCACTGGACTGCATCACTGTCCTCACACACCAAGGAGGCCTGCCTCTCCCCTTGCTCTCCCAGTCTTCTTCCTGCCACACAAGCTGGCAGTCACAGGGCCTAGATGCTCAGCGAATGGTGGGCCAGCTGCAGGGGGCCTGTTTTATCCTGGGGCCATGGTGGCCACTGTGACCTCAGCAAGCCTCTGATAGGGTGGCACACAGATGGCCAAAGGTGGCTGTGTTGGGAGCAGCCTGGAAGATGCCCTCATGTGGACAAGGAGGAGGGTTGGAGGGCTGAGGGCCCCTTTTCTGGGTCTGGCTCCCCTGGGTCATTTGTCTTGCCAGAGAGAAATGCTGCCCCTCAGCCACAGGGACTGCTTTGCACTTCCCATCCTGTGCCCTGGGTTTATTTTTAACACTGTTTTTAGGTAATTTCATTCTATTCGTTATGGAAAAGAACAGAGCAAGCTGCATCTTGTGAGCAAGACTGAAGAACAGTTGATGAACCTCGCCAAGGACACGATCTCTGCAGCATGCCATGGTCCACAAGGAGGGGCTTGTCTGATTCTGTAGTTCTGGGCTTGCCAGTTTCAGGAGGGACTTCAGATTGCTGTAATCATTTCTGTAATTTCCGTTCTTATATCAATAAACCATCTATCCAGCTTTGAGTGTTGGTGCCTTTCTTACTGAGATCCTGAAAGCAGTGGCACTTCCTTGGTGCAAAACACCATTGCTCTTAGAACATACCAGTACTTCTCTGTTTTTCCTTAAATCCATTCATCAAGGTGAAATATTAGAAAAAAAAAAAATGCAACTGTTGGTCAGGATCTAAAGAAGAGCACTTGAAAAGTTCAAAATAAAGGCAGCATATTGAATCTTGGTGTACAATAGCAGTCTCTGCACAGTTCCAAAACATGCATTGGCAAATATGCACAATGCCTGGTGGTAATGTGGCAATATAGCCCCCTAAGCTCTTCCTTTATGATTTGTGCTTAGCTCCAGGAATTAATTCGATTGTAAAATAAATTTATTCTGAGTTAAATAAAAACAAAAAAAAAATCTTGATTTAAAAATTATATTTCTGATCTTTGCATAGGGAGTAGAGGAAAACAATTGCCACCTGGCACTGTTTGAGTGTAAATAAGCTAATTTTTTTAGACAACAGTAGAGAACGAGGTGCTGTAATGGATGGGATCAAAGATAGTAGAATTGCTTTCAAGAAGCATACTCAGTATCCCATTTTATTTCATTGCAGACTAGAGTTGGGGGACAGGGTATATGCAGGAGAGGAGGTATATCCTCACCGAGGAGCCTGGCAGCCCACTGCCAGCACCTGGGCACACGCACACAGCACAGCATGCTGTCTAAACTCTGTAGCCATAGGAGCAAGCTCACAGGCAGACTGTGAAGCCTATTTACTCATCCTTAGGGATGCAGGTGACCAAGGGTATTAAAGGCTGATGGATGTAATTTTCTTTTTCATCCATATGTTCCCTTCTGTACCTCTGGCAGTGTAGAAAGGGTTTGATACAGGCAGAGCCCAGGCTCCCAAGCTGATAAGATACTGACATCTTGCTATTGCTGGCTCAGATGTTCTGATTTTAGTTAAAGAGGACTGCATGAAAACTGACAGTGTAATAAATAATGTTAGAAAGCTGTTAATTCAAAAATTCTAGTCTGTTCACTGATGGAGCAGAGCCAGACTCTTAACGAGAAGTGAGGTTTCAGTAAACAGAAATATATTTGGTCATGATCCATAAAGGGCTTGATTTCTCAAATTAAGAGCAGAAATAACGTGGGACAGAAATGTGCAATTTTCTACCCTGTTCTTTTTTATCAGCTGAAAAACACATTATTATATACTTAAAAGTTTATTCTTCCCTGTAATAGATGCATACAACTTAAATGGTAGTTGGCAATGAAGGACTTGGACATTTTAATCAAGAGAAGAACTTAACACTTAAGGCCTAATTGTGCAAATAACCCATCTGTCTTGTACACTGCAGAATCAGAGTGATATTTTTAAGGCTAAATCAAGCCCTTAGAAATTAGACAATCTGTTGCCACTTCTACCCAGCTGTACTTTGCACAGTGGCACTATTATCTGCTAACTCATCTACTACTAGGCAACGTGCTAGTGGAAGGAAAGGGCTTCAAATAATTGAGCAAATGATTATCACATTTCTTCTTTTAGTGGTACTGAAACTATCACAGCCCCAAAGGTATACATATTCACTGAAATAAAATATTTCATTTATAAATGTACTAAAGAATTCATTAGAAATGTCTCCACAGCTTTATCTTAACCTGGATTTTATCATTATTTGCAGATATTATGTAATAAGTGCTTTTCTTGTAAGATCTTCATGACAAACCCTCTAGCATGAGCCTTCGACTCTTCCCTTTATTCTGCATTGGGGATCTCTCTGTCAAATATCTGCAGGATATTTAAGCTTTTCTTGTTTACCTTTGTTGTTCAGGTAGTATAAAGATGTTTTCAAAGGGAAACATACTTTAAAAATAGATACACCAGTGAAGGGTGATGACTGAAAATTAGTTCAAGTGAAAAGAAGAGACATAGATACCAGTAAGACTTCATGGAATTCTTCTGCGTAATCATCCAACAAGACTACAGCATATATTTTAAGTGTTGCCATAGGCTCATTCATTTGGTTAACCATCTGTCCACCGAGGTAAAATCCAAAGTCAAAACCTATATTTCTTGAGGCAGTGTCTAACACCTGGACAGTCCAGTCCTTTTTATTTAGTTATTATCTTTTGCAGCCACTTGAGATAGAGCTTTGTGAACCAGTGAGCTTAGCTTCAAGATGTATCAGTAAATTCAGATATTTGTTTAGAACAGATGAAAGAAATGAGTGGTCAGGTTTCAGATACTGTTTTTCAGTATCTGCAGAAATTGCTAATATCTGAAATAGGCATTCACAGCTGTTTGTTTGTTTTTGTTTTGTTTTTACTAGCATCACAGTGATAGAAGAGCACTTTAATTCACCAGGTTCATACTTCAGACTTAGCTGAGAAGATCACACACAGAATAATAATAAAAAAATAAATTCTGACTCAACGAGCTGTAAGGGATCAAGGCTTGGTCATAAAAATCCCCTTTAAACAATAAGTACATATTTCATTGTAATTTACTTAAAAGAGTAAGACGTCAGCCTAAACAATCATTTTATCTTGTTAGAAGTGCATCTGAAATATTTGCTATTTGATCACCATGGACAGAAAACATCTAATACACATTATTTTTTAAGGCAGTCAAGCCAGGGACCACAGCCACAGTTGTGAATCCTTTGTGTTATGCCCTTCACAGACAGCCATATGGAGACAATCCTTGTCATAGATTGTGCGTGTTTATGATCAGATGCAACACATAAATGAAACAGATGAAAGGGAGGGATGTGAAAGAAAGGATGTCAGGATAACAGTGTAATTAACAAACTTGCATTGCTACAGGCCAGCTCACTGTGCTCGTTTTCCCTGAAGGGGCAGCATTCCAAGTCCACTGACTGCAAGAGATCTGTTTTCTGTTCTTAGTTTTGCTAAAGGTAGATAGTCAAGATTTCAAATATTGCTCATCTGCCACTTAAGAACTATATTCTTGAAGCACTTTTTGGAGAGCTGCTCAGCTTGTCTTCTGGAAAGCTGGCTAGGGTGTTGCGTCATTAATTTTTTGAAGCTTTCATTCAGCACTCCAAAGCATTACTGTGTTATTCCTTTTCCTAAGAAAACAGGCTCAAAGCAATGGGACATCATACACACCATATGAAATAGATCTTTCCGTTGTGTTAAAACTATAACAGGAAAGCTCATGTGTGTGGAGAAAAACAAGTCTAATTTATGTTCATTACTTTACACTTCTGAGAGAAATAGAAAAAACTCATGGCTATGACATATGTTAAATATAATTTTAAAAACACTATATGTACATACTTTTTAATTTCAAAACATTTCCAAATTGTGTTAAGCTACTAGATACTGCTTTAAGTTTGCACTAGGTAGCTTTTTGCATGAGAATTACCCTGTAATACTTATGCAAAAATGCAATGTAAAAAATGCAGTGTTAAAATACATAATAAAAAATATGTGTTGATTTAAAACTCCTTATAACTCCATATAACTCCATCAAAAGGTGGTTGCCTTCAGATTTAACAAAGTCAGACATCGGACCTAGTTCAAGAAAGACGTTAAGCATATTCTTTCTTTTCTGAGTCAAATTGATTTTGTTTACCTTGAAGAATCAAGCTTTTATTGCTTATGTCCGAGTGCCACAAAAATTTGAGTTTTAAGGGATCAGATACAACAGCAATTTATACTAAGTCTTGCATCCTATTATTGGGCTAAGTCTATTAAGATGGCAGGTGGTATACAAATGTTAACAATCTGTTTAACCTCAGCACTTACGCTTCTGAAGATAAATCACTGCAGGTCTTTCTCCTGGCTTTTTTTTATTTTTTTCTTCCTGCTTGTTTGTTTAAATGTGTGTGAATATGTACTTGAGTCTTCGGTGTTACTGCAATTCATGGGTTCAATTAACTATACATATGCACTTAATACCTATAAGGATCCAGATTTCTGAATATGATACATTGTGCTTCTGTCAGAATTTGTTCAAATTCAGGAAAAATATTACTGTTCAACAAATTCAGCACACTGACTCAAACTATCATGAATAGTGTACTGGAGGTAGCGGCTGTGAGAAACATCTCAAATAATTTTCTTTAGACAGGATCTTCTGTGAACCTATTTTATTCGTGATTGCAATGGCGGGCATCCTGTCAATCAGGAGTGCATTTTAGTAAACAAATCATAACCTTTTATTCCCTATTACCCAATGCCTGATCACCTCCTCTGTTTCCTCATTGGCTGAGTACTACAGGTTCACAAGCTACTCGACACTGCTCTATACAATATATGTAAGTTTTTTCATTTTTTTTCAGCACTTTAATTTATCCTTTCTTATGTTTTGAGATCTTGTGATCTTTGTTTTACTGTTCTCACACTGCTCATCCTGTTTTTCTCAAGCTTCTACCTTATTTTGGAACAGTGAGACCTTCTACTGTCCACTTATCTACTTAACATTTCTCCTTGTTATGACTACACAACTACCTTTGAATACAGAAAATTAGTTCTCTACTGCAAAAACACAACTTTGTTTCTCACAATTGCCTCCTCTTCTTTTCTTACTCCTATTGTTGTTTTTGCAGCTCTTCACATACCGCATTTTTGATTTTTTCCAACGTTAAAGGGCAATATTTGTCTTTGGATGTCATGGGGGATGACAGATATTCAATATCATTATTATTACAATACCAACAAATAGTTGTTTGAGCCAATTCTATTCAAGTTATCACAAAATTAGTTTCTTACAAATGTTTCTAAATCCCCAGGAAGTGTCATCTTGAGCTACTCTATGTAGGATCTTGTGTTTTGTTTTTTTGTTTTTCCAGAATATTTTTTTTTAGATCAGTCAAATTCATCCCATTTGATCTACATATGTACAGCAACTAGTATTAATTACAGTGCACACTCCTCCTTATAAGGTTGTTAATAAATCTAACACTATTTGATTCTAGGGTTCTATTTTTGCAAACTTACCAAACTTATTTTCTAGTTCTTCAATATATTTACAAGAACTTTTTCTAATTCACTCACTCTTAACCAAGGTAAAAATCACCTTGTAAAACTCTTAAAAAGCAAGAGAATTTTACTAAAGGATTACGTGGAGTCCACTTAATTCTGCGTGTGGTCTCAAGGGGGCTTTGGATTTGTGGGTCTTCAGTAATAGTTACATTTGGAATTATTGCCTCCAGGGTGCAAGCTCCCTTCCATCCTAGGGGCAACACCTTCCTGGATTTATTGCCACATAGCCAGTACCACTCCTTGCCATTCAGGACAGGCCATCTGGTTACAGGATTCTCATGTTGTATCTGGTGTGCATTATGTATATTAGCATTCCCGTGGCTACCATATTCAGTACAGTATAGATTATTCCCTATTTCATGGATATTTCCACACCCAGGGTCAGTACTATTGCCCCCTGAGTTTTCTATCAATGTTGTTTAAAAGACACCTTTGATAACACAGTAAGTTGTAGCCAGGATTATGTGTAGGGAACTCAACTTCAAAATCTATTCCTTCCTGGGACTGTGTGTGATCCACCATTTTTAGAAATCTAGAGAATCCAGACACAGATGCTGCTGGAAATAGCAATCGGGGACCAGGCCTCTTCAGTCTTTCTAGGCATCTGGGTGCAAATCCAACAATTATTTCGAGATAGAACTCAAGAGATGTTCTGGATTAATTGGAAATGCTGATTTTCCCTCCATCCTATCACTAATCCATTGAGAATAGGTATTACTAAAATAAACTTAAAATACATAATTTCTATGTATATATACACACACCTCTAATAATTAAGAAATAATGATTAAGATAAACAATAAAAATCACAAACAAATAAGGATTCTTCTAGTGGGGATTGAATACCCTCCTTTCTTTTTTTTCCACTTCCAGAGAGCATTCCCTGGAAACACTCCAATTCTGTGTAATTCAATCCCCTTTTACTCATTAATTTGTTAAGAATTCTTCTAAGGAGAAGTTAAAGGTTTACAATAGATAATTTTAACAGTTTTAACCTTAAAAGTCTATGTTAATGCAGTCTCTCTGGTATCAGGGTTAACTGAAGGTTTTACCCACGTATGAGTCCACCTTTTTTCAGATGCTTTTACTGTTGTCTCAGTAGTCAGGAGCACATGGAACAGTCTGTCCTACTAAGGTTGTAGTTTCAGTTCTCTCCATGTTTGCATCAGATCCCAATCTCCTTCTCGGAATGGATGGATCAACACTTCCAAGGGTGGGGTTTGAGCTAACAGTCTATGGGTCCTGAGAGATGACAAAGAGGATGACAGCCTCAGTATATAGTTCTTAAGAAAAGCATCTTTTGTCTCAAACTGAGGTAATTCATTCCCTTTGTCCATGTACAGCAATCCAAATAATATTTCATATGGTGAAACTCCCACATCTTTTCTTGGTGCAGTTTGAATTTGGAGAAGTGCCAAATGTAAGCACTTTGTTTGGGGAAGATGAGTTTCCAGAACTTTAGTCAATTGTTGCTTATTGTCTGATCCTCTCCACCCTTCTAGAAGAGGAAGGATGCCAAGGAGTGTGAAATTTCCACTTACTTTCTAGAGTCCACATTAGCCCTTGCAATATTTCTGGCATAAAGTGATTTCTTTGATCAGAGTCAATATTTTCAACAATTCCATTCCTGAGAGTTATTTGTTCTAGAATTACTTTAGTTACTATGTTTGCAGTAGCAGATACTGAAGGGAAAGACTCCACTCACCCTGACAAAAGATTGACTAAGACTAATAAGTATTTAAATCTACCTACCCTAAGGAGTTCTGAAAAATCTACCTGTACATTTTGGAAGTGTTGAATTTCTGTTTTTTTGCCCCTTTGGGCTGACTGATGATAATTTTACTATTTACCTTTTGACATACTACACAACTCCTGCGTACTTGTTCAGCTAGAGTATATATATGAGTATATATATTCCTACACATACATATTTCCATAGCACAGCATCACACGTTGCTTGAATTCCCCAGTGACCCTCTTGATGTAAAACAGTTAATATTTGCCTCATTAGTACTTTATTCAGCATTTCTCTCCCATCAGGGAGTATCTATTTTCCTGTGGACTACATGACTCCTAATTCCTTAAAAACCAATTTCTCTTAAAACTTTTAAGTTCTTTTTAGCTTTGGGTAGGGGTAGCTCAAGAGTTCCCTGAATCCTCTCTGGATTTATTCTTAATTCCCCCCTCAGACATTAGATGCCCTAAATATTTGACTTCTCTGTCTACGAATTTTAATTTATTTTCCAATAATTTCAAGCCCTGTTTTCCCAGAAATTCAAATAGCTTGTTAGTGGCTTCCTTCACAGTTGTTTTATCCTGTCCTAACAATAAAAGATCATCCACATATTGTAATAGTAACACCCCCTTTGGAGGTTGGAATTACTCTAAAATTTGTTCTAGAACTTGCTCAAATAAATTGGTGGCCCTGTAAACCACTGAGGTAAAATTGTCCATCTGTATTGCTGCTTCTGCCCCATTTCAGGGTCTTTCCACTCAAAGGCAAATATATCTTTGCTCTTAGGGTCTGAGGGTACCCCATTAATAATACTGTTATTCCAGCCTAACAATTTACTATTTGAATGCCCAATTTCATTATCAAACCCTTTCCCAACAAGTTAGTCCCTGCTTTTGGTACATACAAATTCAGCACACTGACTCAAACTATCATGAATAGTGTATTGGTGTAGCTGCTATCTGTGATCACCTTTTACATTGACATGATCATATGAATACATTAGTCTGAGACCTTAGCCTATTATCTAATAAGAAAATGTAAGGGCTCGGTGCTGGGGCCGGTCCTCTTTAATATCTTCATCGATGATCTGGATGAGGGCATTGAGTGCACCCTCAGTAAGTTCGCAGATGACACCAAGTTAGGTGCGTGTGTCGATCTGCTTGAGGGTAGGAAAGCTCTGCAGGAGGATCTGGATAGGCTGCACCGATGGGCTGAGGTCAACTGCATGAAGTTCAACAAGGCCAAGTGCCGGGTCCTGCACCTGGGGCGCAATAACCCCAAGCAGAGCTACAGGCTGGGAGATGAGTGGTTGGAAAGCTGCCAGGCAGAGAAGGACCTGGGAGTGATGGTGGATAGTCGGCTGAATATGAGCTAGCAGTGTGCTCAGGTGGCCAAGAAGGCCAACGGCATCCTGGCTTGTATCAGAAACAGTGTGACCAGCAGGGCTAGGGAGGTGATCGTCCCCCTGTACTCAGCTCTGGTGAGGCCGCACCTCGAGTACTGTGTTCAGTTTTGGGCCCCTCGCTACAAGAAGGACATGGAGGTGCTTGAGCGGGTGCAGAGAAGGGCGACGAAGCTGGTGAGGGGCCTGGAGAACAAGTCCTACGAGGAGCGGCTGAGGGAGCTGGGCTTGTTCAGCCTGGAGAAGAGGAGGCTCAGGGGCGACCTTATCGCTCTCTATGGGTACCTCAAGGGAGGCTGTAGCGAGGTGGGGGTTGGCCTGTTCTCCCACGTGCCTGGTGACAGGACGAGGGGGAATGGGCTTAAGTTGAGCCAGGGGAGTTTTAGGTTAGATGTTAGGAAGAACTTCTTCACTGAAAGGGTTGTGAGGCACTGGAACAGGCTGCCCAGGGAAGTGGTGGAGTCACCATCCCTGGAAGTCTTCAAAAGACATTTAGATGTAGAGCTTAGGGAAATGGTTTAGTGGGGACTGTTAGCGTTAGGTCAGAGGTTGGACTCGATGACCTTGAGGTCTCTTCCAACCTAGAAAATTCTGTGATTCTGTGATTCTGTAACATAAACTCACTACCTGCAAAGTCTTCTGACTTTCTTAGAAGCTGAAGGTGATCCTTGAGCTCTTATGTTCTGGGGTTATATACCAGAGCCTTGATATTGTGCATAATGCTCTCTAGGTTTGAAAAGTAACTAAGAACTGAATTTTTACAACTTTTTGATCGTGCTTTGTGTACATCCAAGTCAAGCAGGAATCAATTTTTGAAAGTTTCCCCAAGGTTTCCAGTGCTGTTCTTCATTTTCAAACAAGATAAAGATGTTTTTATGCCAGCACTCATAGCATTCAAGTTGAGATTGACATAGCCCTTCTTTGAATCCTGATGAATGATCACTGTCTTGAGCATTTTATCTCTGGAAATACAGAAATCAGACTTCTTGTTGCTTCTTAAAACTCAATGGACCTTATTCATCCCCTGTAGAATTATGATGATTACAAAGCAATTAGGTCAAAGCAAAACAGATAGGTCATATAACTCATGAATAAGTTCACCATGTATGGCTCTTTCTATATAATAGAATGAAGACTTAAAACTATTGCACTTAATAGTGAAGATTTAGTGTTGGCTTCGGAATGTTCTAGATGATTGTTGATTAGACATTTGGCCTTAGCAACAAAATTTCTTGTGAACACAGAGAAAAACTCGAATGATTATGATATTAATATTTTTAGAGTGTCACAGTCACCAAAACCATCATGGGAAAGCAAGTAAGGATATTATGTGAGTACAGACAAAATACCTTTCAAACTTGTTTAATTGGCAAGAGGCCAGAGCTCAGTTCTTTCCAGTATGGAAAAGCAATTTTTATATATCGAACTCAAATTTATTGTGCATTGGTTTGGTACACAGGAATGAATTCCTCTAAATCCTCTTCCAGACTTTACCCTTAGCAAATAAGCTATCCATTACATTCTACCTTTTTGGGAAAAAGGTGTTTGTGTATATATTTTTAATAGGTTTAATGCTCCTCCCGAAATTTGTTTGAAATTGCTTCATCTATAACAAAGAACGTAGATGGAATTGGTGCACCTGAATGCAAGGGGAGATGACAACTCTAGTTTGATGCTAAGCTCTGTGGAGCTGCCTCTGTTTATCTCACTGCATTCTGAAATGCTGCCCTACCCTGAGAACTGATTTTGTGGAAGTGTAGCAGACTTCCTGGTCTGTGAAGTAGGTTCAAGGATCCCACACATACAGTGCTTAGTTGATGCTTAGTGTTAGATGGTAGCTGCTCCAAATTTCCTCTGGGTTCTGTGAACTCAGTTTGCTTCTGTGCTCACTGCTCACATCACTGCTGATATCCTGAATTGTCATCACTAGACCCTAAAAGCAGTTGATGCTCTCTCTAAACCCTCCCTGGAAGGCCTAGGCATTAGGCTTTGCACAGATACAATTCTTTTTAAAGGTGCAATTTCATAAATCATTTAAGCCCAAGGAAGTCCATGCTGCCACCACAATCAGTCCTTGGTCATAAGTTCCCAAGCCCTCCGTCATGTTGGTATCTGTAGTGTTGCATGATCTGGCTGACCAGTTCCCTGATGTACTCAGAAATAAGCTTTGTAGATTATTTCTTGCTTCCAGAAGCCAAGTGCCCTACAGTTCTAACTTTCTGTCCTGTTCTGCAAATTCTTTTTGATTTTTAAGAATTTGCCCATTAAAATAAAAAAATGATAAAAAGAGAGTTTAAGTGCGATATTTCAATTTTTAAATTTCAGTGGATTGCTATGTGTGTGTGGGGGAAACGACCCTCTCTCCACACAAAAAGATATTTCTGTGGCAGAAAATTCACTTCCATAGTTATGTTTGTACCCCGCTGTGTTCCTCTACATTCCCTCTCAAAAAAATTGTCTCTTCTGGACTTGATCATGATTATTCTCAAAAATAAATAAATAAATAAATAAATAAATAAATAAAATAAAAAAGGCTTGGCTTAAAACAAAATTTCCTTAAAAAGAAATAAAATGTGATCACTTTAGTCTGTGTTCCCACAAGTGTAGTTGTGGGAACAGTCACACAAAACATTGCTTTACCAGGACTAAGAAGGAGTAACAGGAATAAATAACTGGTGGAAATGGTGGAGGTCACCTCTTAAACTGGATTCACTGATGAACATATAGTGACAGGTAGCCATGGCTAGAAAGACCAAATGGGCAGAGCAAGCCTTGGATAAGGTACCACAAATATTTGTACTTTCTGTTTCAACTCATGATTAGTTCTTCAGATCTGTTGTATTAGAGGAAGTTTGGAGATCTGCTTAAGTTTCAAAATCGTCTTTGTTAATTTCAGAGTGGTTTTCAAAAATAATATTCTTAGATAATATCAGTCCTTCCCTTCAGGTTAAAAAAACAGCTTTTTACAATGCTTCACAGGCTGTATACCACCTATTCTCTGAGTGGAACAAAAGCTTCAGGACTATGTTAGCACAGTGAATCACCATACCAACCAAGCCCTAAACTGTACTGATCACACTAACATGGATGTTCAGCATTGAGCGCTAGCAGGACAAGCTTACCTTTTCCTATGAAACAACCCCAGTGAAAGACTGATTCCTCTGCTGAGTAGTTTCAGCACCTAGTGCAGAGAGCTTCATCCTTTTAAAGATGTGGGTAGCCCTTTGCCCTGTGAAAAGACCCTTGTTATACTTACTGTACGCTGAAGAAGGCAGAGTGGGATTTCACCCAGATGAGTCCCTGATGAGGGAGGAAAGAAAAGCAACTTTCTTAAGAAGCATTAAGAAGTGCACTAGAATAATCCAATAGGATTGTATTGACTAATCCTCAATGAAGCTCACTGAAAGTTGTACACAATAGAGAAATGAGAGGAGATGGAAGAAAAGAGAACAACATTACAAGTGGATACAACTTGTTTGTGCTTCAGCTTCCAAAATAGCCAATGAGTTAAGATTGGCTATGTCCTTTCATATATGTATCTGAATTAATATATCTGTATTTTCCTCCAGAGCAACTTAAAACATTTTCTACATCACAAATTTTAGCCCTGTCTGAACTGTTAAGTCCTCACAATTACAAGTTTATTTTTAATTGATGGATAGGAAAATAAATGTGCCTACTTCCTAACAGAGTTGGATGACTTCTGAACATGGAAGAGCACAGGTGAGGCGAGTTCCAGTCTAAACTGTTCAGATGGTTCCAAAAATGAGTGTAGTGGTTTCAAAAACCCATATGGCAAAGCCATTACTCAAAGGGCACCTTTGGCTATTTCTGAAACACACAGACACATCCAACAACTAGAGGCTAGAGCAGCACATTACAGGCAGCCCCACACTCCCACAGAGACAGAGAAATGGGCAGAAGAAATGCTGCTGTGGACTGTTGACCCAGTACAAAAAATGGGCTCTGATGTGGCAAGGACAGGCTAAAAATTCCTTAGTGAAATGAAAATGCCAATTATATCTAAACACAAATATTTTGCAGAAACTCATGCCACTGAAGGCTGCCTGCTGGAGCGCAGACAGTATTCAGCTGGAGACTTGCCAGCTGGCTGTAGTACCAGATGCTGAAGTGCCTGAGGTTTCAGGGTTTAAAGCTCTAGGGCTGCACCACCATGTGGGTGGCTCTGGGCCTCCAGGGCTCCCAGGTTATCTGCTTCCCATCATGGAGTCTGGAAATAAAGAGATCACCGACGATGAATGTCTCAGGACTTGGCTTCCCACTCCTTATCAAGAAGTCCTCCACCCATGACATCTGCATTAGGGATACAATGTTTCTTTTTAAGTAACAATTTTGAAATTTTCAGCACCTCTGAAAAGTTTAATTTGCTTACAATAAATAAATGGCTACTTTGAATCCAATGGCAAATCAGATTTTAAAAGGCCTCCTAGTCCTTCTCCTACCCCAGGCAGGACCAGCCAACACTATGTCTAGACCGTTCCTACAAATGTTTGTTTAGACTACCTATAAATGACCTTAGTGCCCATGGCAAGGTTAAGAAAAGGATTTAGACACTGAATACTGTGAGGTTAAGTTATGCAGAATAATGGTAATTATCATGTGCACATTGTTGTGGAAGGCACAGCATTCATAGTTTCTTTCATTCATAAAGTCTGTACGACTTCATAGCCAGGATCACCTACAGCTAATCAATACAATTTCATTATTTCTGTCAGGAAACACTGTGAGAGCCACTTCACAATGCATTTATGTCCATGAAATCTGTAACTCTGATTTAAGTTCATAATTGAGATAATCCATGCTGAATTCTTCAAAAGACGTTTAGATGTAGAGCTTAGGGATATGGTTTAGTGGAGGGCTGTTAGCGTTAGGTTGGAGGTTGGACTCGATGACCTTGAGGTCTCTTCCAACCTAGGAAATTCTGTGATTCTGTGTGTGATTCTGTGAATTTTGTGTAAACAATAAGTACTAATTAGCTAATTAAAGAAGTCAGAAGGATGAGGGGAACAAGACAGAGGGAAGCACATTATAAAAAAAAAAAATAGTATGATGAATAGTATTTTAATGATCAGTGCATATTCCATGACTTGCATGTCTTTTTTTTCTTCCTTTTTTTTTTTTTTCTTTCCTAGTTAATCAAGAGGAATTTATATATATAAGTAGATTTCATTCACATGTTATAAAACTTGGCCTATTAAAAGAAGTTGTTTAGAAAAGAAAAAAAAAAAAAAAAAAAAAAAAAAAAAAAAAGCAGCCTTAATATCTCTTCCAAACTGTCACTAATGAAAAAAGCTAAATTACTAAACAAACAAATATTTTGCTTGAGGAAATTTTCTCTCTGTCTAACCAGCAGCATTGCTGATTGCCTCACATTTTAATTATTTGACACATTCTTTGTGAGACTAAAACTATGCATTTGGAAGTTAAAATAAGAAAAATATATTTGCTAACTATTTTCACAAATCCTGATTTCAGATGAGAAACTACAAATTTGTCATGTAAAAACCCACAGATTGAAGCGGCTAGTTTGGAGAAATAGTAAAAATCAGAAACATGAACAACTAAACACTTACCAAGAATTTGTATTTACTTTAATTGTGTCAAACCTTTAGTCAAGTTAGTAATAAGCATCCAGGTCATTAAACAGCTTAATTGAATATGAGTGACATCTGCTTTTGAACAATTAGATGGCATAGCATATTTTCATAATGAAAGAATTGACTTAATTTCCCTCTTCTCTCACTGAAAGTTTATTAAGTGGTTCAGCCATTAAAGTGCTTATTTATTAGTGAAGCCCAGATGGCCAACCACCATAAGCATAAAGAATAGCTGAGCGATGTCAGGCCTTAATCAAGTGATTGCAAATTAGAGGAACATCAGTCAGAGCACAGAGGCTGAAATTATACCCTTTTCTACTATTATAAATCCATAATGATTTTTGGAAAGAAAAAAAATAAAAATAAATGAGACTCATTCAGAAAGTAAATGTTACCACAACAGTGTAAGGAAAATGTGATGCACCCTTATCCAAATTCTGTCACTGCTTCTGTTGAACACACAACCCCTGAATATTTCCTTAGATGCATGTCTGAGGAGATTTTAATCCTGTTTTGTGTGCCTTCAGTGGGAATTTGAGGTACTCAGAAGCTGAAGGATTAGGTGAGAAGTCTGCCACACATAGTTATGTCTATTTTTCCTCACTCTGAAAGGAAGTAAGCATATAATAACCAAGCACATTTTTTCCTAAACATAAGTATTAACCAAACAACTCTCAGGATAGCAAGGGAGTGCTATCCAGGGTGACACAGACACCTTTCTTCTCTGGTTTGACTGATGTTTTAATACGTGGGTCTGTTTTCTTGCATGAAAATTTCTTCCATAGCCTTCCCAGGCTTCTTCTGAGCAAATTTTTTGTCCCAAAATATTTTCTGTACAAAGGATGGAGAATGGTGTTGTGATTTAGACTGTAGTGGATTTGCATTTCCTGATGGGCTTCAGTTTAGGTTAGTTTCCAGGCTGTTTTGTGTACAGCTAGTGGAAAAGGCAACCAAAGATCAGGTTTATTAACAGAAGATGATGACAAGTTTAAGCTCTTTATGAACAAGGATTTAGGTTCCTATTAGAAGTGGTTATCAGCAATGGATTTCTCTGTGGTTCAGCCTCTGTTTTCCTCTCTTGTTTCTAAGCTGGGTATGCAGGCAAAACTACCACAGCTTAAACAACAAAAGTGAATTTTCTTGGATGTTTGCAGTTCCCCAGTAATTTCATCTCTCAGAAGTGCAAGAAGAGTTTCCATCACAAAACATAATTCTAAAAGAAGATGGGAACTGTTACAACCCATGAATAACATTCAATATTGTTATTTAAGTAATTGCAGATACTACTTAGGCCCACTATCCAGGCTAGTGCTCGAACACCAAAAATCAATTTAAGCTTAATGTTGCACATAACTCTTTCTAGTGTAAAGACTGCAAATCTATAACATATTTCCCTTTAAACATTTAGAGATATTCTGGATGTTGTCATCAATGAAAACTAAAATACGAGTTTTAGTTGAATGTTGTCATGATACAAGTCCTTCTATTCCCAGCACAGGGTCCTCAGTTTTCAGTGTCACTGAGAAGGATTTATCAAGCAGTGCACCAGAGGTGTATTGTTCACCCTGTTGCTTTTGGTTTTGACATTTTTCATTTCCAAAGGCCACAAGGAATGAAGGTTGCTTTGCAGCCAAGACTGGTGTTATCTCACTGCAATCACCCCACTTCACTACAGGAAACACTAGACAGATCAAACCATGGTTGTAAGCCATCAGACGAAACTCTTAACATTTTGCTCTTTTGAATTGAAACAGCCTCTGTTCACATCTCTTTCTAGCATGAAATGGGAAGCAAGCTTCATAGTGGATACATTCAGGATGAAAAAAAGCAACAGATCAGGGAAAAAACGGTTGATGAACTGGTGAATGATACAGTGAACACAATCCTGGACCTGCTGAAATCAAGAGGTATGTTTTGCTATTAATTTCAAGCAGTATTGGATTTCACTAAAAGTTTGCCTGTGCTTCACTCCTGGTGGGATTTATGCCTACAGTAACTTGCTTAGCAGTTTCTACTTTCAGGCTATTCTTGACAAATTGTAAATATGAACTCTCTGGCACAGGACCACTAAGGAACATCAAATGAGATTTTTCATCACTGCTGTTTCTTATACTCCTCAACTTTCGTCAGATGGAAGAGACAAGGCTATATCTGGAGGAAGACTTAAAAAAAAAAATAAAGAAAATACTATTTAAAATTCCCTTTGAAATTTGTGATGACTGAACAAACTGTTATTTTAGCTCACATTGCTTACAATGTCTCCACATATACCATTAGTTTACTATGGGGTCTTATAATGCAAAAGAAGATAATACTCTTAAGACATTATCTAATTGTTTTACAAGACCATAATATATTTATTCATCTATTAATTACCCAAATGGTCATCCATCTTTTCTATCTTCCTAATAAATCCTGCCTTTGTATTAAATGGGTTTGTCTTCTTGTATCAATAACTGTTCTCATTGTTTTGTTTTGCTAAAGAGGTATATCTGAAAAATCAGATATGCAGCACTGGAAGCTATACATATACATTGTGCCCTCAGCCAGTTCATCATCTGAAAGAAACTGAGACAGCATAATCAGTCTCAGTAAGGCTACACCCCTTATTGCGGCTGACAAGTTAGACTCCATAAATATGATGTGCAACCCACCAGTTGTACAAGGACACCAAAAAGTAATTAAAATATTCGCTGGATGAAAAAAGAAAAGGGAAGAAAGAAAAGTGCATCAACAATTCCATGTTACTAATTCTGCCATTAGAATTGGAGAGGAAAGGGTACGTCTCTTATGGCAGTGACAATTTGGTAATGATGGTTAATGGTTAAGATCTTAGCCAGATCTTAACTTCTGGTGCTTTTTTTTCACCTGGAAAAGTTCTTTGGGAAGCAAAGAGAAGTATCAGCAAATATTATGTACCAGCAGTGACGGATGGAGACCTAAACTGCTTTATATCTTGCGCCCTGCCTAGTGTCCAGTTCTCAGGAAAATGATAATAGAGATGAAACCCGTTCATCATCAACATTTTATAGTTTTGGTTGTTTGTTTTTTTTTTTCTTTTCATTTTTTTCCTGCCAACTTCTTCAGAAATTCATAAACTTTACTAATTGCAAGGGTGAAGATTTACTAGTCTTGGGCCATAAATCATGGTTGAAACCAAGAAGCTTAGCAGTGTGCTTTTTCTATAAACATGCCTTGGTATCTTGCAAATCGGATGCTGAAAAATGATTGACATTCACTTTTGTCAGACAGATTTAATAGCTTCTTATTAAAACAGCATATGTCTGGATTTACTTTTTTGGTACTAGTGGATTGCTCATTTATATTAAGCATATGTTGAGAATGATGTGTATAAACATTATGAAGATTCACTTTGGAAAATCAAGCAAAAGGGTCTGAAATTGGCATTTATTAACTGTTTCCAATAAAGCAGACTCAATTCCCATTTGTATAACTCCAGAGAGGATGTATTGAGAACCAGTGTTTAAATTTCTAAGGGTAAGAAAATGCTCCTTTGCAATCACACTGTCAATTTCAAAAGAAACATAATGGGAATAAAAATAATGGACCCTTTAGTATGTACTATACAACAAGGTATAGTCTATTCTACAAATGTGGGCTGGTGAAATGCATAGAATCAAGCAAACTAATATAATTTAATTTTAACCAAGGCTAACATATAAACTTTTTTGTACAGTTTTAAAATCTGAGTGTCTCACTCATTCTACCCACCCTGCAGCAGAAGGGAAGCATTTTGATTCTCAGGTGAACAGATTTGCCTGCCACACAGATGGACCTGCCCTTTTACAGCAAAGCTCTGGTTGTTTGGGATCTAATCCTGGTATTATTTGAAGTTAATGGCAAAACTTCCCTAGATACCAGTGGAGTATGTTCAAAATTACAGACTTCTGGTTTAATTCCTAATTCTGGGAAGGTCTCTGATATGAGGGACTAAGCTTGGATGCAGAAAACAACTGGAACAGAATGGTTTCAGGTAAGTGGTTTGCTAGTACCTCACAAGCTTGTTCTTGGCCACCCCAGACAGAGTGCTGAGGACCTGAACTTAACTGTGGGCTACTTAGCACTTGTGGGAGGAGAAATGGGCTCTGAATGCTATGCCTGTGAACATCTGCAGCAGTCCAAGATCAGATACACCTTAAAAGAACAGATGTTGAAATATGTTGTGACCTATGGGACAGAAAAAAGAACTGCCAGGTCATGTAGATCATAACTTTGATAAGAACCTCCTCTCAGCTGTTGGTCTTAGCCTGCCTTTGCACCATTTGCTGAACATTAAAATACCTTTATAAGTCTGCCAGATAACAATAGAGTTTATTATTGTAGTTATTATTTTAATTTATTTGAAATACATTCCAGTGTTTCTCATAGTTTCATACTTATAATCTTAACACTAGGGGGGAAGGGAGACTTTGGTCAATGCTCACATTGTATTTATTATTTGTATTGCAGGGGTCTCAATATCTTTGGCTATTTCCAAACACCGGTTGAGCAAATGTAAACAGAAAATAATCTCTAAAATACTTTTTCTCATCTTTGGTGAATGAATTCATTGTTTTACTTCTTAGGAAACACCACAGGACATACCTCTTACAGAGGGTGCATAAACTGTTAAATTACTTCATATGTATTCTTCCAAAAACTTGAAGTGTTAGAATTCATCAAAATTAATTCTAAAATATCAAGCCCTGATCTTACAGGGAAGTGGGCCTTTTAGGAAAAGATCTCTCTCCAAATACACTGGTCTTACACTGCTCTCGAAGCATTGAACATCAAATACTTCTTGAGACAAGATATTATATGATAGGTGGACTGACCCAACATATGCAGTTCTTATACGTTTTGTATTCTTACACCATTGTTCTCTCTACATGCAGACTATGAAATAGATATTCATTTTATCTCCTTTTTATTGAAAAAACATATCAGCCCTCCAAACAGAGAAGTCTAAGAGACAAAATGTTTGTTTTTTTTCTTAGAGAAGAATTTCCTTAATGAGCTCTTTTTATTGTACATCTTAAATACTCTACTATACTTGTAAGTGAAGTTACAGCCTAGATGTCTGACTATAATTACATGCCATTAACATAGGAAATACAGTACAAATGGATCAGCAAGTGCAGTTTGTCACTGTAGACCAATTAAACAGGTCCTGTTTTTTGTTTGTTTGTTTTTGTTTTGTTTTGTTTTTCCATTTAACACTTAAGGAATAGGTAGTAGTTTAGTTCTCTCTGGCTTGCAGTAATGCCTTCTATTTTGCAGAGGAGGGAGCTATTCCCTACATGTTTTCAGATGTGGATGTGTGAAAGCATTTAGTGTGCTAAAGAGAACCACACAGCAAGTGCAGTTATGCAGGGCAGGCTAGGGATACTTATGAAACGTGTCTTTTTTTGCCTTCAAGATTAAAATGGAAAAATTGAGATGATAAGAACAGAGGAAATGGTCTTTCCTGCAAATTTTCAGCCTAACAGCATATTCCAACCACTCTTTGCCTCTACATCCCTACTTCATCTACTGAGACACGAATGAATATTCAGCTGAGCCTTCCAGACTGTTTATAGATAAATTTGTCTGCATAGTGGTAATGCCACAAACTTCTGCCAATACAGATGAAATGCAATGTAATTAATGAAATAAATGTAATTCTTCTACCAAATCATCACTATTTGTTGGCATCTGGTTAAAGGTTTCCATCCCAGATTTTTGTCCTGTTAGCAGTGAATCCCCACAGGAGAATGTACTAGGGACCCTTAAACTATGAGTTGGAGAGTCACAAAGTGGTGAAGAAGTTGTCTGTGTTATTGGTAGTGTCTTCATCTGTAGGACCTGTAGCACATGACTCTTTGGTCAGGGCAGAGAGCACATGCCTTCTTTGCAGGTCAGAAAGTGGGCAATGCTGGTTGAGCATTGACTGTCTCCATCAGTCTGTCTGCTTGTACAGAGAAGCAACATCTGAGTCAAAAAATGGCTTCCTCTTTTATCCATACGTAGCCCCAAACCAGCACTTAAAATGTGAGACGTATGCTTAAAAATAAATAAATAAATAAATAAATAAACATGTTAATATTGATATAGACAGCTGAAATCATCTCTTCCCCCTTTCATTTAGTTTCCAATTCAAATTTATTTGCAGCTTCTATTTATGCTGTATAGCAGCAATGCAAGCTGATGGGATTTCAATACAGCCTAAACCACACAGATGAAACATGTGGAAACATATTCACTACATTAACTAGCAACATGAGTCAATCATTTGCACTGTAAATTGAAAACCACAATAGGATAGATTGCATTGGCTGAACATCGTAAAAAGCACAGAACACCCTCTGGATGGGAGTTAAGGGAATGGAAACAAATTCTTAGAGCATCCTTCACACCCTTGCTTTCCCTTCCCAAGATTGTGTTCATTAGTCTAAGACTTTCATAGGGACTGATTATTCCCTCTCACCTGCCTCTTCATACAAAAGGTCAAGCAAAAAGTTCAGCATGACTGAAGTTTATAGAACCTCTGCAATTTCAAATCAGGAAAACATTGCTGAAATTGGCAGGGCTGAAAGGTAGCTTCCCCTGTTCTCTCTCTCTCTCTTTTTTTTTTTTTCTCTGTAACATTCATGTAATTTAATTTTTTTTTTTTTTTCCTTTTTGAAGGGGAAATATAAGTGGCAGAAGCCCACCAATTTACCTCAACAAACCAACATGGACACAAAATAGATCAAAATAATTGTAATAAAGAAGACAATTCACTTCCATACCAACTGATGGTTGTTAGAGAAAACAGAGAAGGAACAATTTTTACAGTGATTGTCGTCATTTTGAATGGCATCTTCCTCTTCTTAATGTTTATTTCTCTCCTGGGCAATTGTATTTGTGAATGTTAATAGACTTTCACAGAATCACAGAATCACAGAATTTTCTAGGTTGGAAGAGACCTCAAGATCATCGAGTCCAACCTCTGACCTAACGCTAACAGTCCCCACTAAACCATTTCCCTAACTTTATTTCTGTTCAAATTCTTCTGCGAAAACCAGCTACAGTATAAATCATCTGCAAAATCCTCTTTTAGGCTCAATTTGTGTCTATAGCAAACACATTGATGTTGGAGAAAAAACATGAGAATTGTGTTTATTATTACACAGAGAGGATCTTCAGGCTAGAAAAATAGCTGTCCTTTGCTCTTGTCTAGGAAACTAATGTTATTAATCATCTAAAACTATTGATTACTTATATACAAACATTTTTGATATAGCATTGCATTTAAGGGCTTTCCCAAGTTAAAAAAAAAAAAAAAAGTGATTTAGTCTTATAAAAGAGATTCATGTTCAATATTTGCATTTTAAAAGTGATATTTATGTGCCATTCATGACATAGTATGCTTTCTTCGATATTGCAATAACTTATTCATTTTTATGACAAATACACTATAACAAACTTTTTTTGCATTTTACTTTTGTGTTGTGATTTTTACTGACCAAGAGAAAAGGAGCTTGAGGAGCTTCAAAGCTATCCAATACATATGTCTGGGCCCTTTTTGTTTGATCTTGGTATGAAGTTCTGTTTATTCCTCCTGTCAGTCAAAGCAATATGATACATAATCATATGCATACATCAGTCTGGGAGTTCCAGAAGATGGACAAGTAATTAAATATGATGGCAAAAAAACATCCTGTTGGCTAAATTTGAACAGCTTGATTTTGATTTCGTTCACAGTTATTTCCCTGAGTGAAAACACGGAAAATAGCCTGGAGGCAATGAAAAATAGGATCGACAACAAGTGTCAGATCAAGTATCTGATCAGTCAGATGCTTTTCTTATTTCTGGTGTTTTGTTGTTGTTGTTGTTGTTTGCTTGTTTGTTTGTTTTCTGGCTCCTTTCATTTAGAATGAAAAGGTACTGGACTGAGCTCAAGTCAAAACCAAATACCTTAATCTTTGAACAGAGCCCTCAAGCCAGAATTGCAGCTCCACATTCTGGGGTGCAGCTTCTAAAACATCTCATATGCTCTGTCACAAATAATTTTCCTTTTCCACCCACATAAAGATTCCTATTGCAAATTATGCTCAAAAGGCACTTCATCCTGCTAAAGGATGGATGGGCAGCAAGCTGCTCAAGTGCTGCTCAGTTCCCAGCAGGTTTCTACAGCACAGGCTGCTCAGGATTATTTCTTAGTGATTAGGCAACGCAATGTGAAAAAATTCCCTGGGGAGCACAGAAGGAGGTGTCTGTGCCTGTTTGCTTCCCAGGTGAGTCCTTGCCCTAGGATAAGGCATAGATGTCTGAGAGACTCTGGAGGGAACAGTATGAGGGTTGTTATTTTCTGGTGGAAAGTACTTGGCCCTAACCAGTTAAGGAAAAGCTGAGCATCTAAGCTCTCAATTCTGGAGCTGCTCTTTTCTTCCTTTGTTTTGTGCCTGTAACTCCTACATTCCTGCCTACAAGGAGGAAGAAAAAAGATGCACTGGACTGAGGACAGTCATCTTTCTGGGCAAGCACTTTAGCTGTTAGAATATAACAGGAAAATTGGCTGCTATGGATACAGTATCATCAAGTTCAATGGTTTTGGACCAGACATTTAATGCTTTACTACCTGTCAACTTCAGAGCTACTACAATCTCTTGTCTCTTCTGTAATTATCTATCTTTGCTGCTTCAGTTCTTCTGCCGTCTATTATGCCCTCCCCAGCATTCACACTGCATGCTTCTCACTAATCTCTCTCATATTTATTGTTGCATTCTCTGTTAGTTACAGCTGTGAACTGCTAAACTGCAACATATTTGAATAGTTCACTAGATATCTTATTGTTAAATACTTAAGTTGCAGCTCATCAGTTTAATTTTTATGCTGCTACAGCAGGATTGCTGAGTGTTCAATATAATAACAGTAACATCCTTAGATGCTATTCAGAGATGGTTATTCCTAATGGTACTCCAACTTCATCAATCTCACAATGAGGTGAGTGTATTTTTTTTAGAACTGCCAAAGTATCTCATGAAACATCATTTCTCTTTTTAAAGTACACCTCAGCAGAAATGGCTAAAAAATTTCACTCTTATTCTGACTAAGCTGTTGAGGGATTTATAAAACTCTTGTGAATTAATTGTAGTGATCCCAGGAAAAGAGAAGAATGTGTTGCCCCCCTTTCCCTTTTTAATAGTCATTTTACGACAGACTTTTATTTTACTTATTTTTTTCAGCCATACCTAATCATATGAGGTAGAAAATTTAGCAGAATGATCAGCAAGTGGGAGCATCTTCCAACAGCCTTTGAACATCCTTGGTTGCTTGTTAAGAGAGTGACCACATCTCCTTCCAACTTATTGTAGCCTCAGAAAAAAATGCACTTAAAGTAGAAAGAATTTTCAGCAGGCACATTATTTTGCCTCAGGACTGCTCTCCTTACTTGGTCTTTATCTTCAAGCCATCCAGCACAGGTTCCTTTGACTTATTAATATAAAACAAAAATCCTGTGTTGTCTGAGGTTGCTCCCACACAGGCTGGGGATCTTTGCTGAAGAATTTTAGAAATGAGCTACACAAGTGTCTAGTGGACACAATAAATATTTATCTCACCTCATTGCTGGAGAATGAATTAGCAGTTTTCTGAAGGTCTTTCTCCAGCCCTCTGCTCTAGAGAAGAAGATGCTACACTGGTATCCCAACATGGCAACTTAGGATGAGACTTTTTTTCTACTCTTACTATCTATATGATAAGATATCAGAAACAGAAATACCCCAGTAACAAGATAAAAAAGGGCACTCCTTCTTGTGATTATATACCGCAGGGAAAAGCAGCAAGAAAAACTAGGAACTTGGTGTCTCAATTATACAGAGCTATGTACCAGCACCCATGAGTGACACAAAATGTTCCAGTTGCAGAAATATGATTGACATATTTCTACAGGGGCAATGCAGCATTCATATTTGTGTGTGTGTGTGTGTGTGTGTGTGTATTTGTGTGTGTGTGTGTATTTGTGTGTAGTCACACACATTGTCCTTAAAAATAAAACACTAGAGCATGTGTTAATGAAATGACATTACCATTCCTCAAAGTCCTGCCACACTGAGCTGGGTCATCCAACTTGACAGTGACTCTGCAGGATAACAAATTACTGCAGACCACAAACAGTTGGTACCAAGATGCATCACCAAATATATTTTTAGAAATTTGCTGTCAAGCACAAGTATTTTGAAAAGTATGAATTCAAATTGAATCAGTAATATCGTCAGCTGAAACTCTTTGTGAAGTGAAGGTACAGTGCATTTGCCCCCTGGCTCCTTTGTGAATATACAATTAGCATAATAGTGAACATTCTCACATTAATAGGCACCAATAATTTTCTCAGTTGTTGTCTGCTTGCTCGGATAATCTACCAAGCTATTAGTCTATGTCAGTCTGATATAAAAGGCGTTCTAGAACATGTGGATGGAAATATATCAAAAAGAGGTGCTCAGACACAATAATGAATTAGATTGATAAGGTGGCCACTCATTTTACAGGCTAGTGTCTAAAATAACAGCAGGCCCCCCAGTATTTTATCCGACAAATCACCCCATGGAGGGGCTGCAGGAGATGTTAGCACTCAGATTTTTAACCAGCTCTCACTGCTGCCAAGGTCCTGCTGTTTCTCCTTCATGCTGACACTCCCCCCTCTTTCTCCCTGTGAATACCAATCAGAGACACAGAAGAAAAAGATCTTTAGCAATGTATATTGACAAGATGGAAGGGCATTTTGCTTAGAAGGAGGAAGATCTCACATTTCAATGGCTCACAAGCCACTTTGGTGTGTATTTGCTGTATGCAGCAGGCACGGGGTTAGAGAGCTGCCAGTCCTTTGGGGGAAGCCACTAATCAAGCCTTCACAGTCCTGCCCTAAATTTGATGATGGATGTTTTTTGCTGTTGCTACCAGCAGACATACAATGTAATTTCCCAACAGGGTACATCAGAGACAGGTTGCCCAAGACAGTGTGTGTCTGTGTCTGGGTGCATGTCTGTGTGCACAAGGGGAGGACTCCAAATGCAGCCCTGCCAGGAGGAGCCTGCAGTGCCTCAAGGCCCTTACGCCAGCAAGAGAGAAGAGCCCAGGCTGCCTTTGCAGTGCACGCATGGCTCTAATGAGAGTGGACCCTCAGCACTGCTGTGGCCCTTCAGGGTTAGTTGGTGTTCTGAGACAGCAGCCAGCTCTTCCTGGGGGCAGGGGAGTTGCTGCTTTCAGCAGATGGTAGCAGCTCAAAAGGTCTCAGGACAAGAACTCTTCCTGATCCTCTCATCCCTGATGTGCAGTAGAAACCTGGACCAGGCTTTCACCATGGACACATTGATGGTTCCAGCGCGGGGGGTTGGAATGAAGTGATCTTTAAGGTCCTTCCCAGCCTAAACCATCCTATGATGCTATGATAAATAATGCAAAATAAGAGGACACTCACATCTGGAATACTGTGTTTGTGCAGGGCTACAAATGATATTTCTGACTGAAGTATTTCTAAATGCAGCATGTTTTGTGTGAACCTTTCTAACATAAATTATTGTGCCTTTCTTCTGTAATTCATAGAGCTGACTAGAGATAGAGGATACAGAGTCGCCACGTAGGTACAAGGATGAGTTAAGGCTTAGAAGCTCCTCTTTGTCCCTTGTAGCTTGGTATAAGTTTTGCATAGGACTGCAGCAGATCTTTTATTATTATTATTATTATTATTTTTTTATTTTCTTTCTATTTTTTCTTCTTCTCTATGCCTGGTGTCCCATCTCCCTTCTAATGTGTGGTTGGGGACTGAGAAGTGACAACTAGGCCCCACGTCTTTGCCATCATCTGATGATTTCCCTGTCTGTGAGTGGCAAGTGATGAATTACAGCAACATTCCTTCCTCCTGAACATATTGCCATTCAGCATAGGTGTGTGCACCTCTCCACTTCACTTTGCATTTGAGCTGCACCATACCCTGTATGTTGTAATGATTTTTCTTGTTAACTGCGACAGGTGGCTTTTGTTCAAGCTTGTCACCTGCATTGCTCAGAACTCTCTCTAAGCTCCCTTGGGGCTTCTGTTGTGCATGCTCTGTCTCACAGAGAGTCTGGAAAGCTGAAGTTGAACAGGTTTGATTTAAGCAAGTCTGAAAACTTATGATCCCAGCAATTCCTGATCAGAAATCTCACAAATAGCAATACTATGTGAGTGCTATAAATTGGCCCCATATCCAAAGTGGGACATCTTTTAGAAAGGTCAGGATGCCTCTTCAGAGCTCCAGAAATGACATACCATAAGAAAATGGACTGTTGGAATGTATGGCTGGGTAAACCCATGGATGGATAGTCATCATTTAGGTAGTTAGGTCTTACATGTAGGTGTGCACCCAATTTGGAAATAATCTTATCAAGTCTATAGCTTCAAGAGTTTAAGAAATGCAGAAGGCTGCTGGCAAAATAAACCAGGTTAGTTTTACTCTCTGCTCTGTAAATACACTAAGCAGCTCAATAATTCACAGGCTGTAGGTGGTTAAGAGTGAGCAAGTAGCCTTCATTCAGATATTTTCTAAGCATGTGACTTATACATTCTCTGAATACTATCCACAATATTTCTGAGACTAAAATGCTCAGAGAGGGGAAGGTGAATTCCCCTGACAGACCCTTGACGGGAGATAATAGTGCTTGTGGCACAGTTCTCTGGCTTTGAAGTAGTAGCAGAAAGCCATTATCGCCCATAATGCTTTCCAGTTAAAAGGGGGTTTGAGGGCAACATTTTGGACTGCAAAGGGCTGCTGAGATTCAGGATTTCTGAGCTCTGCTCCAGACCCTATGAGCCTCTGCTCAGTCTCTTCCCAGTCTTCCTCCATTTTTCTACATCCCCTCTTTTCTCTGTCAGATCCCAGTCTTCCACCCCATGTCCTCATTCTCCAGACTCATGAGTTGTCATGTTCTCAACTTTATCCTCATTCCTGTCCCCTTCTACTCAGTTCCCCCACTTCTAGTTTAGTTATCTTCAAAAGTCCTGCATTCCCAACTTTTCTGATGGTGTTCACTCAGGTTCAATGCACAAATACCTGTGCCGGCACATTCATAGCTTGTTCAGAGTGTTGGAGCATCTGCAGTGAAAACAAGATGTGCACCAGGCATCTTACAGAGATAAAACACAGCTTGAGTGGAATAGCATCTTGGGGGAAAAATAGAAAGGGACCTCCTCTTTCCCTGCCTTTCTTCAACGTGTTTCAAGCTTCTGCTTGAAAGCTTCCAAAAGAAATAGGTGTCAGCAGTTCATAATGATCAAAACAATAGATTGTTTGCTTACTCTACCTATAAATTTTCTAAGAAAACAGCCTAAAAAATCATCCTGAAGCTGAATCCCAATTGGCCAATTTCTAGAAACATGAAAAACTCTAATGAAAGTTAAAGGCAAAGTTAATTTCAGATGACATCACCTGTGTTGTCCCTAGAAAAATTTAATATTGCTTTGATTTGGCTGGAACTTTAAATATAAATAATAGTTCTAACTAATAATATTTCATTTTAGTAGCCAGAGGAAATTGCTGGTGTTTCCAAAGCTGTTCTCCGGTGGCCTAACTCACTGTTTGTTATGTGCAGTTTAGTAATGCACAAAGGCCCAAAAAACATTGGAACATCAAGTGTTTGACACTTTATAGGTGTTTTGCTGAAGCCAACTAATAACCCAAAGAACCTAGAAATATCACGCCAATTAGAAGACCAGAAACAGTGATCTGTCAGTAAGGGGTACTGAAGAGTGGCCAGTTGAAGCATTTGCTCAAGGGCACACTAAAATGTTTTGTCGGAACTAGTTACTGAGCTTGTATCTCCCAAGGCCTTACCCACAAGACCACCTTTTTCTAGCTGTCTAAAAAAAAGTGGGTGGATAACTGGCTTTTCTGGGTAATTATGTGTCAGGGTAAGAGAATTTAAAATGTGGCACCTTTCAAGTCTCTCTTTCTTTGCTATTTCTCATGCTTAAAATACGAAATCTCTTAGTGAGAGTGAGATCATTACTATACACAGGATGGAAAATCATCATTATGCTGATGAAGCAGGATGTGTCTTTTCTGGCCTTGTAGATGCAGGGCTTGCTCTATGGGAAATTTTGAAAGATACTGCTAACTGAATGAATCAGCAGTTATTCATCCCCAAAACGTGAGCAGACCCATGCTCTTGGCAGAGGACATCTACCTTGAAAGGATACTAAAAAATCCTAGCCTATCACCATGCTGCATATGCTAACAGAGGCTATTTTATTATTTTTATTCAGTTTCATTATTCTAAGACCCTATCACAGGACTCTTCATAGGGCAGTTGACGTCATTGCAGCTGTACATTATCTCAATGTGATGGGCTATTGTGACACATTATGTCCAGCCAGCATTTTATTTGTTTTTTTTTTCATCAGCTGCTGCTTATTATTTCTAAATCTTCCACCAGGCTTTACTTTGGCTATATTTAAGAACTACTTGCTGAGCTCTAAACTGGTGTGCCTCTGTGCTCATACACCACCCACTGTTCAAAGTTTCTACCATTGAATATGAAGTCAGCTGGAGAACTTAATACTGTTATGACAGTTTTCCAGAATAAAATTCCTTCTACATCACATCTGTTCCCATTTATCCATTTCTGGAGTTATGAATTTAGAGGGAAAATATGACTACTTAATTGGTTTTAATAGTAATATACAACACAAAATAAAAAGTGTGATAAATATACTTTAGCAAATGTATGGTTTAGCATGTGTTTGTGCAGAACAGTATGTGTACATACATGTATTTACAACATATATTATTATACAAATAAAATGAATATTAAATTGGACTATGCAATCTGTAAAAGAGAAAATCTATAACTAGATTTCAGGATGTTAGTGTTATGCATTTTTATATTCCCATAATATTTTTATAACCACACTATGAAATACTCTGTAACATTTATATTTGCTCTTCTATGTGCACAATTACATTCCAAATGCTGTTTAATATCATACTGTCTTCTACTATACAGCTGTCCCAGAATATGTAAATATTTTATTATGAAATGCACATACTGTGACTTGTGCCCCGGAGGGTATCCCCTAATTTATAAGTACTTGATGAAGATGTTTAGATTTTACTTTATATTATTTATTTTTGATAGCATAGCAGGAAAGCTAGTGTGCAGGAAATAATCTTGATAGATTTGCTGTGACAGATCTGGTGTTTTATAAAATTTCCTACCCCAAGGATATCCATTCTCCTGGAGCGATGGCTTGTGGGAAACTCAGATCACTGTCATTAACAACCATACATTGTAACGTTACTGTATGCAGATGTTGGAAACCCATTTTAGCTCAAAATTTATACAGTGAACATAAAGAAAGCACTGCGTTTTTGGATGGACTCAGAGTAGCTGCGGTGCATTACGTCCCCACACAGACATCTGCAATATTTATATTCTTCCTTCCATTTTGCCAGCCTCCCTTCACAGCTGCTCTGTTGCTGCTTTGCATTTTTCAGGGAATAAAACTCTTCTTGCCACCAAGAACACTCCAGGGCCCTCCAAAGAGAACCCCTCTCCCCCAGACATGCCTAAGAGTCTCACATCTGTCTGTCTGAAGTCATTAATACAAAGCCTTCAATGAAGGCAGGATCCTCCTGCTAACAAGCTGGCATTTTGGGTTGTGCTCTGCTTCCTGGCTCCAGCTAAAGCTTTCCCTGCCAGTGGTTAAGAAAGAGCAACCCCTTGTTTTAAGCAATGTTCAAGTGGGTTAAGCAATGCTCAAATGGGTTAAGCAATGCTTGAACTAACCTATGAAGCTGTATCAAAAAAAAAAAAAAAAAAAAAAAAAGCATCAGAATCCTCAAACACAAATGCACAGCCCTTGCCAGTCTAAAATATTCATTAAAAATATCTTTAAAGTTCTTCACATAAACCACCCCTGACCTGATGTCCATTACTTTTCTAATGTCAGAGGGGACAAGACAGAAATCTTCACTCACAGTAAAGTACAAGTCAACCAGGCTGAAGACATATGATGCATGTATGCATATGCGTATGTGTTTGACTCTGCAGCAAGCTAGTTCTCCTTTGCCTTTTTGTTTGTTTGTTTGTTTGTTTTGTTTGTTTTTTGCCAGCACCCAAATGAAATACAGTTTGACAGTGGCTGCTAAGAGCAAAAAATGAGCATATCAACAGATAACATTAGTTTCATAAATTAAACTAAAGTAATTCCTAACTTACACCCTGCAAGTAAAACTAGAAATAAATATAAATGCTACTAGCTTTCTTTTGAATCATAGTTATATATATATATGTACACATATAAAAGGGATTCTAGATTATTTGATGGATTTTGACTTATAATTTTTAAGGTAATTTTAAACATTTCTTCCAGCCAGTAATATATGTTCCTTCTGGAAGACCTATAGCTTCCTCTGTTCTTCATGCTCCAATGGAATTAAGTTATTTGGGAGGTCAATAATGCATTTCTAATGCTCTTTATAGCCACCAAACCAGATCTTTGTCCTTGTTTTCCTGGTCCCTTTATGCCATGAAATACATTTTAAAAAGCAGATAAAACAAGACAAGTGAGACTTTCTTGATTTAAGAAAATTGCTGATTGCCAAACACTATTTAGGATGGCTGTGTGACACCCCCTAGGAGGAAAGAGGGCTGCAGATACCAGTACGCAGCACGCTTGTGTGAGTATCCCTGAATCAAAAAGCTGAATTTAAAAGCTCTAGAATCAAAGTAGTTAAAAGGCACATTGCTTTTACTCCATCCCTGTGTCTTTGGCTTAATTAGCATAGAACAGTTACAGTTAAAAATTTGGCCCATTTTACTGGTCATTCACTTAAGTGAAGATATTTCTGGTATGGAGAATGACAGCACTCTCTATGTGAAGATATCCTGTCTTGTAAAAAAGCATCCTGCAATCTACTAATGGGCATGGGTAACAGGTGCCTTCTGATTATACTTCATTTGACAGAGATGGTGTGTGCTTAAAGTAGGGTATTCACTGACAATTTTAAGGGAAGAATATATTAGCCCATGCAGCAGGATGAGGTTTCCACCTAAGCAGAAATAGTGCTGATGTTATTTAGGTAGAAAAAAAGCACAGCTTAATATAACATGAGCACAAGCAGCATTTACCAATGCTCTCAGAAGCCTTGTGTGGTCCAGAACATCTGTGATTCATAAGACCAGTGACAGAAGAGCTGGTGTCCCTGACAGCCTCTTCTCCTCAATGACCTTCTGACATTACAAGTAGCTTTGTACTATGTCCTCATTAACAGATGCTGGGAAATTGGAACAATGCTATAAAAGGCAAGAATTTCAGCCTGTAAAACAAATACAGAAAATTATGCAAATACAGAAAATCAAGCTACATCTGAAAGAGGTAATAGTCCCTCATAAGGGAAAAACATGAAAATTCACTAAAAATAACATTCCAGCTGCTGAGATGCACTTAGTAGATCTGTAGTAGTAATTGTAAACCTTCAGAAGATAGCAATTTACAATGGGATATAAAAGCAGGAGAGTAAGGAAGAAAAAAAAAATAAAAAAGAAAAAGAGAGAGAGAGAGAGAAATTAATAGAAAGGAGGACACCAAACTAAAAAAAAAAAAAGATTTGACAACTATTTTGATCCAAATTCACTGCAGTGTTTAAGAATAATCTCTCTGACTTTAACACACTTTGGATCTGTGTGTAATTTGAACAAAGGTGACACAAAAGGGAGAATGTGTATGAAATCTATCACAGAGTTTTAAATAACTCTTCTCCCCAAGGCAAAGTATTTACTTATAAAGAAGAAAGTAAACAAAATATACAGAGTAGACTGGTATTCAGGAAAAGAACTGGAGAAGAGAATTCATATGAGCAAAGCATAAAATCTCATGTTGAACGCGGATCTATAAATATCCCCAAAGAGTCATTCCCAAAGAATCATTCATTGGGAATACTTTTCGTCATTCAAAGTCAAATGTTTTTGGTGATGGAAAGTAAATACATTCTTACACATTTTTTTAGACTTATAAAATAAATGCAAACATAGTCTGAAAGTAGGGCTGATTTGGTAGGAGAGAGGCAAACAAAACTCACAATTCTCAGATACCTGTACTTGTTATTTGTCCTTACTGAAAGCATAAGTTTTGATAGAAAATCAGTAATAAAAAAAAAAATAATGCTATAAGTAGCACAGAAGTAAGGAAAACAGTAACATCTTGCCAAATAGCCTAGGTTAAAGGTGCCCCTGAGTACACACTGAAAATACTAAGCCCTTGAAAATTATTTCTAAAAAGTTACATAGCATAGCAAGTATAGCCTCAAACATCAATAAAGGAAAGAGTGGTTTATTAAACAAGGAGTCTAATTTCAAGTATATTCTGTTATGCGAAAGAACAGAACAAGTGCTGAGGGGAAAAAGAAAATAAAGAAAACAAAACAAAACAAAAAAACACTTCACTAAACATTCAAAGGATAATGGAACAATAAGCAGTAAGCAGCATGGGTTCGTAAGGAACATGTCGTGCCAAGGAAACGTGATTGCTTTTTTGATAGAACTGCAGAAATCCTGGATGAAAGATACACAGCATGATTTTAATAAAAGATTTAATACAGTGTCTCACTAAATCTCCCAAAATGAATTCAAATTGCTTTGGACATAAGCACTGTCATGTAAATTGAAAACAGGTTGAAGGATCACAAACACAGGCTGATGAGAAAGGGTGGTAGATTGCACTAAATTGTGGGGAGGTAGGCAGTGGGTCTCCTGCAAGGTATAAAGTTGTTTCTTGTTCTAATAACTTCATTAAAAAGCTGGAAGAAAAGAAAAATAATGTGTAAATGATTTGTGCAGATGAAACTACAGTTGGAGCAACTCTAAACTGGCCAAAAAAAAAAAAAAAAAAAAAAAATCAAAAAATCACAGGCAGAAAGTAACAAACTGAGGCCTTCAGTTTGTTAAATAAAAATAAAAATAAATAAATAAAATAAATAAATAAAATAAATAAAAAAGACAGCACCAAGCTACTAAGCTGCTGCATTAGTGAAAGGACAGCCCACAACAGAAAACCAAATATCTTGTATAGGCAAAACAACGACCTTTAGGAAAGAAAGGCAACATACATATGAGGGTTTGGAGTGCACTTTGTTAGACATAAATCCTAATGTATGCTTGGGCTACATATTTAGTAGCCTTATGTGCAACAGGAAGGAAGAAAACCCTTAATGTATGGAGCAAATATAATGTTTTAAGTGTTTATAATCAAATATATCTTAGCATTTCAAACTTGAGAAAAAGCTCAAGGGCCACAAGGGAGGGAGAGAAGAAGACCACAGCACTGGAAGATAACAACATTGTCTCCTCCATGCTCTCCAGGGTTGAGGTTGCTTCTACACCTCTGAAGGCCCTTCTGCTCCATTTTATTCCTTAAACTGCCTTTCTTTTCTTCATATTCTCTCCAGAGAATTACTTCTTCTTCACTGATGATGATGTTTTTGTTTTTGTTTTTTCCTGAGCCTTCTTGACTCCTGTTCCCCTTCCCCTCACTTTCTTCATTTCTTTTTATAGCTTTACTGGCTGTTCAAAGCCAACACATTGATGTAATTCAACTGCCTCTGCCACCCCGAGACATACATACTCCTTGACCCCACCACCAACTGCCACACGCACACTGCCTATCATGCCTCCTTTTCTCTTACTCCAACCTGAATTCACACTGTACAATTCTTTTCCCATTCTCTCTCTCTCTTCTCACTCTCTTGCTAATTAGCTAATGCAATCACTGCTAAATTGGGAGCCATCAGAAGAATGGTCTCTGTGAAATGCACTGAAGACAAGAAAAAAAAATGAGGAAAATGATTTCACATGCTTGATAATAATGTGTCATCTCTTCTTTACTACACATAGCTAATGAAAAAGATAACCACTGCTACCACCATTTGGGCTGGAACGCACATGGTGGTAGAAGAAATGCTGGGTCATCTGGGCCATCCCAAGGACAGCACTGCTTCCAAAACCTTTTGGGCCTATGAAGTACTCCTTCCTTGAAGTTTCAAGCTTGACTGGAAATGGTGGAGCTTTCATTCTTCCATTGGGTTTCCCAGACCAGCTCTGAAATATTTATTAAGGCTTCTCATCTCTTTTTTTTTTTTTAATTTATGGAGCACAGCCTAGAAGTTCATAAAGTTCATGACTTTTAATTTCCTTTGAACTTCATATTTATATTAAATAATAAACCAATGCAAATAGTGACTAACCAGAGTAATGTTCCTGATCTGTATCACAAGGGCAGAGTGACTTGAAAACATTTGAGGGCTTATGATTCCAATCCGAAGGATTTGAAATATTCAGACTTGGAGACCAAGAAAGTGAGAAGAACCATGGCCATTTTTCTGTATAAGGAAAGCAAAAAGACTGGAAAAAATAGGAAAAATAATTTTATATAAAGCAACTAGCAAAACAAGCAAAAACTTCCATGAATTCTCTAGAATACCATAATCAAAAGAATTTCAGTATGGTGGATATTGTAGAAAATCAGCTATATTGAAAGCTGACACCAGCTACTATTTAAAAAAATAAAAAATAAAAAAATCCATAAGGGTTCAACCTGTACTCATATGACTTCTATCGCCTCTCTACATCTTTTGTCAATTGCAGAACAGAAATCTTGAATAAACTCTAAAAAAGGAGTTTTTTTCTGAAAAGAATTTGAATTTCATAGCTAGGCAAAGAAAAAAAAAAAGTCTTCACATCTCACCTCTAGTACTGTAGATTACAGATCTTTTATCTGCTTGAATACTTCTTGCACAGAAACTTGTGAAGATGATCACAGGTAAAAGAGATGACACTAAACATGAAAGCCTGAAACAGAATGATTAGATGCAGATGGACACGACTCGTGGTTTCACCCTCGTGGTCTATCAAGGATATTCACCACTAATAGATATTCTTTTCCCCTGACTTCAGATTATATAAATATAACCTATTCTCCAAGTAATTCACCTTTAAAAAAGTATTGACTTCATCTGTCTCCAACAATGAATGTTGTTAGATATTCTGTATGTCGTTCTGTCGTTTGAATAAAATAGAACTGAAAAGCAGTAATTCAAGTACCAATCACGCTTTAGTTTTCCATACAGATCACTTGTCTTTTTATTGCTAACAATTGCTAACAATAACAGAAAAGTTGCTGGTAATCATGTCTTAAAACAAGAATAACCTTAAAAGTAAATCTATTTGGACTATGTGATATGAGCATCTGATGCTTAACTTTTAAAACAAAATTCAAACTTCAGAGGAAGAGAGAGGTTAAAAGGAAGAGTATTATAATTTAAAATGTGGAACTAGAAATGAATAGCAATCTATACCCAAGAGTCATCATAAATTTTCCTAAAGGACCTCAATAAATACAGAATCACACCAGTAATTACAAGAAATACCCAATATTATCATTAAATTTGAGTTCCTTTTTCTATTTCAACTTCAAAGTTTTCAACATTTATTCACTGTCACTGAGTCTGGTTTGGCCATATAAGCAACTGAGTTCAACAACAAAAACCTTTCATTGATTAGGGGATTTTGGTCTGTCTGAAAAAAAAAGTCCCAATGATACTGGATCAGAGAAATAACTTATCTCTGAATACTTCTGACAAAGTGATACACATCAAAACTCAGTGAGATATAAGAGGACAGTGTCATCAGATCAGTTTATCAAAAGCAAGGAAAAAAGTTATCTACACTACATTTGCCTAAATCAGGAAGAAGAGTGTAGTGTAAGGCATCTGAGCATATTGTAGTTTAAAATGAAAGAACACAAACTATTTTTGGTAATTTGCTCTTTGCCTTCTTCATTGATGAACTATTGAATATGAACCCTGAGGAGGGCTAGAAAGATCAACACTAATCCCTTCTTACTGCAGCTCAGTAACATATTCAGGCAAGGAGTATAACTCATTTTGTTAATGAGTACTGGAATACTGGAAGTGTCAAAAAAAACAAACAAACAAAAAAACCCCACACTGCAAGCATTGAAGGCATATTTATTTCTTTATCACAGTTGAAATGTTGTAGAACACCAACAAAGAAGAATGAATGCTTGGAAACCTGTCAAATTCCTTTTTTTTTTTTTTTATGTAGTAACATGTTTATCAAATTTCTTATTATAGCTTTTGGCTGCAAAAACATCTCCAAATTTTAGTTTTGTTTCCCTCATTTAGCAAAGAAAAAAATGTTGTTGTTGTTTTTTAATATGTTATAATTGTCTGCTAGTGGTTCATGAGACTATTTCTAGGCTGATGCATGAATTGGTAGAAAGATTGTCAAAACATGTATAACTGCTTCAGAAGAAGAGCACACTACGAGTCATGAAAGCCTGACTGAACTGGAGGCAGCACCACAATATGACAGAGCAGAAGCTTTATCCTAAAGGAATATCTTATCATAAGAAATAACTAATTGATTTGAAAGACACAGGACAAATGCAAAACAAACAAACAAAAATGCAAGCAAACAAACCAGAAATTATACAGGTTGCAGCAAATTTTTAATTAAATATTTGAGATCAAAGAAACTGGGAAAGCCAAACCTCCATATGCTAACTTTCAGCGTCTTACAGGGCAGCAATGGTAAGCAGGGGATTATCATAACAGCAAAGTAATTCTTCTTAAAGCCATCAAAAGAGGACCTTTCTAGACTGGCAGAATTAAGTAATTATGGTAAGGTGCAGAGACAGTATGTCAATCCTAACTCTACACAAAACTATGCCTCAATGAGATAAGAAACCTCTAGGGAATATCATTCCTGTGACTCCCTTTTATGTAAATGTTTTAACAAGACAAAAGCCCAGAAGAACACTTCCATCACTTCTATATAAATACAACAAGATCCTCCTCCATTTCAGGCAGGGTTATATGGCTACAGGCTACAAAACCCAAATCTTTTTTTGCATGTGCTGTTCTTTGTAACAATTCAAATACTTAATGAAGTAAGAGAAATGTGACAAAATAGTAAGCAGAGAACAAGAATTTATGAGGCCTTTTTTGTATTTAGAAATCAATTTTCTGCAATAAAGCAGATAGAATGCTGACACTGGAAAACCTATGCAGGACTCAATTCTTATCTCACCATTAAAGGATCAGTGACGTAAACCAAACACTGCTTAACCTTCTTCTTCAGGATCCATATTTCTTCCAGGAGTATGCAGAAGGGCAATATGTCTGCTAACTGCTGTCTGCTCCTTCCATATAAAAGCCAGAAGCAATATTCCTCAGTATCCTTTAAGAACAAGCAGTGAATTTATCATATCTGTTTGTAATGCCCTTTGGGACTCTTCAGGAAGAAAGGCACAGTAAATGTAAGCTCATTATCATCATTAACTCCTTTTATACACCAGCTGAGCTCCAAAGAATCAAAGGGGAGGAAAAAAATAAGGAAAAAAAAAAAAAAAAAAAAAAGTAACATTTACCATTCTCTTATTTTCCTGCTTTTTTTTTTTTTTTTTTTTTTTTTTCCTTATTCATAGATATTTCTGTTAGATGAAAAATATTATTTATTAGGAAGCCTGAAAATTAGCTTGACTATTTAACTGCATGAGACAACACATTGCTAAGGAAGAACAAGAATAAAATTGCTTAACTTACATTAAGGAACATTCAGCACGGCAGTGCCAAATTTATTACACTTGTTCTTGTACACTTAGAAACACCCTAAACTTCCCACAATTACACCCAGCTCCATGTGTGAGAGAACAGCTTCAGGAATAGGAAGACCTTTGTGTCCCAAGTGTTTTGTGCAACTGTCATACCCCCATGGAATGGCACGACATCTGGGTTTGAGTGGACAGGACTCACTAATTTTAGACACAGAAAGGTCCATTTTTCCAACCAAAATAATTTTCCCTTCTAGGTTAGACAGTGCACGAGTGGCATCTCTAGCCATCAATTTATACCACATGTGCTTGACATTACTGAGGGATAAAGGATCTCAGGACGACACTTTTCTCTCTCTGCTGATGGCAAGGTCAGCCTAGGGAGTAGTCTACCCAAATCCTACCTTTCTGCCAGTTAGGTGACTTTGTGCAGGTGTGTCTGTACAAACAAGAACAAACAATTCATACAAAAGGATCCTTTTGACACTACAGTTTAACTCTACCCCACAGAGGAAAAGTGGCAGCAGTCTTGTCTCTTTTATTGTATCTGACAGGTTGGCTTCAGTGTGTACATGAAGTGTATTTTCTACTACTGCAGATTCATGTGGTTTTCTTCGTTGATCACCAACACAATAAGTCAGAGCACTAACCTGCAAGCACATCCCACATGCTTGGGATCTAAAGACTTTAAAGAACGGCCCACAAGAGAAGAGTTTAGAGGACAATTATACCCACAGTCCTGATTTCAGGTCCTGAAACTCAGAGCTCTGGCAGCTTTGACTAACTTTGTGATTTCTAAATGGCTTAAGCTGGGGAAAAAAAATGATGATGATAATAATAATAAAAATGAATGTTTCTCTAACTGCTTTATGGGGAAAGTTTTAAACTTTTAAACCTGTTGGGAATAAGCTACACAAAGACTCCTTAAATAGAAACTAGAGTGACAGAGGATCCTTAAGGCTACTTACAACAAAATGTTTTGTGCATTCAAATTTGTTAAACTAGGAAGTCACACGAATTAAACAAAAATCAGAGCAGCAAGAAGAAAGTGCTGCAAAGTTTACCAGACAATACAAAGCTAAGAAACGAAACCATTTAAAAACTCGTGGAACAGGAAAGAGACGCAGAGCATCCTCTCCAGGCACTGAAAATATCCGGGGCCGCTTCTGATGTCGTTCAGCCGCGGGGGTGATGTTTCCAGCACCGTCTCCATCAGTGGCAGCCCCTGAGCTCGGTTCCCCGGGGGGAACACCGCCCTCCGTCCCCCAACAAGATGTTCTCAGGGGGTCAGGAGCCTTCTGCCTTCCCAAAGGTTCCCCTCCTCGCCCCACTTGGGTCCCATTGTCCCCCCGCGGCCGGACCGGATCCGCAGCACCGCCGGGCGGCGCTTGAGCACTGCAGGATCGCCGCGCCCGCATCCCCGGCAGCCGAGCCGGGCTGAACCGAGCTGAACCGAGCCGGGCAGAGCCGAACTGAGCCGGGCAGAGCTTGGCCAGACGGGAGCTGCTGCCGGGTGGGAGCATCCCAAAGGGTCTCTCCCCGGGCTGTGCCCCCCAGGAGCCCGGCACCACCGACAGCAACTTCGCCGCCGTGCGAGTGTTTGCGTGATTTATCCCGGCCGGAGTTTTGCAAAGCCGCTGAACAGCCCGAGCCCCGTGCAGCAACCTGTTTTCCACCCCCCCCACCTTCTCCCCGCCCCGAGGCTGCCGGAGGAGGAGGAATTAGCGCTGGCGATTACCCGGGGAGAGGGGAGGTGTCTCGCAACAGGGACCTCTCCTCGCCAATGGAGCCGGCGGCTGCCCGCAGCGGTGGCAGGCTGTAAAGAGGCGGCACGGGGCGAGGAGGCAGCGGTCCCGGGAAAGGGCGGAGCGCCGGGGGGGGTCCTCCCGGCTCCGCAGCCGCTACATTATTAACTCGGCGCGGCGGAGACGGCGCCACAACTTTCCGGCTCTGCCCCGGGAGGCGGCGAGCAGAGAGCATCCCGCAGCCGGGCGGCCATGCGGGCTGCCCCCAGCCCCGCTCAGCGGGGGGGGCGCCTCCTCTGAAAGGCGAACGGGCCGGCCACCCACCCTCCCCTCCCTTCCCGGCCATGCGGCCCCTCGGCGCTCCCCTCGCCCTGCTGCTGTGCCAGGTGCTGGGCTCATGGGCCGCCTGCGCCCTGCTCCCCGCTGCGGGCTCCGGGCTGCAAGAAAACCCTCATCGCCCCTCATCTCCGCCGGCCACGGCGCCCCCCGGCCCTGGAAGCCGGGCTGCCGCTGCTCTCCGCGGGCGCGGAGCCCCCCCGGCGGGGCCAGGGGGCACCTGCGGGGCTGCGGGGCCCGGGAGGAGGCGGGCGCGGAGCAGCGGGGCCGGCCTGGGGGCTGCGGGGGGCCCCCGGTGGCTGCCCCTGAACGGCTCGGGCCGAGGAGGAGAGGGGGGCGCGGGGGGCCGAGGTAACGGCACCGGGCGCCGCGCCCGGCTCCGCAACCCCTTCTACCCGCTGACCGAGGAGTCGTACGGAGCCTACGCCGTGATGTGCCTCTCCGTGGTGATCTTCGGCATCGGCATCATGGGCAACATGGCAGTGATGTGCATCGTCTGCCACAACTACTACATGCGGAGCATCTCCAACTCCCTGCTGGCCAACCTGGCCTTCTGGGACTTCCTCATCGTCTTCTTCTGCCTGCCGCTGGTCATCTTCCAGGAGCTCACCAAGAAGTGGCTCCTAGAGGACTTCTCCTGCAAAATCGTCCCGTACATCGAGGTAATGACAGTGGGTGGTTGTGCGTGGGCCTGGCTGCCTCTGCGAAGCCCCCAGGGTACCCCCTTCTGTGCCTCCCTCATTGCTCCCTGCCCGGTTTGGGTTTCCGCGGCACTGCTGGTGGAGAACCCCACAGGAACTCTGCCAGCTTCAGGCCGACTCGGGTCCAGCAGCACCGGGCTTCCCACAGCATCAAACCGAGAACACCTAGCTCTTCCACTCATGAGAGTTCTGCTGAAGTTTCACTCCTCCCAGTCATCCCAAAAGGCAAAGAATCCTCTCAAAATTTGATTTTGAGTGTGGTGTTTTTTTCTTTTTTTCCTTTTCTCTAAAGAGAAGCAAATCAGGAAAGCAGGAGGGGAGACTCGGGATAGGTTGTAAGCAGGTGATTGCAAAAATGAGCATCAATATGATAGACGTGCTTTTAATTTACAATTCAGCATTAAAATCTCACAGTTATTTATTTGGTTTGTCTTTAAAAAAATGACCCCAGTTCAATTTAAATCACAGCTTCTTGGCAATTGTTCAGAGACTCTGTCAAAGAAGCTGTCAGCCAGCTGGCTGGAGTCCTGCCGGCAGCGTTCAGGTTGTCCGCTTTATTTATTTACTGGAACTGAACGGAGAGGCTTGGTGGTGGGGTGGTAGCCTGTAATGCTGGCTGGCTCTGCTATGTTCCCAAAGCCTTCTGCTCAGCTTTATTCTGTAACTGAAAGCTGAGGAAATAACTGTTGATTCTCTTGTCCTAAGAATTAGATACTGGGGGTGGAGGGGTGGGGTATTATCTTGTTGTTAATACACAGAATACCAGTTTTCATAGCACATCAGTACAACTGCCAACCAACGTTTTCAATAAGGTCTTTAGAAATATGTGTGAAGAGTGTAGTCACTACCTTACCATTACTTCTTTCATGTGTGATACACTTTATTACTAGAGGTATTGGACAAAGGGTGGAGCTGTGCTACACTTACAAGAATTCAGGACCAATAGTATAACACTTTTCATTATTTGAAAAACTCAGAGTATACTTAATTTGTGTTTGGAAGGAAATAAAAGAAATATATATTTGTTGAGAATACTTACTGATAATAGCCTTGGATAGATGCTTTTAAATTTTCTGAATTCAGGTCTGACGATACTGTATTATCCAACAAAATAAGTAGTTAGTGTTTCAGTTAAAGGGTACCATTTCAATGGACACATCTAGTGTGGTTTAAGTATTTCAGGATTTTCCTCTAGTAACATTTCACACTTCCTAACCTTTTTTGGTGCATCCAGATTCAAAATAGGAGTAATTCTTCATAATAATGATTTGCATGGCCATACCATTTTTTCAAAATTAGTTCCTTATGCTGCTCAGCTTTGGGCAATAAAGAGTTTGCCACTTCATGACTGGAAGAAAAATGCACAGAGCTTCATATTATAATGAAGTTATTACTAACTTAAATGTGTAAGAAACAGATATAATCTTCTAGAATCACATAAACAGGTTTTATTTTCATGTTGCTAGTCTGGAAATATTTTAGCCTTGTCAAAAAGGGGCATGTTGTCAGGACTGCCCAATATACACACACTCTGGATTTTACACTTTCATCAGTGAATTAAACTGAAAGAAGCTGAGCTGATATGTAGTAGCCAAAATTCAAAACTGTAATCCTGAAAACATTCAGCTGGTGCTACCCCCCGTTTATACTTTAAAGACACCTTATTTTTTCACTTTAAAGTTCGTCAGATACCTACAGTTAAACCTTTTTTTCAAGAACTGGCACCAAGCCAATCACAATCACAAAATCTAACTACAGAATAGTGCCTGTCTCATCTTGAATTATCATTGGGGTCTAAAAGTAAAGAATTCTCTTCTTTCCTGGGGATATTTAATTGATTTGTGTCTGAGGTACACATCTGAAGAGAGATAGCCTTGGGGGATACCATGTTGCTCCCAGAATTGTATACTTTTCACTCAATAGGTATTAAACATAATACTCATGAATGTACAGTATATAAATCACCTATTAACTACCCTACTCGTGAATGTAAAGTATATTCATCACCTGGGGAGCAGCAAATTAAAGGCTGGATTTTCCCCTCCTTGTAAGGGCGGTAGGCATGAGTGACACATATTGAGCACCAATACTGAATTGTGCCTCCCAGCTTGCCTTGAGCTTGGTGAGAAGGGTTTCTCTCCTGGAAATCAGAATTTGACTCTACTGAGAGAGAGGAGGGAGTTAGAGCAAAAGTTTGCCACTTTCTGAGTGTAGCGTTAATCTCACGGGCATTATCCAGGGATGCTGACACCACCAGGAACACTGAGGATATGGAGCATGTCATGAAATCTGCCCCATGAGCAGCCAATGCTCTGTGCTCTTGCAAGGGTTATTCACAGCAGTGAGTAGAGTGCTCATCTAACAGCTGAATGACACTGCCTCCTCCCTTGTAATTCACCTGAGCAGCTCATGCCCTTCTCATGCAAGAGAGAAGAAAGAAGTCATCTTAGCTCCTTGAGAAGTTGTGGATAGCTACCATCAGGAGAAGTTTCCTGACCTTCATGGAATAGAAATAGAAGCATTTTCCTGAAGAATTTTACCTGTTATAAATTTTAACCTGTTCTCACTGTTTCCTATAAGTTTGCCACATGTTTTGTTCTTCAGGCCTTCAGGTCTGTCTCCCACTCTGCACTGTTTTCTTACATGCCAACTCTCCTCATTTGCTGTTTAGGGACCTGCATGTCTCGCTCAGAGCTATAGATCCAGATATATCATCTCACTTTCAAGCACCAAGGAGCATCATTGGACTGAGCTCTCTTGTCATACTAGCCTGTACTCTGAGAATTGCACAGGACTAGGGAATGGGGGACATCTGAGTATCCAGAGCAACTGATGTAGTAATCGCATCATTTTAATGTAACTCAAGCCTGCTCTGCTTTATGCTCAAAGGTTTCAAGTAATCCAAATAAGGAACCTTGAGCTTTCTTCCTTTAGCCTCCTGTGGCCAATTGTTTTTTATTTGTGCTGTTTAATGGGTATTGTGCAGAATTTCAACAAAGCATCTGTTGCCAGTGATAACACATATGCACACACTCTGGGGAAAATGTTTTATGATACCTTCAAGTACGTTTGAGTAGGTAAATGTTGAGCTTCCAGTAGTGGAAAATCTTTACAACATTTATTTAAAGGGTAGTTTTCCCATATCTAATAAAGATATTCTGTGACCAAGTATATTAAGCAGACATTTCAGTCACATATTGTATCACAGTTTGGTTGCTTGTACCTACCTTGTAAAACTGTCATTGTTCCACTTGCATATGGAATGCTATGCACATGACCAAGGAAGAAACTGAGTGAATTCATTCTCCTATGGATTAAATTATCTCCACCAAGAACTTCACTAGACTATGATGATGGCACTATCCTGGTAGGGTAGATTTGAGTCCACTCACTGGGAAGGGAATTATTGGGGCAACTACTTACCCATAAGGATGTGTGGGGATGTGCTTCTCCTTTGCAATTTTAGTCCTCTGCTCAGTTCTTCAGATTTTGCCACTTTTCTGAAGATGGTTTGGAAGTTGAGCTTTGGGCAACCATGTCTGAAGTGTTTATCTGCATGCCGTGTCTGTGCCTTCCATACACTTTTGTCAGCATTGCTCAGGATCAGGAGATACACGGTAAACAACAATAAAAAAAAAAAAAGGCTTTGGCTAATTCTCTTTCCAGACTGCTAACCCATTGCAGCTCCTTGTTTAAGCATACCCAGTCTTTTCAGAAAAAGAACTAGGAAAAAAAAATACCAAAGAAAAAAAATAGAAAAAAAGAAAAAAAAAAAAAGAAAAAAAATAGGACAATATAGTTTCTGTTCACCTACTTATAGATTTATGGTTTGCATTTTTCTCAACTCTAAATTATGCCTGAATAGAAAGAAGTGTGGATATAGACAAATAGCTTTACTATGCTTCTAAGTATTTCACAGGCATTAAACATAACAGTCCTGTGAAGTAGCTATTTATTTATTTATTTATTTATTTATTTATTTATTTATTTATTTTAATGCTGGAAGCCAATAGTGAAGAGGTTAAGTAAGTTGTTTAAAACTTGGAGCAGCTTGCTAAGATGACAAATGGATTGTGTCAACTGGGACTACAAACTGTCTTTCAGGCTTTAAAAAGAAGCTTGTTTGAATTGTGTGCATTCTGCTCTTAGAGGTTACACTAGGAATTTGATGAGTTTGGGGGCAGCAGTTGGAAGTAGACATCACTTTCTATGTTGGCAGACTGTGAGCGAATAAAGATTTAGAACTGGGAAAAGGTTTGGAAAAAGGGTTTGCAGAGGTTAATTTATGGTCTCTTGCAGTCCAGCACAGAGCAGAAAATTTCCAAGTCCAGTCATGGTATTCAGCTATGCACTCAGAGTTAATTATCATGAGAGAGAGAGAAAGTGTGAGATGCCTTCATCTAGACCATATTGTGCTTAAGAGACTGGCCTGACTCTGGAGCAAGCTGACTGTGGAAGTCTTTGAAATCTGCTGCCTAGTCCCTACTTATGCTTTTAGCAGTCAATTTGTGGCATCACCCTGGTCTGGTAGGTAACTTCCATCTCAGGAAACCTATCACAATTAGTATATTAGAATTCTTAGTGGAAAGTGTCTGGAATTTTTGGTCAGGAATATGAATTACTTTTTTTTTTTTTTTTTTTTTTTTTTTTTTTTTTTCTTGAAGCTGACCCTTCCAGGGCATTTTTGAGGTAAGGCTGTTTCCCCTTTCTCTCTTTTACTTGGTAGGGGCAAGTCATCAGCGCAATGGAAGTGACTATTCTTTTCCTGTTTCAAAGCTGTCAGAAGATATCCTGAATTTAAGTTTCACTTTAGCAAAGGAAATATATATTTTTATGGGACTTTTTAAAAAGTATTATCTGTCTTGTCTGAGTCATTTGTTGTGCTGTATCTTCTTTATGTCTCTTCTTTAATGTTAGTCAGAGTTTGCCTCCTGAACCTCAGAAAAGTTAACAATTGTGAAGATTCATACTGGAAATTTTCTAGGGCAATGGCTGCATGTGTCTTTTACTGAGCAAAACACTTATCACACTTATCACACTTATCACACAATATATATATATATATTTAAAAAAAAAAAACAGAAGTGCTAATATGTCTCTGCCCTTTAGGTATTAACAGCATGGTGATAGTAGCTGCCATGTTTGCTGCTCTGTCAATCTTTCTTTCCTCTGCAAACCCTTAGGGGGCTATAAATTGTCCATAAAAAAAAATGCTTTTGGCTTAAACTTTGGCGTTTCAGCATGGAAATGAATTTGTGTCAGACTAGGTTTAAAATTAGGTCAGTAATATTTAAGTTACATATGTGAAGAGAGAATAAAGCAACATCTGCCATCCCAGCACCATTGAATCTAGTATGAGCACAAGGCTGTCATTTCTCCATATGACCAGATTTTTCCAACAAAGAAGGAAGAGACAGATTTTTAGCAATAGTTCCATGTTAATATTAAGAGTTACTGCAGGATTCTCTAGTGATGAGACTGTGATCCTTAGTGGAGAACAGTGCTCATTTTTTTCTTAAAGAAAAGAAAAAAAAAAAAAAGTAAGTTTAATTTACTTGTAAGGTGGCATGGTAGATTTCAAATTGGAAAAAGGAAAAAAAATAAAGCCCTGGTGTTCTGTGATTTTCCACTTTTCTGAATAAACGTCTTGTACTATAATAAGTAGTTCCAGTGCCCTGATAATCCAGTTGGCTTTTGCTTCAAACAGAATTCAGGAACTGCTCTTAGAAGTTAATTCTGAACATTCTTACTCTTACAATATATAGAAGGATAGGAAACACGCAGAACATATATTCTTTATATCTCCCTGATGTGAATGTTAAAATTACTGCAAAGGAAACAGCTGTATTGCACCCATTGTTCCGTGTGTGTGGAACATCTCCATGATAGTAGTTTCCTGAATTACCATCTAGCTTTTCAGGTAGTTATGTCACCTTAAGTATCTTTAGGTATCTTTTCCTCCAGGATGCTTAAGCTAAATGCTAACATCAGAGAGGTATCCCAGCCCCAGTATTCCTTAGCTCCTGGATTACTTCTGCTACACCACATCTGTATTTTAACTAGTTGAGTGACCCTTCCCTATTTTTAAAACAAAAAGCCATGAATATTTCATAGAACTTCATGTAAGAAATATAAAGAGATTATATTTATACATTTTTATTCTTTTGTAGTAATGATTGTCATTCTTGGTGTTATTTGTGTGTGTCTGGTTTTGCTTGTTTGTTTGTTTTTGTTTTGTTTTTCCTAATTGAAGAAATAAAACCCAGAAATCTAGATTATATTAAACAATTAAACATCTGATTGCAATAGGATGGCCTTTTATTTTTTTTAGCCCAGTCTTATTACTGGACATTTTACTGTAAGTGTAGAGTAGCACAAAACAAATATTTAAGTCTGTACTAGCTTTGTTTATCTTATGTAAAACTGAAAAGTTTGCAAGAGTTACTGTGGTTTGTTGCATTAACATGTCCTAAAGCTATGAAATTTGGTGTGGATATAGAACAGTAATTATTATTTATATATAAGACCATAGACTATAATGATTCAGGGAAAAAAATAATAATAATAAAAAAAACATGGTATGACAGAAATGGGTAGAAAGAGTTTAGGGGGGTGTCACTGAGAGCTTAGAGACATTTGGGCTAGTGGTAGTCATCAATCTTTTCTGTAGTTTAGCTTTCCTCTTTCCTACAGGGAAATGTTTAGATACTCTTCCTGCCTTTTAACAAAGAAAATCCAGTTTCAGCTGGATTCAGAAGCAGCCACTTCTTTACATTTCTCTTTATTTTAACTTGTTCTATATAAACAGACTATGTTTTTCCCTTCACTTTTCCATCAAAAGGTGTTTTCCACAACATCATGTTTTGGATGACTAATGGTACATCTCATTTCCTCAAGTTGCTCATGGCTGGTTGATATATTCTGCTATATTCATTGTCCTTCAGCTTAAGCAACATTACATCTCAGCACAGACAGCAGCATTATCATTTCTTGGTCTTTGTCTTGCTGGACTGAGTGTCCCAACCTCACTTTTTCATTAACTCACAGAATTGGTTTTTCATTGACCTTTTCACCTGTCACCTTTTGCTGATATTTCTTTTGTTGGTGGTGGTGGTGGTGTTTTGTTTTGTTGTTTTCATTCCCTTGATCTTGCCAAACAGGTATTAGTGAGAGAGAATTCAGAGTCTAATTTGCACTTCTGTTGCTTACCATACTAAACCTGCACTGCTTCCCTGGCCAGCTGGAGACTCTGCTCCTAGAGGCTGGGGCCAAGCACTGTGGGATCACAGCCAGGAGGAGAAGTAGGACAGGCCAGGGAAGGCCTGGGAATATTTTGGTAATTGTTAAAGCTCATGAAAGGGGAATGGATATGTTGGAGGGATGGAGAGGAGAACTGATGCAATTAAGGTGAGCATTTCATGAGTTACTGTTGCCTTCAGTGGCCTTAGTTCCCCAAATAAGTTTTGACACAGTTGACTAACAGCTGATGAGCTAATGCTGAAGGTTTAGATAGTGTCATGAAGGAACACCACTGTTCCCGGTAACGTCTCTGTTAATTCTTTTAAAGGAGCAACAGTATTAAGAGACTCTCTTGTAATAACAATTCCTTCTTTTGTATGTGTATGTAGGTAATCCCTTACATAGCTGTTCTCTGTCCAGCTCAGTTGAGGTTACTTCCCCCCTTCCTGCTCCAAGTAGATTAATGGTCTTTCAGTTAGATACATGTATGTGTCTTTCTAATATCATCTAGTAAAAGAAAAATAAACCGTTGTCACCCCAATGTTTAGAGGCTGAAGGAGACTCTTCATAGGAAATATATGGAAACACATCAGACAACTAAGTGATCATCAAAAACTACCAAGCCTTATTCACCCTTGCCTTGCCTCATTTCCCACTAGGTTGTTGGAAAATTGAGTGCAACTGTGTATCGGAAACTTAGCTGTTACAAGAAGAAGAACACCATTAAACTACATGCAGGTTCACACTACTTCAAGATGTGATAATTTGTCCTTTATCTACTCACAATCATTCTGTGCTTATACCAGAGCAATGAAACAGATAAAACAGGGAAACTTCTCTGCCTTCTTTCAAATTTTCATCTTAACCCTAATTCTTACCAGGACTGGTATGAAGAAACACCTACAAACTAGAATTGTATGTACATGCAGAATGCATGTCCCAGTTCCTGTCCACATAGTTTATGAGTGGCACCCATTGATTTTGTGGGCTATTACTCATACTCTACAATGTGGGGGAAACAAAGGAGGGCAAATAGTCATACCCTTGAATTGCTACCCTACCTTTAAACAAGTCAGCAGGAATGAATCCCTGTTCATCTGCTTGGAATTGTTTTTCTGTTTGGTAGCTTTTTTGTAGGCTTTTCCATGGCATCATTAACTTCATTAATCTACAGAAAATAGGAAACCATTGCCAGTTCCAGAGAAGCACTAGCTTTTTTTTTATCTTTCTTGATCAGTGAATCCATGAGAGAATTTTCAAAGCTGACTTCCACTGTTCTTAGTTGTTTCCTCTTGCTCTATTTCACTGTCTCAATCCTCCAAGTTGCTGGTCAATTAATGTGACAGAAGCCCCGTAGGTTACGTTTGTTCGTGGTAGACATGTCTTCTTTCATTAGACCAGCCTTAACAGCTGCAGAGTTTTAATGTCTTAGCTACTGTATAACAGCCTGTTTGTAATGGATTGCTAAAACAATAAAAGTGTGTGTGTGCTGGGGAGCAGGGGGGAGATGCTCACATTGCCTCATTAGAACAAGAGCTGAGAAGGAAAACATTAATGTACAAAAAAACTCAGATTTTCTTCTGTTCTGTTGATTTATTTCAATCCCTATTCAATTCTGAGTCTCAATGATTTCCCTGTCTCCTGTAATTGTAGAGAACTTAGTCCCAACCCTTTTGTTATTCAAGCTGGATGTTCTGGCTAAAGGTTTTGCTGTCACTCCAAGGAATTTGAAGACTGCACACACACACTGAAAGGTTTTGCAAGCAAAGTCACTGGTCTTAGATTTGAAAATTTGACTCTCAGCAGTGATACATGGAAATTATCTTTCATTTGCTATTGCTATCACTGTTCATTAAGGTTTGCCTATAACCGTAATCTTTCTTTAGCTGTTTTTATGTTTTACTGGTATTTAGCAAGCTTTCTTTGAATGTTGTCCAACATTTTAACCCCCTAAATCAATAGGTTTGCCTATAAAAATGTTTATAGTACTGCTTTGTCACCATTAATTATTCCTGCCATTGCAGGTTAATTAATAAATATTGCATTCCATCTTTTAGGAAGCTGTTTCAAAAAATTACCCAACTAAGGCAATGCCTGACTGTTGTAATCCCAAATGCCTAATATTGTTCAGTGACATTCAATTTTAGCGATCTGATATGGCCATTAAATATAGAAGGCCAAAATTAATGATAAGTTTATATATTTGTGCATAATTGTACTCTCTATCTTTGTAGAACTTTATATAAACAGGAATAATTCAAAATTATGTTGGAAATTGGAGTTCATTTTGAAATGTACCAATATGAAATTTAAGTCAGCATCAAATTTAAGTAAGCAAAAATTACAGCAAACTGCCTAATGTTACCCAAGATTTCCCAATTAATTGCACAGATGTGTGGCTTACTCATGATAAAAGTAAGCATTCTTTAAATTTATTAGGAATATTATTTAACAGTTTCTTGTCTTTTGCTTCAACACATTTCCAGCATAACAGAAGCATACAAACCCAGGAAAATAAATGAATTAGAATGCAACAGAGCACCTAATCTTTCTCTGATTTAAGTTAATGGGAGTTCTGCTTTGAATTTGAACTGAAGTTGAATTTAATGGAAATAGGATTAGGCCAAAATGTATATAGTCTTCTTGCAAATTTGTTTTTAGGAAATTTAATTATAAACAGGATAAAATGATAGGAAATTATATTTCATGACAGTACAAGGCTTCTATTCATGCATAGAATTATGTTTATTAAAGCTAGAAGACACATGCATTGTTCTGTACTTGCTCCTTACAGTATATAATTGAGTGGTCTGTCCAATCCATCTTTAAATCATATGAACATCAGAAATTCTGCTATTTCTCCTGGCCTGTGATATATTCTTGCATAGAATGTCTACTATGAAATTTGGCCTAGATTTTCCTGAAAATTTTTCTTGGTGAAATGTTGAAGATAAATTATTAATGCCCAACTACTGTAGACAAGATTGATTTTGAACAGGTTTTGGAAGTCTGAAGATTTCAAATATCATCTTTTAGAACTCAGATCCCAGGATGGCTTTATGTACCTATACCCGATCAAAATTTCACTTAAGAGCCCAAGTCCACAACAGCAGTTGTGGGGCCCTCTTCCATTCAGTGGATGCTTAATCCACACTGTTCCTAAACTTTGGAAATATCTAAGGTTTTGACATTATGATCCCCTGTATGCTTGACAAACATGTGATAGAGGCATAACTTTGAAATTCTGCTGAAGTAAGATACCATCTTTCCCATTTTGACTTTCATTTCAATCTCTGTGGTGGGTTCTTTCTGAAAAACACCCCTCAGAAAGGGAGGTTTAGTTTTGCATAATGGTCAGCTCTCCAATTTTTCTTTCACTCAGAGTTGCACAGATGTTGGCATGAGCTTCCATGAGAGCATGACACTAAGCTGAAGTGATATTTGTAGAGAGAACAACAGAAGGATGTAATATTCTGGGATGCATGTGGCATGGTAGCTCAGCAAACACTGGAAGCTAAGTCCTACCTGTGATGCTTGTTTTGAGAGCTAAACTTAATTGGTAGTTGGCATTATAAATTGAGCTCTCTTTATGAAAGAGTATAACCTTCTTTCAGGGAATATCTCAATGGTAAGAGCCTTCATCCAATGTACAGGGAGTGAATTCCCTCTTTTGCCTGAGCAAGTTCAGGCCTTCATCTTCCACCTCCAAGACTGCCGTTGGTGGTAGATTAAGGTGGGGTTTGAAGGAGCTGAAGTTTTTTCACTCTCTAAGAAATAATGGGCTGTAGCCTTGTAGCTGTCCTTTTTCTTTCTCATTGTTTTTATTTGTTTGTTTGTTTGTTTGTTTCCAGGCAGCACCTGCATTAAATTGTATTCTCTTTTCTCTTTTGCAGGTAGCCTCTCTCGGAGTCACCACCTTCACACTGTGTGCCCTCTGCATTGATCGGTTCCGTGCTGCCACCAATGTGCAGATGTACTACGAGATGATTGAGAACTGCACCTCGACAACTGCAAAGCTCGCTGTCATATGGGTTGGGGCACTGCTGCTGGCACTGCCAGAGGTTGTGCTGCGTCAGCTGACGAAGGAGGACCCTGAATACAGTGGCAGCCCACCAGGGGAGCGGTGCGTGGTGAAGATATCCACCGCCCTACCTGACACCATTTACGTGTTAGCTCTTACATACGATGGGGCAAGACTCTGGTGGTACTTTGGCTGCTATTTTTGTTTGCCTACCCTTTTCACTATTACCTGCTCCCTGGTAACAGCAAGGAAAATCAGGAGGGCGGAAAAGGCTTGCACAAGAGGGAACAAGCGACAAATTCAGCTAGAAAGTCAGATGAACTGCACAGTTGTGGCTTTGACCATTTTATATGGGTTTTGCATCATTCCTGAAAACATCTGCAACATTGTGACTGCCTACATGTCCACAGGGGTCTCTCGGCAGACTATGGATCTCCTCCATCTCATTAGCCAGTTCCTTTTGTTCTTTAAGTCCTGTGTCACCCCAGTCCTCCTTTTCTGTCTTTGTAAACCTTTCAGCCGGGCCTTTATGGAGTGTTGCTGTTGCTGCTGTGATGAATGCATCCAGAAATCTTCAACAGTGACAAGTGATGACAATGACAATGAGTACACCACAGAACTGGAGCTCTCCCCTTTCAGCACCATCCGTCGTGAAATGTCTACCTTTGCCTCTGTGGGGACTCACTGTTAATTGACCTTAGGACTTTATTTCCTGTATCTTTTTCTTTTTCCTTTCTTTCTTTTTTCTTTTTCTTTTTTATTTTTTTTTAACTTCATATTTTCCTTCTGGAAGAAAAGTGTAAGAAAAAGAATTGATTATTGAAAACTACTCAGAATCCAATCTGCATATTAACAGTCATGCTTTGGAAAATAATTTCTGTTTGGTTATTAAAATGAAAGAAAAGGAAAGCTGAGGACAGACAGTACTCAGTGTTAAATCATGGTATTTTGTATGGTGCTAGGATATTATTGCTTAGGAAGGAGAATTCGTATCAGTCCACTTTTATTTAATTTCATGATTTTTTTATAATCACTGTAATATGATTATATAGACATTGTGGGTTTTGCAGGATGTTAAATGTCAAAGATGTGGTGGAAAGTTTTTGAAGGTAGTTTTAATCCAATTACTGTACACTATTGTGAGAACTCTTGGACTTTGGAAAATTTATAAAGTAGCATAAAAATAAATGAAGTTTTATTCTTTAACATCCTTGTCAATCTGCATTTAACAAGGATCGCTTCTAAGTAGGATTAAATTCCTTTAATAAGTAAAAAAAATCTTTACTTTGCATAAAATAATTTAAATAGCCACATTTGTGTACTTAGCCTTGGAGACTATAACAGGGTGTTTAAGGAAGATAGTAATAATGACATTAGATTTACATGAGTGGATTTTAAATACATATTATGAAGATCCAATGTGCCTCATTGAAACTTTCCTTCTTGACCTACAGTTATACAAAACTTGAGTTATTTTGTACTTCTTAAGAAGAAAGATTTACTTTCTCACTAAAATTTGTCTCGTGTGGTTTCAAAATCAAGTTTATTTCCAATTTGTTAATGGTTTTACATTGGGGTTATGTCCTCAGTCTCTGTGTATATAACTTCTGCTGGCTTTGGTGGGAGTCCCGTTGCAGCAGAGGAAGGCTTTCTTTCACCAGAAGTTTGCCAACAATAAACGTGAGGGGCTGCAAAATGTGGAGAGTGAATTCCTTTTTTTTTTTTTTTTTTTTTTTTAAGCTGTAAACACACTTGGACACTTGGGGCTTGACCCAGAGCTCATTGCAGCCATTGGAAAGATTTCCATCAATTTCAGAGGGCTTTGGATCAGACTCACATCTATTTATTCTGGGATATGTAGCATGAATATTAATCACAGGTTCTCTGTATGTTGACTATAAATCATGTTGCTCCCACAGAGACTGCTATTCACTAGCAGCTCACAGCTCTGAAGCTGTTCTTGAGATCCACAGAGTGTTTTGCTGATGGTATCTTGCTGTCCACAGACTCATTAAAATGAGGGTATGTCAACACTGCAAGCAACAGTGCGGTGTAGTAAAATCTAAGGTTGTTATAAGCAAGCAGAGACTGGAAAGCGCTTATCCGTACCAGCATGGTTTATTTGCCCCACTTCTTGGCTGAAATAGACAGACTGTTCTTGGCAAGTGAGTTGGCTCATATTTACGCTGGGCAGCAGGCTGAAGAGTAGACACGCTAAGGAACAGAACACATTATAATAATCTTATATTTTAATACTAACTAAATAAATAATAAAACTGAATTAGTACTTGCAATAGTAAAACCACAGGCATTTGTTCTCTGAAATTAACAGTAAATGATAGTCTTACTTCCCAGTACCTGCCTCTAAATATGTTAAAGAACTTGCTGTAACTTCTGGAAAATAGCCTATTTTATTTTTATTTCTAGATTTTGAAATGTTTGATCTTTGTATCTGCTTGGGTAAGCAGTATTTCCTCTTTTTCATTGCTGTTTTAACCTCTATCAAATTCAACTGAAAAGCAGCATACGCTGAATCTGAATATAAATGCACTTGAGCTTCTGATTTTTGAATTAAGCTCTACCAAAAGCAGTCTGCCTAAATTTACATATGTGATTCTGCTTAGGTCTTGCTAAAATACTTGCTAAAATGTTTGAAAATCATTTTGTAAGATTTTCAACCACTTTTGAAGTCATGGAAACTGTCCCTTATAAACTTTTCATTGACTTACCCTTGCTTGGTAACATTCAATAAACTGTAAAATGTATTAAAAAGAAAAGATAAAGCCCAAATCCCCACACTGTGGTGCCCATCTCTCCTCAAATGCATATTCTCAACTCTGCATTTTGATTTGTAATATTCTTTTTTAGGTGCCCAAATTCGTAACAACTGGGGCCAAAAACCAAAGAAACAAACAAAAAAAAACCCTCTTTTTTTATCATGTTTCTTGCTCAGTTGTTACTGTTGTCTGTCTTTTCAGTCCTGGCATGAACAGTGGTTCAAGGACTTGATAAAAGAACAGCAGAATGGGAGGAAGAACATTTTTTTACATAAGGAAAGATAGAAATTACTCTGGAATATTGAATAGTGATATTTTGCTAGGCTGCACTGGAACAGGAAAGGTGCCCAGTTGCCTCAGGCATTAGGTACCTCCATCTCTGCACTTTTCAGTGGGTATGTGTAAGCTCTACTTACACATTACCTGAGGTGTTTGCTCCCACATAAAACACTCTGTATCCCTCAGTGGTGCAGTGCTTCTCCGTTTCCACAATATGTGTATGCCAATCCTATTGGGTGAAAATAATATTAATAATAAAGAATCATCAGGAAAAAAAGAAAAAGAAAAAAAAAAAAGAGAGAGAGAGAGATTTTAAATGTCACTGGAGAAGGTAGAACCTGGAACTAATAATTCTGTGGTTGCAAAAACACCTTCCTGCTTGTGTAGTGGAGCAATCTCCAGCCTTGTTTTCAGTGAGGCTTCTTTGTATCCAATGTAATTTTGCCTTTTCTGGTGCTGAAAAAGCATTTTTGACAGCTGTTTCTCACTCTTGCCTTAGACCTCTCATGGTCTCTTAGAGGTCTCTATTCTAATTTGTTTCCTAAAGCTGTTAAACTAATATCAAAGTAGCAGGTTTGCATTGTTGCAGCCTGAGACAGTGGTTCGAATGCAGGCATGACTTGTTAATGCATTTAAATGTCATGATAAATTATTCATTTTGTTAAAGAAGTAGTATTGCATTGTTTTTCTTCCTACTTTGGGGACCGATGCTCCAAACTCTCACATGTTCCTGATGTTTGCTTTTCTTTTTTTTTTTTTTATTTTTATTTTTAAAATATTCTTAGGAGCTATTTCTCTCTGTTTTGAATCTATTTCTGTAAGGCATTTGTCTACTAACATGAAGACACTTAATGGACTGATGAATGAAGATTTAGAAATGTTTATGGCAAGAATTTAGTTCTTTTATGTTAAGCAGGGAATAGTGGGGGATGGTGATCGGCATAAAAGAAGCATGATGGAATGGAAAATCAGATTGTGAGATAAAAAGGTCTTGTACTTCTCAGATACTGATGGGTTAACACCTATCACTTCAGCCCTGTTCCCATAAAGAAATAAAATAACATATAGCTCTATTAAAAGCTCCAGTATCTTCAACAAGATTAGGTTTCATGACCTGCATCAAAAATATGATCTTTGTGAATACCAACATACAGATGGTAAATTATTGAAAAATATTGCTCAGTTGGAAGAAAACTTTTATTTTACTCGTTCCAATATAAATTCCTGCACCCATCTTTAAATAGCTTTTACCTTTAAGTGGCTTATGTCTTTTCCAGCTCCTGTTCTGTCACTGGGATCCACATGTAAGCTTCCACAGCTGCTGTTCCAGCAGCTTTGAGAATTACTCCTAAAGACAATGTGGCAGGTTCCAAGCATGTTGTCCTACATCTTTTTATAAAGAATTGCATGAAGTTAGACTGCATGATACAACTGTCATCCTGTGCTAGTAGCTCTGAGAGGGAAACTAGATTCTATGAATTTATGAATTGCTATTGAAACTGAGTAGCTTTCCCAAACTCAGTAAATACGGTACTCATAAATATTCAGTACAATAGTACTCAAAACTCTCTTTGGTTCTGTGAACTATTATGTTAGGTGCAATAAAAACACATGCAACCTGTCCTAGGGGTGCCCAGATACTTCTGCTGGTCTCAAATACATCAGTGAGCTGTTTTCTGGGCTTATTTATTTATTTATTTATTTATTTATTTATTTCTGGGAGACATTAAAAAACACCTAAAGCTCTTACATCCACCCCTTGTTACAGTGTTGGAATTAAGACAGAAGGCAAAAACTGCTCAAAACCAGTCTGTCTCCATAGCTGGGCCCAGTCTTGTGTATGTATGTAGAGCACATCTAAAATTTCTGCAGAATGCCAATAGATACAGGCTTACCCCAGTAGTATCAGCATATATATGCTTGTGCATGTACTGATGTGACAAAAATCGCTCTGTTGTTTCTAGGATGGAAGAGCTGGATTCAAATTCCTGCTCTGCTTAATTTATATATTTGATGGTTCCACATACCTTCAGAAAGGCCTAAGCATTGTGGTAACAGGGATGCTGGTGAAATCCTCTTCTGTTGGGGTTGTTCCAACAATAATCAATTAAGTATTGAAGTAGAGCCTTGAGCCTCAGTATCACAAACCACTGACCAAAGCCATTATGCTGTGTAAACTCTTTTGTTCACTCTCTGGTCCAGGAGATATTTCTAAGAAAGAGGAACAGCTACTGCCAGAGAAGTGGAGAAACCACAATTCAAGAGTAGCCATCAGTTAGGCTGGTAAGGTGCTCAGGTGAGAAATGAGCAGCTTTCAAATGCCTGCACTAACCAGACATTTGGACAAAAGCCTGGTTTGGAAATATGTGCTAATTTATTTTTCTGTGATGGAAAGTTGAGGATTTCTTTTGTGTCCCCTGGATGGGAACCTCCCCACCTTCTTAAGCAAATTGTACATTTTGGGTGACTAGTACCTAAGCAAAAGGAATTAGCAAAAGGAATTCTAATAAGTTTTTCATTTGCATTTCTCTCTTACCCAGCTCTTTCCTCTCCACCTGGTGACAAACTTTCTTTAGAAAGTACAAATTCCCCAGATTACAAAGGGAAACTGGGACCTTAAATCCTAGCATCTTAAAACTTCACCTTGAGAATATCCTTCCTTTTATTTTATTTTTTTTTTTTTAAGTGATGAGTAAGGTCTATTTTCATAATAGCTTTGAGAAATGTGATTAGAAAGAAAGTTATACCAGGCATGTTATGTGATAATACCTCTTTTTTTTTTTTTTTTCCTTTCTTCTTTCCAACCATTTTCTTTCCATGCAAAGCTCAGACAAAGTCAACGAGCAAATGATGTGAATTATTAAAACTCAGCTGTCTCTTGCATGCACTTTCTTATACTTCAGGAACTGTATTTTTCCACTACTGTTTTGCATTTGATGGAGTCATTTAACACCTATGTTTAGCAGGTGTTAAATGTCAAATTGTAAAAAGCTCAGTATATTTTGTAGTGAATGGGAAACAATGAAAAAGACATAGACTGAGATGCTCCAAGACAGCAGGCATCTCTGCTATGGAAATAGTGATCTATGTTGAGGACTATGTTCCAGCATCAACATACCAGCATCAACATACCTACCAACATGGTAGGTTCATTCCAACATGGTAGGTTCATACCAACATCGACATACCAGGAAGAGAACTACACTCATGTCCTGTATTTAATCCCTGCAATCCAGGCAATTTACTTACACTGTGCAAGATTTTGGTAGTATCACCTTTGGTTGTGAGGCAGAAAAAGTGGAGACAAAAACTCTCTGGCATTTCAACATATCCATGAGAGTTCTGAGAGCCAGTTCCGTGACTCCTGCTGGTGACACATTCCCTGCATCATGTCACACAGTGCCAATATCCACAGGACTTTAACATGTAGCTATCCAAGCCTCTTTCAAGGTTGAGGCCAAATATTTCTGTCCTTGTGCACTTTAGCTTCACATCTTATTATTATTGAAAAGTAGACATTATTACAGAAGTCTGGCCTGTCAGAGTTACAGAATTCTCAATTTAGAGCATTTAATAAAAGTGCTAGTGGCAGCATTATTAATCAAGGTAGTAGATCTGTTATAGCTAAAGGGAAAGCTTTTATTTTGTGCTTATTCTTTTGTCTAGTTAGAGAAATTCCCTCCGTGGCTTACATCAAGCATCTTCATTTATATCCACGGTGAATTTAGCCTATTGTTCTCTAAGAAAGGAAGCAAAAATACCTACATGAGAAAGATGGTCATGACTAACTTGATCATGAGAAGATAAAATTTAAATAAACTTTGGAGACTGAGATGTAAAGCAAGAACTATATTTAAAAAATAATTATGGCCTTGCAAGTCTAATCTTTTAAAGAGATGGAAGATACATATAATTCAACAACAGCTTATTGTTAAATTTCATAGCAACTGCAAGGGACTCCAGAATATGTATAGACTGAAATAAAATGATCTAATAGCAGCTGGATATGCAGGTGATAATCCGTACTGAAGACAATACAACTATTTATGTGAAGAAATAGATTTTAGCCTGTTAGCTATTATATGCAAGGAATTAATTCTCCCCTAAGATGTAATTCCAGTTTGATTTAATACATAGGTATGCTAGAGGAAAGATGTATTTGGTGTTTTAAGGGTTGTACAGGGAACATAAAAGCTTAAGAAAGAAGCTGGCCATCTGTAACTGTATCCAGCTCTTATACTTCACATTTTTTTCTTCTAAATTCTTCCCTTTCTCTATTTTAAAAATATTTCTTCTGGCTATTCTTATCAATCCTTTCAATGTCTTACTCCATTTGCCAACTCTCCCCTGAGCAAAGGAAAATCTTCTTTTGTTTTCCTGATGATCAGTTCTTTAAAACTGAGCTTGTAAGCAAGTCTTATTCATTTTGCAAAATCTATCCACTGGGAAACTTGAAGGTGAACGGTCCTTCTCCCTATGGACAGTATTCACAAATAAGGAAGCTGCATTCTTTCCTTCTATAAGCAAGTAGAGCTAGAAAGAAATCTTGTCAATTGTGTGAGACCAGTGTGCAGAGTATGAGCATTAAAGCATGAATTTACCACTTGATTGTTCACCTACTAAGGTGAAAAATCAAGGGGCTCAGCCAGCAGAAAACTTCAGTGTCCCTTTGCCACAACACAGGCATTTCCTACACAAGGTAATGTTATCTTTATTTCATATCATGATTCTTTGCTGATTTTCTATTTTAATAGAAATAGGAATTTCAATTTTAATAGAATATAAAGGATCCTCTTGCAGATCATTAGATGCCTTCATGACCTCTGAGTCATTTCTCATTCAGGGCTTCATTTAACAGATAGCAGTCATGAGCTGAGATTAAGACATGTATGATTAAACTGAAGCATAATATTAGTTGCTGACCTGTATATAAGATATGCCTATATATGTATGGCATTGTTTGAAACTGAATCTGCAGTTTAAAAGGACAAGGATCTCTCATAGGCCATGTCACCAAATGATGATGTTGGCAGTGCATCTGTATCTAGTCTCCTGATAATTGGTGACTATTTATCCAACTCTGTCAAATCCTGGGGTAAGTTATGGCAGGTCTGCATAGAACTGGTTTTAAAAAGGTTTAAGAGGTACCCAGTCTTTTCAACTATTCATTTCTCCTTAAAATATCCTTGTTTCATATGGAGGAAGGCTTGCCATCAGCTCTTGGCAATTAAAAAAAAAAAAAAAAAAAGAAAGAAAAAAAAAAAAGCAAGAGGTAGGAGAAAGAGAGGCTCAGATGGCTATTAGCTTGATTAGCTTTTGGGGATGGAGTTCTTTGATTGTAACTGTTTCTTACCTTTCTTGAGTTAAAGCAAATTGGACATTGAATCCTTACTCTAATACAGGCCTTTAATATTGTTGCCAGGAATGAAACCACTGATCCCGGTAATGGAGCCCCAAAACCCCAGAGGGAACGCTGGACTTTTTCCCCCAAACACACAGTCCTGCTCAAGTGGTAAATCCATCCTGACAAAGCATGGAGAGCGTGCAGGTTAGCTCATTTTTCCTGGTGTCTCACTGGTGATGAAATGGTTAACAATGTCAGCATTTACTCTAGCAGAGCTGGGTTGCAGATGAATAGGGGCAGTTTGTGCCTTCTCAGTGCCTGTTTCAGGCTGTCCTCATCCATGCACAAGGCAGCACTGTATACCGAGATCCTGAAGGTTTCACTGCCTGCAGGGCTAGACTTTTGTTTTTTCTATCTTTTTAATTTTAATTTTTTTTTTTTTTTTTTTGGTAAATAACAGGGGGAAAAAAATCATCTTTAACTCTTTGAGGTTTGAGGACTTCAATTTAGTTACTTTCTTTCTCTTGGGATACTGCAGCTGTATAAATCAAAACTGGCAAATATGTCCATGTTTGCAGCTACACTTGGAAGCAACTACACAGATTTGAATGCTATAAAGGAATGTAAAATTGTGGGTTTACATTGAATGTGCCAGAAAGCAGTCAGCCAAATGAAAAGAAACCCCACATTTACTTCTTTCCATTTTCAGTGCACCACTCCCTAATTATAGAATAATGCTTGTTTACCAGTCAATCATTATATTACTGTTAAAGAATTCATAAAATTCTTTTTCTTTCTCTATGTTTTATTTCACTTTCCCTTCTTCTTTCATTCTATTTTCCATCTCTGTTCCTCTTGTCACCTGCAGAATTTTAATTGTCCATGCTATCTCCTGTACACCTCATAGTGACCCCATTTTTATCATGGCATGGGTTCAGCGAGTAAAAGATAAAAGAGGCCAATAAACACTCCCAGCTCACCGGATTTCTGTGTGCATATGTGGTTTGGGCCTTAATTGATAATAACTCAATATAAAGGCCAAAAAATAACGCAACCTGCCAGTCAACCAAAAATTATCAGAATGGAGACTGGTGAAATGAGCATTACTGTGGGCTTCTCTGCTCCCTCCAGCATCCAACAGCAGAAGTCTGCCTTGGGACAGACCTGTCAAAAAAACAGGTGAGAATCCCTTGGAGCTAATCTTCAACACAGTGAAAATGTAAATCTAAGGTATTTTTAAGGAAATACTCTGTGTTCAGCAAAGTAGCATTTGGAACATCAAGGTCTGATTCATCAGGACATAACTGACCTGCTCTACCCCTGAGCTAGTGGCAGGCTGTCAAGTCTTTGGCCCTGCTGGAGAAGAGAAACTATTTTGTTGACTCTGGCATCTAAGCCAAATATTAGTGTCAACCTAAAGGTATTAAATGGTGAGATTTTTTATGGGTAAAACTAATTCTCTCTTGAGGCATTCCTAATAATCACTTGCTCAGGAAAGATGTTAGAGGAGGCAGGATCTATGTTTGTTTCTAAAGAAGCCCTCTTTATTAAAATTAAGAAGAAAGATGAATTCAGGGCAAAGTTTGAACTCTCCTATGTATGCTATAATAAATATGTTAACAAATTTAATATATGGTATATAGCAAACAGGAATGTCTCATCCTTTATATTAGAGCCAAATATTCAGAGACATAAAAATGTTAAGGATAGAGGGGCACCAAACTAGGTTAACTCATACACAACAAGCCTACACCATTTCCCCCAGTTACTCCAGTGCTGAAGCTCAGATTTCATTTTGGATACCACAAGCAGATCTAATTGCTCAGTGAAGACGGAGACTCCTGCACTTTCATTTTCTTCTAGGGCTAATTATCCTCATTAAGAAAATGGCAGCACTACAATTACAACAAATTTTTCACAATTTTGATAGTACTTATTTTAATAAATCTGATTATTTGAATGAGTTGATTCAGGTTACACTGGAGTAATAGAGCACAAAATTGGATTTCTTTCACAGTCAGTTTCTGAAGATGAACAATTTTTTAACCTGAGGATCCATAAGATCATTATAGGATATTTACATGTGGGTTTTGATGACAATGCAAGATAATTACCAGTAGTTGCCTCCCTAAATGAAACTCTTCCATTGTTTCCTCCTCCTCCCACAAAGCAAACACATTCTGAAAAGTCTTGTACATGTTGCTTTGTTTAACATGTGCCTCTTACTTGATCTCTGGATAGAACATCATTGTCATTTAGCCAAAGAGTTCCTTCTGACTTCAAAGCTACCAACTAAAAATAGCCCTGATTTGTTTTCATCCATTTTCTGTGTAGAATTCTATTTCCAATGTCTCCAATATTTTTAATATGGGACTCAACTGTAACTTATTGTTCTGCTATTGGAGATTGTTTGCTTTAGCCTTTTAAAGGCTAAAAAGGTTTGTTTGCCTTTTAAGGCAAAAAGTGGTAAACAGCAGAAAAGGTCTAGCTGTCAATAAACAAGCTAATATATATTCTTCAGAGGTATTTACTCTTCTTAGAGCATTACATAATCTATACTCTGTTAAAGATCCTCTCTTAAAGGTAACATTTATCACGTTTCAGCTGTCATTTACACTGGTAATGTGTTTCAGTACAAGGGGCTTAGAATCAGAGTCTGATCTCCATTGTATAGGTGTATGCTCTAAGGGAATTACCTCAGGATTGTTCTGATGTAAAATAACCTTCAGGTTCTTAAGGGTCAGTGCCAAACCCTCTATATGGTCTAGATGGTTGCAACTGCACCCCTACCTCAAGACAGCATCTCCAGACTATCTCCAGGCAGCATCAGACAAAGCATCATTCAGCAAGCCCCTGCTGCAGCCCCTGGCAGTGCTGGGCACTGGACTTCACAGCTGTAACACAGGCGTGCAGCTCCTGCTGAGGGCAATGCTGCATGCAGATGCACTAAAGCACTTCTCTCAAAAACAGAGCTGTTCTGCTACTATGGTGTGAATATCTTAAACCATAGCAAGGGCAAAAACCTAGATTGTGCCATTCAATCTGCCATCACTATTACAGTTCTCTACTTAGGACCAAGTCCAACTTACCAGTCCATGGAAATTTATTTTTGGAGAAAGAAGAAGAACACTCCTGACTGAACAAGATGAATAGCTCTGCAGATACTACATTTTAGGTATGTTAGTGCCTTGGTGGAAACAACTACTTGGTCCTCTTTGTCTTTGACTCCTTAGGCCATTCTGCTCCATACAGGAGGTCTCTGCAGAGAAGCAGGTACCTTGTGATAGTCCCCAAGAGCAAACACAGTAAAAATGAATAAATTTTCCATCAAGGAGACCCTGGGTCTCAGAGGAGGAAAAAAATGGTGCAGGTGGTCACGAACAACATCAGTGCAGTGGTTTTCAGTCGACCTTCATTTGCATCACAAAACCATCATCTTGCTGAGCACAATGGAACAGCAGGGCTGGCAGCCTGCTCAGCCCTGCAGTAATAGGCATGGTGCAGGTTGGGAATTGGGAGCACTGGCCAAGCTGGTGAGGGATGTTTCACACATCGCCTCCATCGCTGAAACGCTTGGCTCTAGACAGTGCTGTTTGTCTCTCACTTTTATGAGTGCTAAAAGGTTTTCTCTCCTCTCTGTGGGGGGTGACCAAATGCAATTTAAGTAAGTGTTTCTGCTGAAACGCCAATATTTTTTGGTTGCCATTTGTTGTTCTCATTGTTTCAAAGAATGATCTTTCTGTTAACCTAATCTAAGTGATCACTTTGAGGCTGCAAAGCTATATGTCATTTTTAAGCTACTGTATCATGATGGCCTTAGGGAAATTTTACAGATGCCTTGCCACAATCCATTTCTTCCCCATGAAGAGCTACCAGGCTGGTTGCTTGGATTCATTTGCCACAGCTGTTTGCCTCTTTGACCTCAAAGCTATGCAGGTATGGTGCCAATAAAACATAAAGGGGGGTGCCTTTTAAATTCCTGGTTATAAGAATTATTTTCTCAAGCAAAAACGGTCAGAAGGTGGTATTCTTCCAACTGAATGGAACTGCTTGGGTGAGTAGTTTGGCTTCATCTTTTGATAATTTTCTTCTTTCTTTCCTTTTTCTGTTAACCTGCAGTCATAGATAAACGAGCAACACAATATTAATGTACTTATTAGTCTGGAATAATTTGAGACAGACTAATATCTTCCTGACAGAAAATTGTCAGCTCAGGTCTGTCATCGTATCAGTCACTGCAAGCCATTAAATTTCTGCAGTAGTGCAGAAATTCTACATGTAAGTAGATACCTTGTTTTATTTATTTCCGCAGTTCAAACATACCCCATTTCTATTTTGACCACGGTTGTTCCTATCTAGTTGTGCTTATTTATTTGAAGTTATTTATAGGTGATACTGTCCCTAGCTAGCAACTCAGATTACAAGAGCTGATGAATTTTAAATTATAATTTGTCTAAATACTAAAGGCAACAAAACTAGGTCAAAGATATTGCTTTGGGCAAAGTCCACACAGGTTCTTTTGCATCACTGAATATTGTAAGACCTGTCTTTCAGTTTTAAAATTATTATACCTGATCAGGCCAGTACCTCTTTATGAAAGAGGCATATCACTTACAAAACATTTCAAGAGTTAAGTGTGCAAGGTCTAGGTTGTGTGTTGCAGAGAAAATTGAAACATTATCCCAGAATATCAATTCATCAAATGATTAACCATTGGGATGTGGATTTTATTTGCTGTTTGTCCTGTTTTGAGGAAAAGACTTGCCTCTAAACCTTAGGTGACTGATCTAAACAAAGAACTAGGCAAATGTGAGGAGATGCTCACATTTTCTCTTGCCGAAGCTGTTCCTTGGTACAAAAATCCACTACATGCTTCTACTCTGTCATTCCAGGTTTATTTCTGTTTTGCTGCATAATTGCTAGTCTGCTGGTCATCTGTGCTGTGTTTATGCCACTCCATTTATGATGTCTCCCCTACTGTGAATAAGTTCCCTCCTAATATAGACTAGTTTTCTTCTGGGCCCAGAGAAAGTTTGGTTGAAGCCAGCCTTCTGCAGGAGGTGCCAGCTTTGAAAAGTAAGGTGGTGGTCATAGCCCCATCAGGTGGGTTGGGAACCAAGGTTCAATTCCTTCACAGTCTACTAAGACCCAGTGAACAAAAAGTTGATAATTTCAACAGGGGGGTTGGACCAGATGACCTCCAAAGGTCCATTTCAACTTCAGCTATTCTGATACTGTGATTCTGTAAGAGATTTTGCTTACCGCATACAAGTATGCCGAAAAATTAATGCCGTGGTGAGGAATTCTTTCTGTTCTGTAACATCCTCTGAAGGGGTAGAAATATGTCCATGCCCTTTTAGCTTATGCATTTGAAACTTTTCTTGATTGCATGCCTTCAGAGGTAATTCACAATACAATTAGCTCCTTATTTTGGATTGATAGCATGACTAGAACAGGGAGAAGCTGACAAAACAAACAAACAAACAAACACATAAAAGCACAGTATAGTATGTTTTATCACTGCAGTAATGCTTTTTTTATGGTATGAAGTATTACCACAATTTTGAATTGCTCCCACTTTGGTGAAAGGTGGGGAGAAACATTTTCTTATGCTTGAACTACATATTGCTGTTTAGGAAATATGCAAATGTTCTGCTGGACACCACTGTGACTTAGTCTTGGCAACGAAAGGAAAGAATTGCAGCTCTCAAAATATTAATAAGCATTTTAAGCATCAGTTTCAGCAGGAGTGTGTGTCATAAAAGGTGTTATTATGTTTGTCATGGGATAGCACACATTTCCATGTGTTTCTTTTTCATTCATTGGAAAGCTTTTGATTGCCAATGGCTGCAAATGCCTTCAAGTGTTAATAAATGAAACATTTATAAATATACATATTTATAATAATTGTATATAATAATACAATATATTTATATTTATTGGCTATGTTCCTCCCTAGAAGAATTATGTACATACTGCAAAAGTGACCCAAACAAATCCAGCCACCAGTTCTATGTTTAGTTTCTTCTGTTTCACTTTCCATATAAATTTCCAGCTCAGCACACTGTCAGTCACATGTATTTATTTTACCAGATCCTCCTATTAGATTGAAAGGGAGTAGACTGCCATTTAAAAATATCAAAAACATCTCATTTGAATGACCCTGGAACATAGTTCCATATTCACTAATTAATGACCGTATAGATTACAATAGAATTGTAGGTAAACAATGCTGCCAGGCTCCGAAACCAGTCTCTGGTTTCATCTAATCAGTATTTGGCCATCTTCATGTTGATTTCATAAGACAATGGAGAGTCCACGAACATCATCAGTTCACAGACTGATAATAATTTATAGTTGCTTGACAGATATCTCATGAAACACACTCTCTGAACCCCCTTAAAGGTATGGCAGGAGTTAAGAATTCATCCAGCAGTTTGACATATCTTTCACTATAAGTCATGTATTACTTTCTGCTTTTTTCTTGGTAGTATCTGTATGCCTTGAAGTTTTCATGCCTGGACACAAATCCAATCATGACATGTCTCCTTAAATTGAACAACACACATTGTGTACTGTGTATTAACACCAATACATACTTCTGTGTCTCACCACAGACACAGATTGTTGTTATGCTACCTGATCTTTTAATTGATAGACATATATATGGCTTAAACATAGCTAGGTTAGAGCTAAATATACAAAAATCTGGTCAAGTCTTATATTTGAAGTAGATTATGTAAACGTGAATCCAGGAAGCCTAATTTACTGTGTGGTACAGCAAACAAATACAAGTTAGTTCAACAATATTTGATACAATAGAAAAACACCTGATATGGTGTCTAAAGAAGTGGCGAGTGTGTACGAGACTCACAGATAAGAATCATCAGACTTGGGCTATCGAGTGGTTTCATCCCATTGTTACAGAGCACTTAATTGCTATTCTTGCTATTAGCCACCTTGTTTCAATAAGGATACCTGAGATGAGCTGCATGACTGCAGCTGTGGAGATCCTTGAATGGTGGAGAGGAATACTCCATAGCCCTTGATACTGGGTAATAAAACCCAGTATCAAGGGTTTTATGATCAACAGTATGTTAGTAGTCAAAAATCCTAAAGTGCCAGTAGGGATCAGCGAGAGGCAGCAATGCAGAGGTAAAAAACAAACAAACAAACAAGCAAAAACAAACACAGCAGTGGAGACCACAGCTGTTCCTGGTTGATTGCAAATGCCAGCAGAAGCTTTTCCTACAAGTAGAAAACTTACTAGGTCAGCTAATCAGCACAGATTCTGTAGTGGCTAACAGCAGATTACCTCACACTACAACCCCTTTATCAATCACAATCAACAAGATCCCCCCCATTTACAAACTACATTTATGGCTTTGTTGCTCTGTCAAATTCAATTGAAACTATCAAATGGATTGAAGTATGGAACATTGGCTGTTGGGAGGAGTGATTACGTGTTCAGGTGTGCATATTCAAGTATAGTCTCATATGATTCATTGCTTTCAGAACTTAGTTTTAAAAGTCCATTTAAGAAAAGCAAACAGATCTTGCTTTGAAATCTGAAGTATTCTGTTTTCTCCCAAGACAACTTTTCTGCAAATGGCTTCACTTTAAACGATTATACTTAATGTCTGCAACAGAAATTACTGAGGTCACTAAAGGTGTCTTCAAGCTGCAGGTAGTGTGAATGCTTCAGTTTCCATTAACCAAATATTCCATGTATTCACTCTGCTCTTTCTAAAATATGGTTCTTCAGTTTTTCTATGGAAACTGTTAAGTCTGTCTAGATGCTTTCAAAAATTTCCTCACTCCCTAACTAGCCATAATAAAAAGAATCAAACTATATATGAAAAATGTATTGAACCATAGACAAAGCCTTTGGTCAACCAGTAAAATTAAATACATCTCTTTGATTCTTACAATAAGTTTGATTCACGTATGCATATGCTTTCTATGCATTCAGATTTGGGCACTGTAGGACATAAAGGGGAAATCTCCAGGTGATTTTTTTTTTAACATAAAAACTGGGTTTCTTTGTTCTTGTTCTTTTACTGAATATAACAAATGAAGCTATAGAGATATAGTTGATCAAGGTCCTGTTAATGAGAAAAAGGACTGAAGTAAACTATTTAAATGCTTGTCTACGTCTTTTCTGATTGTGCTCCAATGATTTAGTGTATTTACAATCTTTGGTGATTAAGCATCTTCTGTACTCGTCTATCTTGGAAGGTCTACACTGACCTATTTCGTGAAATGAACAGAAATCAAATACATCTCGAATCACAGAACTGTAGGGGTTGGAAGGGACCTTGAAAGATCATCAGGTCCAAACCCCATGCCAAAACAGGTTCCTCAGAACAGGCTGCCCAGGTAGGTATCCAGACAGGCCTTCAATATCTCCAGAGAAGGAGACTCCACAACCTCCCTAGGCAGCCTGTTCCAATGCTCCATCACCCTCACTGTGAAGAAGTTCTTTCACATGTCAGTGCAGAACTTCCTGTGCTCTAACTTGCAGCCATTGTCCCTTGTCCTATCCGCACAAACCACTGAGAAGAGCTTGGCTACAACCTTCTGTCCCCCACCCCTCAGATATTTGTATATACTGAAGAGATCCCCTCTCAGTCTTCTCTTCTCCAGGCTGAACAGACACAGGTCTCTCAGCCTTTCTTCATAGGGAAGATGCGCCAGGCCCCGTATCATCTTTGTGGTCCTCTGCTGGACTCTTTCCAGGAGATCCATGTCTTTCTTGTACTGGGGAGCCCAGAACTGGACACAGTACTCCAGGTGAGGCCTGACCAGGGCAAAGTAGAGGGGGAGGATCACCTCCCTTGACCTGCTGTCCACGCTCCTTTTAATGCACGCCAGGATCCCATTAGCCCTCTTGGCCACAAGGGCACAGTGCTGGCTCATGGTCAACCTGTCGTCCACCAGGACCCCCAGGTCCTTCTCCTCAGAGCTCCTCTCCAGCAGGTAGTCCCCCAACCGATACTTCGAGTTGTTCCTTCCCGGGTGCAGGACTCTACACTTGCTCTTATTAAATCTCATTTGGTTTCTTCCTGCCCATCTCTCCAGCCGGTCCAGGTCTCGCTGAATGGCAGCACAGCCTTCTGGTGTGTCAGCCACTCCTCCCAGCTTTGTGTCATCTGTGTACTTGCTGAGGGCAGACACTATTCCCCCATCAAGGTCGTCAATGAAGACGTTGAACAAGACTGGACCCAGCACCGACCCCTGGGGAACGCCACTAGTCACAGGCCTCCTGCCAGACTCTGCTCCGCCGATCACCACGCTCTAGGCTCGGCCAGTCAGCCAGTTCTCAACCCACCTTGCCATCCACTCATCTATCCCATACTTTCTCAGCTTTGCTAGTAATGCATGTCTAACTATAGGCATTGGTAAAAACTGGGGAGTTTTGGTTCTATCATGCTCAACTGGAGCTTTTATTTCCAGGATCATAAACATTAGCCCACTTAGCCCAACATACGTAAGTGATAACAGCTTTCTGTCCTGTGAACTAAAACTGCAACACTGCCTAGCACAAATCATTTCTGTTTACAACCTGTCTCCGACATGACAGAGCTTGCATGTTCAGTCCAAATCTTATGTGTGGTCTTGAAATATGATCTCATATGTTCTATGGTTCCTGTGCCACTAAGTGAAAGAACTGGAACATCTTATATAGCTATACTCTGACTCTTTGGTCTATCATAAATAGGATGTTGCACAGGAAAAATCACACTTTACAGAGGAGATTCTACTTTTAAGTAATGTATTTAATAAATATTGAGAATGACATTAAGAAGTACTCTAGTTATTCTTAATGGGCTCAGACAAATTAATATGTTTTAAGGTATCTGAACGTTGCTTAAGAATGTTGTGAACTTGAGTATGTATTTTCTAATTTTAGCTTATTTTTGTTATTCTAACTCCCTGCTGAAAATAACATTGCATCTGTTTCTCTATAAGCCTATTTGTTAATACACCTGTCAGCCCTCTTTCTTCAAAGGTATTATTATGTTTGTTTCCTCATTAAAACTGAAATAAACAGCAATAATTATGCTGATATACTGGCTGTTAAAAGCTGGTAGCTTGGATGGTAAATATGACTTTGAAGCACATGCACACTTTCAGAACTGTAAGCACTCTATTTCCCCCATTCTCATTATTTACTAACGCATATATTAAATTCAATGCCCTGAAGGACTTGCATTTTAATGAATGGAAAATGCCATCATACAACAAAATAACAGGTTATTTTCTTGCATTAGACCTTTTCTGCAGAGGAAAAACATGTTAAATCTAAATATATCAGATGCTGATCCAACAGTGCAGAAGAGCTATATCTAATGAAAAGCACTCTTCCTTGAATATTTTGCCTCAGCAAAGTTAATTTTGAATTTCTTGATGAGGTAGAAAACAAACCATACTTAGATAAGCCACGTGTTGATAATGCTGTCCACATAAATGTGGATTCGAGAGTTATTCAAGAACTATAAGTACCTCATACAGGCAGAAGTATTTATTCATGTTTACTTGTTCAACTCATTTCAGGAAACATTTATGTTTCCTGTCGTAGACTATCATTCACAAACTGCTTGAGCACATGACTGAACCCCATTAAGAATAAATGGGACCCAAATACATAGTTAAATATGTTTAAGCATTTTTCTTAAGTAAAAACAGTCAGAAAGTATACCTTTGTTAGAAAGTCAAAACATTAAAATCTCAGAGGCACAAATGCTTTTTTCTCCTCTGATTGTTGATTGCCTGAATCTGTTCACTGCAAAATCATCAGCAGAACTGCCACTCACTTTAATAATGCAAGATGATCAAGGCCATAATTTTTACCAGGATGAACATACCCTTTGAGACAAACTGCATTTCCTCCATATACAAAAGTGTAACAGTTTAAACAATTAAACACACCAATATTTAACATTTGTTATTCAGGAACGACAATGCTTTATATAAGTTATTCTGTCCTGAAAGACTTGCCAGAAATTTGTGTGCTCTTCAGGACACGTTTTTTAAAGTGAAGCTGTAGACTGCCAGGCCTGAGAACAGCCTACCCATGCCAATAAGCCACAATGCCAGAAAGACATTGTGATATAAAAGAGTTGTATATGAACCTATTTTTCTATTTTTACACTTTTTTTTTTTTTGATGATTATTATTTTTAACTTAGATTATTTTGTAATTCCCAAATTCTGAATACTGACTTCTGAAAACTTTGCTAGCTTGATTCTCTGAACTGAACTGCCTGTTATCTTCAAACAAAAGTTGTACAGGATGCCACATTTGGAATCACATTTGGAAACAAAAAAATATATCAGCACACATATTTTTGCATTAACTTTAAAAATGTTTTGTGACCTACAAATCAGTGTAATTTCTGTGAGGAAATGATTGAACAGGTATATCATTAAAAACATAAAATTTTACATTTAGGCTCCAAAAGCAACCTTGAAGAACAGATTTTTGTTTAAAATATTGTGACTCTGGAAAATGGTCTTAAACAAAAAATGCCCTCTAATTGGTCACACAAACTCATTTTTTAATAAACATAGTTTGTGGGCTGACACTTGCATATTATCTATTATAATGTGTCACGTCAGGGTATTTTAATTTGAGCTTTGTACATTCAAATTTACATTTCTGAAAAAGTGTGTTGAAATTTGTCAGCATTAGAAATCTTGTGGCCATGATTCAGTATTCCGAGGATGAAATTCTGATATAAGATAGATGCAAAGATAACTGCAAACAATTATATTACATAGATATTGCCTTAGGAATAAATAAAAAAAAAACCTTTAATAAGAATCAGGGATTTTTAAAAAGCCTCCCATTCTCTGCCATGTCTGCAGGCAGCTAAGAAACAAAAAGCTCACAGCTTTCCTAATTGGAATAGTAGAATTATTTAAAATGAATACAGCTCCTAGGTTTCTCCTGCCTCAGAGTATATTCCTTTGAAAACCTCAGCAAGGGTTTAATAATTTAAATACCTTTTTTTTTTTTTTTTTTTTTTTTTTTTAATCCTGTAGAGTAGAAATCTCAAATCTCAAAATCATAATAAAGAGCTGATGACATTAGGGATACATGGGCCTACTTGACCTTAAACTTTGCTATTTAACATTTCTTATGTGAACAATATGTGAGATTGATTCCTTTTCCACAGCATAGCTTGATTAAAATGACTGAATGAGGAGAGGCAGGGGAACGGGCCAGTCTACCTGTTTTAGATCATCAACTCCTTTCTACTTCAACACAGTCAGAGCTCAACTTAAAAAGAATTGATTTTACAGTCAGCTCTCACGGGAACACTGAAAACAAACAATATTCACATGTATTGATAGGCTCTGGATGTCCAACTCCAATAGCACTGCACTTCAGAGAGGGGAAAAGGTCATATGTACATCTTCATTCCTGGGGTTGTGTGCTGTTCTAGTGACCTATAGAGGACCCTCAAGGGAAAAATGTTAAAGCTGAATTATCTAGCTTCCCTAATAAATTAGGACATTAAAGAATCTCCAGCCATAATAGCACATCTTAACAGTCCAAGAATGTCGGAAAAGTTTATCCTTGTATTATATATGTTGGGGTTGTTGGATTTCCCAGACCAGAGCACTGATGTGAATCACAAGTACTATCATTTATATGTCAGCCTGAAGAGTTAGCTCTAACTCAGGGAAATCATAAGATTTTATATTTATTTATTTATTTTTGTACACCTAAGCTCTGGTCAAAGGAAAGAAAACATGGTCTGAGTGTGGGTGTTTATATATTTATTTTATTTTATTTTATTTTATTTTATTTTATTTTATTTTATTTTATTTTATTTTATTATTTTATTTTATTTTTCTATTCCTATACCAGCTGATAAGGGTGGCTATAAGGTACAGCTTAAGAATATGGACTCAGATGAATCAAAGTAAACACTTGCATCCCTATGGTGTAATGTATGCCTTCTCCAGGAGCACTCTGGGTACTAGTACCCATACACGTGCACTGCTACATGTTCAGAACAGTTCTGGTCGCAATTATTTTCCAAACTCTTCCTCAAGATGACTCAAGAATACTGCTCAGTGATCATTCCCAGATGTCTTGCATGCATTTCTACTCTGAAAATTAAGACAGTTAATAGTATGGTCACAGATTGTTCCATGTAATTTAACCTTGTTGCTGAGGGACCATCCTAGGTATCTGTATTTTATTCATATTGTGCTGAAAGAGACATGGTAGTTAAGTTGGCCAAGAGGTAGGCATGTTCATAGAGGTTTGGAAGTACCTAAAGCTCTTGGTCAGTGATACATGTGCAGCTTTGTGGTCACAGTTCATGATGTGCAAGAATGTATAGCTGCATAAGGAACATCATTATCTCCAGCCTTTGAAGCTTTTACAAAAGTTTATAAAAAATGAATACATATCTGTTGGATCCTCTTTGGCTTTTCTTTTTCTTATGACTCATTCTGTTTTTCAGGTAGAAAGCAATGCCTGGCAGTCTGACATGGTATTATGGGATATAATTGTATATTCTCCCCCAAGTTATTTGTGATGGATCCAAAGGGAAGATCATTAGATAGAGGAAGAGAGGCATTATGCTGTTTAAGGTAGCAACAAGAGAGGCTGTATTTTTAAAGTATGGGAGAATTAGAATGCTTTCACCACTTGGAATGTAAATATCTCACAGTCTTGCACATACACGATCCTACAGCAAATGAGAGAAGAGCCCTGACACAGCTCAGTGTTCTTCCACTCTGAAACATTCCAGATATTTCAGATGAGAGCCAATTTTACAATATCTGGATTATTTGGAAGTTCAGTTGAATTCATTCTAGCAACCTTTTCAGGTAGCCTGGAGAGGTTTAGGTGTTTTCATCATTTGAGGCCTTCACCACTGCTTACACAAAACATCTGTTCATGAGTGACTTCAGTGTAACAGAGGTTGTCTTGGGGTAATCACTAGACAGATTGTAATTTGAGGTCTCTTTCAGTCCTTTTATTTTTATTTTTATTTTTATTTTTATTTTTATTTTTATTTTTATTTTTATTTTTATCTTTATCTTTATCTTTATCTTTATCTTTATCTTTATCTTTATCTTTATCTTAACTTTATCTATCTTTATCTTTATCTTTATTTTTATTTTATTTATTTTTTTTAAGCTTCTGCAAATATAATGCAGTTGGGTAAGAATGCAACAAGAATGAGGCCCTCACTAAAGTCTGAAGAGAAATTCCCTTCTGCATTCGTTCCAGAATCCAACCAAAGTCTACTGGATCTGTGCATACAGCATCCAATATATTAAAAGTAGACCATATTTAGAACAAGTTGGTGTTTCATGGTATCAGCAAGCTCAAATAGATTTGAATTGTTGAAAGATAAACACGTCAGTATCCACCCCCCTCTCCTCCAGGTCTTTAATAAAGAGTTTACATGTGAAAGAGTAAGACAACCACGTAACTTTTAATGGCACATTTAAAACGTCTCTTCACACAGAGATATAAAATAAAATAAAATAAAATAAAATAAAATAAAATAAAATAAAATAAAATAAAATAAAATAAAATAAAATAAAATAAAATAAAATAAAATAAAATAAAATAATTTGCACACATCCTTACTTATTTTATAAATGGACATGCCTTACCTCTCTTAGACCATCCTGTCCTCACAAGTGATTTTAAACATTGGGTACCTGAAAAGTTCAGGTCAGGTGCCTAGCACTTACCTTACAAGGTACTTTGAAATGAAAACGTCTTCATTCATTGTTGTCAGCAAAAGCGTGTGGGAGATTGCATTGAGATTCACAGAAAGAGTCTGTAATACTAAGGAGTTACAAAAGTTTTTGAACAAAACTGGAGACTCCTTGTTGTGAAAGTTATAGTCACTTTTGGCAAAGCTTTGTACCTTGGAATAGACTTTAAATCTTTAAAAGCCAAATAAACAGACAACAATGTCAACAGGCACATTATGATTAAATCATTTGGAAGAATGCATATGTCTGTGTCTTATCTGCCTGTATGTGCAAATATTCTGTTTTAATTATCAGCATTAAAATTGGGGTGGGGAGGTGACTGAAAATGTTTGAGGACAAACACAGTAAATAAAGAATATGTGTTTCATTTAGTGTGGGATGGCAGTAACAGTAACAAATTTTGTCCTTGCAGGAAGAAAATTGTATTTTATAGGAGATTAGGACATCTAAATGTTTTTCACTTGTTGTACTACATTAAAGAAAAAGAAAACAATGGAAATTTTGATTTGGTACGACTAGAAGAACAAAGCAATCACACTGAGCTCAGCAGTTCCAGTAGGCATTCATAAAAATCTCTGGAAAGATACTTCAGGAGTCTGCCTCCTAGAAAGACATATATTAATGACAGAATTGTGAAAATCAGTTATGTAAAACTTATAGCCTCTGGCTGACTTCTGAACCATATGCATATGGTCCTTGCTTCTCTTTATATCCACCCTAATGACATACCTGTCCTGCTAGTGAATCAAAAACATGTCAGTCATGAGATGAAAGGCATTGATGTGGTATATACTTACTTTGCTGACTTACGTTTATTTTAAAATATTAATGTTACCTTCATATTGCCAGGCTGCCTGCCAGATCAAGTATTATCTGTCTGTATCTCTCTAGCTTTACGCCAGATCAGGCTTTTCTTCTTTTCTAGTTGGCGTAAAACCAGCATAAAAGTGCAGAACCAGCACAAATCCTATACTGAGAGGACCTTTGTCCATGCATGATCCAGGTCAAACCTGGATCTTCCTCTGTAGGGAAGATCCCTTCCTCAGTTCTAGCATATATAGCAGCACCACATCTACTGGGTCTGACTGGGATGGAGTTAACTTTTCCTGCAGCAGCTCATACAGTGTTGTGCTCTGCATGTGTAGCTAGCTAGAATAGCATTGGTATCACACCAGTGTTCTGTCTATTGCATAGCAATACTGGCACAGCATCAGGACTCCCTCCAACCCACCCCAATAGCCAACAGGCTGGGGGTGGGTAAAAGGTGGGGAGGGGACATCACCAGGGCAGCTGACCTAAACCAACCAAAGGGATATTCCATGCCATGTGGTGTCACACTCAGCAACAAAAGGTGGGAAAATGGAGGGAGAGGGAAGGGGTGGGCTCTTGTTTATCTCCTGAAAAACAGCTACACGTATTGAGGCCCTGCTTCAGGGACATGGTCAAGCATTGCTCGCTGATGGGAAGTAGAGAATCATTTATTTCCTCTCTCTCTGTGCTTCCACATGGCCTTTGTGGCGTTTGTTTGTGTCCGTCCCCCCTGTCGTCCCCCTCCCGTCCCCCCCCCCAATTTAGTTAAATTATTTAATTTCCCTTAATAATAATTTTACCTTAATAATTATTTCCCCTTTAATTGAATTATCCTTTTCTCAACCTGTGAATTGTTTTTTTTGTTTGTTTGTTTGTTTGTTTTTTACCTTTTCTTCTCCTCCTCTTCTGAGGAGGGGGTGGTTGTGGTGGAGTTCAACTGTCTAGCAAGGTAAAACCACCACACCATGACTTTACAAATGCTGTCTGTAAGTCTCCATGAAGTACAACCATTAATGCTGAACAACACCAGTGGAGACAAGGGAGACAGGAAGGCCCTGAAGAGCATGAGGGAAGAGACTTCCACCCTCAAAGCCTGACTCAAATGTAGCATCTTTTTTACTCCAGTTTTGAGACCCCTTGTGCCATTACAAGCCAGAGACTTCAGCAATTCAAACAGTGTATTTCACAAGCACAACCCTGAGTTAGCTTCAAACCAACCAGCTCAGATACCAATAGCAGATTAGCCAGATTTCTGTCCACTCCGGTATTTGTCCCAAGCCCATAATGTATCTCTTTACAGTCTCAGACTCTGTTATTATTTGTACCTGAATGAGCTGTTGTAAGGAGAGCTTGGTATGCCTGCATGAGCTGCAACTCATCCCCCTGGATTTCAGTGAAGTACTCAATCATTCATGATAGAATTGTACTACTTACTAAAGTGAGTATAAGAGAAACAAGGTGAAAGCCCCAGATGGCCATGAGTTCTATTTTTTATTATGTGATTTGAAGCCCATTTTGCACCAGAGTGGAATCTATCAGATATAACATGTGTTTTGGGGAAAACTGTATATGCTGACCCCCTCAATGTGAGGTGCCGAAAGTCATAAACCACAAGCACATCTAAGTCACAGAAACAGTGCTTATTGTTAACAAAATAAATGTTATTATATAGCAGTCTAAATAGAGCAATATAAAGAAATTAGCTGATACTGCTACGATTTAGTGCCAGCATGCTGAATAGCCCTGCATTTCTTTTGTTATATACATATATATACACACCACACTGATGCTGCAGATTTCTTTCACATTTCCTTATTATAATAATTCTTATCTAATTGTTCAACAGTAATAATAAAAGGTTGGTCTCCAGAGACAGCTCAGGCATCCCATTTGTTTTTCCTTCTCTTGCTTCATTACAGTGACCTGGCTATTCAGAGCTTATGTATTCCTGACAAAAATTGTTTTAAATTATGACTACAAAAGCTATCATTATTTAATGCACTAGGAGATGAGTAGCTTGAATTCTAAGTATTTAAAAGCCTAAAACAGTCTTAGAAAGACTTTTTTGTTGTTTCTCTATAAGGTATGTAGAAGCAAATTCTCTGTTATTTGACTTATCTATTAAAAACAAAAGTGACTGTGTACCTTCCAAGGCAAACATGCTGTTGGAAATGAAACCTGAAGTTTAGAAGAAAGATTAATCAATAGACATTTTCTTCTGTCCTGTGTACTGGGAGATATATTGTTCTCTGGGGTTGTTACAGAAACACAGGAAGCCAGGAGGGAGAATTAGGCAATGGGATCCCTCATATTCAAGTTAAAAAATTCTCCTTTAGTCACTGGTCATTTGGAAAAGAAGTGTGAAAATGGGGTCCTTTTATAATGATAAGTCCTGATCAAATATTAGATTCAGTGGAAGATAACAGGGATGTTTCTGTCTGGGAATAGACAAGGAAACTCCACCTTAACAAGGCATCGGATATCAAATTAGAACACCATAGCACCAAGGAATTTAAGTACCAACTCTTGCTAACATTTAAAGACATTCAGCTGTGTGTGACTAGCTTTTCTTTGCTGTATGGCATGGCTCAGAATACAACATCAGCATTAAGCAAATAATGGGAGTGTTGCTATGGTCTTCAATGAGAGCAGGCCTTCGTTTAATGTGTTAAGACATCATCCAAGTAATTTTCTTCTTGCCATCTTCAATTTGGAATAATACATTATCATAATAAAGGGAGCTAGGAGCAGCAGGGCTTGATTAAGTGTCAAAAAGCTCTCAGAAACTCAGAGAATGAAGAGTTTTAATGTCAATTCCTTGATTTCTAAAGCAGGCAATAGTCTTAAAGACAAAAGAAAAATAAGCAAGAAACACTTATATAAAACAAAAAGAACAAAACCACCACTGACATCATTGAAATCCTGCTGTAAGCAACACAGAACAGGAAGGGCTTGATATCGGCTTGATAAGGGCTTTGAACATTTGGGTCTTTGACCAAGACCCTCAAAGGTAACTAGGGTTTTTAATGTCCACCTCCTACTTATATCAGTATGCATTAGGCTGAGTACAAGTTTGGATCTTCACAAATTTATGCCTACTTAATGACATGAAAAATAATATTTTGCAGTAAAAGTGCCCTGATCCAAGTCAAAAACAAAGAAACAAAAAATTCTTAATAACATTCTTTTGAGTTAATTTATTATTTTATCTCCATTTTGCTTATGAAAAAAAATAGCAATATCGAGTAATAGTGACTTGCTTAAAGTCACATTCGTTTCACCATTGCTTCTCCTGAGGAATACTAATATCTCCTATCTGATAGCAGTATTGGAAGGATAAATTAATTAATATTTACAAAGAGCTTTGTAATCCTGAACTGAAAGGTACTAGATAAGTGTAAAGAATTATACTGTAAATTATGCATAAGTATTGTGAATGCTGCTTTTTCAGATGTGTCTGCTACAAAGATCACTCAGTAGTTCAGACTTCTAAAACATGGATGATGCAAGACTCTTTAAGAATTGATTACTATACCTTTGGGGATATAAGAATGGCAGTCTACAGCAATGCAGGAGACAACAACTCCTATATCACGAGGAAAATGACATTTCAATACCATAAGAAGTTCCTTACGCTTTTGAAGTTGCATCTTATTTCAAAGTAAGTCAGTACTCTATTTTTCAGATAATTATGAAAGTGGTTTCATGTCAATAAATATTTTTGTTGTTGTTTTTCTCTCTTTTTTTTTCCTTTTTTTTTTTTCTTTTTCCCTAAGTGAAAACAACCTAGATGGAGCAGTTATAAATCAAAAGAAAGCTCTTTCTTCTCAGTTGCTATCAGCCATGATTCAGGCAGATATTCCCAGCTCTCCCAAAAACTGCTTGCGAAACTTCTTAGACAGCTATCCACAGTTGCATTGCTTTAAAACCTGAGCTTGAATATGTGTCATTAGGTATTTCATTCTCCAAATGCATGGAAAAACAAGATGGCTAATGAGACAGAAGTGACAAGAGAAGGAGTAATATGTGCATCTGAGCAATTAATAATGAAGATTTGTACTACAGAAGTGGTCAAAGAGCCTTGGGTAAAAAGGATAGTTTTCATTTGAGTCCAGGACTATATAATAAGCAAACTTTTTCCAAAGAAGTTTGAACATTGACTACTAACTAGATCAGACATCCTAAGCAAAGTGGCTAGGTCCATAGCTTGAGTGCATCCATTGGAATTGGTTGGTCCTTAAAAGGGATTGTCTGGTCTTGATAGTAGATTTTCATGTCAAGGCAGGAAGGAACTGCAGGACTACTGATTACTCCATTATCAAAAAATATCATAAAAATAAGAAAATCTTCAGAAACTGAAAATATGACATAAATTAAGAGCAAGAAAGATGAGAAGTTTTATCAGTATTCCCTTTTACAAGTTACTGGATGGGTGAAAATGTCCAGACGATCTTTGAAATATATCTCAATAAAATATCTTGATAACATCTGGTAAAATAAAGCATAAAGAATCTGCCACCAAACCCAGCAAAATTTAATTTCCCTAGTATAAAAGAATCCACCAGCAAAACTATCCTGTTCCCTTGACCTCCTCAGCCTCTCGTCCACTGTCCATGAACTTCCTTCATCTCTCCAGTTAACACATTGGCTCCTTTGCCTACAGATCTATCATCTCCTGCCAGCAAAGCAGCCCAAATTTGGTGTCTTTACCACAGTCCTAATGGATGTATTCGATCTAGTAACAAAATGTGACCTACTAGGCAAGTAGGAGAATATTTGTAAATGCGGAGGATTGGTACAATCTGAGCTGCTGCTATAGCCTAGATTTGATTGGGAAAATAACATCCATGAAGCTGAACGCTATATCATGGAAGAAACGTGAAAGACAGAAATCCAAAGAAAAAGATAAAGAGCAATACACCAAGTGCCAAGTTAAAATGAAATCTTTGCAGTGAAAGAAAAGTTAGGTAGCAGAGGAAGAAACAACATAATTAAAACTGCAGAAAAATAAAAATTAAAAAAAAAAAAAAAAAAAAGAAAAGAAAAGAAAGATGTGTGGACCACAGGAATATGAATTTCTCTTTCCTTTTTATGTATAGGATTCTTCATTTAATGATGTGTCACTGTATCATTTCAAGAAATGTATATGTCTTTTTTGTTTCAAAACCAAAGAGAGAAAGTCTGAAAAGTGTGACCCTGCCTGTGAGGTTGCAGCATCTTTGTGGCCTACAAGAAAAAGATCACTGAGCTGAGAGTGAATTCCTAGTTATGACCTGCTGTGCCAAATAACTTTCTACCAGCCTTGCATCAATATTGACAGTGTGTAACAACCCATCAAATTTCTTATCTCCTACCTGTGGTGAGGTAACTTCAGAGGATTTGAAAGCCAGTCCAGAAAATGAGAAGTAGCCTGAGTTAGTGTTTCATCCAAACCTTGGGTGATCACCCCAGTATAGGTAAGTACAGGTTATAAAATCCATCCTGTAAAGGGAGTTTGAACATGTCAGCATTTCCAACTCAGGAGACTCAAATTAGTGTCTAAATCATTTTTTATTTTTTTATATATATATTTTTTTAAATGTGGCAAGCAACAAGAAGGTGGTGAAGCATTATATCTCTGACAATCTGGCCAGATTGTATTTAGCTTGCTAAAGAGAGTTGACGTCCTCTTGCTCAAGTCATAATTAAATTTCCTAACTTTATCAAAAAATTAGCTCTGTTTATAATATTAATATTTTAAAATTACAAAGGAAAAAAATATGCAGTGTTGCTTTGCCATGAACTTTTCAAAACAGAAAAGAATAAGGTGTTGGGGTCAAATAGGTGTATAATGTTAATCATTTGCATAGTAAAGGTGAGCTAAAGAATGTAGAAAGGAAAAAAAAAATGGCTATATATAAAGTTATTTCAAATTTCCTAGGAAAGTAATCAGGACAGAAGAATGCATCCCTTTCATTATTTTCCCCTTCTTATTTCCCTTTACTGATAGGAACTTTTGGATTAAATGTGACTATGTTAGACTAGGTCACACACTAGACACTGCTATTTCACGCAGAAAATGTGTGAAAATGAACACGTAAAAATGAACATAGGTAGAAAAGCTGATGATAATCACTAACACATTTTATACATTTTAATATAATGTCATCTTTTGGTTTTGTTTGTTTGTTTTTGTATTCATAAAAAATGTTATCTGCATTAGTGAGCTTGCTAAGAAACTATCAGCAGATGCAGAGTGAATAAGGAACTTTTCTGTCATAGCAGATACTTCATTGGCTTTAAATTGCAATTTGTTTTTGGAGGTCTGTAGGTGAAATAGAAATTGCATCCCCTTGCCACTAATTTACTCAGAAATTTAAATTTAATTTTTCAGGCAATTCCAAATGCTTTTGTGCTTTCATAGGCTACTAGGCCATATGCCACACATTATTTTGCCAGGTGTTAACATGGTGCAGGCAAATTACATGTCCCCTAAGATATCTGAGAGATTCTGAGGGACCAGTATGGAGGAAGAATACAGAATGAAGATGACAAGCTTTGGGAAGAATTTTTAGAGGTTTTGAAAGGACTTAAACATAATGATAGCTTAGCAACAATCATCACATATGTATTAATTCACAGACTTTAAAAGATACTGCAGATATATAGTGTTGATGAAAGACACAATTCAAACTACTTTGTCCCACAAAGTTCTCACTGACAACAGCTTTGTTTAAAAAAATCCATCTTTAAATGTTTAAAGTGGAGAGCATAGCAGAAGACATAGTCCAAATAGATGAGCTAGAACAGTAAATAGTCTGTTATATTTGAATGTTCTCTTATCTCTCCCAATTTTACATATTATAAATTACTGACAATCCATTCAGGAGAAAGAGTAAATTGAATCACTCAGTATTTGCATTAGAAATGAAGTACAGTTCAATAGTCTATGTCCAGTCCTAAAAAGGACTATCAGATATCCAGTTTTCACATCATTTCTGAAAACCAAAGGAAAAAAAAAATCTATATACCGTTTTAATTCCTCTCTTCCTGTAGGTCAATTAAAACCAAGTCCATAAATCCGCAGGCAGTGCCAGACCTTTATTATTTAAATGTCTGAAATTCATGTATATTTTCACAAGGCCAATTAAAGATACTAAGATAAACACTACAGCATATCCTTAAAATATGAAAACAGATAAATATATCCTTCAAGCATACTACTGGTAACAGGAACACAGCCCATCAGCAGAGGTGTTAAATAGTTCACTCAATTGAACAGATTTTCAGCCCACTTGAATACTGCTCTCCAGTTCTTGCCTAGCCTTAAATTATTGCAGTCATTAACATATAATCATTAAGTTGTACCATGCTGTGTTTGCCTGTTACAGAAAAGCCAGAGAGCTCTTCCACAACCAAATAATTATTAGGACACTGGTTCACTGTTCATTTAGTAACTTCTGACAGGTTTGAATCAGATTGTCTCCAGGCAAATAAATGCTAGTGGTTAAAGGTAAGATCCACAGCACTGTCTAATATACAAATAATAAATGCTTAACAGTGGGGACTCTCCTCTGCTCAGATCTCTGCTAATTAATCTGTGCACGTGCCTGCCAAATCTCACCAGGTTTCCCTTTCTTCACCCAATATTTGTTCAGCAGGGTTACCTTCGGTGCCATTGTTAAGGGCAGTAAACATTCCCATTATGTCATTGTCCATACTAGTATATTATCAGAATCTTCAACACACTTGAGGCTGTGATGCTAAATGAATTGTTCCAGGTAAAGCACATATTTTGGGTAATATCCCATTTTTCTAGGTGAAAATCTTTACTTGATATAGTTCAAAAGACTTTTGGGCTTGCTTTGGGAATGTCCGTATAAAATGAGTTTTGTAGTCTGTGAATCTGATTGTTAGTTATCCCTGTGGACGCTACTTCACACAAGTTCCTCTACTGAGTCTAAATGAATTCTGCTATAAATGAGTAACAGGTTGCAGTGTCAGACTCTATAAATTAGAGAAGTAGCACAGAAAAGTGTTCTACAAAAATACGAAAAATAATTATTACCAAAATTAATTATTACATGATACTTTATTTTTGACCTTGCACAGAAATTGCAGGTAAAGGTTGATACACGTAAATGTATAAAAAATGGGAAGGGAAGGGAAGGGAAGGGAAGGGAAGGGAAGGGAAGGGAAGGGAAGGGAAGGGAAGGGAAGGGAAGGGAAGGGAAGGGAAGGGAAGGGAAGGGAAGGGAAGGGAAGGGAAGGGAAGGGAAGGGAAGGGAAGGGAAGGGAAGGGAAGGGAAGGGAAGGGAAGGGAAGGGAAGGGAAGGGAAGGGAAGGGAAGGGAAGGGAAGGGAAGGGAAGGGAAGGGAAGGGAAGGGAAGGGAAGGGAAGGGAAGGGAAGGGAAGGGCATCTGTTTTCTAGGCACAGGTGTAGCAATGTACTCAGGCAATGAGAAGAGAATGTGTTAAAATTATCATTTGGGGGCGGAGGGTAGGTCAAGTCAATTTTTACATTTAGGAGTGTTTTATGTGCAAAAATGCTGCTATTACCAATAATGTCAAGAAGTCAGTTACTTTCTGCATGCTCAGCTTGGGCACAGGCATGCCTCAGCCCTTTTACTTCTTCCTCTGCCTCCATATATTGACTGAAAAGTCCAATTCAGACCCAAGAAGAAATGGTACTTCAGGCTTGAGACATATTCAACATTTCTTCAAAGTGGACAAGCACCGGAGAAACTTTGTGAAAGGTGTTAAAGGCAGCACAAATAAGACAGAAAAAAGATGTATATACTACAGTCCTTCCAAGCTTAGATCTATCAGTCAAGCTAAATCGAGTTTTATCAATCAGTGACAGCAATTCTGGTGAGAATTTTAGAGAGCATGAGAGATGAGCAGATCAGTTCAAAATATTTTTTCTTTTTCTGGCACTCAGAGTAGCAAAAGTGCTATTTTGTAGTGTGAGGTTCAAATCTATCTGCAACAGGCAAGAACTTTGAGAAGAAAAGTATGTCTATATTTGTAATCACTTCTGAATTAGAAATAAATAGTTATTGACTATCATATATATATTTAACTTTAATTTCTCAATCCAATTAAAATTTCCACAAAATGACAGAATGTACTGGATGAAAAATAATTTACCAGGGACAATCCAATTGATTTCAAAAACGTGATACTCTCGTGATACAGTACCATTCTGATCTAAAATAAGCACTTCATGAATCACTTGTATATTATTTTGGGGGAAAAACCCGTACTTAACAAAAAGGGCTAGTTTGTGTCAAAGTTATTTGCAAAGAATACAGAGTGCTTTCCCCCTACTTCATATTCCCAGCTATGATAAAAATAGCTGTATGTCATATCATATACCAGTTTATTCATAAAGCCATACTCTGCTGGGAAATCTTTGTGCTTTGACTTTGATAGGGTCATCATAGGTATATGTCAAGGTACAATTTGTGCTATAATATTTACAGCTGATTTTTCCCCTGCATTTAATATAATTAAGTTTAGTATTGCAGTATCACTACATCAGCAAAATGTCACCACGAGCTAGATCCTCATGCCCTTATATAGAGTGAATAGAATAAATGTCTTGGTGCTTGTTTTATAGTAAGGTACAATTAACTGTGATTGCACATACCAAAGCTTGAGTTGAGCCTTGAAACCATGCATCAGTGATTCTTTTCTGGCTGGGCACGAAATTTATAAATTTCAATAAACTTCCTTTGTAAAAGACCTTTTTGTATGCCATTATTCTGAGGTATTATTGCTAAGGAAAGAGAAATTCCATTATTTAATACACATTGCTATTTTAGCACTGGCATCTGGAATTCAACTACACAAACTTTGTGGTAAACCAATGGCAATATCTGAATTAAAGTTCCCTTTTTCACTCTTCAACATCTTTTATCCTGAGAGAAAAACAAAGAGTATCCACTGTTGAATTCTTTCTGATTCTGTTACTAGTTAATAAGAAGTTTACAGCACTGCTCAGTAACAAAGATAATTCAAAAACAAAAATACATCTTCAGAGATGCATTTTAATAAATATAAAATGTAACACCTTATGTACTCTCATAGTCTTAATAGATTATGCATGTGCTATGTGTCACATTGTCTAAGCAACAGCTGGTTTTACCACTAAGGGAACATATTTCCTGAAATTCAAGGGGCAGAAATTTCAAAATATGAAATTTTGGGATTCAGGAGATAAGACAGGCATTAGCTGCCATAATAAATGGTTTTTCTCTGTGTGGTTTCTTCTGTTTTTCTTTGATTTTGCTTGCATTGCTAACAGCCAGATTCAAGACATGGACTAAAACAGGCCATTCCAAGTGCTTTGGCAATTCCTTTGCTCTTCAGATAAACTCACATTTATTTTAGATATCTCATACCTGATATTGTACCCAATAAACTCATTATTGCCTCTGGGAGACCATTGTGGACTTTACTTTTGAGGGACACATTAGGACTCTTTCTGAAGGGATATGCTCTAATAATACTTTTTTTTTTTTTTTTTTTTTTTCAAAGTGTTACTGCAGGGGCCAGTCAATGAACAAACTGATCTGATTTTCACTTTGCTCTTTGAGAGTAGTAATACAATTCAGTCCTTAACTGAGCAAATTACGCAGCCATGTGTGCCCACTCACTGTCTCTCATTCCTCAGGGAGTGGAGCCTCTGCTTTTACCACATTCAGCATAAGGCAAACAACTCATGTTCTTTATCTTCATTCATTTGTTTGTTTATTTATTTACTTACTTATTTTACTGGTAGCTGGAGTAAGAAAGTACTTTACTTCTCTGTGCTCTAATACATCCAGTAACGCTCTGCAAGCACTTTGATCAGCTGGCTTGCAGAGGCCAAGAACAATAAAGATCGAAAAGACATTTCCCTGCAAACCTGAACATTTCTGACTACAATGATAATTAATGTTTTTGGAACACTCCCTCAGAAGACTCATACTAAAACTAGAGTTGGAAACAAGTAGGACATGATTTTTGGGTGGTCAGTACTGGACCTTAGTCTGTATGTTAGTAGAAATAAGAGGAATCAGATACCAATCAAATGAACACAGAGCTAAGAAATCCTTTGCTATCTAAGTGGGTTTCAGAAGTAATTTTTGGGAAGCTGAAAACAAAGCATCTAGCATAAGGACCTTTTTTGTTGTTGTTGTTGTTGATGATGTTTTAATTATTGTTTTATTTTAAAATAGAATCTGTTGACTACTCAATAAGCCAGAAGTAATGAGAGGAAGGAATGGAAAAACTTTTCATCAAGTAACTTCCTCTTTGAGTGCAGTAAATATACAGTACCCCAGAGAACAAGAAACTGAATGTGATGCTTAGTGGACTAAGAGTAAAGAAGAAGTAACAATGTAGATGCAAGTACAGCTGGGGAATTTTACTAAATTAATTCAAGATATGTCAGTTTAACAGTAAATTTAGAAAAGACTGAGAGGTTTTGCATGAGTGTGAGTGCCACTGTTTGCTCCTTGTATGTTATACAGCTAGCAGAATTTCTTAAAGTAAAGTAAAGTAATTCCAATGTTCCAATATTAACTTGGATATAGGGTCTTGCAAACCAGTTCTGCTTCCAAGGTGTAGTAAAATGTCACCGAAGACTTGGAAGGTGCTGTAAAACATGCAGTATTTCTATATGCAAAAGTTAAAATTGAAATGGATTTAAATTATCTTAGAAGTTAGGATTAAAGCATAGTACACTCTTCTTAAATTGGTACAAGATTCTAAAATCAATAAAGAAACTCAGTAAAGACAAATGGAAATAAGCTCATACGTGGGAGAGATTATCAAGTTCAAGAACACAAACCAAGACTTCTGAGGATGGCATAAGGATTGAATTAAATATAAATTATCCATAATTTATGTTTATGGCTTCTCCCTAATCATAAAAAGTTAGTTTCTGTATTGGGTTGTATCAAGAGGATCATCATAATAAATCAGTCTTGATGGAAACTCCTGGATAATAGTTCTGTTTTGGCTTTACTTGAAACAAAACACGGGTTTAGGGATGGTGCATTTCAAATAGAATAGAAATCTGTAGAGGGAAAAAAAAGAAAAAAAAAAAGGAACAAAGCAATGAGAGAGTATGAATGCCCTATAACATAACATAAAATGTAAAAGAAAGCACAGTACTAGCAATACAATTTACAAGGAAGAAATCTTATGTCACAAGCCATTATCATTTGTTTTAGAAGAGGATGAGAAAGGGAATAGTGTCCTGGCATGGGAGAATGCAATTAAGTATTAGAGGATGCTTAATAATTATTTCTGGCAGAAGAATCAACTGCAAGGAAGTTGACTGAAATAAACTCATTTGAAATAATCACAGCAAGTCCTGGGGCTGTAGGAATATTTGCATCAGTTCTACCATGACTCAGGAGGATGACCTACTACGGATGACTCACTTGAAGTCTCTTCCAACTTGTGTAATTCACAGATACTCATTTCTGAGTGTTTACTTATTTAAACTAAAATTCTAAACTGGAAGTGAAAACCTATGCCTCAAGTTGTTCAGTGCTGGAAGTATAAACTGTCATTTAATTTTTTTAACTTAGTTTAAAATATATCAAAGGTAAATATCTCTAAGTACCAAGCCAATATACGTCAAGGAATTAAGAAGCAGATGGCAATGGTAAAGAATCATGTCTTTCTCTACCCTTCTCCACTAGCCAGATTTTCTGTTCTAATGTAACACAACATCTGTTCCTAATTCCAAAGCAGACCAGACTATTGTGGAATCATAGCAGATGTGCTGTTTTGGTTCAGATTATATCTAGCATGATTTATTAAATTTGTAGAGTGGCATCTGCAACACTATTAACTAAGAAATAGTAGTAATTAGAAATAACAGAGTTACACCAACATGAGTTTGATATTAATGCAAATAGAAAATCTAAATGTGGGATTGGAAAGGGGTGATAGTCCAAAGTAATTCACAAAGTTAATAGCGAATCAAGAAGTGAGACAAATTTCTTAAATATTAATCCATTGTTTTATTCATTAGACTGTACAGCTTACCAAATTTGTTTCTTTCCCACCAAAAGAGGAATACTGGAGAAATAAAAGGAACCTATGCATCAGAAACTATTTATAGATGATTGTTGTCTTTTTCTACTCGGTAGGAAATTATTTTGAAAGTTATAACAATAAAATTTTATAGATAGGGTTAGTCTTAGAATAGAGCTTAAGTACCAAATGCAGGAATCAGACATAACTTTTCTGTCCTTACGCAGAATGGAGGTAGTCCAACTCCCTTCTAACAGTCTTGGAAGTATCAAAAGTCTCTGGTTTGAATTTGAATTTTCATAGAAATCCTACTTCTTCACATGTACGAAACTTGAAATTTTTACAGAGCTGAATAGCTCTGCAACTGTCTTATGATCATACTTAACTAAGAGTCATCTAACACTCATTTGTGGCACTAGCCAAGCACATCCTCAGGACTGAGCTCTTTTCAAAATAGACAGGTTGTCTCTCCTCTTTCAAAAAATTCTTGGAAGAGTATGCATCTCCTCCATATTATTATAGAGTTCAGCTTTATTAAAAACACTGAGAATTATTCCTCTGAGAATTTGCTTACATTCCACACAGAAGAGTTTTCTAGACATCAGACTATATTAGAGAGCCTTTTTCTACATTAGTATCTTGATGCTGAAAAAGAAATCAAAAGGGAAGACATCTGTCATGAAACTAGACAGAGAGAACTAGTGTTAAGAAGCATGATTTAGTACACAAATAGCTAAAAAATTCAGCTAAGAGGGAGGATATGTATTTTTGTTGCTTCCCAAAGTCTGTTCATTTTATTGGGAGTGAGGTTTTTTTTTTAAAAAAAAAAAAAAAAAACACACAAAAAACATAAATCACCAGTAGAAGAATGGTGAGAACTCTTCTTCACTTCAGTGATTTATTAGTCTATCACATTATATGCACTCATCAACTCTTTTTTAGTACATATTGAAGCCTTTGCAGGCATAGCTTAGTAAGTCAATTGTTAGGATAGTCTTATAAAGCTTCAGATATGTTGTGGGTTTGTGTGTGTGTGTGTTTTTGTTTGTTTGTTTGTTTTTCTTGTTTGTTTAAAACCTTTCAGATATAAGCAATGTATGGTTTCTAGCATCTTGGACAGGATATCCATTAGCAGCATAATTAAAAACAAAAACAAACGAAACAGAAAAACAAACAAATACAAAAACACTTTGAAGAATGTTGGAAGTTGTGGATTCCAAATATACAGAGGTACCTTTCTGTGCCTCTTTGGACTCACTCAAAATTCAAAAGTGTTTGTTTCCACTAGATGAAGGTGACAATATACCTATACTGTCAGGCAGGTTCTTGTTTAGTGTTTCTTATTTTGGTTTCTCTTTGGATATGCGGTTACATCCTACATGATGGAGAAGACATGCTTAGTAGTGCTTGCCATTTTCCTGGTCATTAACAAACTCTTCCTGCACTCTGACTGTGTCTCAGGAGGACACTCTACCCCCACTTAGAGTACTGCATCCAGGCCTGGGTCCACCAGCACAAGAAAGATGTTGATCTGTTAGAACAGGTCCAGAGGAGGGCTACAAAGTTGATCAGAGGGCTGGAAAACCTCTCCTATGAAGAAAAGTTGAGAGAGCTGGGGCTGTTTAGCCTGAAGAAGAGAAGATTCCAGATTTGACCTTTCTGCAGCTTTTCAGTACTTAAAAGGGGCTTATAAAAAAGATGGAGAACAACTATTTGCTTAGTCAGATAATGACAGTACAAGGGGGAATGGTTTCTAAACCATTCTAACTAAACTAAAAGAGGAGAGAGTTAAATTAGATGTTGGGAGGAAATTCTTCACTCAGAGGGTGGTGAGGCGCTGGAACAGGTTGCCCAGAGAATCTGTGAGCTTCCCTGGAGCTTCCCTGGAGCTGTTCAGGACTAGGTTGGATGAGGCACTGGGCAACCTGGTATAGTGGGTGGCTGTTGGAGTGTGGCCATGGGGGTCGACAAGCCCCATGGTTGGCAATAACATTGGACTCTCAACAATGAGGCCATGAGGAATGTAAAGAGTTTAGAAGGAACAAAGAAGGGTGATTCAGGAGGTGCCTTGCTGTCTTGGGCTGCTGGTTCTCCAGCCGTTAAGATATGGAAGTTACTGGGTGTTTGCTGTTGCCGGACAAAGTTGTTGAGCAATGCATAGTTAGTGGAAAAGTACTGCTGTAGAGTGAATGGGATAAGAAGGGAGCCTGTTGTCAATATAAGGAGTTGAAGTTATGTCCTCAATAAAGAAGTAGAAGCTATTGATCCTTAAAGAACCCTGGTGTCTGTGTGGTTGTTGCGCCACAGGTGGCATCCTTGCCTATGGCAAGGGGGCTGGAACTAGGTGATCTTCAAGGTCTCTTCCAACCCAGGCCATTCTATGATTCTATGATATGACTAGGCTGTCTATTCCATTGATGGATGAAAAGCATCTACCCACAAGTAAGATTGCCACATATGTCCTGAATCCAGACTATTCTGTGGCCTGTCCTCCTGACATACTGATCCAGTCCAGATCCTTCTCTGCTCTGCACACACATGCAGAAGCATGCGTAAGGCTGCTGTAAGGCCTAGGTCCAACAAAATCTTTAGGTTTTTATTTCCTATGTCCTCTATTATCCTATTCAGTAGGATAGAATCATATAATCATATAATGGTTTGGGATAGAAGGGGCCTTAAAAATCTAATTCCAACCCTCCTGCCATGGACAGGGACACCTCCCACTAGATCAGGTTGCTCGAAGTCCCATCCAACCTGGCCTTAAACACTTCTAGGGATGGGGCATCCACAGCTTCTCTGGGCAACCTGATTGATGAAAATCAATCACCCGGACATCAAGTTGTTGAACGCAACTCTGAGTGGGATCATCGAACAAATTCCTTATCTACTGATAAGGATCTGTCCATCATATCTGTGTCTCTTCAGTTTAAAGACTGAAGGATCAGTCATGAAGGATTCAGTTTAAGGATCATGTGAGACAGTGTAAAATGATGTGCATGAGTTCAGGTACGATGTCAGTTGCTCTTACCTTATCCACCAATGCTGTAACCCCATCGTAGAAGGTCACCATATTTGTCACCCATGTTCTGCCCTTAGTAAGGCCATGTTGGCTGTCACTTCCTTATTTTCCATGTGCCTTAGCATAGTTTCCAGGAGGATCTGCTCCATGACCTCGCCAGGCACAGAGGTAAGACTGACTGGCCTGTAGTCATGTACTACATAGGTTATGAAGTTAAGAATTTAAATGTGAGTTTAAAGACTCTCTGTTTTGAGTTTGTGCCTAAAATACAGTTTTGCAGTCTTTAGCTTTCAGTTGTACAAGGCTGTTATTTTTATGATCCTTTAAGAGTTTTTTCTTTTTAATAATCTTGTTGTGGTTTAACCTCAAAAGGCAGCTCAGTACCACAGAGACACTCGTTCACTTTCCTCAGGTGGTACAAGGAAGATAATCCAAGAGGTAAAAGCAAGAGGAATTATGGGTTGAAATAAAACAAGTTAACTGGGTAAAGCAAAAGCTGAGTGCATAAACAAAGCAAAACAAAGAATTTATTTGCTGTGTCCCATTGGCAGGCAGGTATTCAGCCACTTCCAGGAAAGCAGAGCTCATTGTGTGTATTTCTTGGTAAACTGAACATCCCCCACTCCGCCTTCTTTACCCCAGCTTTTATTGTACAGCATGGCACCATATGGTATGGGAAATATCTTTGGCCAGTTTGGGTCAGCTGTCCTGGCTGTGCCCCCTCCCAGCTCCATGTGCACCAACAGCCTCCTTGCTGGCAGGGCAGCACAAGAAGCTGAAAAGTCCTTGGTTCTGTGTAAGCATTCTGCAATGATGGAAAACAGTGGTGGGCTATCACAACTATTTTCATCAAAAGTCCAAAACACAGCATCACACAATCCTCTATGAAGAAAAATAATTCTATCCCAGCCAAAACCTTGACACTATCAGGCATCTGTTCTGAATTAATTCTGGAGTACTTTGAAAATTGAAAATATTTCTCCAAAGACCTTGCAATGAAAGAAATCTTTTCATTTTACATAATGATAGACTGCATAATATTTCTTTTATTTGGATTTACTAAAAAAATTTGATTATGACTGAGTAGTGGTCCTAGTAAGTAGTGGCCAAAATTAACAATTTTAGAGAAACTTTCATATTAAAAAAAAAAAAAAAGAAAAAATACTTTAAATCTTTCTAAAACACATCATTTCTCTCTCTCTCTTCCTTTTTTTTTTTTTTTTTTTTATTTTTTTTCCCTCCCAGAAACATTTATGGCATTCATAATATATTTTAGAATGTTAGTGAAATATCTGTCTATTAAAAAGACTGAACAATGAATAAAATTTGTGAATAGGAATTTCATCCTAACTTCAAGAATAATGATGGAATTTAACAAACCATAGAAATATGTGTAAATATGTAAAAATAAATAAATAAAAAAATAAATTCACTTCCAATTAATTGTGCCAGCCAATTATCTAAAAGGAATAATGCAGCAAAATATTTCAAGCAAAAAACCATTCATTAGCTTTTGTGTCAGACTGACGTATGAACAAAGTGATGTTTATTTGGGTGTAAGAGTCAAGGTGCAGGAAGAAGGGATTTGAATGTCAAAGGTATTCCATAAACAAAAGAGTAAATTATTTTTCATCAAAATTATTGTTTTGCTAAGATAGCACAAAAATAGTCTATTCTTTCTGTTCAGTGGGTGTCTTTCCAGCCTTTAAAACAGTTTTTGAGTTGTCATACTTGTGAACATCAAACAGCTACTCAGCCTGTGTGCTTCATTATTTTTACCAAATTATGGGTTTGAAATAGAGACAAAGCCATCTTCCAAATCTATTTCCTGCTGAATTAATAAATAACTAAAGACTTAGACACGTGTATGACTACACCTAAATTTTTGAACACCTTATCATTCTTAATGAATTTATCTGCAATACTGCCCTGTGGCTAGCAAAATACATGTAATATCCTGAACAAGCAAGGGATCAGGCAAAATAGGTGACTTATCTAGTGTTCCATAGGAAGCCAAAGAAGCCATAGAATAATAAACCATTCCATTTAATCTAACACATTTTCTATAGGTTGTTTTTTTTTCACTGGAAAAGTTTGGTGGTGTTCCTTTCAACACACCATACAAAATGGAATTCTTATCCATTAATTAAACACTAGCTATCATACCTGTTTCACCTTTACCCCACTACATCTTTGGCTACAAATGCTTCTCATTTCTTCTTATTAAATATTTGTTAGTCATTAAGTTTCAATTTTCAATTTTATCAGTTTTCAATTTTATCAGTTTACAGAGCAACTGTTGATATCTCAGAAGTTCCACTCACGTGGTGTACTGATAAATTTCATAGAAACTCAGAAGATCTGTTTGTTTAGATGGTTATTTTCTTCAAATCCCACAGTATTGCAGAATTTATCACAATCAAGACTTTTAGCCATTCACAGTAGGATGTTGTTTTAAGCATTAGGATATGCCTGTTTTTAATCTGGTTACATGCTCAGTGTTCTGTATATATAAAGGCATGGCCATGACATTAAACTATGTGCATAGAAATATCTGATGGGGAATTTGTGGAGGTTCCTATTGACTCTTTGTAGGCTTCTTGCAGTGATAAGTAGATATTTACTTAATTTAGTAAAAAATCAGGGCAGTATTATTACTGTAATAAAACTAATAAGCAATGTGATTGGCAGTGACAAGCTTCCTAATGCTGGGAATTCCTACATCTAGCAAATTAAGACGTGCTAAGAACCAGCCTGTCACCAGGAAAACAAATGTTTACAATTATTGACATTGAACCAATTCGTTTTTTTAACTACTTACTCAGCATGTAGTATTTATGTATTTCCTTTGCAAAGGGACAGTAAAGATAAAGATATGTCCTAGTCATTGAGTTGGTACAGGTTTGATGCCAAAAAGAATTATGTAATTTCCTGTATTGTATTTTGCCAAAAAAATGCTGCTAGGTGATTTTATCAATTACTTTTTTTTTTTTATTTTTTTATTTTTTTTTCTCCTGAAACATTTGTTGGCATGAAATATATATATACCAGGAATAATCCGAAAGTCAAGCCATGCTGAGAATGGACCTCTATAATCCTATCACCTGGAAAATAACTCTATACAAAGTAACATATATGTGCCCTGAATCCAACTAACCCATCATTATTTCAAGCCTGTTATATTCTTATATTTTGATAAAGAGTCAATTTAATGTTGTGCAGAAGTACCTGTTCAGAATTATGTCCTGTTTGTAGATGAACTAAAACACATTAGAATGAGGCAAGATCTGATCCAAACGTTATTTTTCACAAATGTTCCAGACTTCTCTATTCATTACAAAAAGCTTATTTCAGCCTACTTTTAGAACAGTTCTCTCAGAACTATTCTAAATAGAATATTTAGAATTTTAATAGAACATTTAGAACAGAATAATGTAGAATAGAACTATTATACATTTGAAATGGTTTTCTTTGGCTAAGAACCAATGAGGAATGTCAAAGTCTTACACCTTGTCATAAAATTTTTGCATACTACCAAAGATCCTTCCCCTTGCTTTGACAGAGAAAGATAAACAGAAAGTTGTTGTTTTCAGTCATTAAATATTTTACCTCTGAGAGGTAAAGTCCTTTTGTTGGTCTAAACTGGAACTAACAAAGTTGAAGATCTCAAATCTCAAGAGCTATGATGAAGATAACTTGTCTTTATCATACTACTCTCATTTTCTACATTCACTTCTCCAGTCCTTAAACAACACAAAAGAAATATAAAAATAAGTGGATTTTGTGATAAAAATGGGAATGTGGTTTTGAAATGCAATTTATAAGCTGAAGACTACATTACAATTGTTTTTTTTAAATCTCATGAATCTTTTGTTAACAGTGGATGATATTAAATCTTCAGTTGCTATTTTTACTCCCAATGCTGGCACAATTTTAATCTGCAATGGCTGCGCTGAAAAAAGGAATCATAATTAGCACAATGAAATTAAGTGCCCTGCCTTTGCATAATTGTTTACCACAAGCAATTGTAGATTACACAAAACAACATGTTTAGCTTGATAAAAAGATTATCATGAGAGAAATATTTAATGGGTAGTTTATTGGAGCAATAAGTATCAAGGTGCCAGACGTCTCCTGGGAATAGATAAATCTGTAAGGAAGTGTCTTTATAGTTCTAGTTACCACTTTAGGCCATTTACCCAAGTCATTATTGATGCCCAGGAAATTCTAAGCTGAGATGTTCTACTTAAATATTTTATATTTATTTTTGGAGTTTTTGCCTTTTCCTTGACAGAAGACTAAGTTAGAAACTAAGTTAGAACTAAGGATAAATGAAGGGAGAAGTTAGATATCATTTATAGAGTTAAGAAAAAGGTCTATAAGGCTGTGGGGATAGTAGGAACTTTTGTCTAAGATTTCTCCCTTGTTACTACAGAGTCAGGGCCACTCTCACCCACTCAATAGGAGGATCCTTTCTTCCGACAGCCATGTAGTTGGTTGCAACATTATGATCACTGTAAATAAAACTCAGAAATCCTCTCTACCATTTGGCTACTTAAATCAACAAAGTACATCAATTCTGAAATGTAATTTTATGTGTTCTAACCTAAGGAAGTTTTTCTGACACAAGGTTTGAATATCTGGCATGCAACAATGCTTCATCCAGTGTTTTGATCAATAAAACTCCACGGGGAGATTTTAGGTTTCTTGGTGTGAAAAGGACCCAAGCTGTGATTCAATGTATTACTTTCACTAGGTTCGTAACTTGTACATTGCTTGAGAGTGCAAAATTGTACATTCTGTTTTGATATTACTGGAAAAGGTTTTTGGTTTATCCAAGCCAAAAGAGGAAAAACTCTGAAGCCATTTCCATAGAGTAGAGAAAGTGGTTCAGCTATACAAAATGATGAGGAACAAGCAGGAGCAGGAGTTCTGGAAAGGAATTGTTTATTTGGGGCATCTTTATATCTTTCTTTTGTTAATAGGTAAGTAAGGGCCTGTCAATGTAATTATTCTCCACAAATTCAGTAGTCCATCTACTTACAATTTTCATTTACTGTCTAGAATCTGAGCAGGGAGAAGACCACCTGCTGTATACCAGGCTCTGGATCTGTCTTACCATAATTGCAAATTTTTCCTCTTTTCCTTTCAAATTAAAATGATTTAAGTACAGAGAATATGGGATAGGGGTAGGTGGAGAATGAATGCATCAGACACATTTCTACATGAAATCCTTGTTGAAAATGACTCTGATATAGAAGTACCCAAAATAACTTTACAGTAATGTCAGCTCTTATTATTTGTAGATTATTTGTAGATAGATTATTTCATTTGTAAATAAACATGTCCAAAAGAACAAATTTTCTGGCAGAACTTATTAACTCAGACACTTTGCTGTACTATTGTGCTTCCACCATTTCCTAATCTCAGCTGGATCTACACAGCCCCACAGGGCTGTGTTTGAATTAACAAGTCTTATTATTTGAGGGATTGGTGTGGTGGTGCTGAGACATCTATGATGACTTGGGACATTCTGTGCAGGCTGAGAAATAGTAAATAGTTGTATTATATGGTTCTTGCATTTTCCAGGGTATCCTCATTATAAACAATAGAAAGCTTATTACGGTTTCATCATCAGTTCTGGTCATCTACAAAGCAGAAGAGATCTCAGTCTATTAAAAAAAAAAAAAAAAATAGAGTAAAAATTTGAATGTTCAGCTTCATTGGACTCATGCACAGCTGCAGCTAGCTACTGGAAATAGTTAAAGCAAGAGCTAGTATGTGTATCCTGTATGCCTATTACAATTTGGCAGTATTTCCATTTCCTATGTTACATTCTGTATTGCCTTAATACAACCTTTTCTTTTAAATGGTGAAGATCAAAACAAGAGAAGAAAAAAAAAAAAGAGAGAGAGAGAGAGAAAAGTCAGAGGACACAGGAGGGAAAGTTAATTTTTCTATGAGCTGTGAAGAAAAATCTTCTTCCCTTATGGTTCTCAATGGATATGTTTGTCACTTTTATCTGGAGGTTGGAGTTTCAGAGACAAATTCATCATGAACTGGGGAAGTCTCTGACCAGAAAAATATATGATTCTCATGGACTGCCCTCACAAGCATTACCTTTGAAGAGACACATTATAATCTCCGTTTTTCAAGACAGGGAGAAGAATTCTATCTAAATTGAATAGCTCAGTTAATAACCTTGATCAATATAGACTCAGTTCGCCTCACATCAGGTTTATCCAAACTTATCTTCATTAGCAGAGAAAGTTGGAGTTAGATACTAAGGATAGTTTGAGCTCTTCACATTACAGACAGCTACTCTGACTTTCACTAAAGTGACAATGCTTTGGCAAGTATAACACAAGAATCTCCTCATCAAAAAAAAAAATAAATATTTCTAATATGTCCTAGATCAAAATTTATTTTAAATGTGGATTTCAATTTTCCTATGTGGTTGTGCCTGAAAAAAGTAGGCATCTGTTGATGAGGTGGTTAAATGTTTCTAGGAGAGTACACTAGTTCAAAATTGGTGTAAGAAGAAAACCAGGTCCTGAGAGCATATGATGTTCTAAGAAATGTTCGTGTTTAAGCATTCACAAACTTCCCAGAAATGCTGCATCATTAAAGAAAGAAATCTGCTTCTGTAAAATGCATTATTCTGAATTTTATCATACATTATTTCTCTCCATATGGTACACTGGAAGAAAGTGTAGAATGATTAGTTTGCATAAAAGAATTTACTGCCAACCCCTTCTTTGATTCCATTCAAAATATTCACATTTTTAAACTGTTTCCTGGACCACTAAAGGGAGTCTCACTAAACACTTCCAGTGTTAAAAACAAAGGGATGTGCTTATTCTGTATGATTTACAAAGCATGGGACTGATTTTTAAAAACCCCAGAGCTTGCATAATCAATAATTTGCCTCTGAAAATGAAACATATAAATAAGCAAATCAGAATATTCAGATACTACTGGGTTACAATTTTACCTGCTTTGCAAAGACCATCTGCCTCTGGGGGCTAATTATCTATTAAAAGACTTGAAATCATTTGCCTTTGAAAATAAAGAAAAAAAAATTGAAAGAACTTGTAAAAGGTTTCTTCAGGTTAAAGTGAGATATGCTGCTACTGGAATCATGTATAGGGTATTTTCATTGGACTTTTTGAAGAAAAAATAATTACAAATTGTACAAATTGCCATCATTTCTTTATGACAACCTGAAATTAAACTGTTCATTTTCTTGGAAAAACAAAACAAAGCAAGACAAAAAAAAAAAAAAAAAAAAAAAAAAAAAAAAAAAAACAAACCCTACCTTACACATGCACATTTTGTTTTTAATTTCTTTGAAAAAACATGGAGGGAGGGAATCAAATGAAATCAAAATTTCCATATAAGGTAATAAAAAACATTTTCTGATTAACTCAATTTTGACAGAACATTTTCCAATCAGCTCTATTTATGTGGAAGATTAGCTCATTTCATTGCTATTGTTCTGTGCAATTCTCCATGGAAATTCAACCAGAGACACAGAGAGGTAATGTTATTGGGACCAGTAATGTAGCTGCCAAGGTGATTTTCTCACTTATTAAAGCAAAACATAGTCTATAATTGGCACTCAGTTTTCTGAGTAATGGCTATACAGATGTGTCATAGAATAGTGAAGGTTCTTGTAAAGACAATGTTTAAGTCACTTGAAACATATCTTTAAAATTAAAGCTTTCCAGTCATGTGGTTATTCAACCAAAGCTAACTTTCTTTAGGTCTCATGCTTAAAGTGTTTTTATGTTTTGTTTTGTTTTGTTTTTCACCTTTCAAATTTTCCACCCAAAATATTTCAGCAAAAAGGTATTTCACTAGAAGGTTTGAATGTAATAATTAAGCCACAATTACTGGATATATAGTAGAAAGCAATGCAAGTATTTCTTGCATATTTGAATTCATCAACACTATAGATGTACATACCTCAGTTTTTGTTCCCTCTATACCACAACAATCAATAGGTACAAGCTTCTTTGTCTCCATCATTGTCAAACTGAATTTGACTATAGCAGTTTCTTTTAGTATTTCCAAATATTTGTTCTTTATTCTGAATTATTAAGATAAAGTATTTAAACCATTAACTGCTTGATATTATCTTCTGCATTCCATTTTTCTATTCATGTGCTGTAAGAGTATAGATGGAGCTTTTATGATAGAAGAAAACTAAACAATTTTGAAGTGACAGTCATGCTTGCAGGATGCTGTTTAATAACAAAATATAAAAAGGCAATTTAATCACTTCTTATATTGATCTTGACATTTATAGCACACGTTATCCATAAATAGTAAAATAATTGAATACTCCAGGTAAGTGGGTTAATGTTTTTTCATGAATTTGGATTATCATATTTTGTGTATTATTTCATAGTCTACATAGCCTTTGTTGAATATCTTTTGATTGCAGGCAATTGAAAAGTCACATTTCCTATATCCTACATCAGTGGTAGTGCTGGGACCAGGCATCTCAAATGAAGGTACAATCTGTTCTCCAATAGAGAGGAATCATGGAAGAACTACACAGAGTAGTTCTTGTATGCCTTGCAGCTAATTGGATTTATATTACTTTGGAAAAAGAAAAAAAAAGAAAAAAGAAAAAAAAAAGAAAAAAAAAAGTATATTATATATATATATTACTTATTTAACCCTTACAATTGTAATTCTGGTGTCCTTATTACCCAAATAACCATATAACCCTTTAGAGAATAATCACTCGCTACCTTACAGTTGGCTATATAATGTATGTCCATTAGTAACAGAATTTAATAATCCATTAGAATGACAAGGATCACTGGGACCCCATAATACTGTAGGCACATCTGCTCTGCTGGGCATAAACCTCCTTGATGTTTTGTGCAGAGCAGGTGATAGAAAAAGATGATACCACTTGGCTTGGGCTTTGGTTTTATGTGCTGATACTAACAATTTTTCAGTTAAAAGAAACAATCTGCTTTTTTTGCAATAACCTTTCTGGGCTAACTTGACAAGGACTCATTCAAATTTGAAATAATGAACTCTGTTATTTTCAGATTTTAGATAATTTGAAGTCATTCTGGGGAGGAGAAATAAAGACCTACAGGTCCATATCTGCAGTTATCTCCAGTAATAACCAGAGGAAGTAAGTGGAAAAAACATGTTCTTTACATTTAGTCTTGCAAAACTCTAACAATTCCTACCAGAACAGAATCTTAGGCAGGAAGCAGAGCCATGTGGGACACCAGCCTTTGTGCAAATCCAGGACTGTGAATACTTCATATTGTCCTTTGCTGTCCTGACTTCCTTGCACTTTTGTCAGTTTTGCCTTAAAAAAAGCTTTCTGTCTTTAGTTTTACTCTTTTTCAGACAAACTCTGAGTGAAATAAAATGATTGGGATGAGGATTAACACAGAGAGAAGATATAGATATAGGAGTGTTTGTTTTTGGTGTAGGTGTCCAAATGAAACAGTTTACAAGTATTCTGGGGCTAGCCTGAAATTGGAAATGCTCCTCTTTACCTCTTTACTTTCTCCACTGTAGCTATCTATATGATAAACTACAGAATACAGGCTAGGAATTTGATAGGTTATGACCTGGGCTCCTAGATCATATCACAATACAGAAACACAAGCAAAAAACAAACAAACAAACAAACAAACAATAAATATCAACAGCTGACCTTCATCTTAGGACAGAAGATGAATGGAATTTTTCTTGAAGATACTAGTCCATTGTATCCATCTGCACTTCTTCCTTTTGCTACCTTCCAGTCCTGGTGAAGACTGGAGTGATACATCTTAATTGAACAAAATAAAAAAAAAAAATCATTTAAGAAAAATAAAATTGTATTTATTATTTGTATTTATAATAATAAATACAAAGAATTAACTGGTTTTCTTTTGGCCACTAAATCCAGTTTATATGGGGCATGTTTCAGTAATCCTAGGAGTTAAGGTGGGTGTTGAGGTAATGTCAAATGGTATGTTGTCTCTGTGTGTCTGTGCACAGAGAGGCAAGTAAAAGTCTGGTAAAAGACGTTTGTGAGTTTTCGTACCAAAAATTTCCCTTAAGAGGAAGTCTTTTTGCCAATTTTAGTGGGATTCACAAGGGACGTGAAAAGGATGAACAGGGCAGATGGGAACAGCAATTAAAAAATGCATTTGTGGACTTAAAAAGATGTTGCCTTTGAAAAGCACATGCAGCACAGACCTCAGCATTTTATACACTGCTGAAGACTATCCTCCAAAGTTTTGATTTATATTAATAATGATGTGAGTTGGGTTTACAAAATTCCTATGTAAGATCCCCTCCCCTAGAACTTAGATCCTGTATTCTCTGACTGATGTATGATACTCCTCTTTTCGTTTCTAAAGAAAAAAATAACTGAATTATTCTTTTTGTTTGCTTCTTTCTGTGTACTGTGTGTATGTACGTGATGCCTTTTCACTATGGAGTCTTCTTGTATTTAAAAGATTTTCATAAAAACACTGAAATGTTGGGTTTTGTTTGTTTATTTGTTTCCTTTTGGAAGATAATACCTAACTCAGGCACATCAGCAAAGAAACAGTGAGTCTTTTCTGTGTTTATGTTGCTTATTAAAGCAATGGCAGCAAAATAATTACTCAAGGTACTGTGAGTGTCTTTTATGGCACAGCTGAAATTAGACACCTTGGTTAAGTTCAGAAATCTCCTTGCTAGGAACAGTATGTTCGCTAACTTTTTCTATCCTAAATTATTTGTAACCTCAAGGTAAGTGATTGAAAAATGGAAGCCTTATGGGGAAACCAAGACATGGGGAGACTATGGTGCTAAATTACATTGTGTCGGTAGCAAAAACATCAATTTACAAACCATCTATATTTACTTGTCAATGAGACTTGGGATGACTTTTCCTCAGCTTTAGACCTCAAGAAAATGAGGTATCTACATCAAAGCTATGCTTGCTGGGGCAGGTGTGAAGCAAATAAATCAGAAAAGGACAGGAATGCAGCTCTGGAAAGAGAGACAACTGGCCTATTTTAGACACATGTCCACTACTCACCATTATTTTAGAAGGAACCTGGAGTTACAGGGTTAGGTATAAATTTAGCTTAGATTTAAGAAAAATGAGTCCCAGTTCTAATTACCGTTCATGTCTTTGGAAATTTGATTTGCCCTGTGCTGGTTAGAGCAACTCACAGTCCAGTGCTGCCAACACTTAGGATGCCTTCCTGTAGGCAGACCTCATAGTCTAAAGAATGCCCAAGACAATGCTACATGACTATAGATTAGCTTCATAATATGGATTTTTATAGTCAATACATTGATTTTCATTTTGCATAGTGCAAAGGAATAATTCCCTTTCTTTTTGACCACAGTAGCTTCCATTTCATCCACAGTTCTAGGACAGGCTTCAGCTACATCCACACAATGGAGAAACCATCTATAGGAAAGGCTTGAGGCTGTATTTACTTCCCATCTGCTTTATCTATCTGCAAAGTAAACTGCAGGGCTGACTTGAAGCTGACCCAGCAGGAGAGTCCCTGGAAGAAAAACGGAGATAAATCAGAAGCTTTAGAGCACACAGAAAAGCAATTTTCCTTCCCATGTGGGGAGAGAACTGAAACAGCTGTGGAGACTGCTGCTGTGGCACTTGACAGAGGAGATGACCATGGAGGCCTGTACAGAAGCACCCCTGGTGTTCTGGCCTGAAAGCGTACCAATTCTACCTGCTACATAGGCAGATGGAATTTACAGGTGACAGATTTCAGGCTGATTGTGAGATTTCTGTAAATGCAAGAAGAGTGGTCTCGAGTGTTACCCTGACTGTCCTGCCTTTTTACAGTTCAGACATGGATAGTATTTAATCTTATTCATTCTTTTTTATTTTCTTCGTTTATGATAAATATCTCTGGGAATGAAATTACTTTGTTCCTCCTCAGTGGAAAAGATCAGGAAGTTATTGAGATTTATGTGTATGATTTGAGTCACTTTGGGACAACCATTTTTGGCTGAAACTGCTGTAAAAACTCAAGGTGAATTAGACAGCTTCATTCTTAGCCTTGTTATTTATTCTAACTCTTAGGCTAACTTAGGGTGAGGGAAATATCAAAAGTATGTGTCAGGACATGGTTCTGAATCCAGCATTAAAGCCCTCAAATCTAAGGATGGAGATTTGAGCCTCTGTTAATTTAACAGAGCCAAAAAGCATAGTGCAGATAAGCTGTTTTTGTTCTGCTGTAAGATAAACTCCTTTGCATAAGGTGAGAAAATAGATCTGACCTCTGTGAGGTTATCTCGTAATAACATGAGAGTGCCTGTTTTTACCATGTCTGCATCCTGGGGTAGTTAGCACTCCTGAGGAGCCGTGAGGTAGAAACTCACAACTCCTGTAACAATGAAGACAAACGCGGAATTTGATATACAAATGTGTTCTCCCATCAGGACTTTAAAAGAACTTCAGAACATGCTTTGTGACTAACACAGTGATGGAAAAGCCTCCTTGCTGTTATTTTGCATTGATGAGGGTGGCTGCAGACAATTGACATGCACCTTTTGTATACCTACATCAGCCTGTTGATCAACAACTTTCCCAGCCAAACTCTTCAGAGAGAAGCCTTAATCGGTACTGTCACAAAATATGTCTTGCTGCCTTTCTCTTTCAATAGAGGTGTAAAATGCACTAAAAACTTCAGAACAGCAGAAAGCCACATCATCACAAACTTGACATTGTATGAAGCTGTAAACACAAAATAAATCAACCATGTTCAATGCAAAAGAGAGTATTTAAAGCAGTGTTTAAAAGTACTGTTTTGGGGACATTAAATAGACCTGTGTACATCTGCTATTACTTTTACCATCTTTTATATCCTGTGTTTCCCCATCTCAAATGTAAATGTTATTTTTCATCCTGTGGCACTTTCCAAATGCCAAAGACATTTCAAAACATTCTACCTTCAATTATTTTTCTTTAATTTTAGAAATTTTTGTCCAAAGAGTGTGGTTGCTGATGTCAACATTGCTATAAAGATCAGCATTGCATCCCTGGGTTTTATAGTTGGGCTTGCATCCAGGTCACCACTTGAGAGCAAATTCATGTCTTTGTAAGCACTGATTCTTTAGAATTTCCAAAGTCACCAAAATTCAAGGTGACCTGGTGCTCCAAAGGTTCAGGTTAGTAAATTTTAAAATGTTTGAGGAGAGAGTCTTGTGTAACTCCCTTGATTGCGAAATTCCTCTCCTATTTTTTTAATGTCTACATAGACCAGATGGCTATTTGCTTTCTAGAAGTCTGTTGAGAAGAATGATAAAAAGGTTCAGGTTATTTGAAAGGAATAGTGTGTGTTGAAATGTTAAACATATTTTATGTTTAGTAACCTACTGGCTGAATTCAGAGCTTAGTACAGGAGGTGCCAGAGGAATGTGGTATGAATTATCCTACTGTTGCTTCTGTGTTACATTCTGTAAATTTTGGCACCTTCAGTTCTTTCTGTGTTCCCTGAAATTATCTAACACAAAGCAACACTCACAAGTGAGGAAATAGCATCTATTTGATCACCCTTGCAGATAGCTACATTGCCTCATTCCCTTACATTGCTTGACCTCCATGGTAGCTGTAGTCAGAAACTTTCTGATTAAATATTTTTTTCAGTAGGTTCTGCTTAAAAAATAAAAAAATGAAAAAAATCATGGGAAGTGTCTGCTTACTACACTTACTACTAAATTTGGGGGATTTATTTGTTTGTTTTATCTTTCCCAGCACAAAACCAGATAGTCACTTTTTTATTTTCATTGTATCAAATATTGTATCAAAAAAAAAAAAAAAAAAAAAAAAGAGGGAAAAATATTTTTATTTGGGGAGGGGACAGTAGCTGAAAAAGAGAATTATTTTCTAGGGAAGAAAGTAAAAAAGAAAACAAATAAAAACATACACAACTGACGGGCTTTGTTATTTACACTTATTCCATAAGGGTTCTTGGGAATCTATCTTGATGTGATCATCCTAGCAGACAGACACTGGTGTCTGTCAACAGAGGAAGGCATAACATGGAGTATTCTGAGTTTAATTCACACTTATACTTTTCAGCACTCCATATGTATACCTGATTGCCCAAGGTTCCCAAACTGATCCTGGCTATGTATTTTTCCATGTTGCCCAGTCAATCCAGACAACTACTTTAGAACACTCTCACCTCCATGGTGTTCATAAGGACAGTGTCATCTGTACAGCAGGAGCATTCCATTACCACAAAGGGCATTCTCCTTCAGCTGGCATACTCAGAAAACAGCATATACTCTTAGAAAGACTGCTGTAGAGGTTAATCATTACGTATTTGGAATTCAGACACGTATGGCCAAGATGACATTGATCTGTGATACAGTGATGAGTCTTTAATAAAGAGGTTTCTGTTAATTTAATACTTTGTGGTAGTTCCTTGTATATTAGCATAGGTACAGAACAGTAAGTCGAAAGTTGATTATTTCTTGTTTCTAGGAAGATATGATGTCTTTTTTTTTTTTTTTTTCTTTTTAAATGGCATTACAATGGCCTACTTATCAACTTACTTTCTCATAGTCCTGTAGCAAAATGAGCCAGATGAATGGAAGTGACAAAGACTGTCTTTGAAACAAATTATTTATAAAAAGAGTATGTAATTAATAAGAAATGAAAAGAGCGAATATTCTGACTTTAGTAACAGTAGTGGTAGTGTATTTCTTGTTATATACATAATGATGAATACAGTATAGAAAAAAAAATGTTTACTGTTGATTTTCGACACTATCATATGTGGATTTACAATCTTACATCTGCATGAACAATTTGCTCTAGTTAAATACCCCTGACTGAACACAGTGGAAATGGACATCCATGTGATGTAAATAAGACCTTAAATTATTTTCATCCACAATAACAATATTCAAAATTCTGTTTCTAGTTCTAAGAGAACATAAAACTAGACCAGAATGTTTAGTTTATTCTTGGGTTTCCTGATCTAATACAATGTTTTTGAAGTTAGAAATTTCCCTAGTGCCAACTGAGGAAACTAGATCTCAGCATTTCATGAAGAATCTTTTAACCTGCCCCGATTCCATTGAGCAATGTGCTGAAAATAGTACAGACACAGCTTTTGTAGAAAGGCAATTTCAGTGCTATCACTTCTAAATTGAGAAACCAGACTACTGATGTACCCAAAGGAATACACATCTGTGTCTGAAGCTTTAATGTGCTATAGGATGTCTTTCTTACTCAGTTTAAATAGGGCTGAATTGCAATAGGTGAAAGTTACTGTGGGGTAATATCTGGGCAAGCAAGGGCAATTAATTTGTCCCTCAGTTTCTGGCTGTGGGAAATGTGGCTAGCAATTCAGCATATTTCATAATAATTATAGTAATTATTACATATAAAGTAAATTATATATAAACAACCACTTTGACATAAATGTTTAACAGAAGCACAATATACTTAGAAGGATGACTTGATCTGTCTCAACTATGCAGAAAAGGGAAGGAATTCTGAACATTCATAATCCTTTTGCTTTGTGATTCCATTAGGGAATTAATCTATTAACTAAATAATTAAATGCATTGTGTGCCAAATCCTGCATAAGTCATGACAGAAAATAGGCCAGTAAACCATTTATGATCTTCATTACACTCATGTAATTGTAGCAATAGATTGGTATCTTGGGTTTGCACAGCAGCATGTGTGGGATGGTCTGTGCTTTCACAGGCTGTACAGTGGTAGAAACACTACTCATTGAGAAAGATTTCTACCACTGTAAGCAAGAGAAGAAATAGGTCATTAATTTGATTAGAATTTTTGATTGAGCCTAGGTGCAAGATCAGGCAAGGTAAGCACCTGCCTTGGGCAGCAGTACGTAGCAGTGTCTGCATCCCATATTGTTTGTGCTATGGGGGATCTGCTGATGATGATGGAAAGGAACATGGGTGGAGGGGATTACTGTTGCCTACCTCATGGCTAGGTATTGCACTAGTTTAGCTTGCATTACCAGCTAGGGAAGGCTGTCTCCTCTCTCTGATCCAGTTTGCTCTGTAGCTCTACAGCATGGCTTCCCTAGGCAGAAGTGACCTAGTGACCTGACCTGGGGTAGAAAAATCAATTTTGCAACACTCCCTTCTGAGAATAGCTGAGCCATCTCTGAGGAGTTCTAAGCTACAGCATAGTTGCTGAAGTTATGTTTGTTCACAGGATGCCCTAGAAACCTCAGAAAGAATTAGTAAGAGCAGAATAGCCAAATATTTTTTAAAAGGCAACAAAAAAAACCTGTCAAACACTTCATCCAGCCCATCTAATTTTAAACTACAGACCAAATCACTTATTAAACTATAATTATAATGCAAAAATTACCTTGAGACACAGCTAAGAAACATAATGGGTACTAAGGACTTTGACACTCAGGAAAATTATAAGCAATAATTAGAATAGTTTAGAAATGTTTCAGAAATTCTACTTAACACTTTGTTGATGTAGCAAAATATTGTAAGGCCTGAAAAGAAGTAAAGTTAATCCAGACTGCTCTACTTTCCTTTTCATAATTTCCTGCAAAGAATGCAATAAAATACAATGGAGTAATTCTAGATGCTAATAAAATAATGCTTCATTGTTCTTCATGGAAATTAGTGATGCATAATAATGCATGTCATTACTGCTAGTGAAAGCCATAGTAGAAATCATTATTGAATTTTAATGAATGAGTTAAATGCTTGGGATTGTCAGAAACATAATTATTGGAGAAAAATTAATTCTGGCATTCTGTAATTACTACTTCAAATATTGTGAGGTTTCATTGAAAGGACTATCTGAAATAATTTCTTAAAAAAAAAAAAAAAAAAAAAAAGGACATACTAGGAAGCATTTTATATGCAGGTCTTTTGATTATAGTAGTCTGGATGTGATAGTACACAAATAGTACACAAATACACTCTGAAAATATATGTTTGTCTTACATCTGCAATTCTTCTAACAGAGCAGGAGCAAATGTAGGCAAATTCTGTGTGAGGATTTCTTAGCAGCACTTCTTACTGCTAGGAAACTTCTGTTAACAATAAGGTATAGTTTTTATTGTTCGTGCAATATTTTGCAGGCTACATTCCATTTCAGAAAGATTTCATGGCCTGTGTTAATCACCTGTTTTTTTCAAAGACATACAGAGAGTTTGCCTGATTTCAATGCACAAATAAATGTGTTTAGAGTATGCTCCAACCTGCAGTGAAATCAAGAGGGGGAAGAGAAGCAGGCTCTGGGCCAGACCTCAGAAGAACAGGCAGTAGCGTGGGGCGGTGAAATGGCCCACGGCCCAGCTGCCTCCTCTGGCAATGCCAGAGCCCTGCGGTGCAGCACTGTAACTGAGAAGGAAGTCAGAACCTAGATGCTCTGCACTGACTCATATTATACTATTGGTTTAGAAACAATAATCTCACTAAAATGCGGTTTTAACTCAGAAGGCTAATACTGTAATTTCTGCTAAGGTTTTACTCAATCTCAGGTAGATTGGACCAAAAGAGCTGTGAACACTGCTGATAACAAAATTAAATCAGATGCTGCTATTTCTCCACAGGCACAAGGGAACAGAAAATCTGAATGACAGTTTACGGGCCAAAAGTACATACCTGAAAAATATACTTCCTCCCACGGCCTGTGTCACTATGCGTGCCATAATAGTAGTTTTCTTAACCATGTTAGTGGTTTTCTTAACCCAAACATCTTCAAGGTGATGTGACCATCAGCTTTTAGTGCACTCTCACCTCCAGCTGGCTGCTTTTCTTGCTTTTCTTTATGAGCAACACAACAGAGCTGATGGTCTGGGGTTTGATTAAGTAGCAAATGTAAGCCTGTAAAGGGAGACAATAAGCTTTATTGCCAGACAGTCCGGCCAGTTATGCATCTACATATACCTAAGCACTGACAGAGAAGAGTGCTTAGGATGGTGTACTGCAAATAGGAAACAAGGATTTGGTTCATAGAATCACATAATCGTAAAGGTTGGAAAAGACCTCTAGGATCATCTGGTCCAATCATCCTCCTACCACCAATGTCACCCACTAAACCATCTCCCTAAGCACCATGTCCAACCTTTCCTTGAAAGGTTGTGTTCCCCAGGGACAGTCACTTTACCACCTCCCCTTCCAAAGCCTAACTACTCTTTCTGGGAAGAAATGTCTCTTAATTTACAACCTGAAATTTAGTTGATGAAGACATCACCCTTTGTGACGAATGGGCCTTTGGATCCTTATTTCTAACCAGAAATGGAGATATACAAATTTAATTAAGGTTAAATAAGTGCTTCTTTTTTTTTTTTTCTTTTTTTTTCTTTTTTTTTTTTCTTTCTTCTAGAAAAGTTCAGTTTGTGTTTGAATTGAATCACTAGTATCGTGCTGCTTTTAAATGTTTCACTTCTTTCTATTTTAATTTCAGAAGAGGAACTGAAAATTTAAAAAGTTTCTAGGAAAATACATGAAAAACACCTGGTGTGATTAGAATAAGTTACATTTATAAAACTGTAAAAAGAGAAAAACCTCTCTTTCCCAATATAACCTTTTGTGCCAGCTTATGGTCTCATATCAAAATACGCTGAGTACCTCCTTTAAAGCAATATATATTTCTATGAAGGCAATATCAACACTGAAATTAAGTTCACAATATGAGTGGTCTTTAGTGCTTATTAATTTAATTGCATGTGTATTACTCTTTTTTGATCAAGAGATCTGTGTGACTGTAAAGAGTTAACAGGAAAATGTAGATTTATACATATAATGAAATTGGTGATACAGATGTAAGAAGACAATGTTACCCTTTGTTACAGAAACTGCCATCTCATTACTTTATTCCCACATATTTCTGGTGACATATCAGTAATTGGATGCATAAGCTGTCAGACACCAGTGTTCTCAAGCTCCTTTTCAACTTGGTGTTTCACAAAGCGTCAAGTTTTTTCTCGGTTTTAATAAAATATTGTATTATATACAACACTATTTCACTACATTTGGTGTCATGTTAATATTATTCATGAAATCTGTACTGAATGTGAGTAAAGTCACCTTCTAATTTTGAAGGAATAACTTCAAATAACTCAATAAGTAAATAACTCAGCTTATTTACTCTTTAGTGCCAAATAACTATTTTCAGTTGTCTGTAATTTCAGAAATATTATAAAAAGTTTTGGAAATAATACAGCTTCAGACCTCTGGAAATTTGAAACTTTAATAACTTATCCCTATTAAATAAAAATTAATTAAAATAAATGGTTTAAAAAAAAATACTTGGTTTTGTTCTTGTATTGTATCACTGTGTATGAGAAAAACAATGCTTTCTTTACAAATTAGACAAGGATTAAGTCCTTCTGAAAAAAAATAAAATAATCTGATTGTGTTTGCAAAACATGGAGCTTCTTTACGTCACATAGTTCTCAGGAGACAGGTATTCACACCTGATATAAAGTGACCTCAAGTGTTTCTTATTCATTTATCTTGAAGTTTGATTTGCAGAATGAATATTCAAATGTGAAAAATGGTGGTCTTAGGAGGAGATTCTCATTGCAGTGTTATTATTAGTGTTTTTCCAGCACCGTGGAAATAGTTTGGAAAATACTGGGGCGCTGCTGACTGGAACATTTTTCTGCAAGCTCTGATTCACTGACATCTCCAAAAATTCCTTAGAGGAGTCTTGTCCCACACCGTCTCAGGATAGGGAATGGAAGCTTTAATTCACTACACACCACCATTCAATTATTTCTGTGTTCATTCCTATCTGTCATAACCTCCAAAACAATTAGCTGTATTCTTCATTCCCTTGTTTCGTTTATTTGTAAATTTACCACAATTTCTGTTAGCTTTTATAAATAAGAGTAGACTAGTACTTGTGTGGAAACCCTGGAGTTTATTAATAAGCAGCCCCCTCCCCTGCGTCTCCCCCCCCCCACCCCCACCCCTTTTTCTCCCTGTTGTAAATGTCCCTCTTGGGACATTTCAGCTTTAAACAAAAAATGAATTTCTGCTCATGAAAATCCTGTATGCTGGGCAGAATATTTTTCCTGCACAAAGACATCAGGGACAGATGCTGTCACCCCTGATCATTGTTTGCATCTTAGGAATACACAGGACAAATGGGAAGTGAAGGGCAAAGTAAGATTTCAGACCCCGCAGTAGTCCTTAAACCCTCACTAGTGGGTGTGTTGGGACTTCATCGGGCAGAAAACACTTCAGAATATCTTGTCTTCCAAGGTCTGTTTCAAATGAATAGTTTCTTTTTCATTTGTTTAAAAAGCATGAATGAAATAACTGGAGTGCTTAAGATTTACCTTCTTAGTTTTCAGCATTGATGGTGGATGCCACCCAAAGGAACTTCATCCAGCTTAGAGGGTGGATGATAAATACCAATTACACAGGCCTTCCATCTTGAGAAACCATCTGGTTTTTATTTTGAGGAAGAAGGAAGCTCAAAGCACTGCTCCAACATTTACTGTACTGTCTAACCTTGCAACATCTGCTCAAACCAAGGTTGAACTGAAAGCTATTCACTGAGAATGAATTGATTTATTTAGTGATACGTTAGGTAATGCAGGAATAACAGGTACTTTCAGCTTTCTCAACCCTCACCTAAAAGGAGCATCTTCAGAGCCAAGAGTACTGGCATGGATCTAATGGGGATCCATCGGATACGTTTGTGACAGTCCTCCCCTCCCCTCCCCTCCCCTCCCCTCCCCTCTTCTCTCCTCTCCTCTGAATGTTAGCAGGACTAAAGCAGACATAGAGGTGAAATGGGCTAGGAGCATATTAGCAATGTCATTTGCCATTATTGTGATGGCATAGTTATTTATTTATTGCTGAGGCTCTGGCTACAACTCAGAAAATTGTATACAAAAAAAAAAAAAAAAAGAAAAAGTACTTTTGGGGCCAGTAATTCATTCCAACACACAGTTTCAGCTACAAGAAAACACCAGGGTCTTAACTGTAGCATTATCCTCATCTGTCACAGCTGAAAGTAATGACTATACAAGAGCTGTAACTGTGGTGAATCTAACCAATTAATTTCACACCAATCAATGCTCTTTTGCACAACAGTTAAGTTTGCACCTTCTTGCCGCAAATCATCTTCCAGCTACTCAACAAACATCTACTTTTCCTCTGCTAATGCCCTCCCTCTGCCAGACTCAGCAATCCAGCTTGACAGTTCTATTTTTATAACAGGGTACAATTTTAAACATACCCCTTATTCTTCTTTATGTATTATTTACTAACTGCACATCATTGACAGAGAAAAACGAAAGGATTCTGTTCTGTGTTAGAAAATTTGTGACTTTCAGTGCTGATTCAGCAAATTGCCACCCACTATTTCCCATGTGAGTAGATTATTCAAGAATTTTTCCTTTATTAAATCTTAAGATAAGAGTGTTCATTTAAGTGCATAAAGCTTCAATTCAAATGCTAAAATGCTGGTACTGTTAAAAGAAGCCTGTGGGTTTGATCACCATTCCTTCTGTAGGTTTGTTTAACCCTAATCATTACAGTCACATACAAAACCACATAAGTGTCTTGGGTTAGAAGCTGCCCTAGTTTTCCTGAGTGTTGTCTGTCTAACAACAATATAGTATATATAATACAACACAAAGATCTGACTTCTCTTGTCAAAGCACAAGTCTCAGCTGTGGAGGCTGAAAGCTAGATGTTCTGGAGAGTTTCTCCTGCAACACCTCAGAGTATGTGACAGGAGAGGCAATGGTAAAGAACATTTCCTCTTACCCTTTCCCCTGCAGTAGGCCTACATTCCCAGGTACAGGGATATCTCTAAGGAGAACTGTTAATCCTCTGCATTTGCTTCTAATAGTAAAGCTACAGGAAGGGGAGTGCAGCCTGTAGCTCTTTTTTATTATCTAATAAACACACAGACAAAGAGGAGAAAGATCATTTCCCTCCCTCTCCCTGCCTCTGAATAGTATCCTCTCACAACCAAGGCCTGCCCTGTCCTCCATCTTTTGTTCCTCCTTAGCACAAGATATCCAAAAGGATGATATGGAGTACTGTTTGTCCTCTTTCCTATCAGGCAAATTTGTTAGGGAATATTTGGCTTGGTGCAACGCAGAGTAGTGAAAGACAAGGTTGTGCCAAAGTGACTTCAGAAGCCATTGTGGGAGCTATGATACATTTAGTGTGACTGCCCGTAGAAAATTGCTCAGTGAGCTACTGAAAAGGTTTTGTAAGGGATGCTATCAAAATTCTGAGCACCTGGGCAACTGCTGGTTGATGGAAAGACAGGAAGGAAAAGGAAATGAAATGAAATACTGGACTGCATGAATCTGTACAGCACTCTGTACCATCCACATGCTGGTTGCCTCCTCCTAATTCACAGAGGCTAGTTAGCTAGTGTGTCAACCATCCCACATCACAGGTTATTGCTGTAGACCAGCACCCCAGCTCCTTCAAGGTGCCTCTCTCTGCCTTTTCTTTCTGGTCAAGAAAGGGTACTATCATCACCAGTAAAAGAAAGAATAAAAATAAACCAAGGGGTCCAAAATGAGCATCAGTGGTTTGCAGTCTCCCTGTTTTCCCCATGTTGAAGGAGTCAAAGTCTTGGCTTAATGGGTCCTTGCATGCCTCTCGAGGCAGAAAAGATTGAGAATATATTTTGATATTCCAGATTCTGAGGAAATAACATTATTTTAAAAGTATCTTTCATTAGCAATATGGACACTTTGACAAGGAAAGAAAGTCAGCTTGTAACATATTGTATAGCTCTCACCAGCACTGGTACACCACTACCAAAGAAGCATACATTCCTCTTGGACTCACTGGAAAAGAAATGAGAAAATATTTATAATTCTGACACCTTTTCTTACAATGCAAGCTGTACTGAAAAGATGTTCAGGCATGTACCTGAGACAGAATTTGCCCTGCTAAGTTGGAATGTTCTGGAGCTGACTTAGATCTATCAAACTGATGCTTTCAAATACAAAGAAAATGTGCTTTTGTAAACTCATTTATGACAGCTGAATATGCATCCAGGCCAAGAAACTTAACAATCACTGTTTTGCTGTTTGTTTAATTTGTTTCTTAGGAATCATTTAAGATAAAATTAAATTGTTTGCTACAGTGTTTATGATTCTGATTATTCTGGACCCAGTTAGTTTTCTTCTCTTCACTCCTTTCATGATCTCTAGTGGTTTTCTCTGTCTTTTGGCATTTTACTTTAACAGTGTTATTCTAAAATAAACATTTCTAGTCTTCCACTTCATCACTTTCAATTATACTGAAGTAATACAAGGCTAGCTTGTTCACGTAAGACTTTATGAATTATTTGGGAATACCATCACATTTTTATTATAAGCAGAAAGCAAGTACAGTGCCAGGTAATTAGCAATTTAACATAGATCCCTATGTTATTCTTTACTACCACCATGTTCTTGTCCTACTGCCTCCAAGCTGGAAGCTGCTAAAGACTTATTATATGTCTATTACCATGTTTAAAACAGAAATAAATATAATACACTACTGAAGAATTATATGGCAGGATTTAAACTTATGGACCCTCTTAGTGAGTCAGTAGTCCCCAGACGACTGCTGGAGTTTATAGCTAGCATTGCTTCATCACCATTCAGCACTCAGAAAAGACAGAAGAAAAGTAATCCAGAAAGAAGAGGCGTATGAGGCAGACAACATTGTTAAAGATGATATGACATGCTTATTAAGGTTCTTTAATATGCTGGTGATGCCATCCTTTTAAATTTTGTGAGAACAGATTTCTCCTGGTAGTGTGTGGAAAGAGAGTCCCCTCCTAACACAAGTTACAGGAGCATTGCAGATGTGTATCACTGGACTTTTGTAGCGGATTTTATTTTAAAATTTCACAACATTGTATGACAAAGGCTTTGACTGAGTAGGGTCCTGTTCTCTACAGAGGTAAATGTTGTATTTCAGCACAGAGTGAGAAGTCCCACAGCTCTTTGCAGTCACCAGTAAGGTCACCTGTGTTTCCTTAATCCAGATTCATTCCACTTAACTTTAGGCCCATAACTGAGGCACTTAAATGAGCAGCCTTCACCCTCAGTCTTCTGCTATGGCTAGCATGAAGAAATCAGGACAGCACAGAAGGCAACATAACTGCCCATTAGTTTCTACTTATAGAGGTAGTTGAGGGCCACCTGGTTTCTAACTTTATTACCTCTTCTGAGTGACTAGAGTGAGGTAAGATAAATCCAAACTTTCTAAATGCACAAAGCATGCTTGATAAATGAGTCTGTATGAGAAGATATGAAGCCAAAACTAACTGCAAATCAAATTCTGACTACTTGCTGGTACCTCTAAACCATTCTACTGCAACACCACTCTCTGGCCTGTTTAACATTTTCTTTATTTGTGCTCTAAGAATAAACCCATTATATGATGCGGGGGGGGGGGAAATAAAAATAATAATAATAATAAAAAAAGTAAAAAGAAATTATTTATCATTGTCAGCCCTCAAGAGGGTTGAGAACATTCCAAGAAAGGGAGATGGTAGATATAATAACAATAACATTATCTGGTCTTCATCCTTCTATACATCTTGCATAGATGTCCTCTTCCTTTCTCTTTGATATAAAATGTTATAATATTTTTTCCATTCAGAACACCGCTCCTTCTCCTACCTCCCTTCAAACGCTTTGATCTCATTCTCCCACTCACCCCACTAGATTCTTCTCACATCCACAATCTGCCACATATCTTCTGAAGTCTTGTTTGTTGCATGTTTTGCCGCCACACTTCTCAGAACAAGACTTTTTCGCTAACATCCTGATGTCATGTTATGCATCTCCATTCTTTAACACTTCCAGCCATGTTCACTCTGTTTTTGCATCCAATTCAAACTCATTTGTCCTCACTCTCAAGACTCAGCACAGTGCTGTCCAAATCTCATGCATATTGCTCTGCCTTCCTTAGAAGGATGGCCTTCCTTACAATTCTCCATTAAATTTCATAATCTTGCATGAAATTCCATTTCCCTGTTATACATCAGTCAGACCTCAGAATATCAAGTGATGTGGTGCTTCTCCCTCAAAGTCCATCTTGCTTTGGTGCCTTTCACAGAACTTATTTCCCTCCTGTCCTCTTGTTCTCTCTCTCAGCTACTTTACTCTTTAATGTTAAAACAATTCTTAAAGTCCTAAAACATGCATCCAATGAGAATAGATAATAATACAGTGTTTGCATTTTGCCTGCTTAAAATGTCTGGGATAGGGACGTCTCCCTGCTGTACTTCAGCGAAGCCTTATGTATGCTTTTGACAGGCAATATTTAAATATCTTACAGAGTGGCAAATTTCTTACAAGGTTATGTTCAAGTTTGGTCTGTATCCTCCCAGGCCACATAACAATAGGAATTTTGTCTTTTTTCCCACAGAACATTCATAGCATACAACTTAGCAAAAACATCATACAATGGGTGAGCAATTGGCTGATGGGCAGGGCTCAAAGGGTTGTGGTAAATGGGGCCACATCAGGCTCATGGATGGTCACTAGTGGGGTCCTTCAAGGCTCCATTTTAGGGCCAGTCTTCTTCAAGGTTTTTATAAATGATTTGGGTGTAGGACTAGAAGGTGTTTTGAGCAAATTTGCCGATGACACCAAACTTGGAGGAGTTGTGGACTCTGATGAGGGTGGAAAGGCCTTGCAGAGAGATCTAGACAGATTGGAGAGCTGGGCGATCACCAGCCACATGGAGTTTAACAAAAGCAAGTGCTGGGTCCTGCACCTGGGATAGCGCAACCCTGGCTATATGTACAGACTGGGCAACGAGATGCTGGAGAGCAGCCCCACAGAGAGGGATCCGGGGGTTGTAGTTGACAGCAAGTTGAATATGAGCCAGCAGTGTGCCCAGGCAGCCATGAGGGCCAACCATATCCTGCATCAAGCATGACATTGCTAGTTGGTCGAGGGAGGTGATTGTCCCACTCTACTCTGTGCTGGTACGGCCTCACCTTGAGTACTGTGTGCAGTTCTGTGCACCACAGTACAAGAAGGACATTAAACTGTTGGAGAATGTCCAGAGGAGGGCAACGAAGATGGTGAGGGGCCTAGAGGGGAAGACGTATGAGGAGTGGCTGAGGTCACTGGGCTGGTTCAGCCTGGAGAAGAGAAGGCTGAGGGGAGACCTCATTGCAGTCTACAACTTCCTCGCAAGGGGGAGTGGAGAGGCAGCGGACCTATTCTCCGTAAATACCACTGACAGGACCCACAGGAACAGTGTTAAGCTGAGGCAGGGGAAGTATAGGCCGGACGTCAGGAAGAGGTTTTTCACCAAGAGGCTGGTCGCACACTGGAACAGGCTGCCCGGTGAAGCAGTCACTCCACCAAGCCTGTCTGAATTTAAGAAGCTATTGGACTGTGCACTTAGTCACATGGTCTAAACTTTTGGGTAGACCTGTGTGGTGCCAGGAGTTGGACTTGATGGGTACCTTCCAACTCGGGATCTTCTATGATTCTATGATTTTTTAGAGGAGCTTTTTGTGGGAGAGCTATTCATGACTACACAATGCAGAGCACAAACAATAGTTTTTAGAGTGGCTAGCAAACTTCTAAAGAAGCTTTCTTCCTACTGATGATATAAGAATCAGAGAGAAACTTGCTTCAAAAGGCTGCAGTTCACTTTTTTTAAATCCTCCACCCATCTAAAGCGGCTACAAATATGTTTTCAAAGTTCAGCGTAAATGAGCTGTGCTAAATGAATCAATTCTTGCTGATAGTAACCTCAAGTACCTCATATATAAAATTAGGATGAATTTATCTCCTTGTTTCAAAGCAGTTCATAACAAAGAAGGAAAGATGGTCCAGTAACAGGAGTCAAGGGACACTGTTGTTCACTACATCTCTCTCCCCCCCTTCTTAGTTTCACTGGTTGGTCAGGACTACCTGCATTGACAAGAGTTGCTGTGAAGAAAGCTAGAAGCCACAGCAGACCGTCCATCTCCTTCCCTTGGCAGCCAATTTTAAACTCTAGTCCTGGGCCCCACCTGAACTGCATCCCAGCCACTCTGCAGCCCTGTCATCCTGTCTGTGCTTCATGTCACCTAACTGTAACCACATAACATTCAGAGACCTGGTCTAAGCTAATGGTTCCTCTCCCTTCCCAATCAGTGGACACTTGTGAAAGGAAATACAGGATAAGTTGCCTTCAGGAAGGGACAAACTTTTCATTTGTCTATAGAAGGATCCTGACTCACCAAGTACATGCTGAAAATAGGGTGAGATGCTGCACACCTGCAGGGACAATGAGGTGCCTGGAGTGATCCATTAGTTCTTATATGTGTATTGTCATTCACCTTTCTATCAAAATCTTTCTGTACAATGTAAAGATCCTTAAAGAAGGCTAGCTGTTTTTCCATACTCACGGAAGTTGTTTTTAAGTGTAAACAAGTGATCTTGCATACTCAGGGTGCTGGTTTGACACCATGAAAAAATGCACCCTGTTGCATCAACATTTGATATTAGACTCGTGCATTTAATTGCAACATCTGACTTTAGACTTATGCATTTGATTGTATCATTTTACCTGCGATTTTACAGTTTGATTAAATGTACTAGTGAGCAGTACATTGTCTACATCTGTGAATTTCACACTATGCATTTAATGAAGCTATTTACTGGTCTGGTTTTCTGTTTCAGCTTCAGTTGTCACTTACTTTAAGTGATTTCTCCTTGTGGGGCATACTTCATCCACTCATTCACTATATCCATTATACACAGCAAGCCAGCAGTTTAAACCTTAGTGGGCAAGCAGCTTACAGTCTTAAGAAGATTTAAGCATTAGCACATTGTGTTGTAAAATACTGATTTCTTCTTGGAAAGCAAGAGGACAGAGAGACAGACAGTACATTCACAGATAAGCAAGAAAAGGATGATCATATTTTCACAGACTGAAGCTCGGCTTTTATTATTATTATTATAAATAATAATAATAATAATTATTATTATTTTTTTTTTTTCCCTGGAAAATATTATCAAACTTTTAAGGAACTCAAAGTTATGATGTGTGCACTTCTTACACTTATCATTTGAGGTGAATTATCTTTTTAAAGTGTTAAATAGTTAGGTCTTTAAAACTTGCAATTTTCAGAAAGAAATATGTGGGCCTCTACCCACAGCACATTAAAGTGGAAGTAGCATGGTGCCGACACCTTCTGAAGGAAATAATTTACTAGGAAGTTACTAACATTCAACCTTTTTTAACTTTGTACTTAAAAGTCAAAAGTGGGAAGATACTGAAGAGCTTTTTATGACTTTTTGCATCATCCAGAACTGCCTCATAAAAGGTCAGGAAAAAGGTTCAGTAAAGCATCAAAACTCAGACATGTATGGCTTTTCTGCCCAAACTCTGATAGTGTAGCTATGAATAAAGACTCTTTTGGAAACTCAGAGCATTCCCCAAGTAAAACAAGAGATAACTCAGGAAACAGGACCCCAAGTGATAATAAAGGCAGATGAGCACTGACAAATGTTGCCAATCTGTTCCTCCTCTTGCTTCTCACAGCTATTCTTCAAAGAGGAATAACTTAGCAGAGAAAAGAATTTGTTCCTTTGTGATAAAGAAGGCAGTGAAACAAACTAGAAACCCAGTGTTGTGAACAAAGAAAAACTAAAATAATCTAAATGCTTATTTGAATATAAATCTCTTCAAAGACATATGAGTGGGCAAGATTCTGAGCCTCCATTAGCTTGTGCATTTCTCTTGAAACCAATAATGATTTAAATTAGCTGAAGGGCTGGTTTTATTTTTTTTTTCCCTTTTCCTATTACCAGAGAATATATTGTTCTTGAAGTACTTCGTCTATTGCCTTCCTCCCCAAAACACGCACCCTGCCTCATTCTCTTGCTCTTTTTTTTTTTTTTTTTTTAATGCAGAAAACTGAAAATAAAATAGTTTCTTGATTTTTCCCTCTGAACTCTCTTTAGTTTCCCTTCTTATAGAAAAATGGCTTTTGTGATTTTTACCTGCTTCTTTAGAAGCTAACTTCATTCTAGAAGCCTCTGAGCACTGAATGGAGATGGATGGTGATGATCTTGTATTCACAATGATTGATATCCGAGGGCTGAGGTGCCTGAAGTTGCTTAATTCCTTGCTAGGTAAGGCCATCTGCTAGTTTGTCCCCTCTACTGTTTTCCATATTTTCTCTGGAGAGAGTTATATTTTTTTGTTTTTCTTTGAGCCACATAATAATAGTATCTGCAATCGGGCAATACTTTTGTGGACATTATGGCACCCAGCACATAATTTAATACTTAATGTTTACATGCCTTACTAGAAAAAAAAAAAAAAAAAAAAAAAAAAAAAAAACACAAAACAAAACAATGCAGCCAGGCAAAAACAATGTTTTTCTTTGCTCCCCTGCTTTTTCTGCTTCAAATACACAAGCACAGAGAGGGAGAGAAGAATATATATATTTTTATTCCCTTTTGTAAATACATATGTTGAAGGTTTTCTTCTCTTTAGTCTCAGTTTTCACTACCAAGGACAGACTTCTTATAGACTACACAATATTAAGTCAGATACAAGAAATACTGAACTCAACTCTCAGCTCTCTCATGGATTGAGGAATGGCCCTGCAATGTGGCGTTACTGGTTTTTGTTTGGTTAGTTGATTTTTGTTTGTTTGTTTGTTTACTTGTTTGTTTTGGGAAAAAAAAAAAAAAGTTATTTCTGAGATAGATAATCGTTTTATTCTTATAAAATTTTCAACATTATAGTAGAATTCAGTTTTTATATAAGTGTCCATGCTCTCACCCATATTCCTCATTGCCCAGAACTGTGCCCTAACTGCCAGGCTTTTAAAAAAGGTAGAAGTATGGAAGACAGAGTGAGAAGCTGACTTCCACAGTACACATTATAACCATGCCAGTTCACACAAGAGAATACAATATTTTGGTGATCTGAAAAAGAGCTCACAAGCAAGGAAGGGCATAAATCTTTGGCTTAATGAATCACTCCCTCTCAAAAACCATTGCCTCTCAGTATCCTATCTGTCTTGGTTGCCTTATGCATTTCACATTAGACATTCATTGGATGAAATGTAAAACCAGAGGAGCAGGCTGTGGTGACCTCTGCCAGGAAATGCCCTGCTTTGCAGGTTTTATTCTCCCCTATGCACCTCTTTCATGTTCCTTCACTTTGACCCTCTGACCTTCTTGAGTTTTCTAGTGTCCAGAGGCACAGTTTCAACTGACATCAATAAGAGCTGCAACCCAGCCCTAGATCTATACAAGCAATAGCAGCACTCACCTAGGAAATAGCTTAGGACTACTTCAGAATGGAGGAAAGCAAAGAAGCCAGTTTTTCTGTTCAATGATATTTTTCTAATCTTGTGGTCTTTACGATGTCAAGTGTGAGATATGCTAAGTCAACCATAAGAAATGCTAAAGACAAGACCTGAAATTCTCTGAGTTTTGTACTGAGTCAGAGCCATAAGTGCTTATTACCACCTGAACTGGCACAGGGGTGACTCATCTGTACAAACTGACTGGGTTAAATGGGGGTAAGGCACTAAGAGGCAATGCTTTTTCAAACTGGGGACTGTTCTTTGCAATAACAGTAACCTGGCAGTAACCCAGGCAACCTAGGAACATTAGTAGCCCACTAATTAGTAATTAATAAGCAGTTATGGCCTTTCAAGGGTAGTTAATCAGGATTTTAAAAAATAAAAAAGTAATCTCCTATATGCTAAATTTCAGCTTTTATTGAAAGTGGAATTTTAGGGTTTTTCTGTAGGAGTAGTGAGTCAGAGTAGGATTAATGCTGTTTGGACTAGTCCACAATAACTTGCCCTGTAAACCTTCCTAATGGGCTCCATGTCCCAGACCAGTTCTTCCCAGCACTGGGTGCCTAGCAGAGGTGCCCATACTGGGACCCTGCTCAACCTTAACCCCTCCAGCCTCAGCAGAGAGAGATGGACCACCATGAGGTGGACTGAGAATACACTTCCAGGAAGGAAACAATTAAGAAATATGTTATAAGCAAAGGCAAAATAACTGCTTATGTTATACCTTATAAATAGGTATAATTAACTGAGCTACAGTCTAATTAATCCATATCCATTGCTTCTTTCATCTTCTTTCACAGAATTTTGAGAAAAAGTTACCGTGTGACTCATTAGGATGTTTGTTGAGTAAATTTTTTTTTTTTAACTTACCTTTAACAAACAGAAATGACAAAAATGATGAAAATGCTTCTTACATGAATTAGAATACGATTTATATAGGATTTGCCTTCCCTCTGCTCTGCAGAATATACCTGAAAGCTTTGACTAGTTAACCTACACTGAGTTGATTAAAGTTTCCACTGGTGCTTAAAATGTTTTGTGATTGACTGTCGTTGTTTCCAAAATAATGTTTACATCATAGAAATATTCCTACTATCTACTACATAGAGTATTTATGTGTTTGTTTTTTTCCTGCATTTCAAAAGATACTGGGATAAAATATCCAGAAATCAAAAAAGCTTGCATCTTCTGTGCTAACTTTTTATTTATTTATTAATTTTTTGTGATTGCTGTGCTCTAATGCAATTACAACAGACAAGGGAAAATAAGGCCGTTTCTATGGGATGTTGGTAAACTGATGATGTCAAGTGAATATTAATTAGTTACTGAAGCATAACTCTTTAATTGCCTCATGGAGACCATACAATTTTTTGTATGTCATAAACTGCAAAGGAGAATGTGGCATCTATTTTCTTTCTGTCATTTTGTTGTTAGTGTCTATACTGTCACTTTCCTTTGTCAGCTCTCCTTGTAGCTGAGTAGAAGATGTATACTTAGTAAGCAACTAACATTTGGGCTTTCTTCATGGCAATCATTATGTGTTTGTGTGTTGGTTTTGTTTGTTTGTTTCCAGTTGCGGTGTTAATGAGGCACTGACCAAGCTGTGCAGATCACAATGAAGGCTTGCCCCAAGCAGTTGCTCTGCCAGCTCCTCGTGCTGCCTTAGGTCACTGTCCTGTTTGCTGTCTGCCCTTCAGAGCTCCTCTTCCCTGCAGCCTGACTGTAAACTACAGGAACATTAAACCACCTTTTGTGCCCTTGAATATAAAACACTCCTGAACCAGATTTACTCAAAAATGCCATTTGCACTAGTAGCAACATTTCCTCAGCTTGCTTCCTTTCTACACTGTCTTTCATAGAAATGGAAATGACCAAAATAAGAACTAGAACTGTGCGTAACCAGCCCTATCTTCTTTCTTCATGGTAATCTCAATGCATTGAGGGTAGAGGCAGCAAAGGATGTACATCTATAAATTAAGCATGAGTTGTGGGACAAAATTCAGAAGCCAGCTTGAGAAGGGGTATAGAAACCCCCTGCATCTTTATCCCTGGACTCTTGCTACTCTCCAGGACCTACAATCACAAATCAGAATTATAAGGTCTATTTTCTATTTGGAAGCCATATCTCATTATTTTCTCTTGCTTGTACACTGATTTTTTTTTTATTTTTTTTAAAGAAAAAGCCATGTAAGACCCACTGTCTATGGAGGTGGGTCAGCTTTTCACATCATAAAGCCTGACTGGAGAGAACACTTCAATGAAAACAGAAAAACACACTTCAGACATCTCTCCATACTGAAAGCCTATGACATGTAACCAGCAAATTATTTTTCAGAAATTTTATAACTTTCCAGTAAGACAAATGTATGTATAACACATAAGTTTCATTATTAACAATTATTATGTTAATTAATTATTGTCTGTTTTTCTTCTGGCATAATTTTGTATTATAGTCCAACTATCACACTATTAATACTTCAGATGATTTGTAATGTTAGCTTGTGATAGTTCCTATTTGGAAATTTTATCATGTCATTCCTGGTATGGAAGCGGGTATAAATATTTCTGCCATACATACATTTAATTTGCATCATTAAAAATTGCTGTTATAAAGGTCTATGGTCCAAAATGAAATAACTAACAAAGGATTTTGGTGTAATAACCCCCATTTTTTAAAAGGGAAAAAAAGGAAGACCTGGGGAACAATTGGCCAGTCAGTCAAAACTGTGTGACTGGCAATATAATGGAGCAGATTCTCCTGGAAACTATGCTAAGGCACATGGAAAACAAGAAAGTGAAGCCAACATGGCTTCACTAATGGCGAATTGTGCCTGACAAATTTGGAGGCCTTCTGTGACAGGGTCACAACGTTGGTGGATAAGGAAAGAGCAACTGATGTCATCTACTTGGACTTGTGCAAAGCATTTGGCACTGTCCCACATGACATCCTTGTCTCTAAATTGGGCAGACATGGATTTGATGGATGGATGACTTGGTGAGTAAGGAATTGGCTGGGTGGTTGCACTGAAAGTGTTGCAGTCAACAGCTTGATGTCTAGGTGAAGAACAGTGATGAGTAGTGGTCATCAGGTATCAGCGTTGTGACCAGCAACGTTCAACATCTTTGTCAGTAACATAGGCAGTGTGATTGAGTGCACTTTCAGCAAGTCTGTGAAAGCACTTCCACAAAGCTACAGCAAGAGCAGCAAGTCTGAGTGTGGTCTGGAGTCCTCCAGTACCACCAGAGGCTGAGATTCACATCTCCTACACCCAAGTGTCATGTTTCCATGGCATGGCCACGCCAATAATGCAAAATAAACCTCAGATCTGAACCTTCACAGTTCAGGTGGCAAGTCATGCTTGCTAAAGCATGGTAGAACTGAAAAAGTAAGTTAGCTTGTACTGAAGCAGTCATTTGCATTACACTGTCTTTTCCAGTGGCATTTTATAATGTGCCAAAGTATAACATCATGAGAGATCCCAATCAGAAGAAAACCAGACAATTAAAAAAAAAAAAAAAATCCATCCTTCAAAAAATTACAATGTCGTTTATAGCTGTTAAGTCTGAAAATTTTCCATAGGTAGCTGAAACTTATGCTGATCACAACAGAAAATATGAATATTCAAAAACCTTTAAATGTCTCCTGAATTCTTTTAACTTTTGACCTTTTGTTACAAGCAATGAGAAAATGATGAGTAACGGTCCTTTCTCAAGACCATTTTTATAGGAAAAAAAATATTTTCAAATCATGGAGATGGTTGGAATTAGATAATCTTTAAAGTCCCTTCCAAACCAGACCATTCTATAACTGTGATTCTATGAACTTGCTCAAATCACTGTGTCAAGCTCCATGGACATATAACCTAGGATATAAGAGCAAACAGTATCCTCTCAGACTTTTAATTTGTGAATCTTCTCTGGAAAATCTGGACAGTGTGGAAAACTCAAGTTTACTGCTTACCATGCTACCAATCACGTTGCTTTAGAAAAAGTTATAAGGGTTTGTGTTCCTTCAACGGTAATCATGTACAGTTATAAAGATGGAAACAATTGACTAGATAAGTTAGATACGACCAGTGATTGATGTAAGAGGGGATCAGTTAGATTCAGCATCATATCACCTAATTGTAATTAAGCACTTCTGGAATATATTTATGTATATAAAACTGTCATGATGCTGAACTCAATCTTCTTATTATTTGCTTTACAAAACCAATCAAGCAAACAGCATACAAGTCTGGATGTAATAACATCGTCGACGAATCCAGAGAGAAAATTCCACATGCCCATAAATGTTTATAAATACAACAATAAAAATTTGGAATATATTAGTTTTTGCCTTGGTCTCATTAATTGAGAATAATACTAGCCAAAAAATAAATAAATAAAAACACTTTTTTTTCGTCTTTAGAAACTTGGAAACAACCCTTTTTCCAGACAAGCACATGCCCTTCATCCTCACTGTATATTTTAAACAAATCCATTCATCCTGTTTTCATTTGATGCTTCTTCCTTCACTACTTCCTTTTCATGTAAGCTCTACAGATGTGGCAGATATCAAGTAATACCCACTGAAATAGAGGAGTGACTTTCATAGGGTATTCTGCTGCCCAAGTGCAGACACCTAATGCCCGCTGAGGTGCTGTAGGGTGCCCAGCAAGGCCTTCAGCTGCCACCCCAGGAGGGTAGGAGTCTGCTCTCAGTAAATATCCTTGGGCACCAAAGTTGACTGTCTTTGGCTGCTGACTTCACCCTCCTTGATCCATAAGAGGTCTTGGGCAGGGAAGAATTTAAATATCCTTTGTTCTTTGTGTGTGTGTTTTCTGAATACACTTGGAGCACTGCTGAATTTAATGGAGTTTACAAATCTATGCAGCAGAACGGAATTTGGTTCAGTGTTAAATTCAGCGTACACTAAATCCCCACAATCTCTTTGGCACAGCTCGCAAGGCTGTACATCTCAGAGAATTGCTTCAGATCTGTGTCAAGGCTTCTAACTCAGAAACTCTGGTATAATCACAAAGCTGTATAAATTTCAGATAAAATTCTGTTTCTGGGCTTTTTTACCTAAATCGCATGTTTGTGATCACAACTTTAGAAGCCAGAAACCTTGACATGCCTTTGAAAAGTTTTCTGAAACCTGCAATCCTATGTCTTGGCCAGAGAGAACTTTGTCATTCAGTCATTTTTACTATCATCTTTTTCTTAATGTCTTGACCATTCTATATGCTCTCTGGTGTCCAGTTTTGTGTTTCAAAAGAGGACCAGAGAGACTGATGATGCAACCAGTCCTGTAGCTGTCAATCTTCTTGGCAGAGTCTAGACAAGTTTCTGCTGCAGATAGGAGTAGGTGGGACAACTCTCAAAATGGCCCCAAAAGCAGACATGAGAGATGGAGGTGCCTTCCAAGGTGAAAAGAAGAGGTGATGCAGTTGTATTCACAGTTCTAAACATCAGTAGGAACAGTAGATAATGTTCCCTTGGAGACTGTCTGTGGAGACATTCAGGAAAGTTCAGAAAGATTAACTAGAGCTATAAAGCTGAATCTCATAAGTAGGATACAGAAATTAAGGGCAGGTTTGTTGAGCTGAAAGAGCCCACAGGAAGGCAGGAGACGACTTCTATTTCTGCCTCTGTCACTGACCTTCTGCATAACCACCATGGTTGGTTGTTGTCACTTGTCCTCTCAGCAAATTTTTTTTTTTATTTTATTTGCCTGCTCTGAAAATAATTTGAGATCCATCTAATATTATTATTGAAGACTGTTTTATGGGTGTTGTTATTCAGAAATGATTGTGCTTTGGAACCTTTATGAGATGTTTCTGTCTTGTATAACACAGAAAGGACAGGGAACTAGAGGTCATCCTGTTTGTGGAGGTGTTTACTTCTGACTTCTTCTCTGAAAGAAGATGCCCTAAAACAACACATAAGCCATGCCCAAAACTACCTTTTTCCTTCCACTGTAAAGAGCACCTAAGTGACCAGCTTATACCTCACATCTCACATTAGTTGAATTGAATCCCACATTAAGTTATCTTTCTTGAGTATCCCAAGGTGCTGATAGTTCCCACAGCATCAAAGGTAATCTGTTTTCTAGGAAAGTCAGGAATCATTTTGCTGCTCTCCTTATTAACTCCTCAATTTGGTCAAAAAATGCTAGATGATGAGTAGTTGCTCATCTTAACTGTTCCAAAGGTGAGTGTGAAATTTGTTTAATCATTTCATCATCCTATTCACCTTTCCAGCCCCCAGGAAAATATATCAGGTTTCCTACTGTGATAGATTTCTATAAATTTCACTTATCCTTAAAACCAGGTAATGGGAAATTACTTAGACATCAGAGGCAATGTGGAATGCACATCAGAAACATATATTTTCATTTTTTATATTTTTCACTTCGTTTCCATTAGTTTGATTGGACACCATGTAAAATAGATCAATAAATTGTCCTTCACTATAGCGCCCAAGCTATATCCAGGAGAAGATCAAATCTCTTGGTGCTGGACAGAGAAAATGTACTTTCCCACAGTGAATCATGGACAGATCAGTCATCTTATTCTCTGTAGTCTTTTTTCTTTTCCTTCCTCATAAATTTGCCTGGGGACTGTTAGCGAAGTTTTTGGCTGCAGTGCAGGACTCATGGTTACATGTCTGCAAACATGTTTTCCACCAACAACTGCATGCCTTTACTCCCTTCTGCTGACAACTCAAAGCTTTCAATGGAAAGTGGAAACTCCTACTATGTACACTACCTATCACTTCTATTGTGCTGTGTCCTGGAAAGCAGTGGAGGTGTTAACAGAGGGAGATTCTAGGTTCTATCCTGAATGATCAGTCGAACAGCTAAAAGTTTGTGTTTTTTTGTTTTGTTTTGTTTTGTTTTGTTTTTCTGTTCTGTGGTTCATCACATTCTGATATTTATACCACTGGTGTAATTTTGTAAACCAGTGCATTTTTGTTGTTGTTGTTGTTGTTTATGCTGAGATGACATCACAGAGTTGACTTCTTTTGTCAGCTGTGGTCTCCTGTTTCTATTTAAATGTACTGAGATATAGCAGTTTTTTAAGAGTTGTAATAGCACATTTGCAGCACGTGCTATTGAAAAGGTTGCATTGCAGGGGTTCAGAAAGAGCAAAAGAGCAAAAACAGCAGCCAAACACTCCAAAGATAAAAGACGATCTAAAATAGTGAGTGTTCCTTCCATTGCAGTATCTTGCCAACAAGTCACAGATGTACAACACATGAGCAACTGAAAAAGTGATTATGAGGGTTATAATGGCAGCCCTGAATTCATAATGCATAATGCATTCATCCCAAGGTACATTTGTGCATCTGCTAAGGTATTTTACCAGTCATGTAAGAGCTCTTAAAACCTTTTTCTGAATTGTTTAGCTCATTTGCAGTGTTTAATTGATATTTTATATTTTTGTCCGTATTACCTTCTGACATTAAGCCATGGCACAATGCATGAATATATTATAGTTACAGTCGCTCCAGCTTCCGCTTGTGATTCATCCCTTTGAGCCCTGTCATCATTTCTGCATATTTCTTTGTGCCCTCTTCAGCTTTTGCATACTCCCTGCAACATTAAACTGGCCCTAGCAGGACATGGTGGTGTGTCTGAGTCTGGGCTTTTTTTCCCTTGAGCTTCACGTAAGCCAGAATATGGGCTAAGGTCCTTTGCTTAGAAATAAAGTGATTTCTGTTCATTTCTGTTCTTTCTCTTGTCATACAAGCAGTATTCTGCTCTAATTTGTCTTTGATCTCTCTGACATTCAAATAACACCCAGATAATTCCTTACTGAGCTTACTTGTTCCCTTACCAATTTTATACAAAATAAAATCTGAGATTATTCTTGAATTACACCTGAGGAGTCTGAGGAGATTCTGGCCCAATGATCCCTTCCACTCACCTATCTAGGAAGTGCTCATGCTGATATAAAAGACAGCTGAAGCTGGTATTTTGTCATCTGAATTCTAATTTCTTTTCCAATTCACCACATCCGCTTGCTATATTTACTGGGAACACCAACTCCTCCCTACCATCTTTCGCGTTGAGGGTTAAAATTTCTCATGCTTTCAAAAAATTTTTTTTTCAAATAAAACGATCCCAAATTGCTAAATGCTGAACGGCCGTTTATACCAGTGACACACAAAAATAAGGTGGATGGGAAAAACAGTTAATAGAGTGATGCTTGGCATTAGTATAAGATATTAGTATATTAGTATTAGTATAAGATATATGGTGGAAGTTAGCAGAGACTCTGTTAGCTTTATTAAGTCATTTGTAAGTGGGGAGAAAAATAAAGCTTTGTGATTCTCCATTTATCATCTTCCTGAGCCATTTGTCCCTTCAGCAGTGCTATCACTAGCACAAAGACATTCAGACAAATCTTTATGCTGACCAGGATGCTGCCCTCTGAGGTTGTTGCTCACCCCTTGTTTCAGTCTCCTGTAAGGTACAGCATTTTTTCCCAGTCAATGTAGATTATGTTCACTGTTTCACACCTTTCAGCTTTATGAATTATTTCTTCTAAAAATAACTTCAGCAAATATGTCAGCTGAGATTTATTCTGTGTGATATTATAACAAATTGTTTTTATAAGCTGATACTTTGCCAGACATTTTGCGGCCACCTGGTCAGAGTTTGTCTGTGTTCACCTCAGGATAAACTGGACATAACTGAATTCACTACTGATAAGCACATGGTTAAAGCAGCATTTTTGAAAATAGAACAAGATTTTAAGGTAACTTTTTGAAAGGTGACAAGTGACTCAGTGAATAAAATTTGAGCATGCATGAAATGCTACTTAAGGAGTCATGGTATAATGAATAACAAAAAAAAAAAAAAAAAAAAAAAATGTAGATCTACTTGGTAGGCTAAGGAAATTTTAGTTTGTCCCTCATTAAAGTTATCCAGTGACGAGTATGTTCCTGCATCAGAAATTGAAAGACATGGCCGCAAAAACCCACTGCTGTTCCTACATATCACCATTACAGAGAACAAAGGTAATCACTGCAAGGTATATGCCCAGTATTTGCCCAACTCAGCAATTTGACATTATAGAAAAGGAGGCTCATGAGGTGGGAGGTGAAGGGTGAGAAGGGGAAAGGGAAGGGCTTCTGATATGGCTTAAGTTAAATCACTGCACTTAATTAATAGCACTGTAAAAATGAATGATTGATTGATAAATTAATTAGTATCTAATAGCTAGAAGACTAGGACAGAATCTGCAGTTTGTTTTGGTGTCCAGGAGCTCTACATCTCAAAGTGAAGAACACCCACACAGCTGGTGGCATGGGCAAATGCAGTCCTGACTGTCCCTAGAGTGCCTTTGTATTTACTCTGTGATGAGGCAAGGTCTTTATGGTGGGTGATATGTGGGTCATGACTATATCATGATGCCATTATGCACTTTCTGAGCAACCTCAGCAACCTGTTCAGTCTTTGCTATTCAGGGAACACAAGGATAGATGGTGAAGACAAGACTATGGGAATCAATAGAAAGAATCCCTTGCCCTTCCTCAATAATTTTTTTCTGCACTGGAAACTCTTAGATGTCAGATGACTATTAGTATTACCCATCTGAGACAGACTGAGACCTACCCGGGGCAGGAATATATTATTTCTGTTGTCTAGAGTGGGGATATGCAGAAGAACTAGGGGTCAACTTCGGTCAAGTTATCTTTACATTTAGAAACCTTCATTTTCACACTAACCATTTACTGAGTAAAACATAGAAGAAAAGAAATAAAAATAAATAAATAAATAGAAGACGAAATAGACCAAATAATTCCTTAAATATCTTTAAATATATAGTCACTAGTCACTAGCCTTAACTTTACTCTTAATGGTGGTTTAAATTATGTCCTTAGGTCCTACAATATAGGATATATTTTTTAAGAATTTTGCAGGTTTTCTCTTCATTATATCATTATACAATATTCAGTAACCTTATTTACTTGAAAATTAAAATACAGTGAATACCCCAAATAACCTCTGAGTAAAACCTGATCTTTCTTATCTTGCAATTTCTGTTGCTTCAATGTACTCCTCCTATCACCTCTGTGACAAACAGTGGTTTCCTTTGAAACATGCACTGTTGCTTCTCTCTGTGCAAGCCTCGATTCCTACAGAAAGTGCATCTGTCATCTACCATTTGCACAAAGAGCGTGGAGCTGCTGGCTGAGCACTGCCTGCACTGTCACTAAGTGTGTTACCCAGGCCACCAGGTAAGAAATGTCCTCCCAGACCCCATGGCCTTCTGCAGCTTCACAGCTGGGAAGTGAGGAACATGGCACAGAGGTGTCCTCTGAAGTGCCGGCAAAGAACCTTGCTAATTTTACACAGCCAGCATCCCTCCTGTAATGTGGGGAAATTGTTCTAAGAAAAAAAATTGCTAGAAGAACTTTCATGGTAAAAGACAGGCAGAATCCTATCTATTAATGAAGTTGGTTTGGAGGGATTATTGCTCAATAAGAAAACAGTCTGTGTGAATGTGTGTCTGCTTGAATAGCTTTACTTCTGTTTTCTGCTGTCCTTATTCTATTCTTATCCCCAAATCTTTGTTATGGGTCTTCTTTACAGAACATTTTCCCTCTTTTCTTCCTGGACTATTTAAGCTGATGCTCACTAGCCAACTATATACCACCATTTTTCCTAACAGGTATCTTTCCTCTTTCATCTCTTGATTGAAAGAGCAAAGAATAAATGGAATGAAAATTGTGGAGGCTCAGAGCAACAGGTGAAGTCAAATTAAATCCATTTTACCAAATCATGGATTCATAGATTAATAGAACAACCCAGGTTGGAAGAGACCTTGAATGATCATCTGGTCCAACCTTCAGAGTCCCAGTGAGATGGTTATTTTGATGGATGTATGTGGAGCACAAGACAATGCTAATAGGTGGAAACAAATCTTGTCTCACAAAGATCATTTTGCTTTAAGGAGGAGCTGAGGAGTTGGCTCTCTTCTTTCAATGCAGCTTTCATAAGCCTGAAATTGGCACAGCCTCAATCTCCACTTCTAGTCCCAAAACAAGATTTTGAAAGCAACATAGCCTCTTGGTTTTTCATCGTCAAGGAGACTGAGCCATTTCAAGACCCATTCCATAATAAATTGCTGCTAACTGCCAGCTGTTAACAAACTCTACATTGTCTTGCTTCTGTATAAACAGCTGTGTTACAAGAATGAAAGAAAAGGGAGAGAGCAAAGGGCTTGTTACAACCCCATGGTGCCAGTGAACTTTGTCCGCTCTGATTTGTGAAGAATTCAGTGATTGTGTTTTAATTATTGTTTCAGTGATTGTGTTTTAACATAAAAGTATTGAAATACGAAAGTGAGCAAGTATTAGATGACCCTCAGTATTATGATATGATTTCTTGCAGCATAACAGAGCTCAGACCCTGAACTGGTCAAAAAATACTTCTTACATCCCTGAAATACATATAGGCTACGGCAGAACACACAGCTCATTAGAAAAATTCATTTGTCTTTTTAGTGCTCAGAGTTTACAAGGTTGATAATGAAGCCTCTGGGAACAGTATCAATGCAATCAATAGACACAATACCTCTACTGAAACTTCACAGCAACAGTCTATTAACATAGTATGGAAAATAAATAAATAAATAAATAAGCTTCACTAACTCACATGTATACTTCAGTTACTCAGAATTGTTCAGTTCTAATGCAACATTGCTTGCCAGGTCAGTCTGGGAAGAGTCATTATCACAAAATACATTTACATATGTGCATCAGTGAACAAATTTAATGATGCTGGATAGCACAGTAATAAGTTGCATAAAATGTTTTGCTAGAGGCTACAGTAAGGTGGGCTGAGGATAGAGGATGGGGAAAAAAAGAATCACACAAAACAAAACATAAGTATTGAAATCTGGCTAAAAAAAGGGTTTGAAACACAAACTTCTTTTGTGCCACTAGAAATGTACTCTGCTGGCAAATCCAGATACAAAGCAAAGCATTTTGAGGCACCATCAAGGGGTTGTTAGATTATGACTGGACACTGAAGCAAAGCCAATTTACACAGTACCAGTTGGCAAGCACAGGGGTGTTTATTCTGCTTGATAAGCATCTCCTTAGTAACTCTATGAGTCAATAAATTGGGTTGATGAACAGCTTGTGAGGGAAAAAAGTTGAGTGCAATAATAGTGCAACAAGGAGAAAGTTAACCAAATGTTAGGGATAGTAAATTGAAATAAAGACTGCAAGGTTGCTTTTGGCAGTAGGGTTCAGGGTAGATACATGAAAGGTGAATAATGAGAAATATGCATGGGAATATAATGGGCCAAATTACCCTGGAGTTCACATCCATGCTTATTTACCTCAACTTGCTCAAGTTAGATTCTGAATCAATTTTCCCAGTTTGACAGTCCTTTATTTGTATTACTGTTGAGTGAGTGCCAATAATGGTGAATGGTACATAGAAGAAAATGAGGTCTTTGTTCAGGTGGAGTACATCTGACCCATATGTAAGCCAACAATTTTAATTATGGTTTAAAGGACTTTACATTCTAAGGCTACTTCGGTTCCACCCTCCCGACAATACTATATTTGATGATATTTGCCGATAACACACATAGAACAGGTAAGAGAAAGATGAATTAAGGAATTCTCCATCCTGAGATGGAGTAGCATAGGAACCCCTAACACTGTTAGGGAAAGACTTCATTGTTAATCACAAATCTATAAACAACTCAATTCTTATTCTATATCTTCCCTTCACCCAAACCTTCACTTCTAGGCTAGTCTCTCTGGGGAAATTTCAGATGAGGTAATGCTGACTGAAATGGTCAGCAATAGCATAGAGAACAGAATTTTAAATCCCATCCATATATTTAATAATCTCCACTGGTGTCTAAGGGAGCCAAGAATATTTAAAATTGAATGCATAAGACCTAATGCATAAGAAAAATAGCCTATGAGGTCACAGAACACAGTTATGATTATCTAGTCTGACCTTTTGAATAACTCAGATCCTGCAGTTTCACCTAATCACCTCTACACCAAACCCATAACTTTTGATTACACTATGACAGATATTTCAGAAATATGTTCAGAAAAAAAAATAATGAAGAATTAAAGTGACAAAGAATCAATTGCATCATTAGTAAGCTGTTCCTGTGGTCAACTACTAAAGATGATTTGCAAAAAAAAAATGTTGATAGGATTCATTCCCCCAAACAAAGTGCACTCTGATAAAATCTGAGTGCTTCATAATATGCTGCAGAAGTTTTGCTTCAGGTAAGACAAGACCTTAAAGTAGACTTCAATTCTTTATGTTTTGAAGTAGCTTCACAAGAAATTCTGACTTTTTGTGATATTAATCAAAGCAAAATCAAAGCATTTTACCTTTCTGAATTTTTTCTTTATCAAGAAATTTAAATTTTTGAACTTCACTGAGTCAAACATCTATGTTGAAAAGAGATATTTGATACTCTACATTGTTGCCAGCCCTTTATTAATTACCTTCACAATTAAAATATCTTAAAATCTAGGCTAAACTTGAGCTGAATTGACTTCAGCTCTAGGTAGAGAATCTTATTTTTTTTTATATGCTAGTATGCCTGATGACCAGCTTTCAGAATTTTCTTTATTTTTCCTATGTGAACAAGTCATTTCTTTAACTTTCTCCTGGAAAACTGAATAGACTGAGGTTCTCTAGACTCTCACCAAGAGGTAGGTTCTTCTCCAATTTTAATCCTTACAGTAGCTCTTTTAAAGATCTTTCCAATTTTCAACGTTTCTTCTAAGTGTGTGACTCCATTATTTCAATAATCACTGAATTATTGGCACCTTTCTACATTCAGTGTATGGTTACTGCCATTAACTTCTAAGAAGCCTCTTAGCTCTCTTCAGTAATGCATTAAGATTTATGTGATCAAACTTAGGAAGCATTGCATCTCATCCTAAGAATGTCTCAAATACGTCAGATGAATCATACCTTAAAAGTGCTGACTTCTTTTCATTAACTACCAGCGAAGTCTTGATGACAGTTCAAAAGTGGACATCAGCACTGTAGATATTAAAATGTAGGCGGGATTAATTCCTTTGCAGGAAACTAATGTTCTGAATCAGTTATTGGCTCAAAGATGCAGCTTCTAAATCTTTTTTTTTTTTTTTTTTTTTTTTTTTTTTTTGTATTATATATATATTATCACTCTTTTCCTGTCTCTGTATAAATGAAAAATACATTCCAAGGTGAAAATCATGACTCATCCACCTGTGGGAGTTTCTATCATTGATTTAAAATACTTTGTTTCTATGTCCAGCACTGATTGTTGATTAAGTTGCTGGGGATAATCACAGGTTAAATGGTGAAATTAACATGGGAATTTTAATTTAAATTCAAGACTTGTCATAAAAGAAAAAGTGGTGTCAGGTGGATAAGTTTATGTGTTGCTGAGAATTGTGAAGACACCTGTAAGTTACACCTGAACAGTTAGTGGACACAAGTTACTTTTGCTACTGCTGCTTTACACTATCATAGTATTTCTCTTCCTACATGTGGACACAGTATTTGTGTTTCACAGAAAAGATAGGCTAATTTCTCTGACTCGTAGAACTTAAGAGGCTTGTTACCAGGGAAGGACCCCCTTTCCATACCCACTCCAGTTTTAGCCTCTAAAGAGCAGTGAGCATTCAGACTGGATGGTGAGGTTGGACATTTGTGACTTGTTGTCAATTACAAAATTGTTCTCTGGAAGTCTCTGACTAAAACATTTCATGTCCCGTGTATCTTCTCACCTTTTGTCTCTCATTATACAGTCGGGAAACTGGGTCTGAGTCTTCCTATGCAGTTCCTAAAGCAATGGGACTTTGAGCAAGGACATCTAAATTTATTGGGATAAATAAAAAGCTAAATAGTGTTAACTGTTGACTGAGAACTCACTTGACAGTCATTATGGTATAATTGTCAATAAAGGAAGAGTTGAGAGCCTGGACCGAATAACTTCTGTGCAAAGAATTGGGGCTTCTCTATACACAAAGGAATTAGAGGACCAGATGTTTGGGCAGAATTTGAGCTGACACCAAAAGGGTAAAAATCTGTATAACTCACAGTCATTTGTGCTATGCAGTCATCCTGTCTCCATCACAATTAAAGCCTATTTGTCTTTCATATCACAAGAGAATTATTACTTTCTTCCACACAAAAAGGGTTGATATTGTGCAGTAATAATAAGAAAGCCTTAAAAATATCTATGATCTTTTAATCATTTCAAGTATGGAGGATAATTTATATCCTTCTTTTTCACTTATTTAAAAATAACTTATTTTCAGTGATTTTTATTCTATTAAAAATAAGTATGGAATTAATTCATTATATCATTTGATTTAATCTATTGTGCTTTTCAAAAGCTATTTCACCCCAAGGCTGGATTAAATATCACATAATAATATTTCTTCCCTCTGTGTTTATATCATTTCTTACAGTACTTTATAAGTCTACCATTCTTGTTAGACCACTTTACTATTGTAATTTAGACAGAGAAGTTCAACTTTTCCAATTTCTTGTGACAATGTATCTTGATAAAAGAAATATATTTTTTCTCTCCTTAAACAAAGAATGACTTTTATCCAAACTGTACTGTATTAAAATAAATTTTTAACTGAAAGTCCAGAATTTTCAACATTATAGTAGATATTCCATGGAAAGCACTGTAAGAAATAGGCACTAAAGGCAGCATTTTGAGATACTCTTTGAAGTACCCCATATCAACATTATAATGATATCCAAATCTGGCAGGTGTAACAAGGGACTTTTAGAATTTCCATACATTGCTGGAGATGGACTTAGGTGTGATGTCTTAGGGCATCTTGAATGGCACTAACATTTACTTAAATGTCAGACCTCTGCTTTTGGACAAAGCTGAGTTGCTCACTATGGCCTATTGACTATGTTAACTGAAACTTCATTAACTTTTACAGGAGACTAGACACTTCATGGGTGGGAAAAGAGCTACATTTAAATGAGTTAATTCTATTCTTAGGCAGAAGGAGTTGCCTGGGCTTTCAGAGACAAAAAAGTAACATCTCCATAGGTAATTCATCCAGTAATTCACCCCAAGATTCAATTCCTACAGGTGCCTCACTTACTTATACTGACTTTAGTTTATGTGCCATGGAAGTATAGTATAGTCCTGATAATAGAAAAAGAACAATTGACAACAAATACCATAACTAACTTACATGCTATGCAACATAGATGTGCACTAAGATTCCCTTTACAGCTCTAATGCCACCCTTCTGTGATTTTCAATTATGATGCTCTACTCAATTAAGCAATAACGTTTCAAAAGATCTCTGTCTCTTTTGGTGTGTTAAGAGGATCAGACACAAGCAGAGTCTGGTTATTCACAGCAGTGTTTGGACGTCTTAGCTGAAAGACCATAGTTTCTCTTTAGGTAATCCTCTGCTCTTACTTTTCACATTGCCTCTACACTTACTTAGAAATAAAACATAAGATTTGTGAATAAACACTCCTGAATGTGCCAATTTATTGCTCTTGAAAAGGATTTTTTAAAGTATTTTGATATTAACCCCTTTAAAAATAGTAAAAGCATAAATGTTGTTAACTTCTTACTGATAGTCACAAAACCTGATTCTTTTAGATATACATGTATACTACAGGTCTTTACTGCTTGAGTCAGCATGGACTGGAATTCATGATAGTTTAACTTTCCCTCTGTGGGACAACCCTTAACAAGAGAATGTATGCAAGCAGGACATCACAGTAGTAAATAATTGAATGAAAGAGAAGTCACTGGAAATTAGCACTTTCCTTGCTTTTGTGAAATAGAGTAAACTTGTTTTAGTTAGTACATAAGCACTATGGAAGGATAGCACATGTGCAGTATTGTTCAGCAACTGGCATTTTCAAGTACAAAACAACAACAAAACAAAACAAATAAAACAACAACAAAACAAAAGAAAACAAAATAAAATAATAATAATAATAATAATAATAAAACAGAACAAAAACAAAAACAAAAACAAACAAACAAACAAACAAAACAAAAAAAAAAAAAAAAACACTTTAAAGCACATGGAAAGCATATGCTTTCCAGAGGTTGTGAACATGAGCAAAGCATGATATTACCCTTTAATTCATCCTTGGGTTGACTGAACCCTAGAGATTTAAGCATTTCAGATATAAGTTTACCCATTGTTAAAAATATTGGAAGATGAATACTTTTGGTATAAATTATTTATAAAATAATAATAAAGTTGTGTTAATATTTTCTGTTAAGAAGTTTTAGGTGCTGATGTCTGTACTGTTCACAGCAGATTCAGTCTTGTACTCATGTGTATTGCTTGCCATTCCAATGTCATTTTTCTGAAGGCAGCAGGATAGGTGATTTATGCATGTTTTTAAATTGATCTAGGTTGTGTCACTCCTGAATTTAAGAAGCCCAAATCTTGAATTGAATGACACTGAACTGAACCTAACATACAAAATATCAACTCTGGAAACATATCTGTAGCCTCTTAGCACCTGTTGGGTATGAGTAACAGAATTTGTACCTGGTATGAGATTTTGTAAAAAGGGGTGGTATCACATGCTGAATGAATGCTATGCAGTCTCATTACACAAGTATTCTTGGAGTATTAACTTCTCTACAGTTGCTATATCCTAATTTAATTTTACAAGAGAATTTTTTTCCAAACCAATTCTGCATGCTGGAATTTTATACTTTATAAGTGTTGCTATTCTTTTAACAAAACTATTGCAGCAGTGTTAGATACTCAGGATCACTCCTGCAGGACAGCGAGTCATACAAATTCTTGAAGTTAATAAAAGACACAATATAGTTTTCTGGAAAAGAGGGTTTAATTTCTCCATATTTCTTTTTGAGGGATTTGCTGAGCCATTTTGCTGATGTCACACTGCTATTTTAATTACCCAGGAAAGCTAAAGTTTCAAATCAATCAAATATCACAATTTGATCTTGATAAGAGGCATCCATTTGCTATGAGAATGGAGAATTAGAGAATGGCACAGGGGGAGAGGAGGAAAGAAGTACACCAGCAGATTGGGATTTTGGAATACTTAAACATTTAAACACCTGCAATACTTAGTTTAAAACGATCACAGTTCAAAGTTTTTCATCCTTGCTTCTCTGAATCCTTTTCTTCTCTCAGCTGACTGCTTAAGCCATCTATTATCTGTCATAAAATCTCTTTTTAAAAGCTCTTCCTAAATGGGGAGATGATGCATAACAATCTGGATTCAATATTCTTAGTGAACTATATGCTATTTGGCTATTGGCATGAGACTGCATATTCTTCGTAAAGGTCACACTGAGGCTGGACAATCCACTTTGTATAAAGGACTGACTAAGGAATTATACATTCCTTTTTTTTTTTTTTTTTTTTTTTTTTTTTCCAGACACAAATGATTGCATATGCTAAAGAGCAAATCTACAATTAAAAGCAAATTTAAGACATATGTAAACCTTGCATTTAAGTTAGTCTTAAAATTCATAAAAAAAAACTCTAAGATTAGTTTTAAAGGTAAAGAGTTGTCTTGTAATAACTTTTTATTGCTCTAGGTTTATAATAGCATTTTGTCAAACTATACCATTGATGGCTTACAATGGACTTCTGAACCACAGTCTTCTATGATTGAATATTGCCATTTCTTAGAAATTATGGCGTTTAATAAGAACTGATTTTCCTGGCTCCTCCTCATGAATTTCATCAGTTCTGGAAAGCTCTTGCTAAGCTCTTACAAAGAAATTGTCTCTAAAAGAGCTCTCCAAAACTTAAAATTTTGTTTTGCTTTGCTTTATTTTGCTTTGCTTTGCTTTGATTTCCTTGCTTTGTTTTGTTTTGCTTTGTTTTGTTTTTAATCTGATGTAGGAGTCTTTTACAAGCTAAAAATGTATTTTAAAATTTAACAAAATTAATTCTCAGAAAACATATTTCTATTTTATTTTCAATGTCTTTAAAATTATTGTCTGTGTAAGCCTGATGATTCTGTCCCATTGAACTTCAAAATCATGTTTCATAAGGTTGTGAAGGTTAATTAACTTAACCTAAAAACAAATACTGTCTATGAACAACTGGATTTGGTGAAAGGTTAGGTAGATACTGGCTACAAAAGAAGGATGAGTATACTGTGAAAAATATTCTCAACTCTCAGTGGAATATAAATGTTGATTTAGTTCTGTAGCATAAAAGGAAACATAAGCTAATAGTGAAGACTTCTAGCTCTCTTTTTAAAATGCATATTGTGTCACTGCTGTTTTACACCTTTGATCTTCTGGTTTGTTGTCATGTGGAGTCTTTTATTGTTGAATAAATATCTTACCAATAAGTATTTTCAATAGTGCTCTGCCATGGTTGACTGGATGGACTGAGACTGGATCACATTTTAAGAATCTTCCTCTGTCCATTTCTTTCTGGATGACTACTTTAGAGAGACATTGCCTTTGTAACCATGTTAAGCTTTTTTATTGGGCTAAAATGTCTGAAAAGATAAGGTATTTATGAAATTAAAGCTGGCAAGGAGTGAAAAACTGACTACAACAGTGTCCAACCCCTCCCTTCTGCAACTTTTAATTATCACATGATAACTTGTCTGTGTTTTAAATGTGGGCCTTTACATCTTTGATCAGAGAATGTTTAATATTCACTTTACAGTGTCTTAGTAGCAGCCTTCCAGAATTACTGGTAAAATGAAATTGCTTTTGTTGGCTTTTTTTTTTTTTTTAAGTCTGTGTAAAGAAATGAATCCTAGGGAACCCGGTGACATTTATTTTGACTTGCTACAGAAAAAATTTTGAAGGATGAAGATACATTTTTCCTGAAAATTGCCAGATCTAAGTTTCCGTTACTTAAGTAAAAGCATCCAAAAAGGTAAAAACAGTGAGAAAAAGCTAAAAGAGCTTTGAAGAAAAATAGCATACACCTACAAAGGATTATTTCATCAGTAAGAAAGCACTGTGTCTGCTTTGTTCAGCTAACCTTTACCCAGTGCTGGGTCACATCATATCACGCACATCACACGAGACATCAGACTCCAGGATACAGCAGCAAATATTGGTGGGGTCTGTGCCTGCGTTCCTCTATTTCCCCACACGTGAGCACCCTGAGGGTGCTTTGTGATGCAGTGTAATTCCCCAGCATTTACTTAGAAATATAACCTTCCTCCTCATACCCTGTCCTGCCCTGCACTGTCCACAAAGTGATGGCACAAACATCTCTTGTTTCTTTCTGAGCTCAGCGAAGTTTTTGATGACTCTAAGTGATAAAAGGGAAAGGAAGCTTCCTTAAGAGCTGTGAAAGGATATGCAGAATCTGGCCCCCAGACTGTGAATCTGACTTTTGTCTTACTAGACCACTTTAATTACTTGGCAGGAAAATGTATGCCAGAAAGGAAGTATGGCCTAAGCCTGAATGCAAAATAAGATTCAAGTGAGGAAAAAAAAATCAATAAACAGGTGTTACTTCTGTTACTACTACAGTTCAGTGGTTGTTGCTTTTCTACAAGTCTTTTTGTCATTATTGGAAACAGCAAGTTTTATTTTTTAAAATAATCATACATATTATACATGTATATACAATGTATATATATCTGCATACATCTATGCAATGTGTATGTATACTTATATACATACTGTTATGTGTCCTTTTGTAAGATTAAAATCTTTGAAAATTCTGGTGCTTTCTTTGAAAAACTTCAAGAGATCTTGGCTTGATTTCCTTTCAGTTAGGTGTTGTTGTTTTTTAAAAAAATACAAAAAATATCTTTCTCACTATTAACTGCCGCATCCCTAAACACATATACAAGAAATAGTGCATTCCAGGACTACACAATGTATTATCTTTTAAAACAATGGTAGCAATCTATAAACAGGCAGGATTTTTCAATAACTGCTTTATATGAGCTATATATACAGCTGGGAACATTATAATATCATCTTCAGAAATTGTTTTCATTTAACATATATCACAAAGGGCAAAACTAATAAAATGAAAATGCACTGGGATCCAAATGACTTCCCACCAGACTGTTTGTACCTGTGGAATCAGAATTAAGCTAGTCTCAATCGCATTTAATTCTCCACCTCTTTACCAAGCTAGACATTTGTGTCAGGTGCATTGCATGTTTCTTCCTTGCACAACGCTGCCACCAGTAAACCCAACAGCCAGAGAATAAGGAAGGAACAGTAAGGCGTAACATCACAAATGCTAAACTCAAGGTGGTTTGACTCAGTATTCATTTCCTTAGCATCTGGCAAACAAAGAAAATGCACGAAGAGCAGACTAAGACAGCTATGGCTGAGAGACAAATACTTAATTTGGCATTTTATGTACGTGGATAGTCATAAATGACAGTTTTGCCTTTACCACTTACTGATACATCCGGCAGCCTGAGTTCACCAAATACTCAGGGCAACATTCTGCTCTTCCTTTTTCCACTAAAAGTCTCTAATGAAATCAATTAATTTCAATGAAGTTACCCTAACTTTAGAACCTGTAGCTAAAGGACTTCAAGAGACGGTGGATCAGACTCCTTTAGCAATGAAACACAATAAAATTGGAAGATTAGTATGAAGGTACTTCAATTACTGCACTTTTTGATTATGCATCCTACTAGATTTTCTTGAGCTACATTCAGTAGAGGTATTGCAAGGGCATTTTCCATCCATCTTTGTTTCAGTCAGCCGTTTTAGCTCATCCTACAAGAAACACAAAGAAAGAATCATACGCTTTTACAAGATTTGTGAACTCTTTGGGGAAAATCAAATTACTCAGAAATCTCATTGGACAGATTTCTTCAGCTGGTGGAGAAAAATCTACTGCAGCACAGCAGAACAGTGAGCTAAGAATGAACGCCAAACAGTAAGCAAATCTACAACTGAAGCTAAAAGCAAACAAGTATTGCTAGTCACAGCTGCTGCCTTATTTTTCATTTTTTAAAACCTCTTTTAAGATTCATAGTTGATTTTTGTCAAGGAAACGTTATTCCTTAATTGCACTCTCAGTTGCTGATTTGCTAGTCTGGAAATGAGAGCTTTCCTTTAGAGTGTGTTTGATTTTTTCCCCTCTCATAAGCTAATGGAGCAAAAAGTCATGTTTGTTTGTGCTGCAGCTTCCTCCCTGCTGCCTGTTCTCTTTGCCCAGTCCCCTTTCTGGAAGTATTTGCTTATCATCAGCAAATCTATTTTTAGGTAGTCTCCTTCAGAAAGGGGAGTGAGGAGATAAGATATACTGTGGACAATCTTATTTAGAAAATTCAGAGCTGGATGAAACTGTGGAATGAAGTGATATTCTACTTATTAAAGAGGAAACAGAAGAGCATATCCAGTTGTCAGTGGTGTTAAAGAGGGTGTGAACTTGACCTTCTTTGTCTCATCAATAAATCTGTTTGAAAAGCATTTGTAAACCTCTGATGTTCAGGTTTCTTATTGACTGTTTACCTCCTTACAATAAGAAGGGTCAGAAAGACAGAACTGCCGTGCATTCCACAGACAGGTAAGACTTCCTAGGAGAGTTAAACAGGAACATTTTTCTTGTTCAGCTACTTTTTTTTTCCCTTTCTCCTAATGTAAAATTGCAGATGTAACTGAGGTGGAATAACACAGAAAACTAATAACTTTTATCAGAAGTGGTAGAGAACAACATTATCCTCACGTTACTGGATATGTTAAACGTGCTAGAGAAGCTCAGTACAAAGCCTTCAAATGTTAATTAAATATTTTTTTAAAGGATGCTGGTCCATGTGGACTTGAAGGAGGAATATCAGTGCTCAAGAGTAGACTTAATGCCACATGAGATGCTCTCTACATGGCCTTCAGTTACCATTCATAACAGTATGGGTATTCCACAGCTCTTGGGCTGTGGGATCTGCTCATCCAGCTAAGTGCCTTAGAGACCCTACCTAATCAGGTACCCAGGGCTAGGCAAACAAGCTGGAGACTAACAGCCATTGCCTGGACCTCTCATGGGCAGTGATGGGTACCAGTAGCTGGTGAATCCTTTAGGAGGGCCAATACAAGCCACTTCCTCGCCTTCTGCGTGAAGGTAGGTGCAGGACGTGTCTGGGCATTTTCAGGGATCTTGCACCTCTTAGCCAGCAGGGCATTCTGAAAACTGAAAAAGTGGTTCAAAATCACCTGAAAATATTTAAAGGGCTAGGTTATGGAAAGATGTCTTACAACACATTTTCCTTGGTAATGTGAGGTAGAAGCAAATAAGGTTAAATTTCTTTAACCTCTTAAGGTTAAAGAAAGCTTCACTGCTCTTTGAAAAAAAAAAAAAAAAAAAAAAAAAGTCTTCTGATTATCTGATGGAATGCATTATTGAGGCAAAAAGTGTTTTTAATTATTGCACTATTATTAAATTCCAATCATTCAACCATTCATGGTTCCAACCTCTTCCTTCCTGTCCCACTTGAACGATGAACTTTTCATTTCTTACCCAAATGTCATGTAAAATTCTCTTAGCAGCAGTAGGAATAGCTATTCCTACAAGAGAAGAGAACATTCTTGCTTGAAGCTTTACTTCTCAGTCATTGGTAAAAACTTACTAGAGATGGCACAGGACAATTGCTCTTCACTTGCAAGTTCCCTCCTCTCATATACTTAGCCAACCTATTAAATTAAAATCTGTCTTTATTATAAGCTGTGACAGAGTTTATTTAGCCATCATGGAAGAACTGTAGAAAGAGGTTTCTTGATTTCTTTCTATATTCACTTCCAATACTCAAAATACATAGATTTCCAAGAAGGTCCTCATTAGTACTTCTGAACATTACTATCTGCACTGTTTTCTCAATTTACACACGACCTAGCCATTCTTCTAGGGGTAAACATTTCAAAGAGGAAAAAACCTGCTGTTCTACCTCTATAAAGTATAGTAAGTTCCCTCATCTTCCATCATCTCCCATATCTATTTTTCTTTCCTCCTTTTAATGTGTTTCTGGTACAACTTATACAAGGTCTGAACTGTTTTGTCTTCACCCTGCTCCTTGTTGCAGGTCTGCACCAGCACTGTACTTCCCAAAGTTATTTCCTACCTGCCTTCAAGTAATTTGTTTTGGTAGTTGAAATTTACTCAACCCTAACTCCCTCAGTATGCTCCATCTGCCTCTGCTCTGCTATTGTCATTCTGTGTGACAGCCTAGAGCCCTGATGTCCTCTGGACTTTCCTTGTTGCATGCTGCAGTAATCCTGCTAAAACTGGATCTCACTACCTGGAGATTGAAAAAACTGGTAACAGATTCAGACTCAGAAAGCAACAACCCAACTGCTAAAAAGTGTTTGTTTGTTTTTTTTCATCATTTTAATACACTGTCCATGGTTTATAACTGCCTACTTGATCACTCTGTTTCCTTGCAGAATGGTAAATTTCATATTTTTGCAGGAAACTGAAAAATTCTTAGTTTGCAGGGACAGAAGACTTTACAGATAAATCTCACTGCAGCAATCTGTACTCCCTGGGGTAACATTCTCCATGAGAAAATTATCTTTATTATTTGTAATAAGTATTCTGCAACTTGTTACATTGCCAGAAATATGATCCAGTATGAACAAGGAACCCTTTATTATGCACTGAGTCTAAAACAAGGTCCAGTGATATGGAAATTCACCATCAGGAAAGCAACTGTAAGCTGGCTAAAGTTTGAGGTGAGACAATTTTCAGTCTGATATGTTTAACTATTTACATATTCACAGTGTTCATCAAAATAGTTTCACATTATCACACACACACACACAAAAAAAAAAAAAAAAAAAAAAAAAAAAAAAGGCTTTTTGCTTCCATTTAGATTTTTTAGAGCTTTTTTGTTGCTTTGTTGTGATTTTGTTTCAAATGCCACGAAAGACTGTTCTTAGACATATCTGAGGAGCAAATTCTGGGTATTTTGCATTTATTGTATATTCACCTGTGACTTCCACCACCTTCCACCCTCTCATCCCCAGTATCAGTTGACCAGACTGATACCTTGCTGTTGGTGAGACAAACACACTGAACTTTTCTTCACCTGAGAGTTACTGTAGTGATTTCTATGGAGGAAAAAAAAAAAAAAAAAAAAAAAAAAAAAAAAAAAAAAGAGAGAGAGAGAGAGTAAGACACATAGCACTTAATTTAACAGTGTTGTATGAAGTCCATCACAAGGTTTATACAGGTTTAAAGTCTTCTTCCTTTTAAAATTGCTGAACCAGGCTAAATCTCCTCTCTTAAGTGTTTATCCACAAGTCTCTACATCTTACAGACGTTTCTCTTTATCAGAGGTGATTCTCAAATTCTCTGTAAAACAAGTCTAACTTTTTTCAGGTTTACTTCAAATAAATCCAAAGGCAAAGATACCTATTGTATTTCAGGAGCTCCATAAAAGAAGCTATGATACTCTTCAGCTCAAAGCCAAACATGACACATGACAACTATGCAATATCCATTTTTATTGGCTGCTGTTGCATAATCTACCAAAAAGCACAGGTTATGCTGATCCCTTTTATATTCTGCAAAAGTAATCAGACGAAGCTCTTCACCTTCCATTTCAGTGTGGTAGGGTTTGTTGATCTCCAGTGTCTCACCCACTTGCCAAAAACTTGTGAATGTGTAGGATTTTTTCCCCCCTATGATTTGTGTGAGTCTCATTAAGTCCCTAACCTAGGGAGATATTAAAAATGCCTGGTAGAGCCTCAGCATTCTCACTTCTCAGTGGGCAAGCTTTAGACGTGATGTTAGTCCACAGCTTGAACTGAGTTCCAGCTTATGTCCCAGGCACAGGCTTAAACACATCTACTGTGATGTATGCTCTCACTGTCCTGAAGGGATATTAATATATTTCACCTATACAGGCACCATGCTAGGTGTGATTTTTAAGAACCCTATCTCCACTTAATATAACATAAATTTTCTCAAAGGTTAGGTAGGATGTTAATAACTCCAAAACCAGTGAGTTTAAAATCATGGTTCCCTCCAAACCTTTAATGTTTCTAATACATTAAGCTTATACCTGTGATTGCCTTATCTCCACCACAGTATTTCTTTATTCTCTGAGCTTTTCTACAGGCAGTGAGGAAATGTTTGCTATGGTATTGTGAAGGGTACTGCAATATTTTCATTTAAAGTATGATTTTTTTTGGTACCTCTATTATGATATCAGACTTCCCTCTTGGATATGCTACCAAGGTTTGTTTATCAATACACAAAGAGGGGTGAGGGGAGGGGAAACAAAAAGTATTGAAGACAAATATCAGGATGCAAGACCATAAAAGCAATTAAAAACAAAAACAAAAACCAATTTAAGATTGAATACTGTGGCTTTGTAATCCAGAACGGTTGTTGATATTTTGCTTATTTTACTTAGATATGCACATGCAAGGAATTCACAAAGAATTCGTTGATTCCTCTTGGAAATCATTTCAAAGAATCATAGAATGATTTGGGCTCGAAGGGACCTTAAAGATCACCCAGTTCCAATGCCCCTGACATGGGTGGGGACACCTCCCACCAGACCTGATGGCCCAAAGCCCCATCCAACCTGTCCTTCAACACTTCCAGGGATGGGGCATCCACAACTTCTCTGAGCAACCTGTTCCAGTGCTTCACCACCCTCTGAGTGAAGAAATTTCTCCTAACATCTAATCTAAATCTTCCCTCTTTTAGTTTAAAGCCATTTCCCTTCATCCTATCACTACATGCACTGAAAAAGAGTCCCTCCCCAGCTTTCCTGTAGCCCCTCTTTAGGTACTGGAAGGCTGCTATACGATCTGCTTTGAGCCTTCTCTTCTCCACAGGGCAGAGCAAGAGCCTCATGTGACGTAAATAACCTTATCAACAGTAAAGTTCATGATGACATAATGATTTATGCAAAGCAAAAATATGTAACTAAAATTGACAAAATGGACAAGCAAACACCTTTTTTTTGGTTTTTTGTTTTTTTTTTTTTTTGGTGACATTACCTGAACATACATTTCTGCCTCATATTGACATATAAATAAGAGAAATACAGTTTCTGAGGTGTCAAGAATAAAAGAAATAGTAACCCATAGATGTATAGGTAACGCTGTTTAGAGAGTACAAAAATCATGTGTATCCGCACCTAAAATATAAATAAATTAATAAAAAATAATAAAAAGCATGCTACGTTTAATGTATAGTGTTGCTGTGGTATTTAGATATACTGAATTAAAAAGACAATCTATTTTATGTATAGTTTTGTTTTCCATCATGCATTGGTCTCTGCTGGTTGAGCAATTGTATTTCAATTGTACACTGAACACGATTTTTTTTAACAGAGAGTGCTTGAATGGAGTAACAGAAGCCTGAGCAGTGACAGCTGCTACCTCCATTTATGAGCTGTATTGTTTTGAGATTTGCATGTGGAAAGGCTTGTCTTGCAACTTCTTGAGAAAGTCCTGGTTGTCTTGCAAGGAGAGTTGCATGCTATTTCACATCTGGCATTCTACTTTTCCTCAAAGTAGATATTAAATTAAAAAAAAAAAAAAAAAAAGAAAAACATTCTCATGTTTTCTCAACAGCCCTCCCGTAACCAGAAAATGACATTAACTGTTTGAATTTTCTGTGGTGCTTTTCCACAACAACAACAGCAAATGCTTAGGACTGCACAAAAATATAAAACAATATGTTATTGAATTAGGAGAAAAGTTCTTCCACAGACAGAACATTATATAATGGCCCACTAAGTGTTTCTTTTACTTTTCTATGAAGGTCTTGGTATGGGTAACTGACAAGAAGCCTGAGCAGATGGACTTCTTTCATTCAGAAAAGCATGTTTATCATAAAAGAAGTGCAGAAAATTTCCAGGAGATGAGATCACAGTGTCATCAACATTTCTTTTCAAACTTTGCACAAATAAACCATGGATTTTATTTACTACTCATAGCAGAAAGATGCATTTTAGGGTAGTACGCCATCAATCACAATGTCCCTACATTCACTTCTTCCCCTTTATGTCTCTTCCTTGTACCCTCAATTCTGAAGTTCTTGTATAATCTAGTCACTTCTGTGTAGGCAGAGAATATTTCTACATACATTGTGTTCTATAAATAAATAGTATTTTAAGGAGGATCAGGGTATGAGCAATGACAGAATAGAGAGACATGCATGCAGTCCAAAATTAAGTTAGACAAGAGTACCTCATTTATCTTATTTTAAATGCTTAAGTGAAACATGCACATCAGGACTTCAGTCTTCTAGAATCTACAGAGAAAGCCAAAAAAAAACTATAATCACCACTTCCTTTCCCCACTGCCATGCCAAGGTCTTGATGACCCTTTGCAAATAATCTCCTTTCTCCACTCATTCTAGCTGATTCTTAGATGTGGTGGAGTCTGTGACCATTGCATCAGTGCCTAAAGGTAAGTGAAATGAACCTTGGCTCATGTGACTTTATCTAGAGTTCCCATACTTCAGTTTCACACCTAAAAATAGATTGGACATCTTCCAGCATGGGATTGACTCATTCCTTGTAGATGATAATTCTTTAAAATAACATGCAGAATCTGTGGACAAATAAAGGAAGGGACAGGAAGGGAGGCAATAACAACACGAAGTCAATAAACCTTTAGGCTGGGTTCTGAATTGCTACTGGATTTTATAAACTTGATTCCATCTGTTAATAGATTTGCTTCAGTCCTTTCTTATCACCTTGCTTATAATCTGCACAATTTTCTCACCTTTTAGAACTAACAGAGTCATACGTTTCAGGGATAAAAGATGCATTTCCATTACATTTACTTGTATCCATTTACTGCTTGTCAAACCAAGAACCTCCTACATATAAGAGACTGTAGTTTACTCACAGATTTTTTAAATTTTATTTTCATAAGGAATGACTTAGATAATGCTTTTTAACTGTAAGTCTCTGGTTTATGGTGTATAACTCCTAATCCAAGTAAATTAAAAGAGGGACATCACAAATATTCTGCTGTCAAAAAAATGCAGTAAATAGCTGTGAAGACCTCATGCATATGTAATATCTATGATATATTGGCCTCACAAATGCATTACATCCCAAACAGAAGAAGAGCTTTCCAAAAAGGTGAATGAAATCTGTGTCCAGGGCAATTGGCACAAGAAGAAAACCAGTATCTCAACCTGGTACTACTCACCAAGTGGTGAGTAATAAATGTGGCTTTCTCTTAGCTTTTCTCTTGAGAAGCAACAACAGAAGTTCAGCCCCATTCATAGTCTCAGAGATGGTAGCCTTTACTATTTTACCAGAAGGCCATTACACTACTGAGGTTTATCAGAGCATGCCAACACCTAACTATACTCCTTTCCAGTCCATAGACCCCATGTATTAGCTGGGGAGATGGGTATGGCCAGGGGTTCCTGCACAATACCAGCCACCTCCAAGTGCATCTCCTCCCTTATGTGGTGTCTCCTCACAGTGCACTAGAGATCTCAACTTTCTGAAAAGACAGCAATATTGCCAAAGGCTCATGCAGTAAAAAATAAATAAATAAATAAATAAAAATGAATTTCAATCAAGGATTTGCCATAACCCAAGGTATAACACAAGTTATGTCACGGATATAATACTGTCTTCCCCTCAAACAAGAGAAGTGCTCACATGAATGTAACAAAATGTAGAGTGTGACCCTGTAATACTGTATGCTTTCTCATTCAGAAAATGCTGTGGCAAATCTCTCACAGTGGCAAATCACAATGGATAAAGGGCTGGAAACCTAACAGGACGCAAGTGCCACTACGGACTTCCACCCCACACAAGCATAATGTTCAGCACCCTGTCAGCTGAACATTTTTCTGTTTTTGCAAAAGTGCATTCCTTGATAAAGAGGCAGAGCTGATTATTTGAACTGACAATTTCTAAACAGTATCTACCAACATTTTTTTTCCAATGAAGCAATAAATATTTAATATAAATGTTTCACAGTTCACAGCACAGAATTCTAGCATTTGTTTAAAAGCATTCTGTTAAAATACTGCCATCTTACAATAAAATCTGAAGGTAAATGGACTGTTATGAACTAATCTAATGCATTATAATTTTGTTTAACAACTGTGTGCTACTTTTATTATCTTTTCCCTTTAGCTATTGATGAAAAGATTATAATACTGAATACTAGGAAAATACATGATGTATAGTGAGTTTCATGTATCCATTTTCTCTTCATTGCATCCCTTTTTCCCTCACAAAGGTGACTTCAACTTCTATCAACCTTCAGGACTGATTTACTATGACTGGTTTAAGCTAGTAATAGCTTATTCACTAAAGGTTTAGAAGTTCAGGCAGGAGAGAAGGGGATGGCTGTTTGAACTAGTATTTGTATTTCCACTGTCTACGGATTGGTTTTGAAGGGTTTTAAAAATCCCAGTGTTTCTTGATTTTAGGCAAATAAGTGGTTCTGAATACTCTGAATTTCTGCTTCAGATCCCAGCCAAAAGTAGGCATGCATACTTCATGAACCAAGGTTAAAATAATTATGGTGTTTGACTTTTTCCTTTTTTAATGAGAGGCCTCTAACCCCAGTTTAAAAGTGCAAGATTTAGTTCAGTCCTGTTGCTATGTAAAAAAATCACGAAATACTTCACATTCATATTTCAGATGCTTGATTTGCTTCTGCAAATGTCATTGAAATCACCAAGATCGAGAGGCATTCAAGAACCCAAGCTGACAAGCAGTTCCTAAGCTGTTCTCTGCTGTCCTATTTTTGCAAGCAAAGCTCTTCCCCTGAGCAGAAGCTAAGTAGCTTCCCTTCCCAGAAAGTCTTAAGAAATAACCAACCTTGTAATACTCCTACCCTGGACAGATGGGAGGAAGGCACAATATCCCCAAATCCAGTTCTCCTATGAGTACATGAACAAAGGTTTCAGGCATCTTCAGTGAGAATTTTTATTCCCAGTTAGGACTTTATGTAGATTTCTCAGTATATGTGAAATACAAATTATGCTTATCAGATCTATGGCTATACGCTCAGAAAAGAGCATTATATTTCCACGTAGCAAGAGTATAGAACTACTTGAGAAAGGACCTTGAAATCTAATATCACACTCAATCCAACTTTCTTAGCTCATAAGATCATCACATGGAGACATTTTCAGTCTTCAGTATCCATGGAAAACAACTGAAGATAACACCATCACTAAAATAATGTAGTAAGCATGTATAAACTGACACTTTAAAATATGGAGCAGGAAAAATATAGAACCACCTTTCTGTAGCATGAGTTTCAAGTGTCTTCCTGTTTTGGTTCCGCTGCATTTTTTAAGAAAATTTTATGTCAACCATTTGAGTGTAGGAACTCTAATTTTCACAAGCAAATGGTAAAAGAAACAAATCAAGACTAACCAGAGTAATAGGAACTGCCAAACTATTCCCATTATAAGAACTGTACATTAAATATCAATGAGACAGTAAGCAGTATCTTCCTGTTTTCCAAGTGTTTGTCACAAAATCCTATACACAGGAGCAAAATAGCCTGTGTTTTATATTACAAGCAATGCTACTTCAACTGAAGTAGATCCAGTGGTTTGTTTGTAAATGTAAACTATCACATTGGTCTCTCTTTTTTTTTTTTCTTCCTGGAAAATCAAATTAAAATTAGCTTGCACTCTTAGAAATTCATCATTTCATACATAATAATACAGACAGAGGAAGAAGACACTCTACTTTCTCATAAAAACACATACCTTCATCAGAATTTATGCAAACCATCTCCAAATGGAAAAAATAGAAATACCAACACCAGACAAATTTATGACTATTTTAGCACATAGATTAGGTGGGGATATCCAGTGGGCCTTTGTGGTCACTTAAAAGAAATTCAATTGCTTACATTACTGATTTTTATTTAGTCAAATCCTGCACCAAGCTCATTTCAGCAGGTTTTTGTTTGGAGCTTCTATGCATGGCCAGAACAAATGACATCTGCAGGGATGCCTAACTGAGCTTGCGCATAGACCAGAAAAAGTGCTATATGATCTCATACAAATTTGAACACGAAGTGTTTAAAACCTCTTTGGGAGGAGTGGATTGATGGGTACAGATCTACCAATCACCATGCCCTCTGACTTCACACTACATCTATCTTCATCCTGCCTCAGTCAACATTGGATATTGAAACCATCCCAGCATACCTGTCTTTAATTTGCCACAGACACCTTTAGTCCAGATTAATTATTTTCAATCTTCGGGTCATCTACTTTATACATGAATATTAAAACTCCAAAGTATGCCCTCCAGTAAGAAACTTGCACAACTTTCCAGAATAAGTGAGATTAATCAGACATGATAATTATGGTAATAAATGTAATATTAACTTATCACATCATATAAATTCAGCTAAATGAGCTCCGTGGCAATAGCGGTTAAGAATTAAGAGGAAAAGCAATGACAATCTACATTATTGAAAATAGACCCTTCAGAGGCTGAATCAAAGCTATTTTTCACAGTCCATATATAGTTCATCTTATCCATATGCTCTGCATGTCTGGAGACTGAAAAAATGCATGAACCTAAGCACTCATCAAGTTAACCTTAACAAGTTAAACTTCAACATAGCACAGAAAAAAAAAAAAAAAAAAAAGAAAAAAAAAAAAAAAGTAATGCAGGGAATTATTTCTATTCTGGCTTTCATAGGGTGGGGTATGGGTTTTTCCTGACAATATGGTATTAAATCCACTATTAGAGCTAAGTTGCTAAAATTCTGGTTCAGCCAATAGGCCTCAGTTAATTTGTAACGTCACCGTTTTGAATTGCTTAAAACTAAGCCATTTTTCATTTCAGCTTCCAATATGCATTCTAATGTGGAATTGCCTACTGGAGGCTGAAAGAAGTGCTCTGTACAAATACCATATCAGTGTGTTTAATTGTGAACACTAGAGCCGTGAGAGGCAATGTATAGCATATATTAAAAAAGCTGAAATATATCCGCTTTCTGGCCCTCATAATCCTCTCAGAAAAGATTAGCTTGGCTTCCCCAGCCCTCACACCTGATATTTCTTACTCTAACCTTATTTTCCAGGTGATCAGTTCAATTTCACAGTGTTCTACAGTCTTCTTTGGTATTCTCAATTGGAATAGGCTCTGTCCATCAATTGTTATCTCCATGTCTTCAATTTCTATCTCCACTTCATTCAATTTTACAGTGAAGCTTTCAAAATTCTTATCAGTTGTAGCTTGTCCAGCATTTTATTAATCTCTGTCATGTCCTTAATAAATAAAGTCTGACATTGTGCTATAACTCAAATTCATACACTGTGAAAACTGTAACAATGAAAAAAAAAAAGACAAAATTTCAAACCCAACTATTAGAAGGCTGCATGTAAATTGCTGAGCATCAAAGTTTATTTATTGAGATTATCATCATCTAATTAAAAAAATAAAAAATAAAAATCAAACATAAAAACCTACAAAATTAAGAGAACCAAGAATTGACGATCTTCTACTCAGTTACATTTTTTGAGTAACTTTATAATTAAAAATAATAATAATAATTAATGAATTTTTAAAAAAATAATGTTTAAGAGTCATTAGGCCACAATTTTAATTTGCTTGGTTAACTGAGTCCCCAGTATAGAAAGCACAGAAACTGAATCATAGAATATCCTGAGCTGCAAGGAATCCACAAGCATCACCGAGTCCAACTCCTGGCTCCACACAGGACTGCCCAACAATTAGACCATGTGTCTGAGAGCTTTATTCAAGCACTTCTCGAGCTCCACTAGGCTTAGTGTTGTGACCACTGCCCTGGGGAGCCTCTCCCAGTGCCCGACCACCCTCTGGGTGCAGAACCTTTCCCTAACCCCCAGCCTGACCCTCCCCTGTCCCAGCTCCATGCCGTTCCCTCGGGTCCTGTCGCTGTCCCCAGAGAGCAGAGCTCAGTGCCTGCCCCTCCGCTCCCCTCATGAGGGAGCTGCAGGCTGCCATGAGGCCTCCCCTCATTCTACTCTGCTCTGGGCTGAACAAGCCAAGGGACCTCAGCTGCTCCTCATACGTCTTCCCCTCTAGGCCCTTCACCATCTTTGTAGCCCTCCTTTGGACACTCTCTGATAGTTCTATGTCCTTCCTATATTAGGGTGCCCAGAACTTGATGTGAGGCCACACCAGCGAAGAGCAGAGCAGGACAATCTTTTCCCTCGCTCGGTTGGCAGTGCTGGGCCTGATGCACCCCTGGGTACAGTTGGCCCTTTTGACTGCTAGGACACATGATTGACTCGCAACTTGCCATTAACCAGAACCCCCAGATTTCAGTGGGCCTGCTCTCTAACCTCTCGTCCCTTAACCTGTATGTATAACCAGGGTTGAGCCTTCCCAGTTGCAGAATCCAGTTAAATTTCATACTGTTGGTGATTGCCCAGCCCTCTAATTTGCCAGGATATCTCTGCAGGTCCTCTCTATCATCTACAGAATCAACAGTTCCTCCCAATTTAGTGTTGTCTACCGACTTCCTTAGTATGCCTTCAGGTCCTGCATCCAAGTTATTTATGAAAACATTAAAGAGAATTGGCCCTTAAATGGAACCCTGCAGATCTCTACTCAAGACTAAAGCAAAATATGTTGATAAACATGTTGATATGTTAAACATATGATATGATATTGAAATATTAAACATATTGATACGATAAACATATATTGATAAACAGAAAATATTTTCAATATTTCAGATTGTAATTAGGTGAAGTTTTTCTTCATTTTCCCTAGCTTGCTGTCAGAAAACTAGACTGAAATATTTTGAATAAACTGTTAGGAATTTTATTTCAATTTCATTTTATTTGAAAAAAATAATATTTAAATCCCCAGGACTGGAATTCTATGCATTATTCTATGCGTAGGACTGGAGTTCTATGCAAGATCAAAATTACATTTTCATCTTCTTTTTTTTTTTTTTTTTTTACTCTGTCAAAAGTTCTTTAGAACATTTTTTCCCTTTGGAATTACATCCAAATTAAAACACAAAACCATGGCAAGACATCAGTTACTAAGTTTTCTCAGATTCATCCTCAGAAGAGATCTGCTGTAGTTATGATCAAAACTGAAAGCCATATTTCAATTCACCTCCACCTCCAAAATAAAAAGGGCTTTGTGTTCCCCCTAGGCTCTGCTCTCATGGAGTGCCTTCTCGAATTCTACCTCAGTGGTAGGTTCGCCCCCCTGACTACCTTCACAGCTCATGCCCTACCTTCAAAAGTCCACAGCCCTGTTCTGGCAGAGAGGTGATGCCATGCAGCAGCAGGTAAGCAGACATTCCCTCTAGTGAGGGGGCTGATGATCAAGTCCACAATGTGTCAAACATACAATATCATCAAAGCCTATTGTTCTCAGGCTGTATCTCCCCATGCTCTACATATGAGACACAGCATATTAGCATGCTTGATTGATCCATCTATAGATTGGATGTTAGCACTGCAAACAATTCCCTGGCCAGAAGCAATATATCAACCTCTTAAGAAAACTGTGGAAAGGTCTTTGCCTTCAGTAATATAATAAGGCAATATGTACATACAATTACATACACCAGACAACCCATCTATATTAATGTTCAAAAATAATTTTAAAAAAGTCAAATGTATGTCACATATTAACATTTTTTATATAAGGAACATTATATACTGAACAAAACAATGTCTTTGTATGAAACAACAGAAAAAAAAACCTGACGGCTGTGGCATTCTTTCATACATCTTACCTGTCTTTGGAACCCCCATCATTCTGCTCTAATCAAGGAGGACATTTTTCAGTGTGGTTAACATGATGTAGCTCTCTTTCACCCTCAAGCCAGCAAATAAAAAAAAAAAAAAAAAAAAAAAAAAAAAAAAAAAAAAAGTAGTATCCTGGAGCAATCACATAATACATTTATTTGTGTTCTTCTTGTTTCTGTAATGCTGTTTATGTCTGTGCCTGCTTCTCACTTCTTGTCTTGCATTGTAATTTTGAGGAACAAAGAGTCTGTATTTTTTCGATGCTACCTACTTCTAAACAGTCTGTGACTTGACACTACTAATAATCTAGCAAGATAGATAATACAAACCAACATCCAACACAATAAAATTATTTCTATTTTTATTACAATATTCTGAAAATTATTTTTCATAATTAATTTCTAATGGCATCATTACCATTAGAGTGGAACAGAAGAGCCAGAACAAATTTTCTTCTCCAAAATGATGCTCATACTGTAACTTCAAAAGCTTTGGCAAATTAAGAAATATGAGGTTCTGTTACCCTGTGAATTCTGTTCCACTCTAAGAGAGTGCAAGTGTTTTTATATAGTTTTTATAACAATATAAAAACTTTCATTTCAACATTTTGCAAGAAAAAAAAAAAGTGCTGTATTTGTTTAATATTTCAAAATAAAATAACTTCTCAATTTCTTTGCACTTAATAAGATATTTGTTTTACAGAGCTAAATTATTTGAACAATAAGCTAAAGTATTCAGATGATAATTGTATATATACAAGGAGTGTCGCTGCTCAACTGAGCCAAAGCAGTAGGCATGGATGGCTGCAAACAGACAGAGGACAGACAAGGAAACAAGGAGACAGTGCCAGCCAGCCATAAAAGTTCATATGCTGTCTTACTACTTGCAGATAAGCAAATCTACTTCCCTGGACCATCTACTGGATGATCCCCTGGACAATCCCTCTTCTCACTACACACAGGTACCAGCAGAGGCCTGGGTCCACAACCACAAATGACAGAGGGAACAATAGAAAGCAGTTTTGATCAAGCTGGCAATATCAAAACAACCATGAAGTCTTCACAGCCAGGGAAATGGCTCCAGCTCCAGCGATGCTGTGCTCACTTATGAAAAGAAAAAAAAAAAAAAAAAAACAGATCTTGGAGGCTAGAGAGGTGCCTGAAGCTAGAAACTCATTGAAAGAGGTATTACAGCTAGCTACTGAGAGCCAGAGATGAGACTAAGCCAAAACGGAACAGTGACAGCTTTTATACAATTAATACAGGCTCTTTTCCAAGAAAATAACCTTTTCTGCTTTATTTAATCATCCAAATGAAATGAATAATGGTGTGGGGGAATAGCCTGGTTCAAGAACATCCTGGACGATGGAAACTCACTGGACTTGGTCGCTGCTTTTTTCATCACAATTTTCCTCCTCTGAGGCAAGGATGGAAGAAAAGGGAGATAATCAAAATCAAGTGAGCTTAGGACTGGACAGCTACTTGCCGTTGGGACATTTTTGTCGGTGTGGTCAAGAGAATGAAAGAGTCACATTGAGCATTGAGGGGGAAAGCAGGGGAGGGGCTTGCTAGTCATTAGGGCCATTATTTCCACCTTGGTGATGAATAGTCAGGGTCAGGAAAAAGGAAAACAGTAAGAAAACCCCATTGTTGTGCAAGAGCAAGACAGAAAGATAGATGAGCTTTCAGCAGCTAACACTGACCCTGCTATCAGGCAGAGAAAGTGGTACGCTCACAGCTGTTCAAAAACACCCTGGCAGCAGCAAGAAAAGCAGTCATTCCATCTCTTCTGCCTTAGCTACCAAGGGTGTGGAGACTGAAATAGCATTGAAAAATATGTGTAAAGGTAAACAAAAGTAAAGAATGAGCTTCTTCTAGGAATGTGTTGAAGAGTTAGTGCATACTAAAATGTATGCTTTATAAATTTAAATATTTTAGTGGCAAGTTCTCCTGCTGTTACTTCCATTTTTCCTTGCAGGCTATAGTACGAACAAAATAATTTTGGAAAGGAGAACATAGATACATTAGACTGTCATGACTATGCATGTAAAGAACATGCTGCAATGGATCTGTTTCTTACACCTGAAATTATTATGAGAGGAAAATTTGCGACATAAAAATGGTAAAGCATATAGAAAAAGAAAGTAAAAAGGCATATTAGGCCCTAAGGAGGGATTTTCCTTACCTAAATTTACATATATGAAAGGCTGAAATATTGAATCCCTGTATTCTCAGAGGTACTCCCGGGGGACAATAATTTCCTCATAGGATGAATGTCTGAAATGGATTAGATTAATTTAGATTAATTGTCTCCTGGAATTGTCTATATCTACCCTGTGGCCCCAGGGGACTAATACACAACTAACCAACTAACTTTTAAGTGGACAAAGCTACATAAGATTTTCCCATCATAAGAGTCTGATAAAGCAATGGCAAATCTTAAAAATCTTATTAGTTCATATACATCATCTTCTAGTTCCCATATAAACAGCAAAACACCAGTTCTATATATAAATGATGAAAAAAAGGGAGGGTTGAAAACAATCTTTACCTTTACAAGAACAGAAATAAGAAAATACTGTTGGTTGTACTAAGTATTAAAATGAGATATTCCTGTAAGAGTTATTTAATAATTAACAGGCAGCTTTCTGGGGGGCAAAAATCATCGTTTAGAGGATAAAAATACTGAATACTGCCTAACTGAGCTCTAAATCTCCAAATATCTAAGCAAACATTCCTGAAGGGTTTTCTGGGCATAAGGGTATACATATAACCCTTATATGCTCTGGCAAAAAGAAAAAGAAAAACAAAACAAAACAAAACATATAAACTTGTGTTCTACCTGATTTGAAATAATATTATTGCTTTGGCTGAGTAAAATTCAGTGCAGAAGACTTTTGATTGCATTCTTTCTTCATAAGACTTCCTCTGTTCCTCTTACAGATGAATAACATGATTCGTCTGTACTGCTGAATTATTTCTAGCTCACTAAGCAAAGTCACTGCCTTTTTTCATATTTATACACTCTTCAAAAGCCTCTGCAGACCATTAAGAGCCTTCTTCTTGAGTCTCACAGTAGCCACTATGTCTTTTGTTTGAACAAAAACACACAGTCCTGATTGTCAGTTTGGGAACAGGCATCTCTTTCTTTATCATCGTGCCCAGATATTATTGCTCATCTTTTCCAAAGCATTTTGATCCAAAGTACCATGTAGGAGGAAATAAAAAGGCTCAGCAGGAGATGGATGTTAAGGATGGAGTTTCAGCCTTTGAATTTACTGTCTTAAAAAAAAATCAAATAAGATTATTTATACAGAAAGATCAAATGATGGTCAAACATGGAAGCACTCCTAAGTTCAGCTAGGGTCAGCTCCCACTATTTGCTTAAACAAACAGGTAAGAATCCTTCACTCCCATGTACACTCCATGGCTCCTTTCTGAAATACCAAACCAGCGCTTTCACTCGGCTTTGAACAATTTTTTCTTCAAGAGGACATTTTAAAGGTTTCCTTTAAAGCTTGTGACTCTTCTAATTGTCAATTCTGTTTGAATCAGAGCACACACTTGTACTGTTTTATTTCTTCCTTGGTGGGGATCCAAACCTGGTTAAGTTTCTCCCGGACTCATCCTCCTGTGTAAGGGTTGTAAAGAGAAAATGGAAAGGAGCTGGGGATAGAAATAGTGGTGAGAATTGTTGTTAATGACAGTCACTTTTTATACAGCCTGAACATTTAGTGCAATTCAAGACAAAAAAGTCTGCCTTGCTTATCCAGAAAAACATATTTTGATCTATGTATACAGTTGAGCCATTTAAAAAATCTAGTGATTCAGCAGCAGCGCAAGCTACATGTATGTGCAGACAGTAAATAAGTAAATACAACAACAACAACAACAAAAACCCACTTCTAATACATCTCAGTCCTCCTCCGCTCCCTGGTCATTTCCTCATTTGTTGTTCTCTGTGCCCCCATCCTTACCAGCACCTTCTTCCTCAGAACATTTTGACTTCTCTCTACCTCTGATCTCCCTATCCTGTTCCTCTAATTTTGTGTTGATTGATGAATATACAAGTTATCTGTGCCCTTATCTCCAAGGAAAAAATCTTCTGAGGGGAAGCAAGTTATCTGAGGTGTAAATGATATAAGAGAAAATCCTATTACTTCATCAAAGCAGAATCTCCACCTGCAGAAATTTTAAAACTTGGCATGGCTCTGATCTACCTCATCTAAGTTCAAATTTAGGCCTTCTTTTGAGCAGGAAGTTGGACTAAATGATCTGCAGAGGTCCTGTCCAACCTATTTTTTTTTTTCTATGATTCTAGAAATAGCGGCTATAATGTTAATAAGTAGTTGCTCACTAATGTTGTGAGAACTGGAAGCATACCATTCTACAAGTAATGTGTGTAACACTGAAGTCATTACTTTAGCTTTACTTTTTGGACAGATTGGCCAGCACAGTTTCAAGAAGGAAAGAAATAATATAAAATTGTCATAGTTGAACAATGCAATGACTTCTTATTTCATTGTCCCAATTATGACAGTGGCTACTTCATATTAAGACTGCATGAAAAGAGACCTCCTAGCTCTATTTAAGGGTTTTGCTTTTCAGATTTCAATTTATACTACTAATATGCTTTTATCCAGTCTCACATAAATGAATGTTATCATTATCCATGTAAAAAAAATAAGTTGCAATGGAAGCCTCATATTTACTTAGGCTAAAAAGTCCTGTTTACTGCAGAAGCCAAGAGAAGATCCAACAAGTTTCCTGATAATTCAGCAGTATATTGCCCAAATCCACCTTGTAGATTACGAAAGTCTCAAATTCAGCCAAAGAAATTCCCCAAAACTCAAGGTGAATTCAGCAATCTGATGCCTATGCTTCATACAACATGAACATGTTTTCTCAGATTTTCCTTGTGGGTGCATTGGAGTGCAAGTGTGAAGAGAAACAACCATACTGATTCTTCTTTAAAAGCTGCTACTTTACAAATTTCAATCTCAGTTTCATGCAGCTGAATAAAGGTAGCTAATGAAAAGTAAACTTAGGTAGATTCTACAATGAAGAGATCATTGCACTTGTCCAGCAAATCTCGTCAAATGAGCTCAACTTGTTTTAAACTGATGGTATTTCATTTATCATGTAGTCAGGTAGCAGGTGCTTTGCCATCTGAAGAGATCTTGAACATGAGCACAGAATTAAAAATGTAATAGACTGAGAGCAGAGAAGGTAATACTGTCATGGCTCCAGCATGGAAAAATGATTTAGGGCAATCATTTGTAATTTGTATAACACCCTGAAGTAATTCCTCCTTCTCTATGCGTAGTAGGTTATACTTAGTGTCTTTTATTTTGATTTACCCAGTCCCTAGACTCTGCTAGCAGTACTTTTGGTGGCCATTTCACACAGACTGCTAGCTTTCTCTATTGTGGATTGGCTCCCTGTTTCATAGAGAGAGATCTCTCTTTCCAACAGCTGTAAAAGTTATTCTTTTCCAGGAACAAAGTTGACAACATTTTGCCAGGAGAGTTACCCCTTAGAAATGAAGTCAGATCAGTGAGAAAACAGAGAACTTACTGAGGAGAAGCTCACAGTCCTTGTGCTCTTAACAAAGAAGTGTTGTTGGAATGACTGTTATGACATAGTATCATTTCTGACTCTTTTGCCAGGCTCCTTCTTTGTCATTATGTCAAGAGAGATCTTCACAGCTCTGATACTGCCAAACTCTCTACTTTGGTCTTTTTTTTTTTTTTTTTTTTTCTGAATTCAGTCTTGTCCATGTCATCAACAATCAAGCCCCTCTTTAATCCAAGTATGTGACAGCACTTCCCAGAATATTCTCTAAATACTTCTTCAAGACACTTCCAGGCATAGAAATTTATGTTCAGAGAACTCCAGAGTTGTTTATTACCCTTTTCCTCCTCATATCCAATCTGAACATCCAATTTTGCTGCAATGTCCAGAAACACCCTACACTAGATGAGTCCAATACTTAATACAAAAGTTTAATATTTAGACTTAATAAGAAGCATAATACTGTGGAAAAAAAAATAAAAAATCAAACTTCATTAATCTGCAGACAACAAGAACACGATACCAAATAATTTGGCTGCTGGGGGTGATGCCATACTTTGTTCTCCTTGACAGTTGTTGTAGCCTTAGCTTTTCAGTATACCGGGTCCTTTAAGCATCACCAAGGCCTTCAAAAGAGGCTCCAGCTACTTTTCTCTGGTTTAATAGATTTTTTTTCTGTGATCTTTACTGAATTATGGTATCTTTTTATTTGTGCATTTTTCCTTCTTACTGCATTCTTGTTGAACAATTCGAAACAATTAGTAGGTGTTAACTCAGGCACCAATGAAGCATCAACAGCTAGCATCGATACACTACAGACTTGCATAGACAATGTAACATCAAATGGCAGCTGACCAAATATTCAAGCTTTATTCATCAAGTACTATACTTCTGAGTAAAAGTATTGTAGCCTGTTTCCTGGCTTTGTTACTGATTTCCTGTGGACCTTTCAACAAATCATTACTCTCCTTATATCACTCTGTTTCCATGTATTTTGCCTGTCTTTTAATATTGTTGGATTTTTTTTTTCTGTTTTTATTTGTTTGTTTTAGGATACAGTCAAGCTCATGACAACCAGTCTTGGTTGTGTTTACGAGGTACAATCTGTACAATAAAGCTATGTTTTTTTTCATGGCTAAATGTTAGTCTCTCTTTTCACTCTGTCAGTTTTCCTTCCTTGTCTCTCAGTTGACATACATGTACTTACCTCTCTCTAAAGGTTCCACTGTATTTAGATACAGGGCTGTAGACAGACGTCATCTGCCTTGACCGTGATAATGACAGTGTGGTGGTTTCACACCAATGGACAGCTAAGCACCACCAAGCTGCTCGCTCATTTCCACTCCTCAAAAGAACAAGGGGAGAAAATATTACTAAAAAATAAAAATAAAATAAATAAAATAAATAAAATAAAATAAAATAAAATAAAATAAAATAAAATAAAATAAAATAAAATAAAATAAAATAAAATGAAATAAAATGAAATAAAATAGCTCATGGATTGAGATAAAGACAGAGAGATAACTCACCAAGTACTGTCATGGGCAAAACGGATGCAGCATAAGGAAAATGAATGCCCTTTACTGCCTATTGATAGCAGACTGGAGCACTGAGAGCTAAAAAAAGACTAAAACCACCTTCCTCCCATCCACCTTTTTCTACTTGCCCCTCCTGAACAGTGCAGGGAAACAGGGAATGGGTGTTGCAGTCAGTCCATAAAGTTTAGTCTCTACCACTCCTTCCTTGTAACTCCTTTCCCCTGCTCCAGGGTAGGGTTCCTCCCACTCCTTCCCAAACTGATCCCACGTGGCTTTCCCACAGGCTGCAGAACTTCAAGGACTGCTACAGTATGGGTCCATACCACGGAGGCCCATCCTTCAGGAGCAAACTGCTCCAGCACAGATGTCCCTGGTGCAAATATCTGCTCCAGCACGTAATGGATGAAAGTCATCCGTCTGGGGCAATGCACAAGCAGCAGCGGGCTGACAACTTGCTCTTTGTCGTTGTGTGGAAATGGAGAAGGGAATGCAGCAGCACCACATGGAAAGGAAGGGACACACATTTCCCTGGCACTAGCAGCTGCTCCTTATTTCCCATGGATAATTTACTTGTTTTACAAACAAGTAGGGACTGAAGAAAGTAACAGGAAGGTTGCAGAGTTCTGCCTTAATACCAAAACAGTCTCTCTGTTTAAAACTCTAAGTTATCTTCAGCAACAGTGATAATGTATTTTTGCAGCCAGGGGCTTTCAACTGATGGAAATCAAATTTGCTGAGGAAGCTGACCAGGTTTTGCAAGCTCCTTGTATGACATGACTTTCAGAAGTCAGGAATATCTGGAGATACCATAAAATTAGTGTCAGAAAATTGCAGGTTTTTTAAAGTTTGTTAAAGAAAAAGGTCTCAGAGAAAATATATCTTAATAAGTACTTTAAAATGTTTCCCATCATTGTAAAACTTAATTATGAGAGTAGGTACTAACACAAGCCTTGTAATCATAGCATCTGAACAGCTTTCAGACTGAAAATACAATTCTAAAGGCAATAGGCAAAAATTGATAGAAACCATAGGAAACAAAATAAATACTTTCATAACTGGAGTTCAACCTATTTTTATGATTAACAGGAATACCATTTATCTGTCCATTTTTCTGTCAATGCCTTAGAGGGTCATAATATTGCCAAAGTAAAAGCAAAATGTAAATGGATAAGCTGGTACAGTTTCCTATATCTGTTATGTTCTGTGATGCATCAGTGCGTCAATGCTGTTATTTTCTCCCTTTCATGACACATGAATGGGTTTTTAGAACCTCACACAGCATATGAACGACAGTGAGGTATTGACTACTTTGACCTTTTGCTTATTGTAGACTTTGACTGACTGGTCTCCTCTCATACAGCATTGGCAGATGCCAGAAAGAACCACAGCCTCAGCCAGTCAAATTACTGAATTTTGAAAAGGTGAAAGCAGCACTGCTTTGCTTATGCTGTGATCTCTCATAAACCAGTGTCAGGCATTGACATTCAGATGTCTTGTTCTTGTGACAAAGATGAATGCAAGAACAGGAAGATTAACAGAATATCAAGAATTAATATTCTGTCAATAAAGACTTCAACAAAATACTGTGCCTGTTACAACAGATTACTAACTGTTCTTAGATACAGAGCCAAAATCACACTTTTCATTGTTATATGATATTGACATTTTGTAAAGTTATTCTGTGAATACGTATGATAATTGAGCCAATATTTGCATATTTCTAGTAATATTTCTTTGAGAAATATAGCACTATTTTTACTAATAATGTACCACTATGACAGTGAGGTCTATCCCTTCTTCTGCTAAATAGTCAAATTTGCTGTACTTCAAGGTAATAGATTATGAAGTAGCTGTGAAATATAGTTCTTTCTGTGGAATTGTGCAGAGTTCAAAGTGTGACACTATCTTCTGCAATATTTGCAGTGTTGAAGTTTTTCATACAATCTTCATTCATGCAACAGCAGAACAATGCTGACCCTAATGGGATTCACTAGCAGAAAAATCATCCCCATACATGTATATGGACAGTATAGGGAAGGGAAGAAGTTCTTGTAAGTGATCACATTGTTAGTTGTGATCCAGAAGGATACACCAGAAGGTAGTTTGCAGTGTATTCTAGCATAAAATACAAGACCAAAAGGATGTTTAATTGTCAGAAGACAGCATGTAGTCTGTAACATGTAAAAAACCTGTACAAAACTGAGCAGAATACATATGTCCAAAAAGAGATGCATCATGTAATATTCCAGTAATGAATCCTGTAAGATGCTTTTTTAGAAACATTGTCAAGCAATCCTGAACTATACCAACAACACGAGTAATATAGTAATAAAAACTCATGTAGGTAAACAACATAGACTGATATAACTGAGCCAAATTACATTATATTCTTCAACCTGATTAATAGATAACCTTTAAAATTACATAATCCTAATTAAGTAAATGAAGTGTATTAACAAGGAACAATATTCTCCAGTCCAAGAGCGGCTACAGGGAATTAGATTGCCATTGGGTGTAGGAAACAGTGATAGATGTAATCACAGCACTCATGTGAGCCTCCTAAGAGGGACTTCTATTGCTTGAATTAACTAGTGAGTGGACAGCAGCTTAATGGTGATCTCTAATGAACATTATACAATACAAGGCCAATTAACAGGCAGCAAGGAAAGCTTGAGAATATTTTTAGATCACATAGATTTATACTCAGTTTTATTTTGACAGCAATTACTGATTGCTGTTTCACATCTCAGAGACAATTATCCACCCTCAGCTCGTCTATTTCCTAATCCTTTTCTACTAAAGGATAACTGCTTGTTAAACACTCCCCAATATGCTTTGCCAGCCTTCAAGTCTCTGCATAGTCTTTCTCCTTGAGTACTCTGAGTTAAAAAAAAAAAAAAAATTGGTAATGAACTACTCTTAAAAGCTATAATGTCCCCCGATAAATTCCAATACTTTTCATTCAACACAGTGTGAATTAGCAGTTTAGAAAGTATGATTGCTGCCACAAGTTTTCTGCACAAACATAAATCCTCACAAGTGACTGTGGTTTAATCTTTGAGGAACAAGTTGGAGCAAGACCTTCAATATAATAGGCATAGTCTTCCCAGATTTACAGACTTAATAATTGGAAATCCCTCAGTTAATGAAAATAAAGCTATATGTAAGTGCTTGTGTGTGTGTAAAGATGATCTAAAATAATTTAGGTGCTACAGGATTTTGCAGACTTCTTTATGGATAGACTGAAGAAAGATGAAAATAATTAAATATATTTATTTATTTATATATATATATATGTATTTATATATTGTCTCATTCCTCGATAAAGCTTGGCCACTTTCATATGCTACTTTGAAAACTGTGACTACAAATAATTAACATTAAATTATTAACAATAGTAACCGTAATAATTTACTAAGCTATTAGGCTGAAAAAGAGAGATTTCCAGAACATTGTCTCTAAGAGTAGATTGAATACTGTTTCTAATTGACTTTCAATGGCTCTTAAGAAAAGTCTGGATATGAAGAACTTGGGCCATGGATCCTATCTGGATCAGGCTTCAGGTCAGCTGTGGCTAAATATGATATAACAGCACTAAGGCAAAGGTTTTTCTATCTATGAAAAACAGAGAAAAGGAATATATATATATGGCGTCAAAGAAGTTAATGCTTAGTTCATCCTTTGCATTTGCTGAGATTTGTTGAGCTACAAGTAGAGGCAATTGGAATACAGCTAATGAAAGTATCTATAAGGATGGTCATTAATATGTATTTATTTGTCTGCATATCTTCTCTTATTGTTTAATTTCAGATTTAATTTAAAAAAAAAAAGGGGGGTGGATTTCATCTATCAGAAGAAAAAATCTATCTAGTTTTCCTTATCTACACATGGGTGAGGATGCTTAAGTAACCATTATCAGTCACTGAAGATCTGGTTAATATAGTCTTGTAATGTAGGGAAGAAAAAAAAAGAAGAAGTAGGAAAAAAAAAAGACTGTGCTCACTCAGAGAAATTTGGACCATCTTTGGCTAGCTAAGGCTTCACAGATTTCATTGACTTTACTGCCCCAATGAACTTGACACTGTTGTCTGCAGGTAGGTATCTAGGTTGCAGTAGGGTATCCTGACTAGACTCCAGCTGTATCTACAAAAGGAAACAGATCTACCATCAGTCTTTTACCATATTTATCTCCACTGTATCATGTCAAATGGCTCCAGACCCATGAGTGTGTGAACATTCATAAAGCCCTAGCTCTTCACCTAAGGCACCTAAGCTTAGATGTGCGACACTGTGAATTGAACACTGGATATCAATGTTCTATAATACCTATATATAATAACTGACAGGACTAAAAGATGAACTGGCAAGATATTTTTACATTCCATAGAGTAGTGAATAGTGGACTGTCCTTGTTATAAGGTTTAGACCAAGAATCTGTACTGAGAAGTCTGGAAAATGGCAGAGAGTTCTGCAGCAAGAGGGAAAGTTCTTCAGTTGTTATAATCCAGGTACTCAAGAAAAAAATGAATAATTTATAGTAACCAAGGCTGGATTATACTGTCATTTATATTTAATTTCTTTCATTGTACAGGGCTCCTACATCAAAAGAAATACGTGCCTTACAATTGTAACACAATTACCTCTCTACAGGGACAATCTCAATCAAGTAGCATATAGGATATTGCTAAAGAGTTTTGGATGAAAGCAAAGTTTGATAAAGAACGCTAGGATATACTCTTATTTTTAGCAAAAATGTGCCTTAAGGCTCAAATAGAGGCAATTGAGCAACTCTCATAACTGCACAAGACACAGTGATTTGAAATGCCAATCAGGTAATTTCACATACAAATGCAGAGTTCAGTGCTATTTGCATATGCATAAGCTGTTTTCCCTGCATAGCTGTGGAGAGTGCATGACATCCATGAATAAACATTTGTAGGCACTTTAAAAAAACACTTCAGCCTTGTTGTCTATCACTTGAAAATTGACTTTAAATGTTCATGCAGTGAAAAGAAGATCTCAGTTTTTCAAGAGCTGGTGGCCTTTTTCCCACTGTGTGGGATTTATTACATTATTTTTCTATGGCTCATGGGTCTCAGAAGGGCCATATAGTCCTGTAATTATTACAGTAATTATTACTATTTTTTGTTGATGTTGTTAAATGAGCACAGGTAGGTGACACATCCCTGAAGCAATCACAGGTGTAAATACTTCCAAGAAATTGCTTAAGCCTGACACCCAAGTTCTGGTTATCTTCCTTTCAATTTTCCCATCTTTTTTTCTTGTTAAGACATTTATTCTTTATAAAAGAAAGAAAACTGTTGCTTCCATTAAATGGGAGGACTTTTCACACCTCTTTCCATGGTTTCAGAAAGCGCCATGTCTGAAATAGACCTAAGAGACCATCATGTAGGAGTAGTAACACTGAATTTGCTTGTATGCTTAATAATCAAATAGAGGTGAATAGTCTCTAAGTTAAAAGGTTGGTTGTGTGAGGTACTTAGCAAGTAACCAGTAAGGCTAATTTATGGTTTGTTTCAGAATCAGCCTCTCAAGGCTGCTTAAATAAGATGTAGGCATTCACCAATCTGCATATGTCACAATCCTTAAATCCAGGAGTCAATTTACATAGATTTTTTTTTTATTTTTTTTTTTAATTTTCATGAAAAAAATCTAGCTGGAAGAGTGGGGCTGAAATAATCTTGTCAATTGAAAGATTGTCAAGGGACAATCTTTCAAATCTGTTTATCTTTACGTTTATTAAACCTTGCATAGTGGTGAGTTTTTGTTAAAATTCCAAGGCTGAATGAAAAATGGAACAGGTTTTGCCACTGGATTTCCAAAAACCTCAGTACTAAAAGGCTTTTTTATTATTTATTTTCCCCTGAGAGAGAAAATAAATTTGTGCCTTAGTGCCCAAGGGCAGTGTCTCTTTCCAGTTCTCTCTGGAAAGCAAAATGGCACACGAGAGCCATCTCCAAGAAAGGGGCACTCAGCCCTGACCTATGTTGCACCTGAATCTGTCAACTGTTACTAAAGAGTACAATATCAGCTAGTGGTTTGGCACAGGATTTGATGAAGCCATTTATAGTTGCCTGCCAAGCTTTGTCAGTACCACTTTACAACAGAGGTTTCCTCTCCTAAGTACAGCTAGTCAAGAGTATCATCTTTTATAACAGCTGGTAAAATCCCTATGGAAACTACACCATATCTACTGTCTGAAATTTACGTTACAAGCTACTATAAGGAAAGCTCAAAACCAAGAACTTTCTCCTGCACATACTGACTATGCTTACATTAGTAAATAGATGTACCTAAGGTAGTTCTCTGGGATCAAGAACCAGGGAATGATCCAATTTCATACTGTTGAAATCACTTTCCAAAACTGAATGGCTTCATCTAACCTGCCTACAGGGAACAGTTCCTGACCTACACCAACTCCCTTAGACATGGCTGAGGATGTGTGAGCTGATAAGTCAAAACAATATCAGAGACCAATCCAACCACTTAGTAACAGAGACAGTGCTAGAACAATATGTGGGGATGTTCTTTGGCTATGATTAATGCAGTGGCACAGACTATGCCTTTGAGTCAAATATTGCCAGAAATGCTGTGGTAACTTTTTTTCTCTTTGATATATTTCTAATTATTCTTTTAATCCTATATGTGCTACATCAAGATACCTCATTCAACTAAGAGTAGCTCTTGAACTGCTCTTTGTGTTCCTGTAGTTACTCTGTGGTAAAATGGAAGGTAGTATAATGAGAAGAGTGAATATTTGCATTGAGATTGCACCTAAATGCTCTGGGATCGGGACATAATACAAATGCAGAACATAACAGAGGACTCAGTCTCTTATGTGACTTCAATAACAAATCTGGCAAGGATTTTTAAAGCATCATAAGGAACAACATATCAATAAATTATCTTTATAATGCTCTAAGCCAATGCATCCCAAGAATGACTCAAGGGCTCAGCAAGACATCAGAAAATAGGTCATGGAAACTGGAAAAAAAAAAAAAAAAAAAAAAAAAAAAAAAAAAAAAAAAGATAACCTTCTAGCACAAGCAAACAAACAAGGTTTGAAGTACAAAAGGTAAATGATCATTCATACTTGGCTGGTAAATGAAAACCATGAACATAACTGTGTGAGATACTCAGCAGGTGGTATTTGAAAAAGACTAGGTGACTACTGCTCAGGAAATACTGCTATAGGACAAACAACAATATTGCTACATGCAAGAAGTTAAACTATCATACCTGAACAATTGTTTCCAATTTAAAATCTTTTGGTTCAATGTGTGTGACATACTGCTGAACTGTATCAGGCATAAGTGATCTTACTCTAAAGAAATGAGTGTCTACATAGGACAGTGCTGCACAGGTCTGTTCAAAGATATCGGCTAAGCTTTTAGAAACACCTTATCTGTGCCATCTCAGGAAGCTGTTCACACACTGTCAGGCCACAAAGACATATAATAACCACCTCGGAAAGTCTACATTCTTCGACATATTATGGACATGACCTGTTTTGCTTTTTTTCCTGGAGAGAGGACTCTGACAAAGATCTCTGGGAAAATTCTTCAGATGCAAGAATATTTGCATGCCTTTATATTTTGCACAGTGCTCTCTCTCAGTCATGTTCCCAGCTTCAAATATTCCCCAGTTCAAAAATGAAAAATAAAGATAAAACAAAACCATTGAATCTGCTGCCAGTAAATACACATACAATAGAAAAAGAACTTCTTAGACTTTCTTTTCCTGCAGGCATGGAGCAATTGTATTGTTCGTCACATTTCCTGAGAGCATCATTTTCTCTCCTTTCTCCTGCATTCATCTATCATGCTAACTGCTGCTTGGAGAAAAATAAAGGAAAATATTGTACTAGACACGATCAGTTAGTACTGAGAGGGAAATTTCTTTTGCAAAAACTTAGAAATAGAAGGAGATTTCAGTGTCACGAATTCTGTTAATTTAAGTAAAAAAAAAGTCAGGTATTTTCTGACAGTTAAGAAGACATCTGTAGCAAGTGAATGGCACTTTTCCCTTTAGTTACACAACATCTATATCTCTTCCATAAAGAGATGAAGAAATATATATTGTCAGGTTAGGAAGAAGATGCCCAAGATTCCTAAAGAAGGAATCACAGAATCACAGAGCAGTTGAAGTTGGAAGGGACCTCTGGAGGTGATTTCGTCCAACTGCCCTGCTCAAGCAGTGGCACTGAGAGCAGGCTGCCCAGGACCATGTCCAGGAAGCTGCTGAAGATCTCCAAGGAGGGAGACTCCACAACCTCTTTGAGCAACCTAGCAACCTGTGCCAGTGCTCCGCCCTCCAGACAGTAAAGAAGTGCTTCCTGACATATGTTTAGAAGGGACCTCTGTCATTCCAGTTTGTTTCATTTACTTCCTTGGGCACCACTGAAAAGAGCCTGGCTCTGTTTTCATTACACTCCCCCTTCAGGTATTTATACACATTGATGAGATCCCCCTGAGCCTCTTCGTTTCCAGGCTGAACAGCCCTGGCTCTCTCAGTCTTTCTTTATAGGAGATATGTTCCAGTCCCTTCATCATCTTTGTGACCCTTTACTGGACTCTTTCCAGTAGTTCCATGTCTCTCTCTGAGTTTATGAGAGAGAGTGTACAATAGAGGACCCTTGTCCCTTCTCAGGACAATAATAATGGGTTATTATTACCCTCATCCCTTCTCAGTCCTGAAAAAAATGAAGTCATTTGAACTTCTGCCTGGGACAAAAATAAAAATTAAAAAAAAAAAAAAATTCTCTGTAGGCTAAATAAGTAGGTATGATGTCATGGACTGGTTTAGATATTAGATGACCTTATCAACTGGATCGTGATCACTTTTAAAATCTCTGTATGGATTTCATCTCACACAGATTTAGATGTCTGTTCTGTAAGCTTTTAAACAAGTTATCAAGGTTCTTCTACAGTCAGCACAGGGAATTGAATTCACATGTTTAATTCAATGCATTCCTTACAATGGTAAGTGGTGATTCAGCAGTTTGGATTTGGTTGGAGATTTTATTAACTGCTAATAAGGTGGGGGGTTTACTGTTGTTGTTTGTTTATTTGTTTCCACTTATTCCTGAATTTCTGAAGTAAGTATCAGGCAGTTGCTGCCTATAAAGAATTAAGATATCTTTCTCCTACTCTTGTGTGGTGCAGTGGCAATGATGATAAATAAAGAGTCTTCTTTTTATGAAGTCTTAATATATTTTTGAATACCCATCTAAAGTACATCTCTATATTAACCTTGCAATGCAGCCAAGATGCAACAAATGCAATTGTGTTTCCAAAAAAATATAAAGCCATTTTAATACTTCTCAAAAAAAAAAAAAAAAAAAAAAAAAAAAGTTTGCAATGCTAATTTCTTTATGTCTGTGGTCTAGCAGCTTGTTTCTTTGCTTCATAAAATCATAGAAACATTAAGGTTGGAAAAGACCTTCAAGATCATCTGGTTCAACTGTCTCCCTACCACCAATATTACCCAGTAAACCATGTCCCTAAGCACCACATCCAACCTTTCCTTAAACACCACCAGGGACAGTGACCACCATCTCCCTGGGCAACCCATTCCAATGCCTGACTTCTCTTTCTGAAAAGAAATTTCTCCTAATTTCCAACCTGAACCTCTTCAACACTTTCCCCTGACTTTGTGTCATCTGCAAACTTACTGAGGGTGCACCAAATTCCCTCATCCAAGTCATCAGTAAAGATATTAAAGAGGATGGGCCCCAACACCAACCCCTGGGGAACACCACTGGTGACCGTTAGCCAGCTGGATTTCACTCCTTTCACCACCACTCTCTGGGCCCGGCTGTCTGGACAGTTTTTAACCCAGCAAAGCATGTATGTGTCCAAGCCATGGGCTGCCAGCTTCTCCTGAAGTACACTGTGGGATTCTGTGTCAAAGGCCTTCCTGAAGACTAGGTAGACTATGTCAACAGCCTTTCCCTAATCCATCAGGCTGGTTACCTGATCATAGAAGGAGATGAGGTTGGTCAGGCAGGACTTGTCTTTCATGAACCCATGCCAGCTGGGCCTGATCCCCATATCATATTTTGCATATGCTGTGGGATTGCACTCAGGATGATCTGTTCCATAACCTTTCCTGGCACCGAGGTCAGGCTAACAGGCCTGTAGTTCCCTGGGTCCTCCTTACAACCCTTCTTAGAGATGGGCATCACATTAGCAAGTCTCCAGTCATCCAGGACCTCTCCTGTTGTCCAAGATCACTGACAGATGATAGAAAGCAGCTTGGCAATAATGCTCACCAGCTCAGTAACCAGCTGAGTCAGGAAGCTGTATTCCACACACTGCAGGGAAGCTTCTAGACTGCTTCCTCTGGGCTATATTGTTTTCCCAGCATGTGTCTGAGAAGTTGAATTCCCCCATGGGAACACATGCTGGTAATTGAGTGACTTTCATCTGCTGCTTGTAGAATGCCTCATCTGTCTCTTCATCCTGGTTTGGTGGTCTATAACAGAACAACACCAGGATGGCTCCCTTGTTTGCCTTTCCCCTAATCCCTACCCTTAGGGACTTGACCTTTTTCCAAGTCCTGAGATCTACAACATCAAAGCGATTTCTAATATAGAGCCACACCACCACACCTCCTTTGTTGCTTGTCCCTTCTGAAGAGTTTGTAGCCATACACTGCAGCACTCCCACGGTCATGGGAGTAGTCCCACCACATTTCAGTGATGATGACTAGGTCGTAGGTTTCTTGCCACACAATGGCTTCCAGCTCCTCCTGTCTGTTGCCCATGCTGCTTGCATTACTGTAGATGTACTTCAACGGAGTTATTGCCCTCACCCACAACACTGGCATTGCTCCCCCAGGATCATCTCTAATAAGCCTCATTTCATCAGTGTTTAAGAATGATTCCTCTAGCTGAAACAGTTCCATTCAGGTATCCAATCTATAGCTGTGATTTCACTTGTAGGTATGGGCATTTGGTATCTTTCCAATTTGTAGATCAGTAGCCTCTTACACTAAGCTTTAAGCTATGATACAGATTTCTTATTTGCGTGGCTGTCAAAGACTTGCCTTTTCTTCTACCACAGCTTAAAGCAGCATGTGAGGCAATGCACTTGACAGGAATTATGCTGGGCAGTGCAGCTCCCACACTTTTGTTTTCTGATTTGACAGGTTGTGGTAACCCTGGCAACCACCTCGCTGCACTGTTAGTGCCCACCTACAGCTCGCTGGTCCATGTGCTGGAGGCTGCTAAGTGTTGTGAGAGGGTGCATGAAATGCTGCCTTGGATTCTTTCTCTTGTATTGTTCAGGGGGAACTGTAGAAGTCTGGCAGCAAAACACCCTTTATTTAACATTTTCATATTTAAATTCATTCATTGAACATATTTTCACTTTCCAGTGAATGCAGCAGAAGGACTTTCCAGTTTCAGCTGAGATGAATTTTTAACTTTCTGCACAAGCCTACGGGACAGAAGTGCTTACCTTTAATCGCTGCAGTTAGCCTGCTCAAGAAGCTGCTGCCCATCACACTTTGGGATGCTGTGAGACAAGCTGCATGCCACTATCTCCAGATAGGCTACATTAGGAAAAAGGCCATCACTGAAACTGGAGGCCTGTGGGTCCTTGAAGTAGCCTGGACCCCTTAGAGAACTTTGGCAAAGAGAGGAATAGCAAAACAATTAATAGTAAAGCTAAACTAAGGTCACTGTTGTAAGTTTCATTATTGCTATTACATATTTGCAGAATAATGTCTTCATTGTGCATGCTTTCTTATCTACCATACTGTTTGGAAAGGCATTACTTGAGTCACAACTATATGTATGTTCTCATAATAATCAATGAAATAGAGAATAAAGCAGGGTGTGTTTGAGGGAGTGGGAAAGCTAAGGGCGGAAACAGGGTTTTGCTTTCACTTACAGTTTGTACGGGTGAGACTGACCATCTTCAGAAAACTTCACTAATTGTCATGGGTAGCTATAGCAACACATCTACAAAAACAAAACTATGGCTTCCCAAGAGACAACAGCATACTGCTGTATTCTGGTGAGAGTATGGATGCAGGTCATCGCTGTAAGATGTGCTTGGGGAGCAATTAAGATGTTTGTGGTCATTGTCTCATTGTTCTTGCTTAGCAGGACAGTGGTATATTGAACAAGAGCTTTATTTTTCCCTCTTCTTCCCCCCTCCTTCCCCCCCCCCCCCCCAAACTTACCCAAACTAAAAGGTTGGTTGGTTGTGTGTTGTTTTTTTTTTGTATTTTGAATGCATCTCAACAATCCTACTATGTTTTAGTCCTGTAGAAAAAAAAAATAAAAGTGTAACTTCCATGGTTTTTTTGAGTTCCTTATTTTCCCTAGTCAGACAATTTGTTATTCAACCTGATTTAGGCTTAATATCTCTACAACGCATTATGCATAATGGAGAAATCTTATAACAGATGTGCCATTACAGCCAGCACAAGATTCACTAAAACATGTAATGATAGCTGTGCCTGACAACTCTTTCTTTAATACAGAAATTCAAGACTACTGAGATATAGAACAAAATGCACCTTAAGGGAAGGAGAGGTTTTGATGTGTGCTCAACATCAAATCCAAGTTTGTTAAAAATTCTTTTAGAATGATCAGTACTGACCAGCTCATTTCCATAACTGATATTCCTGGGTTAAAACATGTCCACTTCCTGAAAACTAAGATGAATTAAAAATATATCTTCCATAGAGTATCATTTTGTTGCACAAACAAATCCAAATATACAATAAAACTCTGCAGAACTGTCTTGCCTAACAGAGATAGCAGGTAGGAGAGGGAGAAATGAATCCTTAAAAGGATACTTGAACATACAGAAAAATGATGAACCAGCTGCTGCCCCAGCTTACTGAGTGCATCTTGTTAGATCAGACTGTTTATTAGCTTACACAGAGAAAGCAGAACTGTAATCCTTCTCCCCATCTTTCCCCAAGGAAAGAGACACTAAGAAAGCATAATTCTGCTCAGGCTTTGTGGACTGCTTGAGGGACATTCATGTAAAAAACCCTATAGCTTTGTGTGCACATTATGGTCATGCTGAAAGTGAGGCTTTAGTATATTCCTACATAAAAGAGTAAAAAAGAATAAAGAACAACAACAATAACAAAATAATAATAATCTTGTCCAATTAAAAATAAGATTTTTGTTTCAATTTATGTTTGCTTTTCCATGAATTTTCTTCCTTGACACCCTTCTTACCTCTGAAGACTGCGAAGTATTGGAATTTCAAAAACAGTGTCTGTGACTTGCTTTTTAATTCTACTTTGTCTTACTATGGAAACAGCTAATAGAGTGCTGATCATTTAATCCAACTGATGCAGGATTCCTATTGAAGCCAATGAATGGATGGAGAAATGCTTTACAAGACTTTCCAAGAATACCTTTCAAAACTGTTCAGTGCTTTTCCAGCAGTCTCACTTGGGTGGATCAACCAGTTACAGAAATTTAGACAGCTTCATATTTTGATTTCAATATATTAGGGAAAAAAAAAAATAAAAAAAAAAATCCAATATGCGCTGAAATTTATAAAGCTTTTTCTCTTGAATCCTTAATATTAGTCAAATGTGCATATGAGAATATCAGCTTAAAATTAAAAGAACAATTACAAGAAATAGAATAACACATAGATGGTTTGGAAAGAAAACCCTGAGTATGTGTACAAAAGAAAACTCAGAACAAAGTCTAAATATTAGAGAAATTCATGAAAGTGTATGACTTAAAATTCATATTTTTAAATTTTTTTAAAAGTAAGGGAGAGGGCAATCAGGCTATTATGAGCACAGTGGTGACATTATATTGTTAATACAGGTGGGAAATTGAGGAAGCCAAAACTTCAGTTTAAACAGATAAATATTGTAAAAGACAAGAAGAGTTTCTACGGGTGCACCAGCATCAAAGGGAGAACAAAGAAAAACATAAGTCTGCTAGTGAGCTGGGCAGGAGCTCATTATGAGAACAGACAAGGTACCTGATGCCTTTCTTGTCTCATTACTTATTTGAAAGAACTGTTCTCTGGTCTCACATATCTCTATGCCTTGTGGCAAGATCTGGGGAAAAAAAGATACATGCAGTGGAAAAGGTTAAAGCTAGGAACTAGTTAAACTGGAGAGATTTAGATTCAATTAGTAGAAATGACGTGGTGGAAAACTGACTGGACTGGTGGGCTTGAAGTGTAGAAATCAGACATTTAAAATCTAACCAGCAATGTTATGCTTTATCTTCATGTGTGATAGGACAAAACTGTGTAACTGGGGAAGAATGCTCATTGACAAGAGCCCCTTAGCTCAGTGACTTCAAATAAAACCTGAGGATCCTTCCAGAGGAAAGAAATACCAGCATTCATAATCTGCCGTACATATCTCACAATGTAATATTTTAGGTCTTCCTTTGTTCTTCTCCAGACTTCCCTGACTATCTCTCACTCAGGTATAGCACAGAGTTCCTGTTATTTTAATGTGATCCTGAAAAATGCTGTAATATCAATTGCATTTAGACTTATGCATAGAAAATAGGCAGGTACTATATTCAAGTTCTGTACCTTTATTAAAAATCATATTAAAGGGTTGGATCACAAATTTCTATTGATTATACTAATATTTCTAGACTTTGTCTGATAGTGACAGTCATTGTATATCCATGTAATAAAAAGATAATACCTCTGAAGTGAAATTTTCCCTCTGACAGACACTGAAAAAGTCCATAGACATATATACTAAAGGAAAAAGACAAGGATAAACACTCTAAAAATCCAATGATTCTGGAAGCTGGGAAAGCAGACTACACTGTGGCCAGTATCACAGACTTTCCTTAAATAAAATCTTGTATCAGTACTGCTACAGAAAGACTATGAGGCTAGGTGGACCATTGGCCTTACTCTTTTGTTTTGACAAAGGAAAATTAAATTAGCAAAGAGTTCATATAAAGTCCCACCTGTCAAGTAGGATGAGAATTTACAATTAAGAACTTTTGTCTTCTCATGCCCTGAACTCTTCTCTGAAAAGTGGTGTGACTAGGTTGTGAACTAATTCTCTACAAGAACTGTGAGTCACACATAGAAAGGGCAGCAACCAAAGCAGTAAGTCTTTGTAGAACCTGCAGAATGGATTAATGGGGTAATGTTATACATTCTTTCTCTTGAAATCTCATGACAAATCCAGTGATGAATAGACCTTAGCAGACATTGATTATCATTCACTGATTATCCCAATCCTAAAGCCTACGAAATAGAGTAATGAAATTATAATTGAAAATAATGGATATCTGCAGTCTGGTTTATCAGCCTAATGTTCACATTACGTCATTATAAGCCCAATTTGTACATCACAAATCTCTTGGATATATGCAGCCAATTCTAATTCAAAGGAAGAAATCCTTCCAATGGTTGTGGCACTTTCCTACAGAAGTGCAAACAATCAAGGAACTGCTGAAAGCCAGGAGTGGGTAAAATTTAAAAATGATAGGTACAGTAGTCATGCAGCCTTAGATCCTTCATCTTTACAGATCCAGCATACAAGGCTTAATCCAGACAACAATGCAAGAAATAAGGTGAAAGTGCACTATCCTACCCTCACAACATCCCCCCCAAAAAAACAAACAAACAAACAAACAAACAACATGGTCTGAAGGGATATTGCTTAATTCTCTGTTTTAGGGGGTTCATATGCTTTCCTAGTTAGGAAACAATCCAAACAGAGTGGTCCTTTCCTCTATAGACTCCAACTCAGAAAGGTATATAAGGCTCACTTCATTGCCTGGTAAAACTGTGAAGGTTATTCCGCAATTTACTGGAAAAAAAAAAAAAAAGAAAAGAAAAAAAAAAAAAAAAGATAATGCAGTCAGTCACAGACAACATGGGTTCATGAGGGGAAAGTCCTGTTAAAGAAAAATAATTTCCTTTTATGACAAGGTCACCCCCCTAGTTGACCATGGGAAGCCAGCTGATGTTATCTTTTTGGATTTCAGCAAAGCACTATTTCTCACAGTATCCTTCTGGACAAAATGTCGAACATACAGCTAGATAAATACATTTTGCAATGGGTGATCAATTAGCTGACAGGTCAGGCTTAAAGGGTTTTAATAAATGGGGTTACATCAGGCTGGTGGCCAGTCACTACTGAGTTTCCACAGTGCTCCATTTTAGGGCCAGTTCTCTTTAATATTTTCATAAAATACTTGGATGCAGGACCTGAAGGTATATTAAGTAAGCCTTCAGACAACACTAAATTAGGAGGAGCTGTTGAATCCCTCAAGGGTAGAGAGGCCTTGCAGGGAGATCTTGGCAAATTAGAGCGCCAGGCAATCACCAACAGTATTATATTTAACAAGTGCGGGATTCTTAGCCTGGGACATGCAATCCTGGATATACATACAGAGTTTGTGGGCTGAGGCTGTAAAGCAGCCTCATTGAAAGAGATCCAGGGGTTTTGGTCATTAGCAAGTTGACCATGAGCCAGAAGTGAGCCCTAGCAACCTAAAGAGCCAAACACACCCTAGAGTGCATCAAACACAAGGGATTAGGAGAAGTGGCTGTCCCAGTCTTCTTTGCACTGCTGCGGCCTTACCTTGAACACTGTGTGCAGTTCTAGGTGCCACAATGTAAGTAGGACATAAAGCTATAAAAGTATGTCCAAAGGAGGGATACGAAGATGGTGAAGGGTCTAGAGGGCAAGACGTATGAGGAGCAGCTAAAGTCCCTTGGCTTGTTCAGCCCAGAGCAGAGTAGAATGAGGGGAGACTTCATGGCAGCCTGCAGCTCCCTCACGAGGGGAGCGGAGGGGCAGGCGCTGAGCTCTGCTCTCTGGGGACAGCAACAGGACCCGAGGGAACGGCATGGAGCTGGGACAGGGGAGGGTCAGGCTGGGGGTTAGGGAAAGGTTCTGCACCCAGAGGGTGGTCGGGCACTGGGAGAGGCTCCCCAGGGCAGTGGTCACAACACTAAGCCTGCTGAAGTTCAAGGAGCATTTGGACAGTGCTCTCAGACACAGGGTCTGATTGTTGGGTGGTTCTGTGTGGAGCCAGGAGTTGGGCAGAATTATCTTCATGGGACCCTTCCAACTCAAGGTGTTCTGTGATTCTACGATTGTGTGATTAAGAAAATAGTGAGAATAAAATCTTTCATTACTACTGGATGAAATGACCAAATGGTTAGGTTTTTGAGAAGTACTGGTCTTTCTTATTCTGATTCTGCACACTTTCTCACATTCAATTACTAGGCAATCACAGGTGCTCAAAACGACTGCAAACATACCTATAATCAGTAATAATACTAAAAATCCTTTGAACTCAACAGAATTATCCAGTTGCAGAGATGAGTCCTGTCTTCCATAAAGACAGTTGTACCAGGGCAGAGGTCAAGACATGGGCATTTTTTATAACCTTCCACACTAGGAGGCTGTCATCTTCCATAGAATGGAAATAATTTCATTCATTTAATTGAGAAACTATCTCTAAGTGTAAAAAGAGTTAAACTAACTGAGTTTAATGTATGCATACACCAAATCTCTGAACACAGCTTTTCCACAAACCACTTCTTGATGGAACTTGTACATATAGTATGTTTCTGCAGCCTTCTTTCTTTCTTTCTTTCTTTCTTTCTTTCTTTCTTTCTTTCTTTCTTTCTTTCTTTCTTTCTTTCTTTCTTTCTTTCTTTCTTTCTTTCTTTTTCTTTTTTGTTGTTGTTTCTGTTGTTGTTTTTCTTTAATACATAAACTTTTCACTTTTTGTACAACAAAAACAAGATGTGGATAGAATTGTCATTTTAGCTTTGGAAACCTGCCCAAAAAAATATTCACAGCACAGCCATCAGTGTCATTGTAATCATAGTCAACAAAAATTTCAACCTTTTCCCCATTTCAATCATAATGTGCCTCAACTATAACACAGTATTACACATATTATTGTGTGAAATTAGACTGTTAGCAGAAAAATATTGGAAGGCATACTTGTCTTAGAATACTGTGTCAACCTTTGAATAGACTTGAACGTAAAATCTTACCAATGATATGATACACATAGTTTTTTTAAGTGACAGTGAAAGAAAGCACACACAGTATTTTCTGCAGTATTGACATAGTGGTGAATACCACAGCTGTCGAGACTTCAGAGGCTTTGTGTAACATTCCTAAACACACTGACATCTCTTGCTTTCTTGTCCTCGTTCTTATTTATCATTCAGAATCCTGAATTTCCTAAGTCTGCTAACAATGCTCAAAGTTTATTAAAGCTGCACTGCACTGGAGTGTAGTGTTTACATACTATGTCACCAAACACTGCAGTACACTGATCTTCATTGCCCCCAGCTAGTCTCAGCTATTCACCACAGGCAGGTTCTCATGGTCTTATTAAAGGTAAGGGCTTTTAATAAGGGCAAATATAACAGATTATTTTATTTTTATTTTATTTTATTTTATTTTATTTTATTTTATTTTATTTTATTTTATTTTATTTTATTTTATTTTATTTTATTTTATTTTGTTTGTTTGTTTTCCTTGTTCTTATGCAAACAAAACCAACAAAGAAACAGAAACATTAATGACAGCAGAGAGGAAGTGTCTGGGGGCTTACAGAAGAGTTAGCCTCCCAGGCTTGAATGCTGGTTCAAAATTTAGATTGCAGTGGATTTTAGAAATACAACCTGAGCTTGAAGTCTAAATGCAGTCTTTGATTTACAGAGTTACAGACAGCTGCTTTAACTATCAGTTTGGGAACAATTCAAGAACCCATTCTAGAAGCTTGTTCTAGTGGGAGGAATCCTCTAGGTAATGACAGGTGCTCATTGTCATATCTTCCAGTACCTGATAAAGTATTGCTGTGTTTGACGGTGTTTCTCATTACCCAAGTCAAAGGAATTACCCCCTGGTCCATTAGATGTAGCATAGCTGACTCAGAGTCTGGTCTTGATAGCTAGTCCAATTGTATCACCTGACTAATAGGAAAATAAGAGCATTCAATCTTCAAACATTGTCAGAAAACAGACAGGAAAGCTAATGAAAAAAATCATTTTTGTTGCATATTTTACTCTTTACAGGAATAATATATATTCTTTTAAACCTAGTGTTCAGATTGTTATTAGATATCTAAAACGTCATATTTTAATGGTAGTCAAATGCTTAAATGATTTTTTCCCTTAAAATAAATAATCTCTTCAGTTTGCATTTGAACAAATAACACAGTGATTTAGTGCATCCAACCATTTCTCCACTGCCTTCCACTAAATATATATATATATATATATACATATATATATATATATATTAAAAGAGAGATTAGCTAAAGGCATTAAATCATACCATCACTTTTCTCTTAACAAGCCTGGAGCCTGGACTCTCACTTGTCTACCTTGATAACTGCACAGCTTGTATAGCTTTCATTACTGTGTTGCCTGAGTGAGCCACTGTCATTAAAAGGGTTTTTAAGTCTGAAAACTTCCCTGTAGCTGAGGGATGTAAGACGATTATACAGAAAGCAAAATGTTAAAGGTCTCAGAGGTGTCTGAGTTGGGAACCTCATCAAAATCTCAAGTAGCATAGCTTAGAAGTCTACATACTATATTCTGCTGTCTCTAACAAAAAGCTTTTCAGATATCAGTTTTGCCTATTCTCTACTCTTTAGGAGATGACAGTTGCACCAGGTATCCAGCTGGGCTTTTACTTATGTTCAGTAGGTCAGATGTGAAGCACCTGGAGCCTCTTCCTGCTCAGTCATTGGCAGGTTCTTAGAGGGACCTGCACTACAGCCTCTCCTTGCACCCCAAGCAGGGTCATCGCACATCATGATCCAGGTTCCTCACAACGCATCACCCACATGCCACAGCACTCCCTAGCTTGCCACGCTGAACTCTCTTGCCCCTAACCTGCACATAGCTCCATTATCAGCCCCACCAGGCTGGAACACTGACAGCCCCCACATCCCCAGAAAGCTCCTCCAGGCCTCTGACCATGTGGCTGTTAGCATACAATACCATCACAACACCTGCCAGCACTGTCTTTTTCCCATGAGAGCATGGAGGGAGCAGGAAAGGTGCAGAGTGAAATGATATGGAACAAAGAAGCTCAGGCTGAACATCATGGAGAGTGCATGGAGATGTCAGGTCTGAGAACATAGGTGTCTCTGTAAGAGGGTTGGAGAGGGAGAAATGAGGACTGCAGATGGGAGGGAAGGACACAGGAATGCTGGAGTGCAAAGGGTGATGGCAGGGTGATGGCTAGGGTTAGTACAGTAGTTTTATGTGACTGTAAAATGGTATTTGGCTCACTAAGACTGATTCTTCCATTTTCTGATTTCTTTCATTTTCTTCTTAATAAATTTTGGCGTTTTTACAGAAAGCTTTTTGACACTCCTTTATTGTATTTTACTACACATCTTTCCTGCCTTTCCGTTGTTTCTTAAAACTACCTCTCCTTCACCTAGTTCTGGAATTCCTCTATTCTCCACCTCCCTCCCTTTCTCCCCATTACAACCTTGCTCTTTCTCCCTGTTAAGGATTCCTGTCCTTATCCCTTATGCTTATCCTTCCTAGCCCCCACATTTTCTTTACCCTGCTAAACTTCCAGCTGCCACAAATACCTCTGCTGGTCTTTCAAGAGTGCAATGATTAATTTTCATCCCCGCTGTTGAAGGAAACATGCCTCTCAGAAATCATTCTTTCTATAGCAACCTGATTTAGGAAGTGATACAGACACACACAGCTGCTGCAATGACTGGATGGGAATGACAGATACCTCTGAGCAGTAGGGAAGTGGTGTTTGTGCTGTTGATTGAAGCAGGTGGAGGGTGGTGTGAGCACTGGCTTTGCTGGCAGACAATTATATCTTGTGGAAGAGATATACTCCAGCAAAACAGTTTGCCTATGTCCAGTCAGGTCGGTACATTTCTACACAAATGTATTAGAGAGAGAACAGCAGACTTACTTTCTGAAGTTAATGATTAACAGATTAAAGGCTGAATTTCAGCCTTCTGTTGTCACTTATGGGAGATAATGCCTGATATTTTACTGGACTTGACAACTGATATCTTAGTTCTCCTTGGCCATGTCTTTGAACCAACTTTTTCCTCAATCCTCTAACAGAGTTCTGGGGCAAGAGGAGGTCTTGACACAGACCTCTCTTCAGATGGGGAGTTAAGAAAAATTAAAACAAGTTGTAACTTGAGATAATGCAGCAGGTGGAAAATCTAGGACAGGCTTGTTCAAGCAGAGGATAGCTGTCTCTGCCTTTACAAAAAATCACATGTGAAGTATTTATTTATTTAAATATATTTAAAATATTTAACGAAGCATTGTGTGCTGAACATGAGCCACAACACTTCCAGAGACAGGAAAGCCGATAGAAGCTGTGCCATGTTTTCAAATTGCAAGAAAAGAATCACACAGCAGCTGACAAACAAAATTTGTGCAATTCGCTGGAGCCTGAGCCTCAGCACAAACACTGATAAAGTCTTATTTCAGAAAGGACAAAAATACTTTAATGTTTCCCTGCAAAGTATAATAGTATAGGTATAGCTCATAGTGTGTGAGTGTTTTTATCTAATCAAAAAACTCCTTACTTTCTCAGTACAGGTCACAGATCACAGGTATCAAACAAGAAAGTATTAAAGTAGAAGCAGAGTCCAGTAATCCATCATACTTTGTATGGCCAGGCTGCTTTCATATCCAACACTAAGATCACAACAAAGTTTTCCACTACAGTTCTATTTAGATAGCCTTTCATTTTCTAAAATTTGCTTTCTGGAGGTCACACTTCCATTCTCTGCATTGTAAGACAAAAAGGTTGGTTAAGTTCCATCAATTAATGAACATGAGTTCTCCTGCAGATCCCAGTGATTTATTTTGGTACCATGATCACTGCTAGAAAAAATCTAGCACAAATATAAATAGTTAGTAAAGACAGAAAGATAGAATACTATTCAAAAAAATATCCCAACATTGTTTTGAACTTCATAGCTGTGATGTGAAAGAAATCTGTAGAAAATCATATATTTGCCTCACTTTAGATAACTTTTTTTTTTCTTCAGTAGCATTTTACAAGACAATATGGACATGAGCAGTTGAAAATTAGATCATGAATTTACTACTGATTGTACATTTAATTCCAAACTCTTAATTTCTCTTGTACAGAAGGACTAAGAGCATTTAAGATTTGAATGCACTTGTATTGACACTGTAAGAATGACAGCTAAGACGCTTCTTCCATAATCATTGTAAATGTATATACATATATACATATATGCATATATACATATATATGAAGCTGCTTATAAAGTTTATGAAGCTAAATCCTGAAATCCACATACTTCTGTAGGTATTTGTTTGCATAAAGAATTCTCAAGACTGGAATGAATAGTCTGCAAAAACCCCTAGAACAATTTCCCTTAGTCCTCATAAAATAAATGTTTTTGCAATTGTAATTCTACTGGGGAAAAAAATAAATGCAAACACTCACACGTACATACATACAATTGTACAGTTAGGTGATGTGATATTTAAAATTAAGAACTTACTTCTGGAGAGCATGACCTCGATATGCAATTAAACTAGCCAAATCAATTTCCCATTTGATTTTATTAATAAGAAAAATGGGCGAATGTGTGCAAAAATGCTGGAGGGAAGCAGTTGAGGTGTGGTCACACCTTCCCTCCTGCTGAATCTGTTACAGGGATGGGGACCCCACATAGGGGGAAAGTAAATGAAAATGGGAAAATGGTAACATACTTAGTGTGGCTCAGCCAAAACAAGTTAGGTCTGTAGTAACAAAGGGGCCCAAGAATCAAGGACTGGCAAAATCATACCTAGGGCTGCACAGAGGAAAGTTATTGAAATCCACTGCCAGTTGTTCAAGAACCTGAGAAATTATGGGAACTTTTTAATTTCCTCCCTGGGTGGGAGGGTCTCTCTGTCTCTGTGAGAAAACCTGGACCATGGTGACTGAATTCACAGCCTGCAGTTAGGCAACAATATCAATACTAACTCAGTGACAACATACATGTAAACATATGCTCATAGCAGCACATTTTTGGTAGTCCATATCTGTTATCAATTCTTATTAAGCTTTTTAAATTCTTTCCTACTCAACTTTTTTAAGGATATGTAACACACCCTCCGTCCTGAAGTCACCTACTTCTTTTTCTAGCCTAACTCAAATAGTTCATTATAAGGATCTATATAAAAATGTTGCCAGGGGATACTGACATCTATTCTTGAGATAGACAAGCACAGGGTGCTTATGGGTAATTCCCCTCAAAAATCTGTTTTTGAGGGGAACGAGCAAGACAGAGTTTATTTACTCAATTCTTTCCTCAGTGTGTTACTGACTGGCTTAAGAAATCCCTGTACATGATTGCTCATTAGTCCCTCAGCTGGTAACTGAGCAGACAACTTTGAATTCTGTTCTTGGGGACCATTACTCACAGAGGAAATAAATCATATAATATATGAGTATTATAGGAAAGAACAGAAAGAATTCACAGATCATTTCATGAATCCGGTCCTTGTTCTATACCAGGACTCTTATTCCTTCTGATATAGAATTAACAAAATTAAATCCTTCTTTGAGAAAGATGGTCATCGTCCAAAATATGTCTCAAAACTATGTAATGCAAGGCTGTGCTAATGTCCTTCCCAAGAATTTACCTAACTAATGGATACAAATTGCAACTGACTACTGAGGAGAAATATTAATATAATCCATATGTATGCTCCAAGCGTAACAGCCTATTTAAGGGTACTAGTTTACTAATCAAATTTCCTCCATAATGACCATTTTCATAGGATTACAGGATCGCTTGTGATATGAGTTAGTGGGAAAAGTTTTAATAAAATTAAATATATTTTAACTTGCCTCCTGAGAGACCCATGTATGATTCAAAACCCAAACTCTTTCAAAGTGCATAATGTGCTTCAGGAAATTGGTTTAGTGCTGAAATCTACTAAAGCTGGTGTCCAAGAGAATTCTGTGATCCCTACTGATGTGTGTAGCTGGGAAATGCTGGTTTGTAGTAGTTATTTTTATCTCTCCAACAGTTGAACCCTGCCTCCGCAAGGGCAGTGTATTTTTAATGCATATGATGTTATTATGTAAATTGGTTTAGCTGTGTAATCTACTAAAGGTGATTTCTCTGTCCCATGTGAACAACAAAGCCAATGATCACATAATATTCATTAAAGACAAAATTGTCTTACTTTCCATAACCAATTCCCAAGTGCATTGCTCTGACAACTTCAATTTCTGTTCAATAGTGAACCTGATGCTCATTTGCAAAACTCTAATGAATGAGCCAAATAAGAGGTAATGCATTTTTCCAGCTTGCAGTCCCATGCAGACTATAAATTATTTTCCAAGGAGCAACAGACACAGTAATTAAAGAACAAGTAAGATCCCATAAAAATTCTGTTCTTTTTTTTTTTTTTTTTTTTTTTTTCTACATCAACCTATAAATCTATTCCAACAGTACAGCAAAAAAAAATTCTTCAATTTTAGAATCAGGTAGACATCTACATGATTTCCACCTAATGGAAGGGCAAGATTACGTCCATGTGAGTGAACCTGCAAAAAGTTTTCACTTTGTACAAATGTACAGCTAGGCTCTCAATGTATCTGCATACATGGATCTATATGGAGACCTACACTTAACTCATTAATGAACATTAGATATATTTACATACAAAACCAAGTACAAGAGTTTCTTTGTTAGCTAAAAATCTGGTAACATAAGTGACTATTGCAGCAGCCTGACTACTATTGCCTGTAGTACAAATGAACAAGTGCAAAGCAAATGACTGGATGAACCCTCTTTAAAACAGGGTACATTGGGCTAACCTACAAATGTATCTTCACATCCCAGGAATAAAAGTAGTTCCTAAAAATAATTAAATGCTTTTAGTTTTAGTTTTTGTTTTTGTTCAATCTGAGGATGTACACATTAAAAATAAATAAATAAATAAATAAATAAATAAATAAATAAATAAAACACAGCCTTATGAATACACCTTTCAGAAGACCAGCAAAAGATTAGATTTTGATAGAATAATTTGTTAAAAACATTTCCAGTGAAGACAGAACAACTTAGAAGTTCAGCATTTCACTAAATATTTGAAGATAGGAGACAACATTGCGTGAGTAATAAAAATATATTTTCCAAAACAGTTACCAAGAATAAGTTACCTCCACTGGTGACATTTATGTATTTCAAAAAGGAAAACATAATTTATTCTGAACAGGAGGTGACATAAATTTTTGAAATTCAAAGCAGGTTTTTGGCATTTTTTTGTTGCAAAAATGGCAGTTTTGCAGAGACAGAATGTGAACATAAATGTTTTTATAGAGAATTATTTATACATTTGTTTAACCACTGTCATAAATCTACACTATAGCCATTCTCAGAAATAGATACGCAAAGAGAATTTCATTCAGCTTCTACTTATTGATTCTGGGCCATTTTCAAATTCTAAATTTCAATAAACTTTTTTTTTTTTTCCTTTGGTGTATCTGTGAGGATGTGATCTATCTGAGAAGCTTGTTAGCATTAGGTAATAGTATGTTCTTATGTTCCTAAGTGTTGGTAAAATATTAATTGATGCATGAGATGGAAAAAGAGAATTCCAGTGCATATATTGCATAAAAAAAATAGATGATAAAATTCTTTTAATTGCATCCTCTTGGCTCACTATCATGGTCAACATAGATGATGCAAATCTTTGATATTTGGAAGAAGATGGTTTTATGGAAAACAAGCATAGCAGGGACAAATGGGTAATCTTTACCTTTTTTCTTTGAGGCTTAAGCGTTTAGTCTTAATAAAGGATATAGGACTTCCTTTAAAGGAAAGGAAGATTTTATGACAGAATTTATTAATAGAAGCTTACTAGTATTTGTTATAACAGGTCCACTTGTTTAACACTGAGCCAATTGCGTAAGTTAAAGTTTGCATCATGTAGCTCTCATTAGGCTCTTTAAAATTTGAAAACTAAGATGCTCACTTTTTTCTGAAAGATTTTTCTTTTTTTTTTATTCCCTCCTACATTTTAGGGTTTTATACTGATTGTGTTTTGTTTTATATGCTTTTTCTGAGCCTTTATCTCAAGCACTGTAGGGATAGTCTCATTAAATTTCAAGGAAAATATATTGTTTTGTTTGATATTTTTTACTATTTAAACCAGCTGAGTTATGCCCTGTGTGAATGAAATTCATCACAGTAGAGAAAGTCTGGATATCAGGCTGCACAGCCTTGAAAATCAAAAGATGAATTCCAATTCTTGGCTTGAATTTCCATGCTGTAGAAAGTAGAGTAGAAAAAGTGATAGGAGGTAAAAACAAGGAAGAATCCACCTTCCATACCTTATGAACATAGCATGGGGGAGGGGTTGTCTTTTCACCCATTTTTTCTTACATATATTGGAACCAACAGCTGCTGAAAATTGCCTCTCATGCAACAGACCAGCTAATCCACCATAGTCTCATGGCCTGAGTACAGCATGGGCACTCAGCAGAGTTCATCCAAATTTTTTTTCATGTCTACTCTTTCCACTTTTCCTCTTCTTGAAAGTGGGGACCAAATAGCATTTATTCCCTTCATAAAACATTGAGATTTGAAGGCTGGATTCTGGTATCATTCCTGAGGTGTGTATTTTCTAACTGTCCTATCATAACGAGCTTGCTGGAGTTTTCTGCTACTCAGGGCTTGAGTTCCAGAATTTACACTCCTAATGACAACTTTTACATCCTCTTTTTGAGCCTACTCCAGGCAAAGCCATCATTTACTTTTTTCCAGAATGTAGTAATATGACTTCCTTGTGTGTTGCTTCTGGTAAGATGTAAATTCTTCTTGATTCAATTAATATTAAGCTACTGGCTCTGTCCACAAATCACAAGATACATCTTTCCCAGCAGCTTAATGGAAACTGCGGTCCAAGAATTCAAGATCTGCATTTTCATTTCCATTCATATTACTTCTGTTTCTTTCCCTTAATTATTTGGTTAACACTGCAGTGCTGAACTGTAAATATTGTAGACAATTTTTATAAATTGTGGAAGAAGTTAGATATAACTAAAACCCACAACTAAACCTAATAAAATTAAACTCTAAAGCTTCATACTTCCTAGTTTAATTTTAATATCTTAAGAAGGAGAGAACAAGATGTGAAACGAATATTTAAGCCAAATCACATAACCATGAAAAGTATTTTATTTTCTCAAACTGAAAAAGGTTTCTTCATTTTCTGACTAAACATAACCCAGTAAGTATGATATAATTAAAAATATACGGTACTATCATTTTTTCCTCTAGACTTACACATTTTTAATACATGGTGTCATAAGGAAAGAAAAATCTGTTAAGAAATGTAACTTTTCTTCAGGAAACAGATAACTCTTAAAAAAAATATATATATATATATATAATTAAGATCCATGGAAAGGGTTAAAACTGAAAGTGTTGTTGGCATTTAGTTTCCTAAACATAGGCAGTCCAGACCCTTACCTTGAGTACTGTATGCAGTTTGGGGCACAACAATATAAGAAGGGCATAAAACCATTAGTGTCCAAAGAAGGGCTACAAAGATGGTGAAGGGTCTAGAGGGCAAGACGTACGAGGAGCAGCTGAAGTCCCCTGGCTTGTTCAGCCAAGAGCAGAGCAGGCTGAGGGGAGGCGTCATGGCGGCCTGCAGCTCCCTTACAAGGGGAGCGGAGGGGCAGGCGCTGAGCTCTGCTCTCTGGGGACAGCGACAGGACCCAAGGGAACAGCATGGAGCTGAGATGAGGGGGGGGGGGGGGGTCAGGCTGGGTGTTAGGGAAAGGTTCTGCACCCAGAAGGTGGTCGGGCACTGGGAGAGGCTCCCCAGGGCAGTGGGTGCAGCACCAAGCCCGCCAGAGCTCAAGAAGTGTTTGGACAGTGCTCTCAGACATAGGGTCTGACTGTTGGGCAGTCCTGTGTGGAGCCAGCGGTAGGACTGTATGATCTTCATGGGACCCTTCCAACTCAAGGTGTTCTGTAATTCTATTTCAGTTAGCTGGCCTACAGCTCTTCAGAAGAATGGAGTTTTCCTGTATGTCCTGTGTGGTATCCAAAAGCATCCTGTGTATGTAAATTCTCACTGGATGAATATATAAAAACATCACCAAATACGCATATTTAGATGGCTAGGTGTTTCTGTTTTGTACTTGTCACTTTGAAAGCTTTTTTACACAGATGAAGTTCCAATATCCTCGTTTATATTGAATTGCTTAACAGCCTGATTTTTTTCAAGGTCAGTTGCACACGACCGTGGTTGAACTATGTCCAATACTCCTTCACGTAACATAAGCCATTTGTCACCCCAAGCCATACACTTCATGTATTGAGATATTACTGTGACAATCAGACCTACATGGAGTTAGTCTAGAACTGGAAAAACTGGATGCAAGACTGAAGAAATGTATTTATCCAGGTGTTTTGTCTTTCAGTTTAATCCTTTTTCTTGCTTTACATGTGTATTGTTTATCTTTAATTCTCTTGTGACTGAGTTTCCAATTTAGTTTTGTCCTCTTCACTGTTTCCTTACTTAAAGAAAGGATCCTAAAAGACATTGTTATTGGCTGCTGTGAAAATTAATGTAATGAAGCAAAGGCAACTTCAGTTTAGGTACACTGAGAAAACAGGGTTTCAGTTGCTCACTTATGGTGGTCTGGCTTTAGTTCACCAGATAAAGTGGAATCTTCTAGCTATATTTGCATAGGTTAATAATAATAATAAATAAACCACTTGGTTTACAGTTTCACTTCAAACTGAAGTTTTAAGCACCCAAATACATTGTTGAATCTTCAGTCCATGTTAAATATACCCAGCCTGGGCTCTAAATGCACTGGGAACATGACAGTAAGAGTTGTCCAGTTTGGCTGATATAGTTGTAAATGCCAAAGGAAACTGCAGGCTACTATTAATACCAGGTTGAAACCTGCAGCTGAAAGGAACCTTGGTACTTTTTATCTCAAAAACAGAAAAGGAGTTTTGTTAATGAAAGCAGGACCTGAGAGACAGTGTGACAGGAAGAAAGAAGTCAATATTCACTGTGTGTGGAAGATATCTTATCTGAGAATTTCCCCAGTATTTTTTGTTTCTGGTTGTTGCTACACCCAGATGTGGAGGAAGCAGCAAAGGGGACAGAGCAGGGGAATCTGACACATCAGATTTTGGCACTGGATTTTGTCAGGCCCAGTTAATCACCCAGCACCAACAACATAACTCAGCCTCCACCTTTGCTTCAGAGGTAACACTTTCCCCCTTCACAGCAGTGTTGAGAAGACGAGCACATTATATCTAGATGTTTAGATGCTCAGATACTTCAGGAATTTAAATATCAAAGATGGGCAACATCCAGCCATCAAGTATCAGTAGAACATCAGATGGAAAAGTAGGTTTGTCATCCTCAAGTTGCAGTTTCATTTCTGAACATACAAGAATGTACAGGTACTGGGCTGTTCTGTTTTGTTTCGTTTTCTTTCCTTTTTGGTAACACAACTGGGATGCAGAACCTGCAAGACTCATCTTTTCTCCATTGAATTCCAATGTTTCCTGCATTATAAGAACTATTTTTTTTGTGCTCAGTATGTGTGTGTTTCTGCATGGTGACAGTGACTAAGCATCTGAATCAGCTGAAGCCAGGTATCAGTCATGATGGACAGCATATTCCTTGGAAACACGAAGTATTTGTCCTGCAACCACAAGAAAGCAAATACTGCTGAAACCATCATTAACTTTCAGTCTATGACTCCTGCTTCCCTAAGGACTCAATTCAACAACTGAATAGAACTTATTCATATGTTGGTTAATTTCTAGGCTTCCATTAAGCACTTCCAAAACAGAACTCAAAGCTGGGGAGACGGGTGTTTAAGATAGATTTCTTACACACCAGATACCAGGAGTGTACAAATTATATTGAAACTCTTTTTGATTCAAATCTCTTCCTAAGATGCATAACCAAAAATCATTCTTTTCTGGGGCAGGCACTTACTAGTATTTACTAGTTCCAATACATGGATTATTTTTTAGGCTAAGTTTTAATTCTTTTTCATATTTTCTGCAGAAAAGAAACAGTATTCCTGCATAACTCGATGTGATTCCGGTACTGCATGGAACTAGAAATAACCTAAATGACACTCTACACAACCCAGTCCTGTTCATAAATTAACTGAATTCTATTTTGTAAAGTAATTAGGATATTTTTCCTCTCCCTTTATTCCTACTGGAAATCAGAGCTAGAATTTTTGCAGATCACTAGACTTTCCTTCAAAGAGCTTGTGCTTTTTTTTTTTTTCTTTCCTGAGTATCACTTTCATTGTAAGTCATATGGCATTTGAAAATGCTTCTTACATTACTTCAAGAGGTGGGCTATTAGCTGAAAGCTCAAGCTCAATTAAAAATAAAGCATTTTTAATATACAGTCTCAAGGGGAATATATTTTTGAATATATTAGAAGAATTCATTTTGAAGGCTCAAAAGCATAAAATAATAAAAAAGAACCCAACCCTATATTATTATTAAAACCTAATTGGATTATTTCTTAGGGCATGACTTATGATTCTAAATGGTTTTGAACTGTCTACTTTATTATCTTCAAAATTGCTGCAGGGGATAATCATGAGCATGAAATACAAGCATTTAAGGCTTTTCACCTCAAATCACAAAGCTACTCAGTCTAAACCAGAATTTGAGGTGTGGTGCGTTCCCTAAACCTGTAATGAAAAAATCTGAAGCACACACTATGTCAAAATGTGCACATCCAGACAGCACTGAATGAACTGTTTTGAACAACACATATTGAATTTGTTTTGAACTATGCATAATCCTTGCTAATTCAGCTAGAGTGGTGTCAGGGGGATATCAGGGTATCAGGAGGTGTCAGTGGCCCACCCCTTCAGGAGAAGGATACAGTCATGATGCTGATAGGGAAGAGGACAACAAACACTTCAAGAGCAGCTTCTTTTCCCTTTTCTCATGAGACAAATCATGCTTCACATCAGGCTGTGTAAATGGGGCAGAAGATTCAGTTCCCTTAGGCTGTCTTCCTCCTTATTCAGTTCATTCTTGCTCACCAACAATTGGTTTCCTATTTTGCAGAGCTGCTTCGCTGAGGCTGAGCTACTTAGCAAACAACATTTAGAGTAGCTCTAATGAATTATATTAAAAAGCCATCTCAAAAAGCAACTAGGGGACAGGCTTTATAAGAAATGTGGTATTAGAACTGTCTTCGGGGAATGATAATTGACCCTAATCATACAGATGAGAAGTACAACTGACACTTGTAGGGATATTCTTTCTCTTCTGTGGGCGGGGGGCTTTCTTGGGCGTTGAAATCATAAGGATTTTCAGAGGATTAAGCAAATGTCATCCCCAATTAAGTTCAATAAATTCACCTTCTGCATTGGAAGGTCGTGCACGCGTTGGACTGAAATCGTCACTTGCAGCAGAAAGTTTAAAAAAAAAGTCCATGTTTTCCTTCCAAATCTGTACCTCAGACATTTCAGTATTACGTATGTGTCTGAGAAACAGACTGGCATAAGCATGTTACTAATTGAATAATGAAAGAGAGAAGTACAAATCTTATCATCTACAGCCTTGGAGACATGCCAAATACATTCCTTATTTAAAAAGAAAAAAAAAAAAAAAAAAAAAAAAGCCTATTGGTAATTCACACTGAAATTTTAATTTTTGCCTGTAAGCACTGATGACAGCATATGCAAACTTGCCTTTTTATCCCATGTTGTTTCTCACATCATGTCTGATAACTATGAGGAATTGTAGGCTCTGAGACTCACACCTTGGGAGTCAAAACTCATGAAGACACATTCTTTGAAAAGGCATGATTGCAAAAGATTTGACTATAGTTAGTCAATTTGATGGACTTTTCATTCTAGTTCCTTCTTTTTTTTTTTTATTTCATTGCATAATTTGAAATGATCTCCCTGCTGGATGCTACAATTATTTGCTATTAGCAGTGAGTCTTACTTAAAATATGCAACAAAGAATTCAGTCTAGTCTATTGTGGTACTAGGTCACTGGCCTTCTTAGCCACCCAAGCCTCTCTTTATTTATTAAGTCATTTTCCTCCCAAATAAATGTATTTAGAATATCCTCATACCTTTACATTTTATAATAGCTCTTAAGCAACTGTGTTCAACCTACTCTAATATGAAGAGGCAGGCTTTTAGGAGGTGTAACACTATTTATATAGAAAGAAACCTGGCTTTTAAAAATCCTTTACATGTAGATTACTCTATTTCTGAAAATACAGTTGAGTATTTTGCACTTTCCTATGGCAGTAAATTTTACTCAGGTTGGCAGTTAAAAGTAAACACATTACATAGAATCAGAAACCTGTTTGAAGAACATAGAAGTGATTTCTTCATTTATGATTTATCTGCAGAAACTAAAGTTCAGAAGAACAGGAAAAACATTTCAAGATAAAAATATATTTTTTTTCCTTTCTGTTTCAGAGAGCAATGAAAAAGGAAGTGTAACAGGCTTTTATGTAAAGTAAAGAGGAAAGGGAAGGGAAGGGAAGGGAAGGGAAGGGAAGGGAAGGGAAGGGAAGGGAAGGGAAGGGAAGGGAAGGGAAGGGAAGGGAAGGGAAGGGAAGGGAAGGGAAGGGAAGGGAAGGGAAGGGAAGGGAAGGGAAGGGAAGGGAAGGGAAGGGAAGGGAAGGGAAGGGAAGGGAAGGGAAGGGAAGGGAAGGGAAGGGAAGGGAAGGGAAGGGAAGGGAAGGGAAGGGAAGGGAAGGGAAGGGAAGGGAAGGGAAGGGAAGGGAAGGGAAGGGAAGGGAAGGGAAGGGAAGGGAAGGGAAGGGAAGGGAAGGGAAGGGAAGGGAAGGGAGGGGAAGGGAAGGGGAAGGGAAGGGAAGGGAGGGGAAGGGAAGGGGAAGGGAAGGGAAGGAAAACATTCTCATCCTGCTTAACTTTCTGTAGACTAAAAGCTTTTGGGGAAAATCAAGATGGCTCCAGTATTGAGGGGTGATTCGTAGCATGTAAAAGTTCTGCTGCTCTCCATTGCATTTTTTTCTTGGAAACTTTGGTGTTAGGGATGTGGGTTTTAAAGTACTGTAAGATCACCTCAAATCACTATTAAGACAAATCATAGAATTATAGAATCATATAATTATTTTGGTTGGAAAAGACCTTTAAGATGAGCTAGTCCAATTGTTACCCTAGCACTGCCAAGTCTACCACTAAACCACTGAGCACCACAGCTACATGCCTTTTGAATACCTCCAGCAACGGTGACTCAAATGCTTCCCTGGGCAGCCTGCTCTAATGCCTCATAACCCTTTCAGTGAAGAAACTTTCCTAATATCCAGCCTAAACTTCCCCTAGAACAACTTCAGGCCATTTCTTCTTGTCCTATTGCTTGTTGCTTGGCAGAAGAGACTGATCCCCACCCTGCTACTTGAGGTAGTTGTAGAGAGCAATAAGGTCCCCCCTGAGCCTCCTTTTCTCTAGGCTAAAGAGCCCCAGTTCCCTCAGCCACTCTTTGTAAGACGTTCTCCAGACCCTTTACCACCTTTGTTGCCCTTCTGTGGACATGCTCCAGCATCTCAATGCCCTTGTTGTAGTGAGGTGCCCAGTCCACTGCTGGCTCATATTCAGCTGGCTATCAACCGATACACAAAGATCCCCTTTCCACCAGGCAGTTTTCCAGCCATTCTTCCACCAGCCTGTAGCATTGCATGAGCTTGTTGCCCACCAAGTGTCACCTTTGCTAGTCAACAGTCAAATGGGACCTCTCCTGATAGCCAGGACTGCTAATATATGATGGAAAGTGGTTTGGTGAGCACTTGCATCACAACCCTTACATTACAGGTAGAAAGAGCTATAGGTATAAGATTACTAGAAGGTGCTTTGTTCAGCAGACACACGGCAGAAGTATATGCACAGTAAGAACTAGAATCAAGGTAGAACTCCATTAGTGCTTATGCTATTTTGATAAACTTGATCTACAGTATCCCAGTACCTGATAGCTCCTTAAAGTCAAAAGGAATGTACAGGACAAGTTCCTAAACAAAAACAAAACTGAAATTGTCAATGAATTCTCTCCTTACTGTATGGTTTTGTTTCTAAACAGACAAACAACAAAACAAAATCCCTCTTCAACAACAATAACAAAAAAAAATTTTTGAGGACAAACAACAAACAAACAAACATAAAGATCTATTGCAAAGTCATCAGGAGAACATTTATTTACATTCAAATCACTACTGGAAGAGAGGGAAAGGAGGAATAAGGGTTTGTGAAGAATAAATATTGCCTGAGCCTACAAACACTTTATTTTAATGGGAAGGCTTTTATACATGTTGATGACTCAAAAGCAAAAGCTTGCATAGCTGGGCTAAAAGTGAATACTAACATTGCCAGTAAAAAATCTAAGACTCAACTCTACTGCATGCTGCATTCCTTGTGTAGTCGCCAAAGCCACCACTGAATTACATGAAGAGTTCTGGTATGTGTGGAATGTGCATCCTGTAGTGCTTGTCAGAAAACCCTTGACAAATGGAAAATGCCAGTTCATCAAAACCTAAACACTCTATGGTAACACACATTCTGTCTTCAACAAGGATAGAATTGAAGGTCAGATTGGAGAGAGGGAACAGACAATCCTTACCTTGGCCTGGAGCAGCCAAGTGTTAGGAGTATTTTACTTAAATCTGTCTCTCAATCAAATAAATCAGGAGGATATATTTCAGAAAACAGATCAAAACAGTAATGAGAGGCAGACAACTGTCCCAAAAGGAAACATTTAGGTTTAATATGACAACCTACCACTTACAATTAACTCAACATGCTGATTGAGTTTTCCATGAGACAAAGACATGATTTTGATAAAAATATTAAAATATAAGGTTACAATTTTAGAGAAACTACACTTTTGTAAAAAAACTTTCAGCCTGCACTACTATACACTATAATGATAATGCTTTAAGTAGTTCATGGGGAAAAGAGCAAACAAGCAGAACAAGCAATCAGAAATACACTCAAAACCTCCTTTTGTACAGTTTTCTAGTCCTGCATATCCTTCTATATATGTTTATTTCTAAACCTCTGAATACTCCAGTTTCATTAGATTTTCCTATCAACTTCCTCGTGCATGCAAGATCAGGTTTTAACTGTCTCAAATGACGTGAACAGAGCTATAAAACTGCCTAGGAAGTTGGACTGTAGTCTTAAATGACATCTTGTGCTCTCAGCTTATGCTGGAGTAAACATGAGCTGAGATGCCAGAGCCCTCAAAAATGGACCCACAGCTGTCCATGTTAAGAAAATTAAGTTTGCCTTCCCTTGTATGTCTAATTTTATTACTATGCAGAATTCTCGAAATAGACTCTAACTAGGGAAGGAAAAAAAAGACAACATAAGAAGTAAACAAAGACATAATTTTGAATTACTGTAGCTATTTTCAAACATGACTTGTTATGTTAGTTCCCATTCAGTCACTTCAGAAATTACCACTAGTGCAGAAAAAAAGTATATACATAGATCAGAATTTTTAAGAGCAGGCAGAAAGTTAGCAATGTGTTACATTGATTCCCAAGATGCCTCTGATAGAGAAGATACAGAAATTTAACAGCTGAAAAAACTGTATAAAATCAGAGAGAGAGAAAAAAGAAAAATTAAAATAAAATAAAATAAAATAAAATAAAATAAAATAAAATAAAATAAAATAAAATAAAATAAAATAAAATAAAATAAAAACACAAACATAGAAGGTGGCAAACATTCACCTTGGCAACCATCAAGTCCACAGGCTACAGATTCTTGAAAGAAAGCTGGGAGGGGGAGGTGTCTGCATTTCTTTACCATTACAGTTGTAAGCTACTGTAATGCATTCTTTTTATATCTTTTTTTTTTTTTTTTTTTTTTTTATAAACAAGTAAATAAATTAGTTGGTTAAAGTTTTGACACTTTTGCCAGAGCCTTCTGCAAAGTTCTCTTCAAGTCAAAGAAATAGCGTATAAAGCAGTGCTCATTCAGTGCCTTCAGGAGCATGCATTAATGGGTTTTGAGCTTAAAATGTGCCTGATTAGAGTGGAGAACAGAGCCTTTGATGGTCAATATATTAACCAGGTTATCTACAAACAAGCTGATGGAAATCAGTTCCATTTTTTTTCTTTCATATTGCAAGCTTTGCATCCCTACCCCATCTTATCTCTGGATATTCTTCCATTTAAGCTCAAAACCCTTGAATTTCTCATATAATTTCTTTCCCAAACCTTCATCTTCTCCAAAGAGTAGGTACAGATAGATATGAAAGACCAACTGTTCCCAACTTAAATAATGCAGTACCCAAATATAAGTTTGAATTGATCTCTCATCAGTTAAATAAATAAGCTGTCTCTCAGACAGCAGAGAAAATCAGGCACCTCTTAACTGTTTGTAAGTGAGTAACACCAAGCACAAGATTAAAACATTGCTGGACCTAGAGCTCAGGTTCCTTATTTTCTGTTGAATCCTTAAGGTAATTGTGTACATGGTGTATAGACTCTTAATGCTTTAAAAGACAGAAGCTGTAAATGGTATTAATACCTTTCCCATAGCAGACTACTGGGCCGGGCCGAGCACTCACCTCTTGAGCAGTCACATCCCTTTCCTGAAAGGAAATGTATATAAGAAATACACAGCACATTAGTTGTTCCTCTTCAGCTCTTGTGTTGAAACTGGGCTACTGTTGGTAAGGAATGTGAAACCACTGCATCTAGGAAACCAAAGATCCTTGACTGCAGCTCAGAGGTTAGGATTTTCAAGTGGACAAAAGACAAAGGTCACTACCGCAAGCTCAGGGACATGGCTGTAATGCCTGTTGTACTTAGAGTATTCTTCAAGCAAGAATAATTTGGAGAAAAAAAAAAAAAAAAAAAAAAAAAACAGCTTCCAAGAATTCTTATTAATTACCATAATCTTCCAAATTACTAGCACTAAGACACCCACCTGACTCTAGGGATTACCTCTTCTTTAACTATATCAAGAAGGAATGATATAGAAAATAAAAAATGAACAATTCATATTAAAAAAAAAAAAAAAAAAAAGGCACGGTAACAGGGAAAGCATAGGAAAGTGTCTAAATCCAAGCATCATTACAAATATAATCAAGAACGTGTATGACAAAAATAATAATATGTAATATATATTATACATATATATATACAATAACATAATTCTGCTTTTAAAATAGCCTTCAGACGATCTACAGCAACTGCAAGTCGTATCACCGTGGCATCTCAGCATGTACCAGTGACTTATTTAACACTAAGCAAAGTTGAAGAATCTGCATAAAAATGTCATTTTCTTAAAGGAAGGTGTTGGTTTGTATGGGTAGGAGGAACACAAAATTAGGACAGGGTCTTTGTGTTTAGTCATCAGTCTCAAAACCTCCTTTCTCACATTGGTTCAAACATCTGATGCAACAAATGAACTTTGCTCTCTCTTTCCCTCCTGTCTTTCTCTAGACCCTCCACCCCCACCCTGGTTACCTAGGAAATCAGAATTTCATTTCTCTTTCCCCATAATGAGTATTTGTCTTGGTATATTTTTAATGCCCTTCTGTATCACTTCTTTCTCTGTTACATGCCCAGAAGCAGCAAAAATAAACCATTCCGGTGTCAATAAGCCATTCATTCATGTCTAAAGGCAAACTCCTGCTGTTGTGTCTGATCAGTACAATTAGTTGGGAAATAAACCCACTGTTTCCTACTTTCCTGTTCTTCCCTTCTCCTTTTCCTGAGATGACACATTAGGTGTATTTCTGCACATTCCATTTCCTCTTTAATTGTGTGTCAATATCCAAAGCCACCCTCATTTTCTACACAGGCTTTGACAAGACCATGATTGATACACAGTCTCAGTTTCTACAGCCCTGAATAAGGTGCACTAAGATGTGGAAAGCTATTAAAATTAATGATAATAAGATAGTCTCCTGCTGTTTTACCAATATCTGGCATGGAACAACCGACATTGCCTGAGACGGTGGTCATGACAACCAATATACTTGCCCTTGCCCAATTGCTAAGGCTTTGGAACTAAATGCTCCTGAGCTGATATAAAATGCCAAGACCAATGTGGCCATTTGTTCTGGTTGTCAACAAATCTTTTCTTCAAATATATCACTATAGCTGACTCATGCTACTACTATAGTTCATTCTATATTATGTGTCTTCAAAAGGCTTATCTTGGAGTTGTACTAAGTGGTGCATAGAAAAGCTCAGCAAAGGCTTCAGAAAGAATTGCAAGTGCTATGAGTACAGGATGCTTACTGTAGCACAGAATAAATTAAAGCTTTGGTTGTTTGCAAGTTTTGAAAGTAAGAGTGCCACACAGATATAGAAAAATGTTGTGTTTCATTTGTAAGTCACAAGTCAGCCTAAACTTACCAAAATTTATTCACTGGATTTTTATTGGGAACATCATCTGCTAGTATTTTTTAGATACGTCTTTAAATGGGGCTGAGTTAAACAATGACTTTTAATATTTAGTATATACGGATTCAGATCTAGAACATTTTAGATCCATCCTGGTTGAGAAGTGATGTGTCAGTGTTTGTTCTTTTTGATATATTTCAGAATTTTGATATTTGGATACACTTCTACTTGGGGATTAGTTTGTTTGTTTGTCTTTCAAACTCCCTTTGGCCTATACTGTGAGTGAACAATCACTGGTTCAGAAGGAATACTTAGTTAAAGTAAGAATATCCTTCTTATCTTGCTCTTGATAAGGAGTTAATTCAACACAAATTTCACAAGCTTGTCCCCATTTCAGCTTGAACTGGGTTATCTGTTGCATAGGGGAAACCTTCTTTTCTTACAATATGTAAGTTCAGAATAATAAAGAGTACATATGACTAAAGTAATCCACCAAGAATTTTTTAATGATATGAAAAGGTGTCTTACTTGTACAGGCACCTTTTTTGTCACTCTGAAAAGTAATAGTACATACCAAGAACTTTCATGGGATTTGGGAGTTAAAAATATCAGCATGCACTGATGAAGATGAAGTCAGAATACAGAGAATGAAAAGTGTTCCTTATATCTGTTAGGCATCCTAGAATAGAAAAGATAGCTAATCAGTAATCAGTTCTTCCAGAAAGCTAACCAATTAACACAAATATTGGATTCTGAGAGGCCAAGAGTACACTACAGGAAGCATGACAGAGAATGAGCTTGGCTGTTACTCCCTTAGATTTCTCTTTCCAATAATCCTTTCTACAAAAGCAGTGTATAACAAGCATTAAAAGCATTTCCAAAAATTAAATCTTGCTGACTTGTTAAAGAAAAGTTCCTGGAGGACAGTTCCACCAATATTTATTTAATTTAATGAATACTGATATAAGATAAATTGTTCTTTTCCTGTCACAAACAGATTTGGATTGCATGCAGAATCCTTGCAGACTTCTCTCAGTCTTTGTTCTCAGTTCCCACTTTTCAGTAATGCAGTAGCACATGCTCACTTTTCTATTTATTGCAGTTGTAGCAACTCTATCATCCCAGAAATGTTAGTTTCTTAATCTTAACATAGTTTTCTAGGGATGTCTTACAACATGTGGTAACAAGTCTGAGATACTGGAATGAATGTTTCTGAAACTATTCTGGACTGCAGTTCTCATGCAATTAGATAAAAAAATTCCAGGGAAGCCAATGACTCAGACACTCCAATGCAGTTCTCTATTCGATATATGCAAAATATGCAAAACTAAAGACCAAATAATGGATGTGAGTAGCATAAAACAGGGACAATATGATGTTGTGGTGAAATGGAGTACTATTGATTTCAAAAGTAGCAAATATCTCTTACTAAAATTCTGTTAATTTAAGAAGCAGGTAAGGTGGAGAAGTCTGTTGATGTGTTTGCTTTCACCAACCTAGTTTTGAGGATTTTATTATGTCTTCTTTCATACATACTTCTGTGGTGGTTCCGCTCAAGTGGGCAGCCAAGCTCCACCACAACCACTCTCTCACTCCCCCTCCTCAAAGAGGAAGGGGGAAAAAATACGATGAAAAGGGCTCAAAGGTTGAGATAAGGACAAGGAGATCATGCAGTAATTATTGTAACGGGCAAAACAGACTCGGCATAGGGAGACAGTAAGATTTATTGCTTATTACTAACAAGCTAGAGAAGTGAGAAACAAAGGAAAGAAACCAAAAGCACCTCCCCCCCCCATCCACCCTCTTCCACTTCCTCCCCCCGAGTGGTGCAGGGGGATGGGGGAATGGGGGTTATGGTCAGTCTATAGCGCTTCTTCTTTGCTGCTCCTTCTCAGTCACTCTCGTCCCCTGTGCTGTGGGGTCCCTTGCACGGGATGCAGTCCTTGCTGAACTGATCCAGTGTGGGCTTCCCACAGGCAGCAGCTCTTCCAGAACTGCTCCAGATATGGGTCCGTACCATGGGGTCCATCCCTCAGGAGCAAACTGCTCCAACCTGGGTCCCTCACAGGCAGCAGCTCCTGCCAGGTCACCTGCTCCTGCGTGGGCTCCTCTCCACAGGCTACAGGTCCGGCCTGGGATCTGCTCAGGCAGGGGTCTTCCACAGGCTGCAGCCTCCATCGGTGCAGGTCCACCTGCCCCACCGTGGTACTCCATGGGCTGCAGGGGGACATCCTGCTTCACCATGGTCCTTACCACAGGCCGCAGAGGACTTCTGCTCCGGCACCTGGAGCACCTCTCCCTCTCCTTCACTGACCTTGGCGCCTGCAGGTCTGTTCCTCACTCCTCTCACTCTCCCAGCTGCTGTATGGCGCAATGTTTTTTTTTTTTCCCTGTCTCAAATATGCTTTCACAGAGGCGCAAAACAACATCACTTATTGGCTATGCTCTGGTCAGCAGTGGGGCCCTTACCAAACACGGGGCAGCTCCTAGATCCTTCTCACAGAAGCTACCCCAATGGCCCTCTGCTAACAAAACCTTGCCACGTAAACCCACTACAACTTCTTGGCATCCCTGTCATTGCTGTTAAGCCTTGGTGGGAGTACAGGTAAAATCCAAACTAACCTACTAAATATTTCACTTTGCATATTCTGAAACTATAGACAGCATCCCATGCTTTATCCCATTCAAATCCTCCTCAACCATTACGTGTTTAGCTGCAGTCCAAATCTTATCAGTCTTTTCCTAAAATATTTGAGCTGATCTTGCATTATTTGCATTTACATAGACAAATATCCAGCAACATTTTGATGCACATATGTGCCATTGGAATTACAGCAGATGAACAATAATGCTGTTAAAAAGCACCACTTGTAAGTTTTTGTTTGCACAAGTCTCAGGTATTGTTCCACATGATTCAGGTCTGTTAGCTTTTAGGTACTCACTAAATCCCTGGAATGACATGTGAACACCCCATCTATAAACTCCCCCACACTGATTTTGTAATCAATGCAAACCTCCATTTACATGTTCAGACAGACCAAAATATTCCTTCTTTCATGGTTACAAATGTTGCTCTTCTGAATAACATTTTTGATTTCACCCTGAGCAACCCAAGGGGACTTCTGCTTAAGGTAGACATAAAGTAGGGCTTTCTATCATATGAAAGAGGATCACATAGTTACCCAACTGCTGTTTACCTGCTCAACAATAGATGCCCTGGAACTGTTTGTAAAAATACCTGTTAAGGAGTAGTTATCGATTCTGGAACTATATTCAGCTGCGGGATGCCTTTTGAAACACCTACTGCCCACATATTTGCCAAAGACAGTTTGGTATAGAGTTGTATCAACACATATGTTGGAAGATATATATATTGGAAGAGCTGAAATGTTTTGAACAGAGGGACTGGAATTCCAATGACTTTGATGCTGTTGTATGGCTTCTCTGTCATACTTGGCTGGGATATCCTCTACATGTAGGACAAGTATTGTCATCTCCATTATATTCAGGTCAGAGAGATGCCATAATTTCCCATCACGACCACTACACATTTAGGGCTAGATCCTCACCTCTGTCTAAACTAATAAAAAAAGTAGATTTACAGCCTCTTCATTGTCACCAGTTTCAGGTCTGGTTTAAGATATTAAGCAGGTAGCTGAGTCGATGTTATAGATCAGGAGACACTCACCTCAGAAGGAAATGAAACCGCATGATTTGTTTCAGTCTCTTAATCCAGGACAGAGAGGACAGAAGCACTGTGATGGCACTTTTCCAGCCATTCCATGTGTTTGGAACTATTGTCCAAGTCCTCTCGAAAACACTTTTAATTACAGATTACTGCCATTACAACATAAACAATAGACAGTACATGGATGCACGACACACTTCACACCCAGTATTTCATGAATTATAAGGACTACTTATAGATATACCTTTGCAAATCTGAAAACCTTCCTGTTTTACTGGGCTTAGTAGATCCTAAGGTAACAGACCTGAGATGTTGGCACTCACACATATGAAGAAAAATGACACTTTTCAGAATGTCAAAATTTATTAATAGATAAGATTTCTCTTTCCCCCTTGTGACTGATGTGACTGATTAAAATGAAAAAGGAGCCTGAGGTGTAGGATAAACATGAAATGCACTGAAATAGTTTTTTTGTTGTCGGTGGTGGTGTGTTATTTTTCTCCCCTGGGGCTTTTCAAACTTTTTCAACTCTTTTCGAACTATGTAAAACCCATTACAAAATTCTGATGCAGAAAAGAGTCTGTTGGTGTGTTCTTGTGAAAACACATAACATTTCACAGGTCTTCACAGCGTCAGACAACTTTGGTAATTTCAGACTTTTGCCTCATTAGATTTTCTTTCAGCAGTCAGAGATTCTCAAGCACAGCCATGCTACAGCTGCAACACCATTCTTCACCTCAGGACTCAGGTCCTTACTCAGTAGTAGCAGTGATCAGAAGTACAGCTTTCTAAAACTTTTAGATTCATCAAGCACACCACAATTCCTTTAACACAAGGCAATCTGTTGCTTTAGGTTACTCTCTGTTGTGCCTTTTGAACTTTTATTCAGTAATTACTGGAGTACATTGTGGTCCTTAGGTACTTTTCCACCTTTTTAACTGTATGAAGGTGAGTAATCTCACTTAAATGGCTTAAAAAACAATCATAAGTATAAATTTCTGCAGGACTGGGATCTCTAAATGTCACCTCCTCTCAGTAGGAAATGTCACCCTATATAACGCAATGCGATACAACAGCCTTTTAGTCAGAATTGTGTCTCTGGAAACCACCACAGGGAAAATATATTCATCTAAGGGGCAATGAAGCACTTATATTCACTGAAGTATAACTAGGTAATATGTTCTAAATTCCACATATTTTGCAACAGTTAATATATGACTAGCAAACTTCATCACAGAGTGAGACAGCACAGTGTAGTCTGGACCAGCCTAGATATTTCCAGCTGCTGTAGTGCTAAGATTTGCTCAGAATGTAGAGACACATGCACCAAGGCCACCAAAAACAGTATTCTGACATTAAAAAAAAACATCCAAGTTGCATACAGTATGTGTACAGTATTGTACAGTATGTACAAGATTTGGTTCATTTGTGGCAAATGAATTCTATTCTGCCAAAATGCTCAAGCCCTAGCATCTTCTCTCTGTAATTTTTTTTTTCCAGAAGTAGATGATGATTACTTGAATTATTTTTCTTGTAAAAGAAACTACCTGACCATATACACCTTATATAGGGACCACTGGAAAGTTTTGCCTGAAAGTTTTCTGTTGCACTTTGTAGCATGGATGCTGCCACTGGCTAAAATTATGCATGTGGCTATGCACATTCCTCAGATGCGAAAGAATGTAAGTAAAATATACATTATTTTTATATACCAGTTAGCAGAATCGATAAATAAAGGAATTGAACAGGTAGGCATTTAAGTGACATATTCTGTGAGGCAGGATCCAGACACATTAAACAATATCAAGTGTATCATGTAAGGCTCAGCATATGTATTACAATCCTGGTATGAAATGTGAAATACTACAGCAAAAATATTGGTGTGAAATTATGGGAGAACTCATTGTAAGTTCCAGTTGTTGAAGTCATGCTCCAGAACTTTATTGTGCTTAAGCAATCTGATAGCCTTCTATGATGGGATGACTAACTGAGTAGACGAGGGGAGAGCGGTGGATGTGGTCTACCTTGATTTCAGCAAGGCTGTTGGCACTGTCTCCCATAACATCCTCATAGACAAGCTCAGGAAGTGTGGCCTAGATGAGCAGACAGCAAGGTGGATTGATAATTTGCTGGATGGCAGAGCTCAGTGGGTTGTGCTCAGTGATGGTCTAGTTGGAGGCCTGTAACTAGCGGTGTCCCCCAGGGACCAGTGCTGGGTCCAGTCATGTTCAGTTTGTTCACTGATGACCTGGACAATGGAACAGAGCACACTCTCAGCAAGTTTGCTGATGACACAAAGCTGGGAGGAGTGGCTGATACCCCAGAGGGCTGTGCTGTCATTCAGAGGGACCTGGGCAGGCTGGAGGGATGGGCCAAGAGGAACCTCAAGAAGTTCAACAAAGGCAAGTGCAGGGTCCTGCACCTGGGGAGAAATAATCCCAAGCACCGGTACAGACTGGGGGCTGACTGCTGGAGTGGAGCTCTGCAGAGAGGGAGGAACCTGGGGGTCCCGATGGACAGCAGGCTGACTGTGAGTCAGCAATGTGCCCTTGTGGTCAAGAAGGCCAATGGGATCCTGGGGTTCATTAGGAAGAGTGTTGCCAGCAGGTCAGGAGAAGTGATCCTCCCCCTCTGCTCAGCCCTGGTGAGGCCTCACCTGGAGTATTGTGTCCAGTTCTGGGCTCCCCAGTACTAAGGGGGACATAGAGCTACTGGAGTGAGTCCAGCAGAGGGCTACTAAGGTGATTAGAGGACTGGAGCACCTGTTGTATGAGGACAGACTGAGAGAGCTGGGCCTGTTTAGCCTGGAAAACAGAAGACTGACAGGAGACCTCATCAATGTGTATAAATATCTGAGGGGAGGGTGTTGAGAGGATGGAGCCAGCCTCTTTTCAGTTGTGCCCAGTGACAGGACGAGAGGGAATGGGCACAAACTGAAGCACAGGAGGTTCCGGCTGAAAATGAGAAGGCACTTCTTTACTGTGAGGTTGACAGAGCACTGGCACAGGTTGCCTAGAAAGGTTGTTGAGTCTCCTTCTCTGGAGATATTCACAACCCACCTGGATGCCATCCTGTGCAACATGCTCTAGGTGATCCTGTTTGGCAGAGGTGTTGGACTAGATCATCTTCAGAGGTCCCTTCCAACCTCAGCCATTCTGTGATTCTGTGATTTTCTCCGCCAATTAGGTAGCAATAAGTGATGACTCAGGATGTTGGTATAACCTGTTATTGTTAGGGTAACCTGTTATAAGTAGATTTCCTTAAAAACTTTGGTGGCCAAAAGAACCACAACATTCTCTGCAGTATCTTTTCCTTATATCTTGTTATAAAAAAATATGTAAAACGAAATAGACCAAACTTTAAATGATTCTTTCTTATTCACTACTTCTTTCACAGTCTTTAAATCTTAGTGATATGATAAGATGTGGTAAGGTATGAAATTTTGCTTGCTAAGATCTGATACAGCCATCATGATATCTTTCCTTATTTGTTAGACTGAGAAAGGTTAGCAATTGCTGTATTGAAGCAATATTTCATATAAATTGGCAACAAGTATCCCTGTGATTTATTTTGCAATTTATCATTTTTCATGGGTTTTCTTGACAGTCTTTCATTCCTACAACTGAGCTGAAAAGTAAACCATTTACAGATTTTTTCATAGGTAGAAGATGGTACATGAAACCTATTCAGGAAATAGAGTATAGTTGCTATTTATTGTGCACTCACATATTTCAAACTAAACCTGTGTGAGTTTAGATAGTTCATCTTGTTTCTGAAATGGAGAATTCCTCACAGAGAGAAATACCCAGTTCGTTTGGAGGTGGTCCAGATTCATCAGCTGTGTGCTACACACAAAAATTCTCCTAGATTAACAGTTAGAAATGTTTTAGAGGTGACATTAATTCTAGGGCATGCTGTGGCACACATGAAGGTTATTGGAGTAGGTACAGATGGAAATCACAGTCCCCAAAATTATGTTCCATTAGTTTTGCCTCTTTTTTGAAAGCTATCATGTCTTCAGAGCATGCAGGACAGAGAAAGAGAAATAGAGGGGACACAATATAAACTCTGTGAGAGGTCAAAAGATGACATAATGGTTAGACACAAGGGCTTTTAGAAAAGTCTGAACAATTTATATTGACTCATACAGAGATCAAAACAAGTATATTTGCACATCTGGATTTTTCTTGAGGCAGTTCTCAGATTTTCTACCATATATCTGTAGAAAGTATAAAGACCGTATGAAGAGTTCACCCATAGGTTTGTGTTTAGAGAAGATCACTCCAAAATACAATCATTCACGCAGATCTACACAACACTTGCACCAGATATATCAAGCAGCATAGCCTATATTTATATATTCAAAGAAAGAACTTCTGTAATTAATTCTCACTGGCTTTTCAGAGCAATAGCTTGTTAGCCTTGCCATTTGACCATCTGTCTATTAGTCTCAGTATCATGTTAAAAATAAACAAAACAACATAGTATAACCAACAACGGAGGAAGAAGGCAGATTGCCTGGATGCAGAATGTCAAATCCCTGTGCAGTAAACTATGATGCTTGTATTAATCAGCTTAGAATGACATCATACTTGGGAGCAAGAGGAGATCATGGGTTGTTCTGTGTTTTGTTTTTTTTTTTCATTCCTTCTCTATTTTGGAGAAATTACAGTTATTTTTTCACACAATAATTATTTTGTCAGCTACAGAAGTAATAGCAAAATCTGACACTTCTACCTTTAGCAAGCATATTCTTAAGTTTGTTCAAAGACAGAATATAAATTAGAAACTATTTGAAACATTGGCCTTTTTCTGTTCCACAACCACATTTGTGCCTTGTATCTGTTATCCTGTTGAGGCACAAACTGCACTACAGGGGAGCAGAAAGAGAAACCTCATCAATCTCATCAAATCTAATCCAGCTGCATAACATAGTTTCCTAATGGCTCCAACAGCAAAGTGATTAACATACACTACAAGCAGAAGTTATAGTCCTTGTCACTCTCATCTTCTGCCATGTACTGCTTCTCTGTTAAGTGTATGCTTGATAATGTTGGGTAACTCCAGTTCCAGACTTCAAAGTAGGTCAGAATCAGGACATAAATCAGGACTTTGACCCACCACACCTCCAGCTTTTATGGAAGATGAATTTGGTCCTCCTTGCCTAAACTTCTTGCTAGACTTTCATTTTCTCTGCTGCCTGAAAGTGCTCTCATTCATACTTCATACTCAGTTACTCAATACCCTCATACCCGTGTACAGTCTTCTGCTTATAATTGTGTATATTATACTAATCAGCCACCTCAGGCTGACACAATTAGTCTTAATTAGTTGAAACATTTATTTCCAAACCTCCAAAGAGGTTTTATTTTGGATTGTAAAACTATGGTAATAACAGCTGTAAAAGCCAAATTCATCTGCAAAGCCGCAACAGCCTAAGTAGAGCCCTGACTCGTACATTTCACTAAGGTTTTACCTCTTGGTAGATGAACCAATGAAGGTGAAAATAAATTGATGCATTTTCAAGTGACAGCCCAGTTCACCTTTTAAGTGTTGGCTCCCAACATTCATTTCATCTGCTGCCAAAGGTTAGCTGCAGAAAATCTACTTCTTGCTATCCAAGTTCTTGATGAGCCTGACTGGAACAGCATTCTCAACTGCTTTTAGAGGAAAATCAAGCCAAGAATTCAGAATTGCTTTGTTCTTCATCCGAAGCCAGAAACAGTACTCCTCCTGTAAGTTTGTCTAAGACTGAAGCAACCTGAAAAAGCAGAGTTAAAAGGCACACACTCTACTAACTCACTAGAAAATCCCTAAAATGGAAATGTTGAAAGCTGAATTTTAATTTAGGAAAACCCTTACTCTGTAGCCCAAATAGTGCTGAAAAGAATTAACGTGCTGAGAAAAAGAAAACAATTTGGTGCATCCTTATGGCTGGTCATTCTCTACCACCCATAATTTGTGGGTTGTTTTTCATTCTTTTTTATCATACTAGTACAGTTGTTATGATATGTAAGCAGCATGAGGATGCTGCTTCTTCACAGAGCCTGTGATGCAGCTTTTGCTTATAGACAATTCTCACATACAAGATATTTTTTAATCAATTTTGCAACAGCCGTCTTTACACCTGCAGTGCTGAAGCTCTGCTTCTGCTGTTCAATAACTATATTTTGCAAACACCTTCTTGTACTTCCCAAATTCATTGTGTCTGCTTTTCACCCCAAACCATTCCCTAGTTTAATTTTCTTATTGATCACTCCAGTTGAAAACCTGATTAATTTTTTTTTGCCCATTCAACTGCTTAGTCTGCTTTTTATAACATCACCTCCTTTTAAGGCAGAATATAAATGGAAAAGTAAGAATACCATTATATTTAGGTCTGCAAAACAGATCTGGCATATTTCTGCACTATTTTTCCCATTACAGGTATGAATTCCTTTTCAGCCTTCCCAGAATGGGCTCAGTGTCTCTATTTCTAACAAAGACCTCTCCTTTAGTTTTGATAAATCTAATTTGCTCTGCTGCTACTTTGAACAGATTTCAGAGATCTGCAGCACTGCAAAAGAGGAGCCATAGCCTGTGCAGAACTCTGTCCTGCAGGGCTACAGAGGTTCCCTTGACACTCTCATTTTCTAGATGTTTTGAATACTGGTTTCTAATACTGTCTTTTAAATCCCACTGTGTTTCACAAGGCTCACCGGGGAAATTCTCTCCTCCTAGGATTTTCGCAGGTTTTCACTTCAATTAAGCTAATTGTCAGCAACTTAAATTCCCTCCTTAATTGTAAGCATAAGCATTTTGTAAGAAGAAAATCCAGAATTTTGAAACAACTTTCTAGTGACAGAAATATTTCTAAAGACACACTAAGCACCCGAAGCAGAGATTGAAATCCAGTGCTGATAAAACATTCTTTTAAGTGAAATGCTATATATGTATTTATACCAACCCTGCCTCTCCCTTTTTCTACAAGAATCTGCTTCAAAGGTCACATCTTCCTCTCTCAGAGGCCTATTAATAGTCTATACCTCACCCACCTGTGAGCTCATTTCTCCAGGCTCTTACCCCTTGCTGTGTTCACCTCTATCACCTTTTATTGCCACAGTTCCCTGATTTTAATGAGCTCCTGATAGTCTTGGAAGCTGTTTAGCTTAAGAACCACTAAATCTTTTTACATGTCAACTCAGGAGCTGGTTTGTGTGTATGTGTTTATTTGCTTTTGCAAAGGGCTCTGTAATGCTTTTTCTTGCACTGTCTTTGACCTTCCCCTTCTCTCTAAAATTCAGAAACATGGGCCTTGGAGATCTGCTGCTACCAAATCTGAATGTAATGGTCTCTGGGGTTACACACAGCAAAACACCCTGTATGTTCAGTAGCCTACATAGTTTAATGAGCATGCTGCTTGGGAGGTAGCAGGAAGGATGCTACAGATGCTGGGTGACACAAAAAGATCAATGACAGGTCAGGAGAAAGCAAGATAAGTAGGTCAAAATGCAGATGCCCGTAGCTCTGGGAGGAATCATGATGCGAAATGTTTACTGCTGACCTGGAAGAGCAGGTGAATAGAGAGGTGTAAGAGTTACAGGGAATGCAAAATTATTTAGGCTAATTGAGTCTAACTAGGCAAATCTAATGTGAAAAATAAAGAATCTCAGAAGGATTTAACACAGCTAAGAAATATGGAAAATAATAGCATGAAAATCTCAGTGAAGACAAAAGCAAACATGCATAGAGGAGAAAAATGTGAAGTAATCACACACAGAGATAGGTTTTGACTTCAAACAGTATGGGAAGATGCTTTCACTGAACTCATTTATATGCAGCAGTAAGTATACATATGTATATGCGAGGCTGTATTAAGAGAAGAATTCACTGTAATATTCTAAAAACTGGTATAAAAACTGGAATACCGTGATCAGGTATTTCATTTTATGTCTAAAGGTTGCAGCTATAATCTAAGAGCAGGAAAAAATAAAAGCAAGAAAAGAATCACATGGGGGAACAGGTACAAGAATTAACTTGAAGTTGCAGGAGGAGAATGGCTGGGTGCTTTAGGGCAGGTATTGTTACCAAACTGGTCACATAATACAAATATGAACTGGAAGTCACAGGCTGAAAACTGGACAGAAAGATGATGAACCTCAGAAGTGCTGAAATAAGAAGGCAATGACAGGAATAGATTTCACCATATCTAAAAATGTAGCTCTGAGGATTAGGTCCAAAGGCACAGTTTGCCCATCTGTGATAGACAAAAGTTTGGAACTTGGTAATTTGTGCTGCCAAAAGAAGGATTCCTGAAGGCTGGGTAAAGCACCAAAATGAAGAGAGGTTTTGATCCTGATTTGAGTATCCCAGTTTTTTCTTACTGATTTCTTGCCTTTACTTCTCTCCCTTGTATAAATTTGGATTTTAAGCATAATGAAAGAATTAAAGTATCTAATGGAAGTCCTCATTGAAAGTTCCTCTCATTCTTAATTTTATTATACTTAGGTGATGATGTATCTTCTTATTTTCAAAGGAGTGATATTTCTCCTATAAAAGTTTAAACAAACATCATCTACCTGGAATTCTGCAAGGCCTTTGACATCGTGCCACATGATATCCTTATCTCTAAAGTGGAGGGATACAGATTTGAAGGATGGACTGTTTGGTGGATAAGGAATTGGCTGGATGGCCACAAACCAAAGATTCTCAGTCAACTGCTCTATGTCCAGGTCGAGGCCTCAGGAATCCATTTTGGACCAGTGCTGTTTAATATTTTTATCAATGACACAGATAATGGGATTGAGTGTATCCTCAACAAGTTTACAGATGACACAAAGCTGAGCGGTGCAGTTGATACAAGAGAAGGAAGGGATGCCATCCAAAGGGACCTGGAAGAGCTTGAGAAGTGGGCTCATGTGAACCTAATGATGTTCAGCAAGTCTAAGTGCAAGATGCTGCACCTGGGTCAGGGCAATCCCAGACAGGAGCACAGACTGGGAGAACTCCTTGAGATCAGCCCTGTGGAGAAGGACTTGGGGACTTTAATGGACAAAAAGCAGTGATTTTTTAAACAGGACAAGGGAGAATAGCTTTAAACTAAAAGAGGAGAGATTAAGATTGGAGGTTAGGAGGAAATTCTTCACTCAGAGGGTGGTGAGGCACTGGGACAGGCTGCCCAGAAAAGTTGTGGGTGCCCTATCCCTGGAAGTGTTCAAGGCCAGGTTGTATGAGGCCCTGGGCTACCTGATTTAATGGGTGACATCCTTGCCCATGGCAGAGGGGTTGGAACTAGATGATCTTTAAGGTCCCTTACAACACAACCTGTTATGGTTCTATGATTCTATGGTTCTGTGATTCTGTGATTCTTTTTCCAAACCTTTTGAGAACCTGAGAAAAAAGGTAAAATAAATAAATGAATAAATACATAATAATAATCATAATAATCTCTTCCAGTGAATGATCATTGTTTCCAAACCCCTTTTCTGGAAAAATCTGTTTATATATATATATGTTTTTGTTCTTTATCTATAGAAAGTTCTTTCAAGGGCAATTACTTATCATCTAAGATTATAATACCAACAGCGCACTGACATACAAAGATATAAATCAATCTCATCAGAGCTATATCAAATTTTGAGTTATGGGCTGGCTTGCCTGTACCTTAAGACTTGTTTGTTTTCTACAGCATAGTGAAGAGGAAAAAATAAAAAAAAAGAAAGGAAAACTCTAAACCTTTTCTGTAATGTCTATTGGGGAATCTTTCTTGTACAATGCATATTTGTTCCGGGCCACTTGTGTTTATTCTTTGCTTGAGAATATTCAGATATTCAGCTCCACTGTCCTTATGCAGTAGAAATCTTATCATAATTTGCAGGTAGCATGATTACTTATTTACTATTTTATGCTGACTATCATTTTTCTTAAATGAAATTTTGCAAAACATAAGAATATGCTTGTATCCTTTAGACAACACCTATTCTGGGTCTTTCACACACTTGGATTCAGAGGCATAGTTTCTCAACTTTACACATGCACCAAGTATATTAAAAAGGATTAGAAAGACAAATATATGAAAGACAGGAAATGGCCATGTTTGTACTAACTATTCAGTATTTACATAATAAAAAATCACTCATTAGTACGCGCAAAACATTTAGATTCAGTGATGAAAAGCCCCTGAGCATATTAATTCTCTCTTCACAGCAGTGTGCAGCAAATATCCAAAGGGTCATAAACTAAACAACTAAACATGAAGAAACAAATATCGAGTATCACTTCATTAAGTAACTACCATCTATCCTGTGCACCAAATAAGGCTGAAAAGAGCAGCGAAGGATAATGTAATTAAAGACTGCCATAGCTGGAGCTGATCAAGAGTAAGAAATTTCAGAATCCTGAAAATAGCTATTCCTTTTTAAAAGATTTGAATTTTCATAGTTCCAGTGAATGAGAAAATCTAAGAAGCAAGCAAAGCATTTAATGTTACAGTTTTAAAGATGTTTGGAAATGCATCGATCCCAAGAGAGATTGCAAGGTGACCCCTGGAAGCACAGGAAGCTGGAGCTGTTAAAATCCTCTTTGTACAGCAGAGATATTCCTGCTCATCCCAGTTTAAACTAAAGCTTTTGTCAGGGTGGGGCTCAAATATCCCTAAGGAAGAAATGCAGGACCTTTAAATCATGAAGAAACAAGGAAATGACAGACAGGAGAAGATATGGGCACGTAGGAGCTGAGACAATCTGCACAGTCACATTTTTTTTTTTCAGATATTTTATTCCAGGCTCCTAGAAACATGTCAGTGAAGAGGGCAGGAAATCTTTCTCACTGTATTTTGACTTAATTTCATTCAGTCTGATAGTGCACTACAAACCATTTCAGCTTTGAAGGATCAGCAGTTTCTGACGCTATCTCATTAATTATTTCCTGGGAAATTACCAAACCTCTGTAATCACATTGCATGTGCACCTAGGGATTGTTGCAGAGACACCCCAAAGGCATTTCCTAAATTCTGAGTACTTAATCTTAATGCTCTTTTACAGTGACTTTAGATTTTTTATGTGTTTTTATGTGTGTGCACTTGTAGTTTCCTATAAAATAAAATAAAATAAAATAAAATAAAATAAAATAAAAATAAAATAAAATAAAATAAAATAAAATAAAATAAAATAAAATAAAATAAAATAAAATAAAATAAAATAAAATAAAATAAAATAAAAAAATAATAAAGTTGGAGAGGGAGGGGAAGCAAAAAACCCACAGCATGCACACACATCAGGAGAACTAGTGGAGTTACAGGTCCCTTTCCAGGTTCTGGGAGACCCTGTTCTTTAGTGACCACAGACTCCTCTCTGTCTTGTCCCAGCACAGACCTCTTCTGCCATCTTTTCAACCCGTTCGTCTACAGTCCTCTTCCCTCTTTCCCCTCCTAATACACCATCTCAGTTATGGAGTTTCCCCCCAGTCTGCATCCCCTGAGCAGTTCATCTGGGCTCAGTTACTCCTCCCTCCACCACTGCCTTACCCTTTGCACTCATCCATGCTCTTTGCCCTTTTTCCCCCATTGTTTCTGGCCTTTAGCTCCTGGCTGCTTGCCCAGCTAGGTCACTGACTTCTGTGCAATGGTAAAAAGCAATAATGATGATGGTTACTCAGTGAGTTAATGTCCTCATGGAAACGTAAGCACAGATCCAGCTCTCTCTCATGAAAAATTCTGCTTTTCTCTTGTAGCAATTTGTCTATTCTTACATTAAAGCCTTTTCATACATCATCACTTAAAATACAGCAGATCACTAAAACAGCAATCAGTTTTATCCTCAAGCTAATGAGCTAGTTATACTAGTGGTTGATCCAACCTTTTTTAGAAAAGCAAAATATGAAATAGTGAGTTGTAGATAGCCAGAATATGGAAATGAGCATTTTGTTGCCAGGGGGACTGTTACAGGATTTTTAATTAGCAATTACTCTGGGTCCCAGATTTCAGCATGTATTCAGAAAGTTTTCTCCTGCAGTGGAGCTTTATCTACCACCTTGCTGGGGTATTTGTTCAATAGAGGCCCTGAGTGTGCTGAATGCCAGCCACCAGCTCCCAAGGAACAGCAGTTTTCTTTGGACTTCTTCCAGTCATATAACAAGCCCAGCTATTCTTCACTTACCTTACACGCTGAGATTGCAGCTTGGGGCTGAATCATTAGTGTACAAGCAATTTTATCAACTTTGAGTTTTGTGAGCCTGGATAAAGGTCCAGATGAATACCTGGATAAAGTATACGGTAGGATCTCCTACAAAATCTGTGCATTTTCAAAAAAAAATCCTGAAGAGACTGCTATTTGTACCCTTAGTGTCTCTCTCTACATGGTGAGAAAGAATGGCTGAAGCTGCAATAATAACTCCTGTAGCTAAGGATTGATTATTTTACTTTTCCGTTACTGTAAATAATGCTCTTTTATCTGCTACTTCAAGATAGTAAAATTGCAAACCAAGCATCTGTTAATAAGATATTGTTGTTGGGGGGGTAGGGGGAACTTACTTTGTGTTTTTTTTGTTGTTTGTTTTTGTTTTTTAATAGAACTGAGCTATTTAAGGCAGAGCCTCATAATTTTAAAACAAACTTTTTAATAGCTTTAGTTAAAAATGCTATTTTTATTTTCCTGTAAAGGGAAATTTCTTTGTGTACATCCAAATATGATTGAAAGGTATTTTGTTCCTGAATTTTAATGGTTTCTTAACTTACATGTGATTACTCTTGCATTGGTTTCTTGTTATATCTGTGCAGGTCAAAATGCCTTCTAGCACACCAAAGCTTCACTCGCACTGGCATATTAAATTTCAATACAAGCTGTTACAAGCAGATAATACTTTCACCTGAAAGTCAAAAGTTAAGACACAACAGCTCCTTCAATGCAACAATTCCTAATTCCTTCCAGTGCAAGGTCAGTCATATGGGCATTAACTGTTTAGTGTGTCACACAGTTTGGACTGGAGCACAGAAGTGGTGTCCTTGGTCCTGGCTAAACTGGCTAAAGAAGTCCTAGAAGAACACTAGGATTAGGAATGAAAAGTCAGGCCTGGGCAGATAACAAAAATTATAAGAAATTACAAAAACTTTGAAACTATGCTCTGGAAGGCTACACAAGCAGACAGCCTTTTGCCATTTTGTCATCAGAGGCCACTTACTGTTTGAAGCATTTGTGTTGCCTTGTTCTCCTTTATTTGCATACACAACATTGTTGCTTCTGTCAAATGATCACCTTGAGGTAACAGCTGACCTACTAACTCACCTAAATTTGAGAAACCTATAATTAGGCATAAGCTGTACCATTCTATCACAAAATCCAAGCAGCATAAATGAAAAACTTATTACTCTGTATCTTACAGAATACTCTTACATATTAGTATTCACAGTTTTTCTGCATCTGACTCCAAGAGCAATAAACAGTTGGGATGACAGCCATTATATCAATGAGACCAGGACTTAGATGTGAGCTACAGCCACAGTAAGTGATAGACACCTCTATATCAGGCCACTTGTAACCAAATAACTTCAGGAAGTCCCTGTGGTTGCAATAGTAGTTTAAATGTTGGTTGTTAAATGTGGATGACATGTATCAGCTTCAGACTGTTTACAAGACCAGTGACAAATGAGGAGAGGCTTAAGGAGGTGTCACCTCTGAGACTGCCTAACACTGGTGGTTCTTTGAGATTTCTACTGCCTGCATCCATAGTAGAACCATGCTTCAATTTTTCAGGTCCAGATGGTGGTGGTCTGTCAACAAGTTTTCCTCTAATATGTATAGCAAGTTTTCCCATTAATTAAAATCTCACTTTTCTTCTAATGAAAGTAACAATTTCTTTATTCAATCATTTGATAAACACTGATATATAATAAACAATTATCTGTAGACTCTGGCACCCTGTCCAGCTATACTGTAGTTTCTTGAACTGTTTCAAGTCCTGTCATGTCAGAGTATGTGAGGACAGCTGGATTTCTCTGACTGGTTAGTGCTTATAGCAGATTTTGAAGATTCTTCTTAAATTTGTTTTATTTGCATCCCAAGACATTTTGAGGTCTTTATCACAAGGATGCTTATTTCCATTTTTCTTATATTAGTCTCAGATGATTTTATGATTAGTGTCTTGCTCTAACACTGATTAATGAAAAATGTAGATCTTCCAAAATAATAAGCCACTAAAAATGATAAATCATGTTGTTTTCAGAATATCAAAGAGAACGTGTATCACATCTGGCACTGAATTTGTGGGAGTAATCCTCTGATGTGCTTACTGCTTTAACTTTTGTTAAATTTGTTAGGAATTGTTATTACAAAATATCCTGCTGAAGCAACTGAGTAGCTACACCTCTTGTATAAGATAAATGAAATAATATATAATTAGTGAAATTTCGGAGTAAGAAACAACATAACACAGTCATGAAAATAACAGTTTGAGTCTCCTTGAGTTTGTCCAGTTTTAAGCCCCTAATTGCTATTTTTGTTATTATTTATTATTATAACTTATTTTTTTCACTATTTTTTCCAAAAATATACATTTATTTTCTTTCATAATGCAGGTAGGTCCTGCTGCCCAATGAAATGTGCTGAGTAGTCTGATGTTGGTACCAGAGCCATTTGGAAATCCAGGCTAGAACTGCTTCCATTTGAACGCAGCACACACACAGCTCATCACTGAACCAAATTCATTTTTCATTTTATCTTTCAGCACAATTTCTCCACCCAGATGATGAAAATAACACAGAATGGCAATATGAATCTGATCTGTTGTTGATCAACATCTCAGTACAATACCTCAAAGGTCTCATCTTAGTGAGGAAAAGTCTCTGAATGAAACAATGAAAACCTTTCTAATCCCTCAGAAATAGCAAATACAAAACTCTGACAAAAGCACTTTCTGGTGGAAACTTTGAAACTCAGAGCAGGTATTTCTGACCATCAGTTAATAAATTTTCTTCAAATACGTCATTACATTTTTCCCTAGAAATTCCCAGATCTTTTGGATCTTTTCCAGTCATTTTTGACCTAAAGGGTGAGCAGTACAGGGCAGGTTTTACAGCATAGTGGTGGAGGAAATATCTGCTGATATTGGTTGGTTGAATGCCATAAAGGGGCAGACATAACAACTCCTTGAAATGAAGTCTTCAGATTTGCTTTGCAATTTTTTATGCATACAAATCTGGTTTCCAAGAGTGTTTTTACAATGGGATAATGTCCAGGAAATGCATATAAATAAAAATTTGCAAGGATATTCCAATTAGGAGTACTCACCTGGTAACACTGAGTGTGTTTAATGACTTGAGATTAGAGCAGGGCAGAGGAAATTGGCAGAAGCAAGAATGGATGCAGCCACAAAGTAGAGACTTGCAAAGCCAAATAGCTGCTGCTTGGGAGAGGGAGGAGGAACTATAGCAAGAAAGCCAAGCCTGGAAATTGGAAAACCAGACAAAAGTTTCTTTGAGAAAGGTAATTGCCGGTAAAGAATTAAATATCCAATATCAGAATCTGAATTCAGTTAAAGTGAAGTGTTTGTTACAGTGAATTAGACAAGAAAATAAATGAGTAATATTGAAGATTTCAGTCAGCTATTCATGCAACCATGTAAAGGTTTTAGTAACAGAGCCCTGTTACTATCTCTGCACCTGACACGCTGAATGCTCATGTCATGACATACATGTATGTTTATTCCCTCTATGCCATCAGTACACATGTAGTCCGTATTCAAATTAAAGCAAACAGGACTTACAGAAAAGTTAAGCATCGCTGTTTACAGTAGGTAAATTCTGGGCTTAATAACTTTTTTGATAAGTTTGGCTGAGACATAGCCAATCATTGTCTATACCCAAAGGAAGGGCAGGAGCTATGGCTAGAGTATGGCTAATTTAAATCACAAAGGAAAATATACTCAGGGAGAGTCAGTACTGCTGCTCACCTCCTGTGTATGAGAACATAGTTCCAGACAACGGATTACAGCAATGAATGCCACGGATGAAGTCTATCAGAAAAATAGATAAATCTGCATTTCTTTGTTTGTGCGTATTACAACACCTGAATTTAAATTCCAAAGGAAGGACAACTTAGACACATATTCTCATTGTTCAGGGGTCATGGGCTGGATGGTTTGCTTAATATATAAAATGCCTTCCAGACCTATTTTCTAGAGACTCTGGGGGTCTTTGTTTGTTTGTTTGGTTGGTTGGTTCATTTTTGTTTGCTTTTTTTTGTTTGTTGTTATTTGTTTGCTTGTTTGTTGATGGTGTACAGTTCAAATGCTGGGGAAAACACACCTAAGCTCATTGGAGAACTCAACAAAGAGAACAATGCATTGGCAGCCACACAGATACAACCTTGTGATGCCTCCTGCTCCAGAATAACTCGTTTGCAACAAAGGAATCTCTCTTGTGAACAGCACCACAAAGTGGTACCCAGTCCATGGAGCTGACTGGGGTTCCTCATAAGATGAATTCAAGCAAACTGAATGGAAAAATAAGGGTGAGGATGAAGTCTCAGAGGGTTCTTACAATGCAAATTAGTCCTGTTGGAAGATGGAAATTGATGGCTATGAAAATCTCCAGTCAGAGAGAGCGGTGAATTACAAAATAACTACTCTGTTGTGCCAAAAATTCAAGACTCTGCAGAACAGACCAATAACCTACATAGACGTTGGCTCCACTCACATTTTGAAAAACATAATAAAAACATGTACTTAGTTGTCATGGATATTTATGTTAGGTGGTAAGAGAGTGCATATGACAAACAATTCCATTCCTCAAGGCTTGGCTGCACACAAGGCATGTGATTTTTTTTCAGTGCAGAAATATATATAAAGGGACATCATATTACAAAATCCAAAAGTACCTGCCCAATCTCTTACTCCAGTTAGTGAAAGAGGCACAAATTTATACAGTCCATTTGTAGGAAATATTTACTTTATACAGTGTTTCAAGTAACAGTTCTCTGTTCATTTAAGAGTGCCAGTGGTTTCCAAGGAGAATTTTAGCAAAATAGCTGCTCATCACTTGCAAATATGGTACCAAATACGTGGTGGTACAAACACTATGTTCATAGCTTGCTGACTTTAAAAACATAATTTAAAAATGACATTTCACTGGTTTAGGTCAGATTTAAAAAAAAAAAAAAAAAAAAAAAGAATGGGATGGAAAAAAAAGTGTAAAACTGATGGATCTCAGTGGCAGAATGTGTTACAAAAGGAATTTGGGTGAGAAATCAGACAGTCAGACAGGGAACTTGTCAAATGTGCTGTCAGGAGGGTGTTAGTATGAGTAACATACCTGGAGGGAAGATAAAGAGATGATAATAAAGATGAAAGTTCAGGAAAAAAAAAAAAAAATCAAAGCATAAAAGCATTCATGAAAAGAAAGATTCATGGAAAATAGAACCAAAATGCTTTTCCTGTTGGAAGGTCCCATGCACTTCCTTTACGTTAGGGCTTAAGGACCTTGATACAGTTGTGTGTAACCCAACCAACCCTTTTCTTGCTGACTCAAATTCACTGTTAATACAGTGAAGTATATTAAACAAAAATTGATAGTCTGAGCAATACCCTTTGCATATTGTCAGTTATTCAAACTAGCAAGATAAATAATGTCACTTTACTACCTAGATAACCCAATTAGCAAACTTAAGGATTCTCCAAGGAAAGCCATAAGGAATAGCTTACAGTTGGCATAAAACCTGAACCATTTTGCACAAAGGACCTGCCTTCTAACTTCAAATAGCAATCACATTTGTAGAAATAACAGCATATTACAGACAATTCACACATATACACAGAAGTGCAGGAAATATCTCCTAAGTAAATTCCTGCTACCCAGCTGAAGTGACAAAGATGAGATCTGCAAGTCTGGACTTCTTTATTCAGGGCTGGAAGGAAAAATACAAAACGTTAATAAAGCAGGAGGGATTTTTGCTTTGCAGGCTTACAGTCATCAATATCAAATATCAGATGTCATAACATGAATCTATTTTAAGTGTTTTAATATGTTTTTAAGTAAACCTGTTAAAATTTCATAGTCCATTAACTATGTCTTCCAATCTGCCAAAAAAATGAATGTGGGTCAAAACTTAACACTGGGAATGTAAGAAAAAATATGACAGCAGTTTTAAAAATTACAGAATGTTTATGTCAGTAGACTGAACATCACTTTCTGTGATTTTGAGATATTCCCACTTTTCCTGGCCAACATGCTGAAGGGCAACAGAGAAACAGGAGTTGAAGGCAGAAGTTCACAGTTTAAAAGTTTCTTCTGCATTCTGCACATGCCATGGGAGAAAATTTGAACTCTTCCCTCCTCAGATTTACAGAGCTGGGATTCACACTGCCAAAGCTGATGTCTTTTTAATGGATCTGAAAAGCTCTACTAGACATAAAGAAATAGTGTCCACTTCTGGTCTGACCGAGTGACCTTCTAGCAGCTCTAAGTTACTGTGGTTAATGCAGAACTCTCTTCCTTAGGCTAAGTCTTACCTCAGCTTACCCACCTGAGAAAAGGAGCATCCACAGCAAATCCAGTCAACACAGAGTCTTCTCTGAGTCTTTCAGTGGGGCAGCTGATGTGCCATATTTATGGAGGAAATAATATAAAGGCATTTGTTTCACCATTTCTCAGATCCTCCAATTTCACAGTCTCTTTATCTCTGGATAAAGTAGGAGGAAAAGGAAAAATACCAGGAAAGCAGCCAGACCTTTTAGTGCTCTTTAATAGTGACAGAGGACAACCCAGAGCTAGAGCTAGAATGAGTCTTCATGACAAATGTAAATTAATGAACATGAGGGGAGAAGGCTAATGCACAAGACAGGGTTGCCTGTTTGTTTCTCAGCAGGCTGCCAGCCAAACTGAGCAACAGCAACAGGTTCAAACCAGCATGTTCTGGGGACTGTTGCATTTCACCTGCATCTTACAGGGCCTCCTAAACCCTTAAATCAAACTAGGGTTTTTCCCCTTCCATTTTCAAATTCTGACCCACCAGAGCTGCAGAGGCAGGCATTTAGACAAGGAAGGTGATCCACATCCTTGGAACCATGCTTATTTCAGCCGCAGACTGAGGACAGAATTATATGTTGATTCATTAAGCTCTTTTCCTTGCAGAATTTCATCTGCATGAGTTCTACGGGAGAAGCTCACATATAGTTTGCACCAGCTGTTTGGCAAGGTCCTTTCAAAATTGCCCACTATATGCTACATACACATGCACACACACAGCATTTTTCTGCCACCCCCTCATCTTCACCCCAGGAATCTGTAGTGGTTTTAAAAAAAGCTTTGCAGGAGTCTGCTACTGCTGTTTTGCTACAACAGCTGACTGAACTGACAGAATTATAGATAGAGCGCAAACATGAGAGCTTGTCAGTACTAGTATTTAGTGCAAAGCCTCAGCATTAAGGGTATGAGTCTAAGAGTTCCTAGAGCCTCTGCAGCTGTCAACCTTCAAACACAAAAATGCAGATTTCAATTTTAAGACATAAGCGCCCAGCTACGAAATGTTATTCCATTGCATAATAAAATCTATATTTGCTATATTTAGAAGAGTCAATGATTGTGATGCATGGAGCAAAACGATTTATAAGCCACAGTCAACATATACGCTAGCTCACATTTTGATTTTAAGACATAAGCACCCAACTGGAAGATTATATTATTCATATGCATAATAAAACGGCTTCTATGTTTAGGATAGTTGATGGCATTGAGGCTTGGAATGAGTGAGTTCTTTCTTGGAGAGAAGGCACTTTTTAGTGCTTCTGAACACATGCTTTGATCACATACAAACTCATCAATAGAGTTTCCTCTTTGGGGTTTATTCTGAACATTTTCTCATTTTCCTTTTCCCTTATCTTTATCATCTCAGAGAGCGAATCCCATGTCCGCATAGTCCTGGCTCTTTCTGTTCCTTGAGCGCTTTCTTAGCAAGTGTATTATTAAGTTAATAAGGTTTAACTTTGATCCTTTTTCTGAACAAATCAAGCTCTGTGCTCGATTTCCTCCCATTTTATGCTTTCTCAAAAGCTTCAACACTATGAATAAATTTATTACCTCTCTGATATGCCCCTCTAGCTTTTATGCTATGAAATGTAGCAGCATTGGCCAAAGAATAACCATTTCTTGCTCCCCTCCATCTAGGACTTTTTATTTTTTCAGAAAAGAAAAATAGGATCAATACGGCACAGTTTCTTCCCCCTGCAATAAGCATTTGCATGGATAATACATATGAATTCTAATGTGAGCTACATATTGTGCGGAATGACGTCACTATTCAAAAATGTACCTGCTCAGAAAACTGATCTCTGTTTAATAAATACAGAGAAAAATACAGTGCAAAAAGAAAGCTCTTAAACCTTAGAAATATTTTATAGTAAAATGAAACAAAATTTTGTTTTCAACTCACCACCTAAAATATCTAAATAATGCAGAACTTTTCTTATAAGAATTCACTTATGTTTTAATAATTCCACACAAGTTGGAAAACTGTCTTTTCCTTGAATAATGTTGCCTGGTTCAAATACTTCCTGTGGTTCTACACTTGAGGACAATTTGGGGTTAATTTGGTGGTATACTTCTTCATTTGGAAGATTTTCTCTTAAGCATCATTTCTAATATCAGCTGTCTCAATTTTGTTAATGCAAGCACTTTCTTAGGAGGGATGAGGCAAATGAAAAGAATGAGGTAGAATTTGCCATTCAAAGGAAGAAAAGTAAACATTCCAGAAGAGATTAAAAGAGACAAGAGGGAAGAGAAAACAATAGAAAGTTAAGCTCTCAGTAAAATCTGAAAGCTGGACTGAATACACAGTTAACAAAGATGCACAGCTCACAATCACAATAAAACATAACCAAACATTTTGAAGGGGGATCAAATCCTCCTATTTCAGGGACAGCCATATCTGTGACAAAGAGGAGAGGCTAGGGAGATGCTTTCCCAGAGTATGTCATTCTGTCACTGACTGCTGGTAGGTTTCTTTCAAATTCCTCTGTGGCACATAGTAGTGAGAGCCAGTACACAAGACTAGCTGGGCCACCAGCTGTCATGGCATAATAAAAATACCTACATTGTTATGAAATCGATCTGAAGCAACACAGAAGGAATGAAAATGAAGAATAGGAAATATTATTTTTCAAGGGAAGGATGGAATATTTCAAGGCTTATTGCTGAAGGAAATCTTTCCTTCCAAAATTAGAAATAAAATATTTGTAGGAAACATAAGGCTTCTAATTCACACTGAGCTCAACGGGATCCATGACATGTGAGCTGATGTTTCTCTCAGACTGTCTGGTTTACTGACATTACCCACAGAGTGCCCAGTTTGACAGAAACTATGACTTTACCCAAAAGCCAGACAGTACTCTTAGGCTCACCAGTACATGAAAACACCCTGTACCTAACACCCTGCCTCATCTCCCTGTGGTAGTAGTGGAGAGGTATACAAGAACACAATAAAAATATACTGACTCCTATTCAGAGTCCTTTCCCACTGTTCAGTGATTTGTGTGTAAGGAAATTCTTGAGCCAAAATGTTACCTTTGCAATTGTTCACACTCTGGGTTTTCCCACCATGAATTTGTCCAAATATCATGTGGAAAGTTCCTCCACAGTTTCCCAGGAAGCTGTATTGTCTTTTGTAAATCTCTATGAGGCCAAAGACAATCACTTTTTTGTCACTCCAAATTTTATCCTGCTATTGATATGAAAAATCAATATAGTATATAGGCCTCCATTCAGAATGAAACTTGTAGTTTAACAATGTATGGTAAGAGCCCCACATAACATCTCAGAGAATTTGTTAGCTGAAAATGTTGAAAAATTGTAATAAGTAATAAGCATCTAGATATTTTTGAGCACTCTACTGACTCCATTGTCTTCTCTATTTCAGAAGCTAGAAAACTGTCAGGGAAACATTGTACAAATGCAGCACTTGTAATTTGCATTTACTTAAGTAGTAGAATTATTTTGAGCCCACTTCTCTTTCATACAAGAGTGATAATTCAGAAATACTATGAAGTCTTAAAGGGCTTCTGAGATGTATTGAAAATAAAAGGAAATGAAGCATGCTGCTATTAGGATTATGAATAGCCTCCTGATGTAAAGAAGTTAAACATCTCTGAGAATGTCTGGGCTTGGAGACAGGAGGAAGGAGAGGACTTGTTCAACAGCCCAGCAGAGCATAAGCTCATCTGAATCAAATAGCACAAGATTTGATAGTATACATGGGGAGAAAAATAAGGCATCTTTATTGGGATATCTTCTGAAACCTGTAATTTTTGTAGATTGACAACACTTTTAGAACCACAATATTAATGTCAAGACTCGAGATTACATCAAAACTTTTACGTCAAAAACCAGTGATAACTGTCTGTGCCACTCTAGCACTTTCTCTGTCCTGCACTCCTAGCCTTATCTGAGTGTCTTTTCATAACATGTTTACTAGGGAAAGGTCACTTGCCAAATATGATTTGTTTCTTCTCTCCTGTCCAGCAATGTAATCTTCAGGCCGTTGTCTTTCAAGTCTATGTGCTCCCATAAGTCACTATCAGCAATCATCAGTCTCAAAAATGAATTCAGTGAAAATAGGGCAAGAGGGGGAAATCTTTCCCTCGTCATGTAAATTGCACCGTGGAAGCAGTGTGTGACTGGCACAGGAAAGATCCAGCAGAAGTAGGACTAGCTGGAGTTCACAAGACATCACATTGCCTTAAAGACAACCCTACTGATTGTCCCTCAACCACAATATAAATGCATGGATGGATTTTTGCACCTTTCCAAAATGATCTGAACTTTTAGAGAAGGAAAAAAAAAAATTGTTCAGCTAAGATAGCATCAACATAGGAGAGTTTAAGATCAAAGTTTTTTAGACTGGAAATAAATAAATAAATTTTCTGAACTGAGTTTCAGTGATAAAACTCAGGAAAGGAAAAACTGCTTGGAAAGACAATAATATAAACATCTTGAAAAGGTTCTCCATTACTTTCTGTGGCATGGTTAAAGAAAGGAAACAATTTCTAGATTATATCCAAGGTAAAATGGAGGGGATAAGAACCACTGTGGTTATTTTTCAAAAATATTATCGCTATTTGTGTTTGTAGTTTCAAAATTAACAATAACCTAGAATTGCATGCAGATCAGTGACCTCTACGAAAAAGAGAGGATATGTTTCCCTCATTAGTTGGTAGTAAACATAGTAAACAAAATATGCACACTGACATAAGGGCTTAGTTAAATATAACAAGCCAGTGTTAGCGCTAATATCCTTATCTGCATTTTGAGAGCTAAGTGTGGATCTGCTATTACAAAATATCCCTGATGCTCAGAGTTAGGACTTCTCTACAAGATAAAAATGTGAAAAGAAAAAGGCAAAATGAAACAGTGATATTAACTAAGGTGACCAATCTCATCTCTTCACAAAAATCTCTTATTCAAACACACAGTAGTTTCATCTAGACAAACAACCAGCTTTTACTTCACTGCAGTTCATTGCTTCTTCATTAGAAGAATTCATCAATGAGTGAGGATATGACGTGGATGCATGCATTCCTCTGGGTCAAACATGTCCCACTGGAAAACAGGGCATGCATACTATTTCAAACAGCCTCCAAGCCTCATAGTCTGCACAGAGAGGGACCTCTGAGACAGGAGTGACTAAATTTGCACATCTGAAGGCAATCCTAATATGGAAGGACGTCTGTGGTTCATATGACCAAACAGCAAAACAACTACCTAAAAAGGCTGAGAAGATCCCTTTAATCATTAGAGCAATATCTTATAATGTTTATTGGGCTGGAAAAACATTGCCGCTTATTCAGAAATATGGACAAAGAAGCCCTGTCTTGCTATGTGAAAGCATTTCAGGAGCTTTATATGTGCCTTAAATTGTATTTTATGCATACTATACATTTTCTTTGCCATTAATGGTACCATGCAATGATTTTCAGACATATTTGAAATTAAAATAGTGCTGGTGGTAGTTAGGAGTATTCATTACATAGGGATGGCTCTTTGCTGCAAAGTAGTTTTATTACTAGGTTTGTAGTGACGAAAGTGACTAGTTAAAGCTTTCACTGATATAAAAAGTGGGTTGCTGAGCTTCATAGTGAAAGAAAGAAAACTCACTGACATTTCTTTGGAGAACACATACTTTGCTAAAGTTTCTTACCAGGGCCATACTAAAACTCATACATACGAAAAATGTTATGTATTGACAATGCAAATTCATTTTGATATGACCAAAGACATTGAATTCTCTGCTGTCCATAAATGCCACTCCATGATTTCAATTTTCCTTTTTTTTTTTTTTTTTATTTCAATCTGCCACAGCCAAGGTGCAACCACATGTCATGGGATTGGATAGTGTAGGGGTAGCTGTTAGTATGGGATGAAGCAGACAGCAAAGAAGGGAGACATGGCAGAATAATCTTTCTGAGCACATAGTTCTGTTGCTCTAATATCTGATTTACAAAAACATTGAAGCATGTGTTTGTGGTGGTGATAATGGATCTGTGACTTTTCATATCCATAATAGAAGATGCTATAAGACCACAGGAATAGATAAATCCTTCTTACATAATTTTGGAGCCTTCTACTGACCTAGTCTTTCTTCCAGTTTTCATAAGCCACAGTCATCCTGCTATAGCAGCAAATGGAGAAGAGGTTATGCTGGTGACAAACTCCGTAGTCTCACAGGTTCTATTAAGTTTAACAAGACATTTACTTTTCCCTACCTGTGTATAAGCCAGCTATTGTGACATTAGTGAACTTCTCTAAGAGTGGAGAATGACTAAGTCAACATTTTATATCCTGTTAGGAAAAATGTGAAAAAGGCAAACAATCTTCTGCTGAAATTGTAAGAGCTTGTCGTGTGGCTTATATTGACACAACATTTGTTCTGAGTATTTAAAATGGTGCTGCAGAGGTTTGACACCCACTAACCCACATGGCTCCACTGAACTTCTCATCCCTTAGGTGAAATAACTGTCAGACATTGGGGAACATCAATGATCTGCTCACCTACTCTCCCTTTGCATGTGCTGCAGAGGAAGAGGTACTTTTAGTGATTCACTTGATCTAGGAAGGACACCTACTTTTGAGGAGATGGATTTCACCATAAAATCTCAGTGGAGATAAGATTGATATAAGAATTTTTGCATAATTAGCTTAGCTATAGACAGCTCCACTGTCTGCAACTGAATCTCAACCTTTTTGACCAGGGTATATGAAAATAAAATTAAAAAAAATAAATCAGTAGGAGGCATTATAATTCTGCTCTCTCTCTAAGTCCATTTTTCATACTGAGTAGCTTCAATCTCCTTTCAACATATGGATCAGCAGTATAAAAATAAGTAACAGAAGGATTTGTCTCAAAAGCATCAGGTAATACTTTCTTGGCTTTTCTCTAAGACTCCCAAATTCAAGGGTTCTAACACCACCTACACTCGTCTGATGTACAAAACAAGTATCACTGACAAAAACATGAGGGTCTTTTCCTTAAATCAGAATTGATTTATTACACATTCACACAGCAAAAATCGAATGAACAATACAGTAAAGCAGACCTTATACACAAAAACTGTGCATAACAAAAAATAAATGCTCCCAAGATAACTTTCTATATTGAATCTAGCTTTCTATGACTTCTTATGCTCCTTTTTGCTACACATGGACTCATTTGTTGTATCACTGTGTGTGTACCTTGGCAGTGCCAGAACTTCTTTACAACACAGCTCCATTTTTTAATGATAACAGTAATGTAGAGACTAGACCTACATGTGTTTGTTTTTTTTCTGGTGATTATTTTTATTTTCCTCATCTTAATCCTAGTAGTAGGGCAACAATTATTTAAACAAACAAACAAACAAACAAAAAATATATTTTATTTTAAGTTTTAGGATGGTCAATGTGAAAGTAAATCAGAAAACTATAAATTACTCATACACTTAAACATTCCCATAGACTTTGAACTTCAGTGCTCACCTTTAATCAGTCTAGATAAGGATTTTCAAAGCCAAAATGCACTGAAATAAGCTTTGTGCAAAAGCACAACATCATTTATTTATTTTTACTGCACTTCTACAGTGATCTGACACATTCTTACGTGTATATCAAAGAAATGTTTCTTAAAGATTAAAGCAGTTTATTCATTGCTGATTCTGAGGTACAATCTTTTTTTTTTTTTTTTTTTCCCTTTAAATTCACCCCAGTACTTAACCTCACTACTGGAAGGAATTATTTTCACATTTCATTTTTTCTAGAAACTGAAATATATACTTTGAAGACACATCACAGATTTGTTTCCTTCTTCAGAATTATTCTGAAGTTTTTCTTTGATGATAAACATTCTTTTGGTGAAGTAATTAGTCTCATAAATAGTCTGTCATTTACAAATAACATCATTATTGCATTACTAGTATTATTATTATTACTTTTAAAGGAGTAAGAGAATCTTGGGTGTAGTGAAATGGGCAATTTTGCAGTGTATTGCTCTGAAACTGTAGATGTCCCAGTGGCTGTAGAGAGAGATAAAGATCCAAGATAAGATCCTGATTAGAGAATATGTAGTCCTGAGGCAATGCAGTGCAAATGACTAAGGTGTGCTGTAGAGAAACTGTCAAAGCCTGTAGTAGCATAAAGAAGACCCTTAAATAAAGTTATTATAATACACTTCCTTGTTAACTGATTAAAAGTTAGAGGCAGAATCTGCCCTGTACATTGAAAGCTAAAATACAGCAAGTTCAACCCACTGGTGGTGAACGCTGGTGATGCTAAGCCTGTAGGAAGCAGTAGCCAAATGAAAGCATTAACTTTTGAAACTTTTCCAGAGCATAGTCTTCTTGCTGGCATTTACTTTTCATGACAGGCTGAAAAGCAAAAACAACAGGGCCTCATTAACATGCACACATTGTAATTAAAAAATAAAAGATGAAAAACACGGGAACATCTCCTATCTTCAGAGCAAGGATTTAACAGCAAAGCACTACAGATCAAGATTCAGCTCAATTTGCCAGTGCTTCCTAAAACAAAATTGATATTCTATAATTGCCAAGATAAACAAGCAGGTATGCAATATTATTGATTTCTGTTGTGAGAGTGCATACCTGATAATAGAGCAAACTCAGTTTCTCATTTAGGGTTCACACAGTCATAGCTGAGCAGTGAAGGTTGCTGTGTACCAAGCACTGCTACCAAATTCAGAAAGCTCTTGTATTCTGTTAGTATGTCATATAAAAGACAATATAAAAGGGTAACATGCTGTCACCTTCTTAATTAGATACATGTTTCTATTTTCTAGAGTGTACAGTCAATTTACAGTGTGTCTGCATGTGATTTTACGTGAAGAGCTAACAGAAAGAACACTTGAGAATTGTGAATCTAGTAATAATTCTAGCAACTGCCTTCTGTGAACTCCTTCTCATGTGAATCATCACACTGAATCCAAGGAAACTGTTCTCATAAGGTCACTTCTTACAATCACATGGTTTCACAGTTTGTTGAACAATATATCTATGCAATAATCCGTGCAGCAAAGGTGTTACTTGGTGTTTACATTAATAGCCATGTGACTTCTCTGTCTTCTGCTTTACCATTTATTGAAGTTTGATTTATTCAGAACTGTATTCATTGTGACTCAGTGCAAGTTTTTAGAAACTGATAACTTCTCTGAAAGGGACACTTCATACATTTCACTGACATGAGACACTTAGCCATAGGGTATGCTAGTGTGTGAGTTGTCACCAGAAAGTCCAGAGGAATGTGTGAAACTTTACATGATAAAAATGTGAGCTCAGAAAATATCTGTTTTGGTGTCAGGCTTGAAACCCCAGCAGTCAACTCAAGTGCTCTCATACTTAGGAACTGTTACTTTTTTAAAAATATGGTTTTAAAGAAGAAAAATCCTGGGAAAGAAATGAGAAATAGAAAGAGAGAGAGAGACTCTTGTACTTGAACTAAATGATACTCATCAGAATTATAATTATGTATGCACCACATTGGAGAAGACTGTGTTAAGGGGATACATTCACTGCTCAAAAAGAAAAAGAAAAGACGTAAAGGTCAGCTTGCATTGACAAAAGTTGGGGGGGGGGGGGGAAGACAAAGAAAATCCACTGGTAGCTCACAACGCATCAAAAGGAGGAAGTGGTTTCATGCACTCCTCTCTTTTGAAGGCAATTCCATGTGGAAGTTCCACACAGACAAAGCACCTGGGTTTCCCCATCTACCTGTGACATGGTACAAGTCATATTTTCATATTTCAAAGAGAAGGAATAAATGCCCTCAAGTTCTCTGATTTCAAAGGAACTTTAGGCATTTCTGGTTTTTGCAGTAGTTGATACTTTTTTCCTTTCTACTTTTCTTTCTCTAGCTCCGCAGCATGTCAATAATGACCATCTCTCATCTTACAAGTTAGGCAGAGAGTAACTCAAAAAAATGATTTAAATAGTCAAGCCCACAGCAAACAAAATATTGCAAACAGCAAAGAGGATTGGGGATTGGGTTTAGTATGCAGTACTTCCTGGGGACAATTCAGAGCTGTAAGTTGTAAATGGGGTATGTCCTTTGCAGCCCTCTTTTTGCACAGGACTGATGGACAGTCCTGTTAAACCCCAATTTAAAGAGGAGAATGGATGACTGGCAAAGCAGTTTAAGAAACCTTTCATTATATCCAAGAGTTTTCTGTTCTCTCTAAAGCAACTTTCTCAGGACTATATATCACCAAAAGGTTTGAAGATCAATGAGAATCTTCTCTGTATGTTCAAATACCATCTTCTTGTTCCTTAGACCATTCCATCCATACCTGAATACAAAACATGTCCAGAGGTTAATTGTTGCATCCTATCAGTGATACATCTTTAAGTTCTTCCCAGAAAATAATAATAATAATAATAATAATAATAATAATAATAATAATAATAATGTATGTGTGGTCTTTTTGTATAGAGAAATTGTATAGTCTGTGTATATTCTGTGTATATTCTGTCCCATCAATGTGCCATGTTATCTTTCAGCATATTCTTTGCTCTAGGAATCCACAGCAAGCAACAGCTTTTCCATAGCTTACCTATGACATTTCATCAATTGAAAGTGCTTCTATCAGAGCTTTTTTTTTCCTGAGAGCAATACCACATGGTGTGCCCCATGCACAGAAATCAACATTTAAAAGCCCCTGCTTCATTATTTTGCTTTATTTCCTACCCTGATTGAGTGAGAAGGGCAAAGGTCAGGGAGCCTGACAGCATGCGATTATGGGCAGGCCCCAGACAGCAGCAGTGAGGAAGCTGCTCAGAGGATGTTGCTAAAAAATGAATATTTATGATTTCTTATCCTGTAACGTATTTCAAAGTATAAAACTCATAGCACAAAAATGTTCAGGGCCTGGCACAGCCCACAAAGCAATAAAAATAATTTATTCTGTGAAGGAGAATAGTTGTGTGAAGGTAATTGAAGGGAGATTTTGACCATGTCTTTGATGCTGACTTGACTCTAAATCTGAGGGCTAAATGCAGTCTACAGCTTTCCCCATAGTGAAGAACCTAGAGATCTGGATGGATGCAGATAAGAGAAGAGTCTATCACATGATGGGAATTTTGGAAGAGAGATTCATTTCCTGAGAGGAGGGGGGGAAAGAAATTTGTGTTTCTGTTTTCATCAATGCATTCTTGAATTTTAGTTAAGAATAGTTTAGTTTAGAACAAACATCTTTTAAAAATGAAAATACATTTTATGTGAAATGTTTCTTTTTTTCTTTTTTTTTTTCTTTTTTTTTTTAAAAAAAAAAAAAAACAGGTCACAGGTAATAAGTTTACAAGGATGTTTTTGTTGCAAAATGTTTCGTTTCATCCCTAGAGTCACTTGTCATCAAAATGCAGATCGACATTTGTCATTTTCTCAAGAACATCATGTCATCATGTTGTAGTGGGTTTACGTGGCAAGGTTTTGGTAGCATGGAGCCATAGGGGTGGTTTCTGTGAGAAAGATCTAGAAGCTGCCCCATGTTTGGTAAGGGCCCCATTGTTTTCCAGATCCGAGCCAATAAGCGATGTTGTTTTGCGCCTCTGTGAGAGCATATTTAAGACAGGGAAAAAACGCTGCGCCACACAGCAGCCGGGAGAGTCAAGGGAGTGGGAGAACAGCCTTGCACCAAGGTCAGTGTGGAAGGAGGGGGAGAGGTGCTCCAGGCGCCGGAGCAGAAGTCCCCTGCGGCCTGTGGTGAGGACCATGGTGAAGCAGGATGTCCCCCTGCAGCCCATGGAGTACCACGGTGGAGCAGGGTTCCACGCTGCAGCCCGTGGAGGAGACCACGGTGGAGCAGGTGGCCCTGCACCGATGGAGGCTGCCGCCTGTGGAAGACCCCTGCCGGAGCAGATTCCGGGCCGGACCTGTAGCCCGTGGAGAGGAGCCCACGCAGGAGCAGGTGATCTGGCAGGAGCTGCTGCCCGTAGGGGAGCCAGGTTGGAGCAGTTTTCTCCTGAGGGATGGACCCCGTGGTACGGACCCATATCTGGAGCAGTTCTGGAAGAGCTGCTGCCTGTGGGAAGCCCACGCCGGATCAGTTCATCAAGGACTGCATCCCGTGGGTGGGACCCCACAGCACAGGGGACGAGAGTGACCGAGAAGGAGCGGCAGAGAAGAAGTGCTGTAGACTGACCATAACCCCCATTCCCCGTTCCCCTGCGCCGCTCGGGGGGAGGAGGTGGAAGAGGGTGGATGGGGGGGGAAGGTGCTTTTGGTTTTTTTTTCCTTTGTTTTCTCACTTCTCTCGCTTGTTAGTTGTAGGCAATAAATCTTACTATCTCCTTATGCCGAGTCTGTTTTGCCCGTTACAATAATTATTGCGTGATTTCCTCATCCTTATCTCAATCCTTGAGCACTTTTCACATATTTTCTCCCCATTCCTCTTTGAGGAGGGGGAGTGAGAGAGCGGCTGTGGTGGAGCTCGGCTGCCCACTCGAGCGGAACCACGACACATGTGGAATGATATTCAAGGAGTCCTATCTAGACACAAATCAGACACCTCAAATGGGAATTTTGTATCTCAGAGACAGGTGTCAAAAGGAGATGTCCAAAATAGTTTGAATGAGTTGCAGTCTGGAAATTACTCTCTTTCCTGCACCTCTGAAGGAGCCTACCATGACTGAGACACTTTGCAGAACTATAGGTGCCTCAATTTGGGCACAGTTTGGCAACCAAGCACTTGCTTCATACTGAGAAGGCAAAATCCAAAAGACTTTCCACCTGACTCCCCTCAATGATTTATTCCACTGTAATTTTTGAAGGATCTACAGGCAGTCTTAGGCTCTGCAAAGTGGAGTGATGGCTACCATCTTCTTCACCATCAAGCCAGGGGTGGAGAAACATCATTTGACATAATGTTGTCATGTAGTCACCCCCAGAGCAGGTGGAGTGACATGGGCATTTGGCAGTAATTAGTCCCAGCAGTCCTTGGGAAGGGAAGGTGTTCAGAATTTGAGGCTCTGGTTGGTAACCAGCTCTTCATGTACATATTAGTTGTTACTTATTCAGGGGGGTTTCTGTGGATACACCTCTGAAATGTCAGTCTGTCTCCTGCAACTCCAAATTCACAACCATGGCCTTTTTGAACTACCTGTTTAAGTGCTTTAAGGTATTCCTCTTTCTAGTTATAAAAATTACAGGGTTGGTCCTTGTCATCCTAGTGCTAGCACTGCAGCAAGGGTCAATAAGCCAGTCAAGCTGTGTTCACACAACTCACCTTTGCTACTGCCTCTTGAAATTGTTAATTCACTGCAGGTCCTATAGAGAGTCTTTACCACAACTCTTGTCCTTGGGATTGGCTACTTTGTGCTTCTAGGTGCACTGGAAGAGATGGAGTTGAGCTGAATTCCTTGAGAATTTACAGAGGACACCTGGGGGACGTGCCTTCTCTGAGCACCTCTATATACTCAGGGTGACATTGCACTTTCAAATTGTGGCAGCCTGGAGTTTTTGCATTTCCCTTCTGCCTGGAGGCTGTCTTCCAGCTGACCTTCTTGGAAAGAGAGGGTAAAGTGTACTGACTAGAAAATGTAAGACTGGTAACAGTTAGCTTTCTTCCGTTTTCTGGATGAATCAGCTTCTGTCTCTGCAGTTTGTGTGTGTGCATGTCTGAGTGTGTGTGATTGAAGACTGTGCTTCCAATGCACAGGCAAAGTACAGAGATACACAGGGAAGAGAGAAATGTGACATCATAGCTTATAAAATAATCCTAACCCTTCCAAACTGAATTTGTACATTTGGATCTGGCAGATGGGGCATAATAACTTAACCTGTCCTCTCAGCCTGGACACTTGACAGACATAAACCTAGTTAACAAAAAAAAAAAAAAAAAAAAAAAAAAAAAAAAAAAAAAAAGAGCAGTCTATTGCAGAAATAAAATCTGCTTCCAGATTAGTATTCCTCTTCCTTCTCTTGCCACATTGCATGACATTGCATGTTGTCCTGGCTCTGCTCCTCACCACCCACAAACCAAGGGATTAAATTCATTGGCTTCGGTCTCCCCATGAATCTGTGTGAGTTATCAGGCAGCTCCAGCTATCCCCTCTGCATTATTTTTCACTGTAGTTTTGGCTGGCTAGCACAACAGTAAATCTTTAGTTCATTTCTCTCCACATCCTCTTGTTGCTTGCAGGGTCAGAGAGAGGGAACCTCCAGCCCCACCAAACCAAAACTGCTCTCAGAATGGCAAATGCTTAAGGCATGAGCATTCCCACAGACTCTCAGGTGTTGTATTATAGTGGTGACTGGCTCAGCTGGGATGGCAATAAGGCAGTGCATACTCCTGGTTTGTTCATCCAGGTGAAGAAAATAAATAAATAAATAAAAATGAATCTAACAAACACCTTGCTTTATTGATCTGTGTATATTTCCTTTGATACCAATTAACTGAGAAAAGTCAGATTCCTATAATAATGTCTGTTAATTATTTTTGCAATTACAGGAAGACATTTCAAACACGATAAATTCCAGAACAAGGAGCTTTTTAGACACATTTTTTAAAGGATCTAAATGTATTATTTGGAACGACATTTTAAATAGTAACCTCAGATCCAAAGTGAACTAAACATGGTTCAGAACTTGAATGGCTTGCTCAGATCAGCCCCAATTCTCAGTGTGCTTAGGCTTTCCTCACTCAGAATAGGCCATCTCAACCCAGTTTTCTTTTTTGCATTACGTTGTTCTGAGGTGCTCAAAAAAAATGAAATTTACTCACGGGTATACCACTCTGTAAATCAAATTTATATGATACCTTAGTTCAATATCATAGTCACAAAGAAATAACCTGGACCAGTTACACCTATCTAAAGAAATGCAGAGGAATTTTCTAGTTGTGATGGTTACTTACAAAACAACAGTCACTAAGGACCCATTGGCACCATGTTATACTGATCACATACCTTTATTGCACAAATCCCTGGTAATGCCTGCATACATATTTGTTGCACAACTCTATAGCTTTATTAAAAACCCTACAGTGTTGATGCTAAAAAATTGTGCTACTTGACAGAGAGTTTGCAAAGCTTCTTAGGAAGGGAAAACATCTAACCAGGTCACTAAATGGAAAGGACAGGCATGAAGTCATTCAAGCATGAATGCCAGTCATAAGAGACCTTTGCACATATAGGCATTGCTAAATCTAATTCCTGGCAGCAGGAGGAAGAACGTCCTTGCAAATAGGTGGTCATATTTGTTCTGGGCAGTCAGTAGTCCTTCAGAGGTTGCACAACCCTGCCCTTCAACATGTGCTTAAACAGAAATCAAACACCCCCAGTAGAATATAGCTGTTCTCAAGGTAGGAGAACAATGGCAATAAAAAAAAATATCTTTGATGTTAAATATTTCAGTGCAAATAAAAATAGCTTGTATAAGATTTAGATTTATCCAGTCCTTTATATTGTAATGCCTGGCTCCTAAATCTCCTCCCTCCTTTGCCACAGGAAAGCTTTTCTAAGCAGAAACAGTCAAAAAAAGAAAACTGTTCCTGCCTCTGGAGACATTCTTCTTCCTAGCATCTGGCAGACAGAGAAAGCAATTGATACAAAAAACCTAAAGAGTTCAAGGAGAAGAGCAACCAATACCAAATCCCTAAACCTATCCTAAATTTGCAATGCTCTCTTTAGAGGCCAGAAAACACATTTCTGCCTGCAGTCTCCTTCTTTAGCAACAAAGGTCAAAGAAAGATGCACAGAGCCTTATCTAGTGCTGCCTCTATTTTTTGTTTGAATTCTTTCCTGGTGCAGAGAGTATACATCTTGCATAAACATATATTTTAGAGGAAGTGATGGTTATATGCCTCAGATTGTTTCAGTCTATGAACCTGCTTTAAGATGATGTAAAATAGTATAAGGATAAAAGCAACCCCTAATGTCCTTTCCGAATTGTTCAGTAGTGTTTTTTGTTATTGCTGGGGTTTTGTTGTTGTTGTTTACTTTTTGTTTTGTTTTTCTTTTGCAAGACCGGTATCTAGCATAATCTTCATGCGCCACATATGTTATAATACATAAACTGTCCATGTGTCCACAAATATGGGCAGTAAAGGGTCTCTTTTTGAAACAGCATAATTGTGATTAGGTAATATTTTGCCATGCACTACATTTGCATATGTTAATAGCATATCAGTCTCTATTTAATAGCTAAGTATAGGTCAATAGCAAAGACAGAGATATCCCACTTTCACGTAGTTATTTTCTAAAGACCCATCTGCAAGATCAACTAAAGCTAATCCACACCTGCACAGGCATTTGAAAGGAGCAGATTCACCATTTTCCAGGTGCCAGCTGATAACTGCTAGCTCTAGTATGCAAATGGGTACAACATAAGCCCAGTCAAAGACCTGAGAACTAAATATGATTTACGAAGTGAACAATATTTCAGATGGATAAGGTCCACCCAGATTTCATGAACACTAGAGGAAGCAATAAGATAAGAGCTGACTGTGTGATTGAGTTTTAGCAGGTATGAGCGGGAATTAACCTTTTGGCAGTAAACTTAGAACAACTTAAATTTCTTGTATAACTTGACCATATAAAAGATTAACAGCAAAACTCCAATTCAAAGAGCAATTGGGTGTTAAATGAATGTTTTCAGATGAGTAATAAAATGTTTTTTTTGTTTTGATTCATCTTTAATTAGATGAGAGACAAATATTGTGTCACATGCTGTTAGGGCTCAATACCAGGCAGTCAGCAATATAAAGTTCAATGTTATTTACATTTGTTTTCCCTCCCCCTCACTGCCGAATGCATTCTGGTCTTCCTAGTCATTAAATAGTCATGTACAGAATTGTTTTCAGTTTATTAAAATACGAAGGTAAATTCTGCATCTATTCTTCACACAAACACCTACTAAAATCTTTACATTTGCCTTTTACATTGCAATCTTTACATTGCAATTTACATTGCAATGATTTCAAGATATCCCTCAATATTTTTATTCATCTGCACTGAGCCACAGTTTTGCATATCACTCCAGTAACATGAGACAAAACAGGTATCTACCCATCTTTATCTTCAGGCTGCACCACAGAAGCACTGAATCATGGAAAAGCTGAGGTTGGAAGGTACCTCATGAGATTACATGGTCAAAACCCTCTGCTCAACCAGGGACACCTAGAGCTGGTTGCCCAGGAAAGAAAAGAGGAAAAAAAAAAAAGAAGAAAAAAAAAGTGTTTCCTGATGTTCAGTGAGAGCCTCCTGTATTTTTATTTTCTACCCATTACCTCCTGTCCTGTTACTGGTAACTAATGAAAAGAATCAAGCTCCATATTTTTTGCACCCTTCATTCAGGTACTTATATGCCCTGATAAGATCCCCTTTGAGTCTTCTCCAGTTTGAAGAGACCCAGCTCTGTCAGCCTTTGTCTGTAGGAGAGATTTTCTCCTATGTCTCAGACTTTTCCTCAGTCTCTTAATCATCTGTAGTCCATCTCTGGACTCTCTCCAGTAGCTCCACATCACCCTTGTGAGCTAGGAGCTAGGATCTGGGCACTGTACTCCAGGACCTCCCCAAGTCCTTTTCTGTCGAGCTGCTAGTCAGCCCCCAGCATGGACTGGTATCTGGGGCTATTCCTCTCCCTGTGTACAACTTCATATGTGCCTTTGTTAAACTGCTTCAGGTTCCTGTCAGCCCATTTCACCATCCTGTTGAGGTCCCTCTGGATGGTAGCATGACCCTCTGGTGTATCAGCCACTCCTCCTGGTTTAGTACCATCTGCAAGCTTGCTGTCTGCCCCATCATCCAGATCATGAATAATGTTACCACTGTAGCAGTCTATTTCAGACATTAAGCACCTACCTAAGACCTAAAATTAATAATTCTGCCCTGGGAAGCAGAGTCCACACTTAGTCAAAAGTCCATACAGTGTCCCAAAACCAAACCAAGAATTCCACTCAGGAAAATTTTCCTAAAGTGGGAATAAAAATATTTCTTATTTAATCACCTAAGGTATATTTTTACGATAACATAAAATAAAGATGGTAAAATAGCTTCCCCTGGATTGATGCCAGCAGTCTGGCAGAGAATGTCGGATATGTTTTGGCTATGGATAGAAAATCTGTAATGTTATTAGAGAGAGAATTATTATCCAGAAATATTCCACAAAGGACATTAGGAGAAACAGCTTGGAAAACATTTTCCTGGGTGTGATATTTGCAAGATTTCCTTATTACATAGTCACTGAAAGAAGCAAAAGTATGCTGTTTAGATGTGTTTATCAAGTAATAAGAAAGTTCGGAAAGGAAAAAAAAAAAAAAAAACTTGGGTTAAGAAGGTCTAACCTAAGACTGCTTTGTGTGACTGATCAAGAACAGAAAAGGTAAAAAAAAAAAAAAAAGGGAAGGGAAGGGAAGGGAAGGGAAGGGAAGGGAAGGGAAGGGAAGGGAAGGGAAGGGAAGGGAAGGGAAGGGAAGGGAAGGGAAGGGAAGGGAAGGGAAGGGAAGGGAAGGGAAGGGAAGGGAAGGGAAGGGAAGGGAAGGGAAGGGAAGGGAAGGGAAGGGAAGGGAAGGGAAGGGAAGGGAAGGGAAGGGAAGGGAAGGGAAGGGAAGGGAAGGGAAGGGAAGGGAAGGGAAGGGAAGGGAAGGGAAGGGAAGGGAAGGGAAAAAAAAAAGAAAAAAAAAAAACAGAAAAAGAAGGAAGAGAAGAGAAGAGAAGAGAAGAGAAGAGAAGAGAAGAGAAGAGAAGAGAAGAGAAGAGAAGAGAAGAGAAGAGAAGAGAAGAGAAGAGAAGAGAAGAGAAGAGAAGAGAAGAGAAGAGAAGAGAAGAGAAGAGAAGAGAAGAGAAGAGAAGAGAAGAGAAGAGAAGAGAAGAGAAGAGAAGAGAAGAGAAGAGAAGAGAAAAGAAAAGAAAAGAAAAGAAAAGAAAAGAAAAGAAAAGAAAAGAAAAGAAAAGAAAAGAAAAGAAAAGAAAAGAAAAGAAAAGAAAAGAAAAGAAAAGAAAAGAAAAGAAAAGAAAAGAAAAGACCAGGTGAAAGCACACAGAAAATCTTGAAAATGGACTATTTTAATATCAAAAGAGCTAACAAGATCATGACTGTGTATTCTTCAACGAAAGAAAACCTGGGAAAAAAAGCTATCAGATTCACTGGAATAATTATGGGAAAAGACATCTGAGAGTAAGAATGATGCAAAGAATAAGGAAAGAATAGAAAAAGCACAGGCTTCTATAAGGTAGACATCAAGTAAGGTAAAGATTCTTGTGAAAGTTTCAAAAAGCAGCCTTCTGAAAGGGATTAGAGAGAAAATTTGTCCAGTCATATAAATAAATTAATATAGAACAAGAACAGAAGAATTCTAAAGAAGAATAAGATAATGTTGGTGTAGTCCAAAGCTAAATTGTTCTAGTTAGCTTCCAAGACTAACAGTGATGTTGAAAATTAATGCAGAACAAAACCAGATTATGAGAATGCATGTTTAAAACTGAAAATTGCCACAATAGCAGTAGAGAAAAACCTTTCAGAACATAGGTCAGGTAGTGAGATGATTTCCTCAGAATTTGTACTGAGTTTGTAAATACATCAGCGAGTACTTTAACAAGTCTTTTCTGCATAATTGAAGATATGAGGTAGCCATCTTTAGGAGAATGACATGAGCAATTTCAGGCATATCAGTCTAAACTCTAAACTAAAACAGAGCAGGCTGCAGAACAGGCTTAGAAAGAAGGGATAATTGAAGTCTTAGGTAGATGAAATATGGCATGGCTTGTTAAGAGAATCTTTTGTCAGACTAACCTGGAATTGTTTTTCAATGGGTTTTCAAAGAAAATGAAATATATCATGCTCATCTGGTTTTCAGTAAATATGTTGATATTCTTCTATAAATAGGTAACTATTAGTTAAGCTGGAAAACATAGAGATTAATAAATGAACTATAAATAAAATATGATAATATATGATTTTTTTTCCTTTTTATTTTTTTATTGTTAGTTCTTCATTTATGTTATAGTCTGTTAAAAGAGTCAGAAGCTGAGGTGCAAACCTTGGAAAAAGCAGAGGCTTATTCCTTCTTTTGAGTGGCAGACTGAGGAAGGAAAGAGGCAATACACAGGACTGGGAGCCAGACCTCAAGCAAAGAAATTCAGATATTACTGAAAAGATGGGAGAGGAAAGGCAAGTCTCAGAGGTGAATGGGCAATTTGTTGCAAATAAAAATTCATTAAGCTAACAGAAACTAAACCCAGAAGGAAAGATCTTTTTGCAAAGGCCAAGGAGGCAGAAAGAAAATATCAATTACATCCTTTTTGCTACTGTATCTTATCTGATACATTGCATTTTCTCTGTTTCTGAAGTTAATTATTATTCTAATTAAACCTGAATTTTTGAGTTAAAAAATTTTTGGCCTTCCTTGGGGAGTTCGCAACAAGAAGAACTTGCCTACTTCAGTTCAAAACTGGCTGCTTCAGGGTTCTGTCATGTTGGGGAAGAGAATAACATAAACAGTAAATGAAAATGGGTAGGGCTGAAGGAAAGACTGGGGGAAAAGAGGCAACCTTTGGAGTTCATCAGGAGCTATGATTTTCATTAATGACTAATATATTGCAACTCATGCTCATAAAATCCATCCGTAGCACAACATCAAAAGTAGCATCAAGACATAGAAAGTTGATGTATCATACAAAGAGAAAGATGTGATTAAAAGAGTAGAAAATATAATGTAATGAAATAATGTAAAATTACCTGGCAATATCAGTAGGAGAATAATTTGGGAGGTTTTCTTTTAGAAACAGAAGGATAATGTGAGTGTTCTTCAACTCATGAATAACTTGGTCAGGCATGTGATGTGGCCAGAATAAGGGCAAAAGTGACTCTACAATATTTTTGAGGACAGATTTCTAGCAGAACTATAAAACTGCTGATATTTGTTCCATTGTACAAAGCATTGCTTAACCCATGCCTACAACACCTAGGACTTGCCTGTTCCCCTACATCAAAGAAAGATGAGGTCAAACCAGAAGAGATGTAGAGAAAGGCTAATAAGGTTGAGTTTCTATACTTTGCAAGAGGAATCTATGTAAACTTGGCAAACTGAAGCCTGAGAGGGCAATTTATTGCTTTCTATAAATGTATCAGTCAAGTAAATAATAAACTTTTTTTTTTTTTTAATCTTAAACTAAGGGATAAGCTCAAGTCAGAAATGATAGTTACGTTGTTCCTACTAACACCTTTATGGAAATCAGTAGGTTTCTAACAGAGCAAAAAATGGAATTTGTCTTCCAATAAACTGCTTCAACACCTTCCCTGTCTGAATCTAGGAGATAACGTGGAATTATACTGCAGGTGCTAAATTATATCTACCTGAAAGTCTGAGGATAGCAAAAGTGGTATGTTTTGTTTTAGTTTGTTCTATTTTTCCCCAAAATATCAACAGTTTTGAAGAAAAATGTTAAAGGAAAAGACTCCATGGTAACGACAAAAATGATGATTTGGAAAAAAAATATAATCTAATTAAAATTTTATACCTCTCTTTTCCCAGGTGTTTTCCCAGGTGTTTTCATTTTAATGAGAAGCCTAACATTCTATCCACAAGCCTGTTAGGTATAAGGTCTAATAACAGTGCAGTTATGAAATTCTGTATTTCACTGCTTATTTTATTGTCATGTTCTTGGCCAGTAGGACTAACATTCTCATATTCATGCCCTCCAAAGGCCAGGCACATTCTTTTTCTGGGTTTTGTCTGGCACAGACAGTGGGATGAACACTTAAAAAATAAATGTCTATTGGCTATCAAAAATTAATGCTGAACACTATCTGCATGAGAGGTTGAGGAATGAACTACATGAAACAGATGGTTGTCACATTGCTTAATCAATTACTAGAAAGTCCTGAAGTGTTCTAAAGATGGAGCTAGAAGGAAACTATCCTGAGTGGCCAGGACTGCTATTTAATGTCTAAGTAAGAGATTAGTGACTACCTAGGGCATGCATGTGTTTTGTAACACTTTAAAATATGTCTTGTAATTTCTATTTACAGCATCATGGTCTAACAATATTTGATAAAAATTGTGTGTTGTCATCTATGGACTGTCAAACTTGTGTCTGCAGCATCATATAGTACCACAAGGTTCATGTAAATTATGGATTGTACAACAAGCCATGATTGATTCCTTTATTTCCATTTTAATGACATTGCAAATAGCAATATTTACACTCTTTTTAGCATTGCACCTCACTTTGGCACCATAGAGACTGATAAATAGCATTTTATATCCATTACAAAGAACATAGGTTGTTTACAATTTACTTTTTCTTGGCAGTTTAGATTTACAAGAGCTAGATAAATTTATATAAAATATAATATTTATTTTCTCCAGTAGTTCCATCTCTAAAGTTGTATTTGGTTCAAAAATAATAAAAATAATAATAGTGATAAGAAGAGGGGAAAAAGTATACAAAATCTTTTAGGACCAATCCTGCTGTTTGATGCAGTAGAAACATCTCTGAATCCTTCATGAGAAGATTAATATGCAAAGTAGAAGAGAACAACAATATTTTATTGTTAATGTACACTCCTGAATGTTTATTTTAACTACATTCTGGAGACTGAGGATCCTAAAGTATTGTGAGGACACAGAATAAAAAGCCAATACTTGTGAACTTTTTGATTAGCAATATTGTCTTTGATTTGAATTTTCAAAACAGTTATTTTACAAGCTTGGTGAGTGAATGGCATTATACATAAGACAATTGGATAAAGAACTGATCAAAATAAGTTCCTTTTGAGTTTACTAATAAATAAATAAGATTAAGCCATTTCTGTTTGTTTTGGTTTTGTTTTTGTTTTTCATTTTTCTTCTCTAGTATTTATCTTTCAACACTTTATAGAAAGTTCCTTGCTTTTGAGATACCAAGAATACATCAGTATGCCTTTTCATTAATCAATTTGTGCTGTGATCTATCTAGATCCTTTGCAAATGCTTAACATTGAATCATCATTACAGAATCATCAGATTTAAAGAATACTCTATTTTAAGTCATCTTGCAAGTAGATGAATAAACATTTACTCCAAGGTGTCAGGTCAACCTTACAGTACTAAATTGAGATTACACTAGTGCAATGAAGACAGAGGTCACAGACATGGACATGTGGCTTCAACGGACAGCTCCTGAACAGAATGCTAAGACTTCTGTTTTAGCACAGGTCCCTGGACATTGGAGGTTCTACTGAAAGGCATTACTATATGCCTCTCTTGTTCTTTTGTTCCTACCAGGTCATATTCTTTTAGCCATTGTTTGAGTCAAGACACTGGGCAAGATGGACCTCTGCTCTGATTTAACACAGCCACTTTTCTGATATTTTCTTATATTAAAAGACAAATGATGCATCAGAGATTGTTGCATATCAAAAAGGTATGGGCTCTTCCAAGGTTCCAAGGGTGATCGTTGTCAATAAATAAATAAATAAATAAATAAAAATAATGAAGCAACCACAACAACATATGCAATTCCAAGAGCTGCTTTAATGTCCCTTCTACTTAGGGTTTACTAATTATCATACTAATAGCAAATCAATTAAATTATTCTTCTTAATTTGAGAAGCAGTTGTCAAGAGCCTCTGGTGGTTAAGGGAAACTCTTTTTAAAATGCCTTTCTTGTGTAAATTTGAAAAGAACTATCTGCCCTTAGAGTCACTTTTAAAATAACCAGCACCAAAGTATACTAAGCAGCTGAGCACCATGTTGAATATCACTATTCACGTAGCAGAAAAAATGTAAAGCCTCTACATTCTGTTTTCTAATCACCTCCATCACTATGTAGATTCAGTATTCTAAGGGCTAATAAAAGTGAGTCTTCTAGGTGAATGTTCTTGCTTTTTTGTCCATTGTATTTTTCCAAATTAACCTACCTAAGAACTGTCTGTAGATTGGTCATCTGTCACTGACTAATGTGTGACATGAGCTTCACAGTTATTTTCTTTTTTCTTTCTATTTTCTAAGAGAATCCACAAGTAACTAAAAATCCTTAGGAGCAGCCACTTACCAATATTTCTCCAAATAAATTAGTAGGTACAATTTACACCTAAAAAGATCTTTACATTAAAACACTTGTTTCTTCATGTAAAGTTGTGGTTTAACCCAGCAGGCAGCTAAGAACCACACAGCTGCTTGCTCACCCCCACCCTCCACCTCAGTGGAATGGAAAATAGAATTGAAAAAGGCAGAACGGAGAGAACTTTGTAGAGATATGGACAGTTTAATAAGAAAAAGGGGGGAAAAAATCACACAAAGAAAGCAATAAATGAATCAAGCAATGTACAATGCAATTGCTCACCACCCGCCAACCTAGGCCCAGACAGTCCCTGAGCAACAGCAGTCCCCTCGACCAAGTTTTATGGTTAAACATGATGGCATATGGCATGGAATATCCATTTGGGCCATTTGGGCCAGCTATTTTGGCTGCGCCCCCTCCCAGCTCCTTCTGCACCCCCAGCCTCCTCGCTGGCAGGGCAGCACAAGAAGCTGATAAGTCCTTGGGTCTCTGTAAGCACTGCTCTGCAACAACTAACACAGCAGTGTGTTATCAGCATTGTTCTCATCTATATCCAAGACACTGCACCTTGCCACCTACTTTAAAGAAAATTAACTCTATCCTAGCTGAAAACAGGACAAATAATAATAATAAAAGAGTCTCTGAGCCATTAGGAAATTTGGGTTTTCTAGATTAAGTTCTAGATAAAATACTAAAGCATATCTTTGCTTAAAATACTAAAGCATATCTTTGACTATTGGCCAAAGAAATACTGTTACTGAAAGGTCAGTAACACTTCAGAATTTCTAAGCTGTTACGTAGTTGAAATTGTAGATCCTCTGGCAAGGAGATAATAACATGATAAATAAAAGTAAAAACATGCTTGCTACCTGGGATCAGTGTACTATGCATAAGACATTCATAATGAGCAATGGTAATAACTCCTAGCAGGCTTATATGTTGAAAACACTGTACAGGCGTTCATTAATCTTCATAACACCCAGCAGGAAAGAGGGCAAATACAGTTATCACCAGTTGACAGATAGCATGAGAAAAGAGAGACACAGCCTGATGAAGACTTTGCAATGAGTAACTGACATAGCAGGTATAGACTAAGGACTAAAAGATCTATGTGCCCTGTTGTGCCCCATAGTAAGGCCATAAAATAGACAGTTAGCAGTCAGGTTGCAATAGCACTAATGATATGGGGTCCTGCCTACATGTACTTTCTCATATTATATAGCTTCCATAACATCCCCTGTGAGGTCTTTCAAAATGGACCTTGCCAAGCAAAATGTTTAGGAGTACCCGTAAACTGCTCTGAAATTCTTTAAAGGATGTGCTGCCTGAAACCTATCTTCAGCCAGTCTGTTATTTGACTATCTAAAATAAACATATGCTTTATCATTAGGGTTGATTGATCCTAAGCAAGTGCGCCATACAATTTCTAGCTGCCCACTCAAGTTATGGTATTCTACCAATGCTGAGACAACTGGATCTGTGGGTTGCTGAAGAGAGGGAAGGGAAGGGAAGGGAAGGGAAGGGAAGGGAAGGGAAGGGAAGGGAAGGGAAGGGAAGGGAAGGGAAGGGAAGGGAAGGGAAGGGAAGGGAAGGGAAGGGAAGGGAAGGGAAGGGAAGGGAAGGGAAGGGAAGGGAAGGGAAGGGAAGGGAAGGGAAGGGAAGGGAAGGGAAGGGAAGGGAAGGGAAGGGAAGGGAAGGGAAGGGAAGGGAAGGGAAGGGAAGGGAAGGGAAGGGAAGGGAAGGGAAGGGAAGGGAAGGGAAGGGAAGGGAAGGGAAGGGAAGGGAAGGGAAGGGAAGGGAAGGGAAGGGAAGGGAAGGGAAATTCTCCTCTCTAAAGTATATCAGAGGAAAAAAATCCCAGTTTAAGTGAAACAAGGGAAAATTACAAGCTCTCTCAAGCTCGTTGGTGTAGGAAAGAACCAACAATGTAGATTAACGTGGTGCTTTCACAGTGCCGTTCTGTTCCTTATGAAGAACGTTTTGCTTTCCTAGCCTGCCTGACCAGCTGATAGTAAGGGAGAGAGAGACAATAAAACTACAATAAATAAATAAATAAATAAATTGAAATCACCTATTAATTTAGTAATCCCATAAAATCTGTCTCTATGTGCAAATAGGATATGTTTTAGGTTTTCTTTTTTTTTGTTGTTTTGATTGTTTTTAAAGAATCACTTGCACCAAGTATAGGTTTCCCAAACACTTGTTTTGTCTAAATTAATTAGTATGGATGAGGTGCTGTTCTATGTTTGTTGGCATAAATGAATATAAAATTTGAAGTATCAATATGGAGCATTTGGTTTTATTGCTTCTCTGTTGCTCAAAGTTATCTAGCTACTCTGAAGTGCTGGACCTTGGCAGGTTTGCCTCGATTGTTTATCACTTAGGTATGCAATGGTACTTTAAGCTTCTCTGCTTTCAATGTATATACATTTATGGCATTTTCAAAATACTGTAATTCAACTGAAAATGGGATTTTATTGCTCAGGACAGAATTTACCTCACGTGAAACAAAAAATAAATAAATAAATTACTGTCATGTGAATGTTTGATTTTGTCAGATTTTTTTTAATTATCTAAACAATTACCTTGCTATTTTTAGGAGATAGAGTAAACATCATTTTTTTACAGTGTATAATTATGTGCTAGGCAACGAATTTCTTAGGTGATACATTAGAAATTTTTATGTTTGTGCTTCAAAATGTTATGTTAATCTATCTTATCTTTTCTTTATAAACAAGTACTGAGTATCAGCACCATGGACTTGCTGTTTCTTGTAATGTATGACAGCATGTCATATACAGAGTGCTATAAAACCAGACCTTGAAACCTGGCCAAGCTCCCATATGAAACCTTCAATGACTGCTCATATTACAGTCAATAGTTCTTATGCATGACAAATATTGCTGTTCAGTTTTTTTCCTACCAAGAAACCTGAAGTATAAATCAGTATATTATATGAAGTGTATAAATATATATGGCTGTTCAAAGCCCTAAGTATTCATTTATTTAAAACTCACTAAAGAAATCACACAAAAATCTTTTTTTTTTTTTTTTTTTTTTTTTTTTAACCAATATTAGAATCATTCATTTCTGTGAGGATTATTTCACTTAAAACTCAGAGTCAGATTCACTGGCCTGGTGGCCTGAGTGTGAAGTAGAGTGCAGGGAGGAAAAGGCTGATGTCAAGCAGTGGCAGTACTGTGGAAATCTTGGGAAATTGTAATATGTTTATAATACTTCTCCTTCAGGCCAGAAGGCAAATGCTATGCCCAGGAGACACAACTCCCACTGCTCATGCATGCAGGTATACTTGGAAAGCTCAGCAGCCTGCTGTGAACAGATAGGGTTGTCCCTGGGATGTGGCAGTGGTTTGGACACCGTTTCACGCCAAGGTAGGGGCAGACTCCAAGACAGAAGAGGTGTCCATGTGAGCAACACAGATGGCCAAGAGGGCAGCAGAAGGGAGCCAGATAGGGCAGCTCAGTGCATCATGTTTCTCTGTTATTTGGCCAGGGATTGTGTTGTGTGGAGAACAGAGAAGTCATAGCCAAGTGCTGATGGACCTGAGGCCAAGCCACAGCTGGACACATTGAACATCCAGCAGGGAAAATGCACACAGAGGTTAAATACTAAATCTACGATGTGTCTAATTTTCAGAAAGGTCTTTCTGGCTAGAGTCAATGGATCTTTCCCCCTTGTGTCCCAGACCTTAGCGAAGATTTAAGACACAGAGAGGATCCATTTCTTGCTCCTGCAGCCCCAGGACAGGACCAACACATCACTTCCCATGGTAACCTGTGAGTGAGCTCCTTTGGTTACTATCATCTAGGACTGCATGAGGTCTTTCCTTGTCTCCAGAACAGCTGTTGTCCTTACTTTTGTTGCATATAAACTCTGAGCCTCTAATGCACCAGTCCACAGTGGCCTATAATTCACTTGGTTCCTTATCTCTACTACTTTTCACTTTAGACAATACCTCAAACTATTTCTTATGTTTCCAACAATTACTCTTTGTATCCTATATTTGGTCTAAATCTAAAATTCTTTTGTCACCAGTTTGGGTGTCTGTGGAGCCCTCTATGCATTTTCTGTCCACTTGCAGCTTTCTGCTGGCAGTAGCAGAGCTGCCCACCTCAGGGCACTCGGGGCTGCAGTTTTTCCCTTCGCTGTGCTGATGGGACAGATGGCTGACATCTGTAGGCAGCCAGCATGGGAGACACCAAGGGGAGGGCAGTTGCATTCCTTTCTGCTGTCCTGTGGATCAAGTATCTGCAGAGAGTAACCAAAACAGGATGAAATCTAGATATAAAAAGGAGACAGCAACATCCAGGATGTCTTCCCTGCCAGTTCAGACACTAGAAAGGGTGAAGAAGGGATATGGATCCCTGTGGATCTAATCAGTAAGGATGTGCATGTCAAAAGTGGTTAAAATCAGCATACATATTTTCCTTTTCAATTTCCTATATTGATGCCTGTTCCTTAAACAATGAAAACTGTCATCTCCTATGATTTGAGGAAATGTGTTGCAAAAATTAATCTGCCTGCAGGAGAAACTCTTTCCCATCAATTTTCTTTTTCTTTGCTTTTTCTTTGACTGTTAGCAACTACAGCTCATTAAGAATACCAGAAATAAAATCTTGCCAACATAATCTCTGTGAAACCATATGAAACATATACCACTGTACTTTGGACAGACACCCAAAACACACCTTCCTCTTTCCATCATTGTCATTCAGTGAATGTGATGTAGAGAGTTGGTGGAAATGAGCTTTTCTCTTTTCCAGAGTAATTTCCTTGTTAGTATATGAGTTCTCTGCTTTTTCATCAAACAGTACAACTTCTGAAGTAACCAGATAAATCCCTTCTTATTGCCCATCAGAACACAGTGAGAATTCCCACTGGGCCTACCAATCATTAATTTAAAATTGAAAAGTTCTCTTTTATTTACCCATAATTTACATTGTAGAGTGTGTGACAAAGCTGGAAAGTCCCAGAGGGCAATGCCTTCTCTCCTGTCAATTTGGATAAGTTCTCACAGATCTTGTGAGTTTTACCCTTACACTGAATATCCCAAGGCAAGAAAGAGAGGGAGGGGAGGAGGAACAGACAGAAAGAAGGGGAAAAAAAAGAATCCATAGAAATTTCATTGTGCCTGTGACTTCTAACAACTTGTACAGTATTTTTGATTTTCAGTGACACCATGTAGACTTGGCAGATTGTGGATGAGCCATCCTCTGCCCAACACCAGCAAAGTCCCTTTACAGTAAGTGGGTATAGGTGGGGTGCTCTGCACATGTACTGGGACAAAGAACTAAAAAGGTATCTACTGTCTTCCTTCTGCACTTTGCCAGATGAACAACAATAGCTCATAATAATGTGTGTATGACTTTCAGACCTTCATTCCTCCTCCTTGTAATTTCATTACGTCAATACTAAATTGACAAGCATGGAGACAGAAGGGAAAAACAGTTATGGCACAGTTAACAGAAGCACAGCTTCTCTCCTACAGTTTCATCCATATGGTTCAGAGAAGAGATGCATGAACTACTTTTCTAATGTAACTGAGTATATTTCATCTTTTCCCTTGGTGTCTCAATGTCCAGCAAGCCCTGCTGATCAGTTCCTGGTGAGATCAGTTCATCTTATGGAAACCTACCCACTTGGAAGACAGCTCTCGGGCCCAAGCCACCAAGGAGATTTTCAATGTTAATTCAGGCACAGGAATCTAAAGGATGCTGATGTGAGTTCACAGGGGGCTTTATATCAGAGAGGTATAGGTCTCAGGGCTCAGCAGGGGACAGTAATTGGTCCTGCATGGTTCAATATTTTCATCACTGGTCTGGAGATAAATGGGAAATAATTGCTGATACAGTGTACTGATGCTGCACAACATTGGAGGTTAGATCTTTAATGATGAAGAAAGGAAGACTGTTACGGGATTATCTGAATCATTTTTTAAGACATATCCCCAGATTATTTTTTTTTTAATATAGAAAAAATATAGAGCTCCTCTATGCAACTTAGTCTTTTATGTTTTCTTTTAATTTTTATGGGACTAACTTCTGCATTGAAAAATGTATTTCTTTCAGCTAGAAATTCTTCATGAACTTTGTCCAATTACTCCAAATATTTTAGCCAAACAAATGTATGTGAGGGAATGCTGCTATAACCATTCCTTTTTATCCACTAGCTTAGGCACTTATTCACTGCATGAGAGACTAGGGATCAAGCCTTTCTGCCTGAAGGGATCTGAACTCACATCTGCCACACACCAATAAAGTACTATCAGTCTCTTAGAGCTGCTATGCTCAGTGTAAGCTATTTAAAATTCATTGAACCATCATGTGAAGGAGTGAATTATTTCACTACCTTGCTGGATCTGTTGGGTGCTCTTATAGGATGTGGGACATTTTCATTCCAGTCCCTGCTCCAGTGGCTCTTTTAATATTAATATGAAACAGCATACAACTAACAAGAGCAATGGAGGACATATTACTGTAGGAAGATGGCATTTAAACCAGCATGGTACATATTTAGGGTAGCTTCCTGATATATATGTGTTCAAATCTTCCCAAGTAGAAATGAACACGAGCCTTTGGCCTTCCTGAGGATTTTGCTAACCCCTAGAAACTGGATAACAGAAGATCAATGGCTAAATCATCATTAAGTCTAGCTCTTCATTTCATTGTTTGTCCTAAAGTGTCTGAAAATTAAATATTCTGTTCATGTTTGATGTAATGTTTCAGTAAACACATGACCATGTTTCATTTTTGTTTCTGGTTTGGCAAGGACAATACAAACCAAAAATCTAAAATTTGTTTGCACTGCGTGAATTTTCCTTTACTATTTTTTTCATCTAGTGAAGAGAGAATAACTACTCAGAGATCTTTAACTGCATCCATTTTAGAGGGAAAGGATCTTAGCACTGTATTAAATTGTCACCTAAAAACTTTATCAAGCCTGTAATGTGCACTTGCTGAAGTCTGAATAATTGCATTGGTGGTGACTGAAAGCTTATTATGTGATTTTAATTACTGAGAGGACAATCAATCTCTGTTCCCTGCAGCTATTACTGTGCAAAGTTCTATTTAGTGCCCATTTTCCTCATTTTCTTTTTGGGATATAGGAAAATTGACTGGAATGATTTTTTTCTCTATTGGTATAAAATGATACCCAAAACATATATTTAATTTTAGGGTTTAAATCTAGTTGCTTTACACGAGTAAGAAGAACATCAAAAAGCAGTGCATTTCCCAATATCAGTAGAGGGAATAACATCTGGCAATAACTCTGTATTTGCTTGTCAAAAGCTTTGTTTTGCATAAGCAGGTTTGCTGACAGGGTGGTTTGTTGGATGGCTGACTTTTGGAACGAGATAATCTGATATAAAAAAGAAGTTGTCCAATGTGGCCAATTTTGAGGGTTGGAGAAGGAGAAGAGGAAATAAAAAATGATTTCCAATGTTAGATTCTGGGAAGTTTGTTACTATTTGGTTACTTGTAGCTGAGGATGTCAAAAGGAAATGGGAAGACTGGAAGTCCTCAAGAATCTATAAAGCAAAGTGGTATCTGCAGTCTAATTCTAAAGTAACTGGAAATTACAAAGTAAAAACATAATTTGATTTTTTGTTTCAGCACTATTTCAAGTCTTTCTGCTATAAATTAGGCTTAAAGGAGCTTAAACCCATCTCCTTTCCTACATTATATCCTTATTCTACATTACACTACTTACTCTGTCACGTTCCTATTCTGCAAATACTGCCCAACTGAAATCAGTGTGACCAGTCTTGCTTAAATTCCATGGTTTTGCAAACATTGGCTAAACCAGTGGGGTCATTGTGAGTCATACAGCTCTCTTTGCAATATATTCTCAGTGTCTCAGTATAATATATACAAATTTTCTGTCTAAGCTGATTTCTGGTAAGTATTTGACATGTTCATTTTTCTTAAGATCATGTATCATTTGGACCTACCTACAAACTCATTTAATCTAAGCTAGTTTTACTGTTCCCGCTGCAGTTAATGAGGGAGAGTCACAGTTAAATAGAAGGTATTTTTGCTTAGACAATTTCTCTTGACTATGATTATAAAGAGGATCTAGGTGATTTGCTTATACTTTTAAATAACTAATACTAGTTGAGCTGAATTCCATATGGTGTTTGGATTAATTAAGCCTATCTCTAATAAGTATTAGGGCTTGGAAGTCACTGCTGGTTTTCATGCTTCATGATCTGCCTGGCCATTTTTAGATTGTATGTTCGTGAAAATATTTCACTAGTACAGGGCAAGATTACATTTAAATTAATGATATGGTCAAAAATACACTTAATTATATGGAGAATACATTTTAAAAAATCCAAATATCATAACATATTCTTTACATACAGTGGATTACTCCTGCACTAATGAATGAGTAAACAATAGAATGAACTCCAGTGTGTTTAATTCTCCTATATGGGTAAAATTGCTATTGCCAATTGTATGTTATATTATAAAATTCTTGCATTTAAAAATAAATAAAAACAGTTGAAAGATAAAAATAGATCAAGGGTCACTTCGGATTAGAAGATTCAGTGACATATAATCATCTTAGCTTCATCTCGTAATAGAGAATACTTCAACAAAAAAGACACTGCGAAGAACTATTAAAAGTTTTGTGGAGCTTTGAAGCATTCAAGAAGTCATTCCTGGCATGAACCACAATCACTAAAATTCATTCCTTGTCAGTATTACTTTTCCTTTTCGAGGAATGACTACTCAAAAACCCTTCCACCGCAAAAGTTGCAGTTACTTAGGCTCATTTCTTCTGAGCAGCAGAACAGAGAAAAAATGATAAAGAATTTAGATAAATGTGCAGAAAACCTTACTGCAGATGCTGATCTTTCTGTATTAATGGACAATTTCTTTGAGAATATTATATATATACTGTGCTGGCATATAGTTTTTCATTTGTACTTTTAACAGCTGTAACTTCACAGCTCTTCCTGTTTCATCTCAGTGACTCGTCATTCTCAACTGTTCCAACTGAGCTTATTTGAAAGCAAGATAGGAGTAAAGAGGAAAGACAGTTCAGAAAGGAACCAGCCTGTGAGAAAGTGCAGAAACATAATCTGAAAATGTGATTCAAACTGTCACCATGATTAATATTTGGGAGTTTCCTCTCATCATCTCTCATCATCTCTCCTCCTGCCTGTGGTCTTGGAACAAGCAATACCACTTCTCTTGACTCTGACTCTTTTCTTTTCATTACCTATAGGCCATCTTGGTGAGTTAGTTTCCTCTGCACCATTGACATGAAAGAAAAAGGTGACTTGGATAGCCACTTGCCATCACCAAAGACTGCTTATCCTGGTGATTGTATCCCTCCTTACACACGAAAGACACAGCACCTTTCCCAGACCCCTTTCCCGCAGAAAACCAGTCCTGCACCTTTTTGTAGTTTTGTTAGATAAAAATCAGATAAATTGGATAAAAATCAGATACATTAGATTAAAAAAAAAAAATCAGAAACAGATATACTTTTTGTAATGATTTCCCTGATTTTTATCTAATTATGCTATTTTTACTTTGGTAAATCAGGAAGATAGAAATAATAAGATTCTGTTAAGTGTAGGGGATTTGCAGATCTTGTCTATGGATACAAACCAAGTCAGGTTTTAGAAATACAAAAGTAAAATTGAAGCCCACGCTGAGAACAATGCAAGACAGAATAGCTTGACTGAAGGAATTTTTCCTAATACAACTTTTTAATATTGGTTGGTTTTAGCATTTAAATTAGTATGATGTATCACAGTTTGGACATAGAGGAGCCATAGTTGATTATTACATTACAAATTGAGAGGAGAAATGCCATCTTAAGGATTTACTTTTTAAATTTATTGCTTTTCATTATCTTCAGTTAATTCAATATTCAAAGTATGAAACTCACTGATTAGCCAGTTTGTCTTCACTTTTAAAATCCATCAGCTGTTGTACCCTGATGTAAATTCTGATCAAGCATGTTACAGTAAAGCTAAAAGTTTTGATGATCAAATAACTTCATTGTATTTACAATTGGCAAGTTAGAAATTCATCTCCTAAAATAATTCAACCCATAACTAGATAGAAAGATTCATCAGAATTCAGTATTACTACTAATCACTATACTATTTAAAAGGGACTAGGGAAAAAATAGAACAACATGAGGAAAGGACAGAAATGGTAATAAGAATAAACTCTCACTGCTATGGGTTTCATACAATCAATTTTTGCTTTGTCTCTGAGGGATTTTCTTCATGACAAATTCTAAGTCTGGCAAGTGCTAAGGTTTTGTTCTACAGCTGAATCAGCTGTGGCACCAATTCGTCACAATAGCATATATCTGGCAGACAGTTACACAGTTTATATAGTTTTTATATAATATATACTTTATATATATATTGCCTGCTAAGGTAGCTAAAAAAATAATAACAACACAAGTTTTTAATTGAGTGGATTATCTACAGATGCACTCTCTGATACAAAATTGAATGTGTTTCCCAGGGGATATCTCATTACTTAAACAGGGCTGTAATGAAAGCTGTACAACGAAATCTGAGTGCTCAACACTAGGCAGTCAGGTTATTCCAGCTAGAAAAAAAAAAAATAATAAAAAATGCTATCAGCTGTGCTGCAATTGCACACTAGCTAATAGAAGGTAGGAAAAGATTTTTCCTCTTTTGCTGTTTTCAATTTTTGTTTTGCTGGAAGTCCATCCAAAATAATTTTCTTGGATTTCCCTATCTTAAAGAGCTTTCCCTGACATTAGAGCAACAAATACCTGGACCAGTTTCATATTGTGTTCAAGACAGATCTTTTGTTATATGAAATCATGATACTGATACAATGCATGCTGGACATCCACCCCTCTCCATTTTTCTGTAGATGACTTGGTGCACCAAACCCTCAGCACTGGGATGCAGTCTCAGCTTGCATACTCTGACATGGCAGAAGCCAGTGCAAGTTGGTCCTATAACCTGCAGTGGCACTTCAAGATCTTAAAGTCATGAAGAGAAAATTAGCATTAAGATCCCATTTGAACAGTTCATGCCTCTACTTTCAGCATGATTTCATGTTGGCCTGGATGAGGGGAAGCAGAGTAGATTGCATAGGTACAACCCACCTCAAATAATGGTCTAAGTCTTTCCCAGTTAATGGAGAAAAAACATAGCTGCAGAAGATCCGGTCTGCCTCAAAATGAGTTTCTGTTCTCCAATGAGTTACATGACTGAAGAGGACAAGTGCTTTTGGTTAGATTTGCCAGCTACTACTCCCACCAACTGTATGTGTGACAGATGTAAGTGTCAGGAACTTTTACCCAGTATCCTGCTCAAAGGGCTCTCTTACACTGAAAGACCAAAAAGGAGGATTTCAAGGCATAAAAATCACACTGTTAGAAAGCCCCCCCCCCAAAAAGAGAGTCTCTTCAGTTGGTCTGAGGAGAACAGTGTACACTTCCCTCCAGTTCCGCATGAGTACTTCAACCTTCAAGGTGTGGGATATACAGGGTAAGAGCAATCCTGCATCTCTGAAGAAGCACCACCATGCAAGGAGGATCATGCATCATGGAAGCAGAGAGTGATGAAGGGAGGATGGAGTCAGACTCCTTCCTGGGAGAAATCTTCATGGTTACAGGACCCTATATAATTGTGGTTTGCTGGTGGTAGTGGTCATTGTGGCTTTTAAATAAAAATAAAATTAGGAATAATCTTGGGAAAAGGGAGGAAAATCCTGCCTTCCTCTTCCCTCCCTCATCCAAAACTTGCACTTATCTACCTCTAATCTGACATCCCTCTTGCCCCAACATTGTCATGCCTTTAAATATACAGTGATAAAAAGATGATAGGTGTAGGACAAAGAAACTTCAGCCTGTAAAACCTGCACAGGACAGACAGCTCTGAGGGAAATTCAGGAAGGTTTAAGAGTACCTGTGGTACATCAAGGTCAGGTCAGAGGAAAGAAATTGGTAATGGTTTGCTCCACAATAGTGCAAACCTCTGGCAAAAACAGGTCTGAAGGTGTCCTCATCTCATTTTGAAAAGCCCTCATCTCTTTTAGCAGGCATCCCATCTCTTCACCTACATTATACAGCTGCATTCCTTTTGGTTCTAAATACAGGTCCATGTTTCAATTATTTTACATTTTCCAATCAAGGTTTCTTGAATAATTGGGATATTTTTATAGTGTTTGCACCTCCAGGCAAATAAATAAATAAATAAAATTTGCCCTGATATCTGAAGTCTTTTCCAACTTAGAGAATGTGAAACGATTGCACTTCATATTTCCTGGCTAAACCACAAGTTATGAACAGTTAAAGTAATAATCCTTTAGATCTGTGAAAGTATTTAGTGCCCAGAATACAGGGCTGAAAACCAGTTTCATTACAGTGGTATTCAGTTTTCTCTCTCATTTGTGTAGCTGAAATTATTGCCCACTCAGTTTTCCTGCTCAGATAAATAATAATCCTGGTATTCTACTACAGTTATTCACCACTTTGATGTTGGAGGAGACCTGCAGGTGGATGACAACTAGAGAAAAACTATTTTTGTAGAAATATTAAAAAAAAAAAAAGAGAGAGAGAGAGAGAGAGGCCAAATGGTCATCAGAATAACTAAAAAGTATTTATTATACAAGAAGCTTTTGAGCTGCTTCTGTTCAGCATGACAGGACAGTCAGAACAGTAGAGAATTAGAGAACTGTAAATACCAGCTGCCCTTTGGTTACAGACCATGGTTCTGCTGTCATGCAAGAAGATGTGGCTCCATGGTTCTGCTGTCATGCAAGAAGATGTGGCTCCATGGGTCTGCTGTCATGCAAGAAGATGTGGCTGCAATAGGTGTTCTTATGGCAGTAGGATTAAAAATGTTAATTCAGGCACAAGTTCATTTAGGAACAATTTCTACTGCATTATCTATAGCCCAATACTGCGTGTTACTCCCTCCCACCCTCCCAACCCCCTTTTGCGTTCTCCTCGGAGGACAGTGATAGTTGCTTGTGGGAAAAGGGAATTTTTATACAGATATGTTGGAAATAGACAAGGTCAGGAAAACAAATCACAGTGTTGTTGTGGTGACATGCCCATTTGTTTCCTAAGGGAACCCCACATGATGTCTAAGTAGTAAAGTGAAGCCAGTGAATTAAAGTTGTACAGAATATGTTAATATTTCAGCCTCGAGATAGCAAAAGCACATGTGACTGCACAATAACTGCAAATTAAATGACAAAGAAAATCAAGTGACAGGGATGTCTCAAGAAATTCAGAGTCTGAAAGCTTAAACAAACTCTTCCAAATTCTGCAATCCCATCCACATACAGCTATTGTGAAGAAATGCCCCTTGGGCCAACTGTTTTTTCTGAGAAGGCTTTGAGGTCTGATTTTCCTTCCTCCTTCATATGGTGGAAACTCTGGTCATTCCTACTCTGGCAAACCAAATCCATCAGTGCCATGACCACTCCTTGCTTCTTTAATATGATGTTGAAGGCTCCTCATAAAGATTTCTCCTGCCTTTTAAATTATAGCTTTAGTACTATACCCCATATCTTGTGATTGTGTTGTTGACTCATAAAAGTGAACTGATCTCTATCATGCCTATTTCTGTTATCTTCCCATCAGCAAAAGTCTTAATAGATATGCTGTGTTTTAGCCATATAATTTAATTAATATCATGCAGTAAGATTTCTGGGTGACTATTCTTCACTGAACAATAACATTAAGCAGGTGAGATATTTGACATATCAAGTAGCTTGGGGTTACATTGCCTCAGCATTGATAAATCCAGTTTAGTTTCTACTGCTTGTGTGAGAAATAAGAGGAAACAAAACATTTCTTTCTTGATAGACTGGATAGCTTATTTCATTTAATATGACATAGTGAATTACTATCTTTTTTAGTATTTTAGCAAAGAAAATAAAAGAAAAATATATCTTATTTCTATTCAGTTAGGACCAAAGTCTTCACTTCTCTATTTCAAAGCAAAAGATTACTTAGGTAAATATTATTGAATAGGACTGTAGTTTTAATACAACAGGATAAAAAAAAAAAAAAAAAAAAAAAAAAACACTACAGAGGGATCAGAAACACTGATCAGGCATAGAATCAGTAGATAATTTAGGGGAATATAGTCTGTAAGGATTTGAACATGGCATATGACTGAGGTGAGGTGTTGTAGGACTGTATGAATTGATCACAGTCTGAGCAAGGCCAGAAACATGGGGTTTCAAGAAGAAGCAGTTACCAAAGCAGTACAGATGTAAGGAAGAACTGGGACCAAGAAAGAAGTGTTTTCACTTGGTCAGTGACTATATTACAGGTGCTAATATGTGTTGTGTTAGAATAACCTGGTCATCCATATTAATATTTTTAATATGTGTGAAGACATAATCTTAATGTAACACTTTAGCTATGACAAATTACTACTTTCCTCATGTTATACATTACCATTTGCTTCTTTATTATAAAAGCCAAGTTCTTTAATTCTTTAAAACATAACATATAAGTCATTTATGTTATTAGCTATTACAAACTCTAAGAACATCCCCTGAAGTAGCACTGCTTAATCAGATACCCCATATGCCATACTTGCATATTGACTCTCGTGGTAGTCCCATGTGAAATTTTTAGAGACAAAAACTCCTCTACTAAGATATTGATATGAGACAGATGATCACACAGATGACAGGTGCTAGAAAATAATTCTCAGCTCATCTTCATGCTCTGAATGCAGTTCTTCTTTCTAAGCCTCTTCTGACTTCCTTTCATTCTTCAGCTTTATCTGACAATTGAGCAGTAGGATAATGTATATCAATATACATATTTAAAGCTCAGTAAAGTCATGGTACCCTGCCTTTAGCTGAAGTGAGCACTGGATCTGGATTCGCATGGGTCAGCATAAAATCACAAAGGGGTCCGTTACTTAAATGCAGACTTCATGATCTGCCAAGAGAAGTGAAGAATAGGACTTCTGGGGTAAAGCATAGCATCCAGAAAAGGAGAATAGATACTGATTTCTATTTACTGTCAATACGGAGGATACATCTAGTCCATCGTAAATGCCATGGAGCATGCATCCTCACAACACTCTTCATTGACAGTCTTTCCCATGTATTCCAGAGGTTTCTTGAGTGTCCCTACATCAAGGTGGAGCTATAAACTTACTGAAGTTCTTAATGCTGCCGAAAAGGCTCTAGAGCTGTTTGGTGACCTCACCGCAGCATCTGGACACAAACAAACCATCCTGCCATAGGCTGACAGATAGAGGAACTGCATCTAATAAGCCATAAGTGCCTCTGATCTTTCTTGTTTCCAAATTGTTCCTTATTCACTAGGCAGTGGCAGACTTTTGCCTCTGGAAGTGCATGTTACTATCTGTCAACTACACAACTGCTCAGAACTGCTGCCTTGAAATAATGGGTGGTCTAAACAAAAGCAAGGTAAAGTGCCTGGCCAGAAATCACACAGAAGGCTGGTGACAGGATTCAGGTTGCCTCAAACCTACACCACTGCCTGATCCATTATACTATTCTGCCTTCCTTCATTAGTGCTCCCAAATGCTCATCCATTTAAAAGGAAATGCATGTAACAAATTTCCACAGTGAAAGAGGCACAGTCCTTAGTGTCTTTACATACACTTCCCTCTAGTGTTAAAAGGGGGCAACTGAATGAGCTTACTGGAGCAATTAGCTTGCCTTTCATTATTACATTTAGTGTGAAATCCAAATTTCTCTCTGCAGTGAAATAACGTCAAAATAAATAATGCAAGTATCAGAGAAAAATAAAAATAAAAAGATACTATCCTTCACTGTCTTTCCTGAGCTATTTCAAGAAGTAGTGAGAAGCAAAACAAAGTCAAGGTAAAAGATTCAGATACATAACATATTCATTAAATTCTGTCAGGAATTTGTGCACCGCAGCTGTGTATTAATATTGGACCTGACTTTCAATCATCACCTAAGACAGCACTGCTGATATGAGGAGTATTTCTAAAGTAGAATATGCTCATGTCTGAAGATCAAGTAAGGATGTACTGACAAGTAATGCCTTCAGCATAATAACCTTGGCAAGCTGAATTTAGGGTATGTCTTTTGCAGTCTCTTACTCTAGCCATGGTCATAGAGGACACTGAGTTTGATAAGCCATATGCTGGCTTCAAATTTGAAATATCAGAGGATAGCCATGATAACCTACAAACATGAAGTGAAAACTTTTTGCTAACCAGATTGAATTTAAGAAAAAATTTGAATATTGTGATTAGAACAGTTGAGATAAAAGAGCCTCTGTTTGAAAACAGTCAAAATTTCTGGTGGGTTATCAGAATTCATTCAAGAGGTTTGAAATTTTCTCAATATTAAAAAAATAATAACATTTTCTTGTTTGATTCATTAGGTGTATGATTTGACTGTTCACCTCCTGAAGCCATTTCTGCTTTGGAAATACAATTCAATTAACTAACATGACAAAGGTTATATATTCTAAACTTTATCCTTAAACTTTATCCTTGCAATTTGTTCTATCTTTTTATATATCAATAAAAATAAAAAAAAAAATAAAAAAAAAATAAAGTCTTGTTAAACCCTTAAAAAAGTGTCCATTCTAAGCAATATGAAGGCTTCTGCTGTTCCCCACAGTAAGGTCAATGTAAATTTTCCAGTGTTCTCCTGCTCTTTCTTATTCATTGCTTCAGGTCACATTTGGATTTCCCATCATCTTGCATCCCTGCAGACAAACATGCTGGTGCAAATGAATGCAAACCCTTACTATTCTGATTAACTACTGCCTGCTCCATCCACCTCATATGGCTGTAAATGTCCAAAGAACACAGGCACAAGAGACTTACCTTAGCTATTCACACAACTGAACTGCATTCAGGAAACTGAATATATGTGTTCAGAAATGCAATCACAGAGAAAGTCTTCTGGGATACATTTAATTGATAAGATTATATATCCACAGTTCTCTCTGTATGGATGTGCTGGTTGCAGCTTTAAGACTTTGGGAAGTCACATGCGTACCACTTATTTCACAGTTCAGACTAGGCAAAGAAACATGCAGGATCAGGTCCTAAGTTCAGATGATTTACCTCATCTGAAAAGCTGAAATAGCTAATGATATCATCTGAATCTTCTGAAGAAAGTCTGGGCCATATTTCTTGGACTGATAACAAATATAGAAAGCTGTTTAGAGAAATAAGGCAGAGATAGAGAGACTCATGATATATACATGTATATAGTTTTATATTTATATTTATACACAACAGTGGAAAGGAACTAGTTGACTAAGGGATATGGTGGTATCAGCTGGAAGAAAATGGAGATGTTCACTTCTCAGCCACCTTTATGAATTCTGCCTAAGAATGTTACTATAATTTTATGGTTTTCTCTCTTTAACACAAATTGTGTAGCATTTTACTCAATAATTCCCTTCAGAGCAACATTACTTAGAGGAAAGCACTCAGCAATATGTCCCAAGGTAAAACTTTGTGACACACTGTGTATACACATTACCAGACTGGAAGGAAAAGTCTGCTGTTGGTAATTCTCCTGAAGAGTTGACACCTCTGATTTGTTTAGTAGTTAAGCAGAAAACTTTTGGTGGGATTCACATCTCCTAACAAAAGTCCTCTAAGAGCAGTTACATATCCCACTCTTGCTAGTAACCCTTGTGCCTGTGTAGTCAATAGAAAGAGCCATCAGCAGATGATTCATGTCCTTATGAGGATGAAATAAAATGACCTTCTGGAGGTGAATATTTCTCTCCACTGACTGTAAAAGGACCCAAGGATAACAAGCTCAGACACACAGGTTTAACTTTTAGATGACTAATCTGAGGCAGATTAATCCTCTGATTAGCCCACCAATGACAGTGGTTGGTCTAGCCTGCTGAAAGGCTACTCTGAAAGGTGATATCTCTTTCTTACGGTGCACCAATGAGTTTGTGCTACACTGGTCCTTCTAACTGGGGAGCTGAATCACAACAGACCTCATAAATCCAAAACAAATTAACACCACTTCAACTAACACTGTTTTCTGATGGCTAGAGCTAACTTCTGGAGGAAAAATAAAATAAATAAATAAATAATCTCTTAGTTTTTACCTATGTGTTTTGAGGATAGGGACAAAACTATCATTTTTAGAGGTTTAAAAAATGTTTGAATAGAAACAAAGATACCAAAGGTCTTTCCACAACACTATGCTTGTGTTGTGAGTTGGAAAGCTTGTAATACAGATTTTCTTTCCTGTTCATCCAGACTGAGGAATAGAAAACATTTCCCTGTTCAAACAGTTATTCAGATTCATTGCAGATCTTTTCCAGTTAACCACAAAAGCTTTGGCCTTCACTGCAACTACCTTAGCTCTATGTGATGTACTCTGAATTTATAATTTTTGAACCTCGGCACATGAAAACCGCAAAACGATTGATGCAGTTCAGACTAGTTCATTTTTTGTTTGTTTGTTTGCATTCAGGAGGACTTCAAAGAAGCTAGATGTCAGTCTGTTTTTATCAAACTTGTTCAGATCATGTCTGCAGCTACATTTTGCTTAAAACATGAGTAAGGGATGCTTCTGGGTTACAGAGTACATAAATAGGTCAATATATAAAAAGATCCTCTCAGTGACAGTCTTATGACTTAAAGCAATAGAACATCCCAGGCTACTTGTGTTATGAATTCTAATATTGAATATATGAAGCAAATATATGAAATTAATATACAGTCCTCCAGGACTTGATAGCAGTATGTTCTCCACATTCAAACTCGGAATGGAAATTTCTTTTCTAGGTAATATCCTTTCTAAAAGTTCAGAGTTGATGGGATCACTGGAGTGACTTTATTCCTTATTTCTTCTTAAGACAAGTTCTTCACATTTGCTCTGTACTGAATGATACTATCTCTACAACAGCAAAGAGTTGAGAATGACAAGTTTATCTCTGTAAAAACTGTCAGAAGCAAAACTGTCAGGCAATAAGTTCATATTCATTAATGTAGTATTATTAAGTTGATGTGGTATCAATAAGATAATATTCATTAATGTAGTATTCATTAATGAAGTATAGGTGTTGGAAAAGGAAATATAATGTTCTCAGTAGTTGAATCTGTTCTGTAAGCACGCACTAGCTTCAGTGATGCATGTATAAGAGCTGAGGCCAATGAGAACCAAATGCTTAAATTACTTAATAAAGAATGTTGAGTTTTATTTCACCTTTTTGCTAAAAATTTGCAATGCCATCTCTTCTCAGCACCTACCGCTTATTTGAAAACATTACTAAGGGACTAGATGCTGAATTTGTTGACTGAAATTATTCATTTTAATTATACATTATGCTACCCAAGCCTCTTGGTATTGTGCTTGCTTTCTGCCTGTGACCAAACTTTTTGCATGATGAATAATGAATAATGAATGACAGGCACCAGTCCAAGATTTTAATCACTAGCAGAAAGTACCACTGAAATGTTCTAGGGATTCAGACATTTGCATACAATAGACCCTAGTCACAGTGACATTTATGCACAATGGACCACATGACCTCACAAAATGCCACCAACTTAGGGCAGCCCCAGGTAATATGGAAAGACTTCAGTCTCTGCTGCTCTTCAGGGTAAATGTGCTTTCTGACATTTCTAGGAAGTGTTACTCTGGCCAGTTCTCCCATCCTTGTGGTCTTTTCAGATCAGTGAATACTATGAATGAAAATATCAGCAGTAGAATATCATTCTTCTTCCTTCAGAAGTCTCAGTAATAAGAGGTTTTCTTGAACAGCAGCAGAAAACTGAGACCTCAAGAAAGAGTTGTGATTTCTAATTGATATTTTTTATGTTATATCTGGGTCATGCAACTAGTGTGATATGTTCTCATGCATTATCTGTAGTACAAGTTCTCAAAGCTTGAAATAGAGCTTAATCCCATTGTACTAGGAACAGCACAGTCACAGAAGACATTTGTTTTAGTTCAGAGTATAAAGAGAAATGTAGATAATTGTCAACAAAAGAAAGTGAAAGACAGAGAGTGAGGGAGAGGAAAAAGAAAAAGAAAGAAAGGAGAGAAAGAAAGAGAGAAGAAGGAAGGAAGGAAGGAAAGAAGGAAGGAAGGAAGGAAGGAAGGAAGAAAGGAAGGAAGGAAGGAAGGAAGGAAGGAAGGAAGGAAGGAAGGAAGGAAGGAAGGAAGGAAGGGAGGGAGGGAGGGAGGGAGGGAGGGAGGGAGGGAGGGAGGGAGGGAGGGAGGGAGGGAGGGAGGGAGGGAGGGAGGGAGGGAGGGAGGGAGGGAGGGAGGGAGGGAGGGAGGGAGGGAGGGAGGGAGGGAGGGAGGGAGGGAGGGAGGGAGGGAGGGAGGGAGGGAGGGAGGGAGGGAGGGAGGGAAGAACAGTACTCCAAAGAATAGTTATATCAGCTTGGCCAAACAAAGTTAGCGAGAGAGTGAGAGAGAGAAAAAAGAGAGAAAAGAAAATACCTCTCCAAAGTAACAAAGACCCTTAGGAGCTTAGGCAGCATAAACTCAAGGAAAATTCAACTTCTGAAGTCTTCTGTGACCTGTTGAAGAGCAATTGTTTTGATTTTGATTCACAAGTTTAGAAAAAAAAATTAATAGTCAGAAAGGGCCTCATTAAGAAATTTAAAAATTGAAAACCTACAGACCACTTCTGAGAAAAAATAAAAAATAATAATAAACCACACTACATAATGTGGTACTCTAAAAAAAAATAGAAATTGAAAGCTATATCATCTAAGCCCTCAGCTCTAGCACTCTGTCCAATGTGGGGTGCACAATTTCTGGGCATGGAAAGCCATGGATCACTTACAATGTGTCCAGTGAAGAGTGGTCTGAGTGAAGACATATCTAGAAAATGGTTTTGGTAAAAGCTGATTGTTTAAATTGACATTGATGATCATTTGTACTGTCATGACATCGGAAACTCCTTTGTGAATTACATACTGGCTAACACACCATTGCATTGCATAGCGACCTCCACAAACTGATCAAGTGCAACAACAAAATAAATGCACAGAAGCAAGGAAGGCAGGAAGCTCTTTCTTTGAAGAAAAGAAGAAATAAGCAGAACATTATGTTGTGAAATCCTAGTGGCTTAGCTTGTCTGCCTAAGGAATGCAGAAACAGGCTCTGGAGATAACAAGCCAGAATAAACCTTCATAAAAAATGCATTGAACTGTGATACTACAAATGTTGAAACTGAAAAAAAAAAAAAGGCAAAGGTTAAGAGAAAATAATTTTTCTTGTACACTGTCCATTGATGAGAACATGAGAACATGCCCTTGTGAGCTGAATATCTATGAACCACAGATGTATTTTTTCTGTATATTTGTATATATCTGATGCTGGATCAGTTTTCCTCATCTTATGCTCTTGGCCTTTGATTATTCCAATTAAAATATAAAGATGGCAATAACTGGTCAATAGCATGTTTGCAGCAAATAAAATAATTATGTGTTTAGCACAGCCAAGTTTCTTTTGCAAATGGAGGAAGAGAGACAATATGTGCAGTTTGAGTGGTACCACGTGAGGCTGAAAGACTTCCTGCATGATAGTTTTGCTGAGGATGTTACTGGGTGAAGAATTACAGAAAGCAATGCTGTAAGGGGCCATTGGGCAGTCACTTGATTTTCCTTCTCTGTCATATCCACTCTAACAGGGTTTACAACATCTCGTCCCTCAGAGAGACTGGTATAATACTTTCTTAAAACCCTCAAAAAAAACACATGATTTCAAACTCTCCTTTTACAATCTATTCAATTCTTAACTCTCCTGCCAATTAGAAATTTTACTCTGTATCTATGCTAAATTTTCTTTGCTCCAGTTTAAACTTCTCAGACATCACTCTGTCTCTAGTGTGTATGAGTTGATTTGCTTCCCCTTTGCAATAAATAAATAAATAAATAAATCTTTTCATACTGCACTTATGTCTCTCAAGTTGGTCCCTTCTCTATCTTAAACAACTATATCTTCTTCATTCCTTCCCTACAAGTTGTGTTTTTCTGATCTTTCTAGTGATTTCCTCTGAAATATGATCCAAGTTTATCTTGGCCTGCAATACCCCAAATGGACACAATACTTCAAGTTGAGGTGTTATTTACTGCTGATTAGAATGAAAGAAATATTAAACAGGCTGTACATTACACTTCATATTTTTATAACCTGCTAAAATCCTTCTTTTTCCTGGAGGACTGTGAGTCTTTCCCTACCTTGATTTTTTGCCATTGATTATTCCTATACTCATCTAATATTTTCCACTTTTCCCTATTGAATAGACTCCTAATTTTAAGAACATTTTTCCAATTTGTTGAGATCATTTTGAATTCTAGACCACCCTTCCAGAGTGCTGGCAGTCCCTCTGAGCCTGAAGTTGTCTGCAGATTTCATAAGTAAACTCACAATTTCTCCATACAAGATTTTAATGAAAATATTGAATGAACTCAGGACAAAGCTCCATGGAACTCTACTCAATATGAAAACTTTCCAATCTGACAGTTAGCTATTGATAGCTGCTCTCTGATGACCTAATCATCTTACTTTATATGGCCTAAATCATCTTATTTTAGATAAATTATCAGAGTCTGACCAGTGGAGGAAGAATTATTGAGCAGATACTGTGTGGAGGATATCGGCCTAAAAAAATTAGAGAGATGTGATGAAAGTTTTAACAAGGAACACCTGTTTTTTATTTATAACCATCTTCTGTAATTATTCTTTTACATCACTAAGGTATCTTAATGGCATTACAGTTAAAAATGAGATGCCATTGAACCAGCTCATTTTTTATGCATTTGCACACTATATAGGGCATACAAATTATAGCCAGAATTTTTTGATTAATGACTCTTTCTTTGGTAGGTGCAGCTCTGCTGAGAACAATTCCCTTTTAGCCACCAGCTCTCCTGTTATTGTTCTAACAGACCTATCTCCTGCACCACAGGGTGCAATTCTCACAGGTCTCAAAGAAGATGTCAATAAGGCTATGCACCAGGAACTGCTTTTTTTTTTTTTTTTTTTTTTTTTTTTTTTGAGAGAGAGAGAGAGAATGATGTCTGCATAGCCAGTCTTTACCTGACTCCCTAACTTATAAGGGACTCTCTCTGCATTGTTATGTTTTGACAAACTGGAGAATGTTGGATGGAGACAAAAAAGCCTGACTGAAAGTCATTGGGGACACAGCCCCAGGAGGCAATAATTCACTTAAATCCCAAAGTTCGTTGCTGCTAGGTACCCCTGTCCTACCCAATCTAACAATCCACTCAGAATGGCAGAAATCTGAACTTCAAAACTTTTATCAAGATGCACAGAAAAGGCCCAGAGGGAAATGCAACTCAGACAACTGAATTTTTTGAGCATATTTTCCTCTGTGAGGTTCTTTTCCCCCTAGGAGAGAGTATGGCTGAACCAGACTGATCAGGATTCAGACTAATGAAATTACAAGTCCCACTCAGCTGTTCCTCCTTTTCCTTCATATGGTTTCCTTTGCTACAACATCTGACAACCAGATATCCTTTTTTTGCCCATCTGACCCTACTCCTCTAAAATAAGACAGTACTGCTGTTCCCAGTAACAGATGTGAACCGAGATAACCATCTGCAAATGGGCTTAGGTGTTGCAGTGCTGAAATCTGCAAGGCACTCACAAGGTGTCTGGATCCAGGACAGGAATTTGCTGAAGTGCCTAAACAGTCTGCAGGGAACATCAAGCATCTCCAAATAGGGTTGACAAGAGCTGTTATGCTGAATAGGAGAGCTGCCTAAAACAGTCATTAGGAAATGCTAAAGAGAAATGTTTACATAAACTCCAACTCCAGGAGTTTTGATACCTAATTCTAGGCTCAAGGCAAAAGTTTAAAGTCTTTTCAAAACAAAGTATCTATGTCATAACAGTACTTTGAATCTAGAGCTCTCCTTCAAGGGGTCATCTTGTCCTGCAGATAGGAATGTGGAGACGCAGATTTGATGCCCTCCTCAACCAAGAGACCACAGTGGTTTGGGATGACCACTTGCCATACAGACCCCCCAGGACTGTACAGCCTGGGAAACTTAGTAATTAAAAGCTGCACTTCCAAAGGTTTACCTAAATGTTTTGAGGCTTACACTTTTAGATTAACATTGAGGTTTCAAGAAACTTACAATAGTGCCAGTGGCACTGATGTAATTTGGTGTTTCCAGGTCTGTGTGACTAGTCCATGACCACACAGCACAATCTAGAATTGATTTGACTTATGTGTTTTAAGTCCAGAAACAGTGCCCCTTCCCATCTGATGTCTGTTTATACCACATAGTTCTTTCTGGGAACACCATAAGAGACATCCCATAGGCAGCTCCTCCAAAGTCAGGAGTGTAGCTGCAAGGGACTGCCTGCAGCCAGACAGCATCCCAGCCCATACGGCACCAGGTGTTCCTCCAGCAATGGAAACAACCCAAAGAATCTCACAGGTCTCGTTGTGCGCAATTGGTCTCCTCTGATGGGGTTGGTTGGCTTCCAGATGCTTTCCACTACAAGACATATTGACTGAATAGCAAAATGGACATACATGGAACGTAATGGTGAATAATATCAGCGCAGCTCATACAGCATCAGTTAATGTGAACACAGAATCCACAACACACGGCTTCATGTTGGCTACAGATAGGCACACCTCTGGAAGCTCATATTGGTGATTTTTGTCCAGGTAACCCTCCTCCTTAATTACCAACATAAAGTACAATAAGACATATATGAAAGTACTTCTCATGTCCAAATAGATTGCTGGTGGCTACATGAAGGTTAAAACTCCTGTTGGCTAATTGCCTCAATTTAATACTGTTAGCAGATGCATTTATAGTTTTAAAACCCTTTTTATGATGTCTAAGTAATTGCATCAATTTGGCAACCCTCTACTTAATTTTAAACAGCTTTAACAGAATGCCTACAGTTGAAAACAATCCTTGTCAATGCTACATAAATTGGCTCATTTTAACTGCTTTTTTTTGTGAAAGAGGGCAATTTGAACAATTACTCTGCATTGAAAACAGCTTTTGTCACTGCTAAATTGAGTCACTTGAATTGTTATTTACATGTACTATAAAATTTTATTTACTGTCAGAGGACTTTTCTTGCAATTGAATTTTCATTGTAACTCCTAGATTTTGTTTAGAGTGAAATGGTTAATTTATTGCCTTTTATTACGCACTTCTAGTTGGCAGTAAAGTGATTAGAAATACTTTTTTTAAAAATAAAATTAATCTCCACCCAGAACTATTCAGGTAAAAATCATTACCATCACTCATTTCCAGTAGTAAAAGGACATTTTTTTGAAAGGTGTGAGAGTCATTGATTGAGTTTTCATCATCTTCTTCTCAAAACCTAGCTTCCCTCAGCACTTTGTAGTGATTTCCAGTAGGCAGCTTTTATATTCACTGTTTTTGACAGGTTTTTGTTATTGATGGAACTGCCAGGGTAGCTGTAGGTTCAGCAATTAATCCCAGACAAGATGCAAAATATCCACTGCTCATTAGGGACTAGCTAATGCATTAGAAAAGACTCCCCCAACAGTAATGACATCAGTTGTGTCACTGATACCTTGCATCTTCACAGATGAATTCAAGTGGTTGTCAGAAGTGACAGCTTGACAGCTTTGGTGTCCAAAGTCCTATTTGACCAGAAAGTGATATGACACAAGCAGTTTTCCCTGCATTGCCCTTTCAGCCCACTTCATGGACCAGAGGAGAGCTCAGCCTACACAAGGGTTTGTCCTCTGACCACTCACAAGGTCCTCTGACAGAAGGAATCAGCTCATGTCAGTCATGGAGTGGTTGCGCACATGGACATGCCTGAGCTAGAAATGGACATCTGTCTGATGAATACTTATTTTGTCTGACCTTGGGGCTGGAGCTGAACTGATAATTCACAAAGAGAAAGGTCTTAATAAAGAGAAGGACTGTGGTAGTTATCTGACATTTTAAAATACCAAGTAGCCCTCTGTAGTAATGCAAAATGATCGTACTTGGTTCAGTGAAGGAGCCTGGACTTCATTTGGATTTCAGCATCCTTGCACTCACTGAAGTATGGACTTTAGTGCTTGTACTGGAAGATGATGGGAAGAAACCTTGGCTGGTATGTGGGTGGATTTAGTGACCTCTCAAACCCTTAGGAAACCATTTCTTGCAATTCATCCTCCATCCTAAGAGCATCTTATCCCCTCTACCTTGAATGTTCTATGAGCTCACCCAGAGCATACATGCTCACCTTTTCTGCTTCTGGTGGTTGTTTTATTGGTTTGTCTCCAGCCTGGACTTTTCGTGCAGATACACATGCTGTTTCATTGATTTTCTGATCACACACACGTTCTTTCCACTCATATTGTAGGTGCAACTTGTGGAGGGTATTGTCAAGATTCTTTGTCCTAATCTGCTGGAGGCTGCTGTCTCAAGGTTTTGCTGCAAATTAAGTACAGATCTCTGTTTGTTTTCTTTGATGCTGTGGTATGAATGATTCTCTTGTGCTAATGGCAGAACTGTCGCAGGCAAAAGAATCTGTTGTATTTACTCAACAGCAGCAGCAGCAAATTGTTGTTATTCTGGACAGTTTTACATTTCTTTAATGTCATTATCTGCTTTGCTACCAGAATCCCAAATGTTTTTCGTCTTGGTTCCAACAGTTTCTTTGACCTTCTTTGACTTTTTTTCTGTGTTTTTGCAACTGTGGCAGCAGTTTTGTTTTCTTTTGTTTAAGTAAATAAATAAATAAATAAATAATGCTGCTTTTTCCTCTATACCTGCATATGTTCTCTCACTGCCTAGGTATTCTGAGACAGGTATGTTCAATTTTTACAAAACAATGACTTACTCCGCACTTTTGTACATTTTTCAGTGAATCAGACTGTCAGGCTTCTGTTTTGGAATCTGTGTTTACTACAAGATCACAGTTTAGTCTTAATCTGTATTACATGCATTAAAAAATGTTCTCTTCATCACCTCCCTTTGAAGCCATCCCACACCAAACAGCAAAGGTAGTTGGCATGATAAACTAGTCCATTAAATCTGAGTCGTTAAAATGTTTTCCTGTTCTACAGCTCTCCCAATTTGCTGAAAAGCTTGTGCACATTTCTGAAGACTTCCTAAATGTTATGAATCTACTCTACAGCCCATCAAGAAGGCCACATGCAGTCTGGACTATACAGATTCATGGCACACATTCTTCAAGAAGTATTTGTCTCAGCCAGAGGAAAAACAGCTTCACAGCCGTACTCTGGTGTTAGATGTGGACCTCAGCAGAGGTCCCTGGAGGATGATAAACCAGTTTACAAGCTTCCAAGATGTGGAAAGTGTTTATATAGAAGAAAATCTTTTGAATATTTTAATAAAAATGGTTGCATTATACTATCCCTTGAGATGGGGAAAAAACAATAATGCCAATATCAACAAGAACAAAACTTCAAAATCTGCCAGACATAGTAATATAGCCATAATACACACTCAAATAGTTTGTTCTTTTACTTCCCAGGTCATTTTCAACCAAGGAGGCTAGGAAATTAAAATGTCTCACATCTCTTCCCCTAATACCCAAATCACCAAGTGCAGAGTATCTGAGATTTTTAAATCACTTTTTAAATGCATTTCTGAGAAAAATTTTAAATGTAACATGAAACATTTGGGTTTAAATGTATTTTGTATTTATTTTATCTAGAAAAATGTTCTGAAATGCTTTGCTCACCTAGTACACCCAACACTAGATCTCATTCAAGCAGGGAAGCTTACCTTCCTTCTTCAAATGATCAGTATTGTCCCTGAATTCCAAGAAACTCCCCTTCACACCCTGGTGCTAGTCAACAGGTACCTTGTATCATGCCTTCTGCTCCTAACCAAGGACTTAAAAAAGGTACTGATGCTCCTCTATTCAAATCTAATAACCTGTGTTTATGTTTGGCCCTATCCAGACTCAGGCGGGGCAGGACACTCAAACAGCTTTGGTAGCACTGGAGGATTATCTGTAGCTTTCTGCAGATGTATAGACATCACTTTCCGTCCTTCCGGCCATCTGTGCCATTAATGCTAACAACACAAGGTACTGCTACCTGGCATGAGAAAGATGACCAGACAGAGCCATCACAGGCCATTCCCAGCACAGTGTAGATAAAGGCTCTCTATAAATATTATGTGCTTGTGTAAATAAAGATTGAACCATGATGTATCTGAACGGCTGAGGGTGCAGAAGTATCCTTGACACTATCCACTTGGGAGTGCTTAGCTTTGTGGCTTAACACTGTTAGAGTATCACTTTGTTTTACATAATTGGATGTAATTTGGATTAGACTTCTGAGGGATTTTTTATATCTTTAGTGAATTAGTGTTTTATTTTTTTAGCATCAATTTCAATCTTGGCATTTAAGCATATAGCCTTTGTCAGACTCATGAGACTGCATTTCAAAAAGCAGGTAGCTGAGAAATGGGAAATGAAAGGCTTTGATTACTGAATGGCTTCTCTGTGAGCATTTTTATTGGTAGCTTCTATATTTGAAAGCCACTTTAGTCAAGCAGGTAATCCAAGAATACTCCGGAAAACTCAGGGACTGAAAAGACCAAAGTAAAGAGCAAAGGAGCTACAGGAATAGAAGTCCTCTCTCTGTCCTTGTCATAGCCTACTTAAATGGTAAATGCTTTTACATCTGCATGAATGGATTTTAATTAAATGTATTCATAAATAGAATACTGAGATGACACATCTTGTTGCAAATACAATCTGTCAGCAAACAGCATCTGGAAGAGATGGTGCTCTGTCAGCTAAAGCAGACATAGGCAGCCTCAGCTCATTCCCATGTGAAGACAAGAAGCTACCTTTGCTAACTGAAAGCGATCTGTGTAATCCCTCATTTCCCAAGTTACACTGAAGGACCAAATCTCTGATCTTAGAGCCAGGCTGACTGCACTGGATTCCAGTAACAAATTTCTGATACCCCATGTTAATAACTACTCTGAGAAACCATCTACCAGCATCAGCAGCTGAGGTGGGAAGCCTGTCTTCCCTTCATCATTTGCTAGATATTTCTTCACAATGAATAAAAGAAGATGCAGATAGATGTCAACAATAAAATAACGTGGACATCTGTTGTGGGCCTACTTGCGTTTTAGCATCATGGACACCTGTTAAAGAATAGGATTGTTCTGAATAATAAATTTGAACAAATGAAGAGATGGCACCAAAGAAGGACTGGCTGCTTGCCAGTACCATCACTGACTGCCACACTGTGCGCACACAGCCACCTGCCATGCATGGTGGGGGTGTTTTAAGCTGTGCCAAAAGCAACCTATTTTCAATTTATTTTTTCATTCTTTCATGCAATAATATTTTTTCTGGCTGACTGCTTTAAATCATCTCAAATATGTAATGCCAAAACACTGCAGGTCATTCACTGTTAAGCACAAATAGCTGTAGCTGTTCACCTCAGTACTTGGTTTGATCTACAGTGCACGTTATCCCAGCAGGGCTCGCAGACCAAGATCTCTGAGCCCACTGTCCTGCAGTAATAACATTCACCATGTCTGCATGGATACAGGAAAAAGGAAGAAAGAAAGAAAGAAAGAAAGAAAGAAAGAAAGAAAGAAAGAAAGAAAGAAAGAAAGAAAGAAAGAAAGAAAGAAAGAAAGAAAGAAAGAAAGAAAGAAAGAAAGAAAGAAAGAAAGAAAAGAAAAAAAGAAAAAAAAAGAAAAAAAAAGAAAAAAAAAGAAAAGAAAAAAAAAGAAAAAAAAAAAAAAGCATAAACCCTGCCAAGCCCAAGCAGGAATCTGTCAGTGTGGTGTGTAAAAAGCTAAGTGTGGTGTGTAAAAGCTAGTGAGTGACACAAGGGTTCAAGGGTTTTGAAGATTACTTTGGCAATAAAATAACTGCACCTTTTGGGGGGTTTATTTAATTAACACAAAGTGACACAGACAGTAGGTACATGTTTTGCAGATTAGAGCAGTTTACCAAGTACACCAGCTCTTATATGTTACACTAAGTCTGAGGGGAAGTTGTCTAGACTCAGCATTGTATTCCTCAGTTCATTTAGACCAAGCAAGGTCCTTCCTGAAGCCTCTCTTACTACCTTTCAGAAGTTCCTTTCTTCCTAAAAGACAGTGTGCTTACCTATAAGCAGTGTTTTCACCTCTTAATAATAGTCACTCTTTCCTGAACCCTTTGAGGCTTTCCTCAACTTCCCAACTTCTTTGAATGTCTTTCAAAACAAAAGTAAATTTGAATATACCATACATCCAAGCCTTGAAAAGATTGCTGTGTGTTATTGAAAGCATGCACAGATTAATAAAGACCAAAGACAAATACATAGGGAAGGGATGGGAGATCCCATTCTGTCATCAGTCTCAGGAGAGAAATAAAACATAATCCCACAGACTGTAATCTCTTTTAATGAAGAGTATTTCTTAACATTTGTAGTATTTGACCCTTAGCCCTTTACTACTCTATTATCCATCAGTAGCATGGCTAAGTACCTGTAACATTACCTTGAGTCTTAAATACTTTCAACTGATTTCTCTCTGTCTCAGAAAGATCATATTCTTAAACAAAAAGAAGCAGAAAAAAAGCAGAAACCTTGAGCATTATTACCTGAGTGTGTGTAGTTATGTTGTGTCCGTCCTTGCAATGCAGCACTGTGCAACTTAGTGCTTGAGTAAAATACAGAAGTATGTGCTGCAACTTTAATATACATTACTGCTTGGGCCCTGCATTGCAGAGATACTAACCACATGAAACTACCGGACTCAACTATAAATTCAATATTTATAAAAACTGAGTTGCAGAATGTGAATACTTGTTTCCAGTTATCTAGGAATATCCCTGGGGAATTGGTATCCTTTTATATTCTTTGTTCATCTGATGAGCTGCCAATTAGGTTTCTGATTCCTATTAAGAATTGCTAAATGGCATGTGGAATGTTTCTCATGAAAAAGATTTCAGCAAATACAGCTTGAATAAAGAGCTTTCTTCCCACAAATTTTGTATTTCACCAGTAGCCATAGATCCAAAATCATATTCATGTTAGGTTTCACTAAGGCACAGGAAAGACACAATTAGACAAAAGTGCTTTGGGCATTGGGATTAATATGAAGATGCAGCCCAGAGAAGCTGGGGGTGTGAGGAGGCTCAGTCTCAGCTGGAGACATCACTGTGATGGGACACACCTCAGTGTCTAAATGTATACAGAACTACACAGCCTCCATGCAAGGTGCTGTCATTTCCACTTCACAGGTGGAGGACGTAGGCCCAGTGACCACTAATTGGATTACACCCCACCCTGAGTTTCTGTCCAAACTAAGTTCTTCCTACAATCAAATAACTGTCTTTTTAACTGTAAGTCAAGCTGTGCAGAAAATGTGCCCAACTTCCTTAAATGTGCAATACAGAGAACAAGACAGCTCTGAACACTTCCTGAGAGCAATTTAGAGAGCATAAACTAGGAGTCTATACCTCCTGACTTCTTCGTGTATACAAAGAATCAAAGTGCCCCCAATGCAGCTGAGCAGGCAGCCATCTAAAGATGATCAACAGCAAGAACCAAGCGCAGACACTCAGCCATTTGCTTGCCACACAAACTGCGGCAGTGCCGCTGCCCATAATCCTGCATGGCTGCCTACTGTCCAGGCACCATTGCTGAGCAAATGAGTGCCCTGAATCTGGGCTGCCCGCAGCCAGGAAGAATTTCTGCCTGAGCTCCCCAATCTGTGGAGGTTACCCAAGTATCAGAAGATGGTTTCCACTAATGTTGGGAACACATCGTCCTGCTCTGGACCATCAGAAAACTGGTAACATTGGGCTTGAGCTGGGAGAATGGCAGCTTGAGACACTCTGACTTTTACCTCTGTGGTGGTTTTACCCTGCTATACAGCTGAACTCCACCACAGCTGCTCTCTCCCTATCCTCAAAGGGAAAGGAGGAGAAAATATTATGGAAAGGGCTCAAGGGGTGAGATAAGGACAAGGAGATCACTCAACAATTACTGTCATGGGCAAAACAGACTCAATATAGGGAGATTAATGTAATTTACTGCTTATACCTAGTGGACTAGAACAGTGAGAAACTAAAAGCAAACTAAAAACACCTTGCCCCCATGCACCCTCTTCCACCTCCTTCCCCTGAGTGGCACAGGGGAACAGGAATGGGGGCTGCGGTCAGTCCCTGATGCTTCATCTCTGCTGCTTCCTCACGTTCACTCCTTGTGCCTGCTCCACATGGGGTCCCTCCCACAGGATGCCATGCTTCCCGAACTGAGCCTGCGGGGGCTGCCCACAGGCAGCAGCTCTTCAAGCACTGCTCCCACATGGCTTGGTACCACAGGGTCCATCCCCCAGAAGCAAACTGCTCCAGCACGGGTCCCCCACAGGCGGAAGCTCCCCCCAGACCCCCTGCTCCTGCGTGGGCTCCTCTCCACGGGCTGCAGCTCCAGCCTGGGGCCTGCTTCTGCGGGGGCTCTCCATGGGCCACAGCCTCCTCCAGGCCACAGCCACCTGCTCCACTGGGGGCTCCTTCACCCATGGGGGGGCTGCAGCGTGGAGATCTGCTCCATGTGGGACCCATGGGCTGCAGGGGGACAGCCTGCTCCACCAGGGGCCTCTCCACAGGCCACAGGGGAGCTTCTGCTGCTTGCCTGGAGCACCTCCTGCCCTCCTGCTGCACTGACCTGGGCATCTGCCTGGTTGTTTCTCTCATATTTTCTCACTCCTCTTTCTCCCAGCTACTGTTGCATTTCTCCATCCCAGTGATCATATTCCGCTCTACTGACTGCAAGTTCTGTCTAGAATCAGCAGAAAAAAATGTGACCCCTAAAAAGACTGAACCTAGCTGGTAAATGATAGGCCTCTCTGGTAGTGGAGCACAGTCAGTAGCAATATAATGATACAATTGCACCAGAAAAACATTGGGTCTGCAAGCAACAATCAATGAGGTAAAGACCTTATGTTGCATGACTTTGAATTTTACTATATTAGCAGCTATTCTAAATGTAATGTATGGAAACTCTCCTATTCCTCTTCCAAAGGTTGTAGTTCTCCTAATGAAGGGATTACTCTCATAAATGGGCACATAAAGGAAAGCCTTCGTTCCTTTATTCCAGTCTTCTGTTTTCCACACATTAGAGAGGAATTCATCTCTCTCCAAGAATATATTGGTTTTGGTTTCTTTTTCACACTCTGTATTGCAGCAGAAGGACTCCAGTTTTAGCAGAGGATGCTCTCTGCTATAGCTATAATGCCTTTCTGGAAACACATCATTTATCCAACAGTGTTTGACTTGGCTTGTTAGAAACTACACTGCAGAGGGAATTGAGAAAAAAAGCCACTTTGATATTGAACAACTTGTGGCAAATTTTGAACTCCAAGTTGAAAAGGAATTTGGTTGCCTTTCACAGCAAAGTAAGTATATTTAATCTTCGGGGTAAATATATAGAGAGAAGTCTACAGAATGGCAAAAACTTACCAGAGAGCCTGCCTGATTACTTTGTTGATATAAAAATGTAGTGATGACTTACTAGTTACTGATTAATATAATAACACTGGAGAATTTCATTTATCCTCATAGATCTTTGATGATCCTAGAATAGTTTATGGAATTAATGGCACAACTGTGAAATTTTGTACATACCTTTTTGAAATGAAATTTGTTTACCCTTGCAATGTTAACGTAGTGTCACAGACTTCTCATAGAAGAGAAAAAAAGTGAATTTATCACTCACAAGACTTAAAAATACCAAATTCTGTTGGTACAACACTATAGGTGCACTTAGGCTGATGATTTTCGTTATAGCCTAACCTCGGTTTGACTAAGGGGTGTCCTTGCTTGTTCCTCCACCAGCTTGCAGAGGGAGGGATGAACATCCACCTTTCAGCCATCAGCAGTGGTTGGAGCAACACCAACGGACACCAACACGTGGGCCTGAGCAGACCGGTTACTGTCCTCAGTCACCACTGACACTGGACTGGTTGGCAACAATAAAAGCAGTCTGTGTTTTGCAATCATTTTTTATTTAGAAATATAATATGTGGCAAGTTCATATTTTGCAGTTCAGAAAGGGTCAGTTTATACTTATTTATGTGTGCAGTCAGTATTTACGTGGCTATTCCTTCCTTGGTTCCGAAGTGAAGCATAACAGAACTGACTTAGATTTAGAAAAACATAACAAAAAAAAACAAACAAAAGCAGTGGTATATAATGTATTTGCTAGATTGGATTTCAGGTAACCTGGAAACCCAGGAAGAATCAAGTCCTATCTACTAATCTTAATTAGTCTATAAATATCCTTACATAATGTTATATTTTATGAATGACTTCTAAATAAGAGTTAAACACTAGGTTCTATTTCCACACACAGTCTGATGTACAGACTCACAAAAAAGGGGGCTAGAGTCTACTTCAGTATAAGTCAAAATTTCAGTAATATTTCTGGCACTGATAGACTAGCTGATTTTATCTCATAGCCTGATCACTCAGTATACCCACCAGAAGATTTTTTTTCACCGGTTAATTAGCTGCAGAAAACAGGAAACATATTTTTAATATATATGAAAGAATAACCAAAGATGTTTCCCAGATGGAAGCTTCTCAAATTCTCTGATGTCTCTTAGTTATTGGCAGCTTGTCCGTTTTCCATTTTAGAACAATTTCACATCTTCCCAACCACAGCAAAGAATTGATCTCATTTTGACACAGATTATGAAAGATATTGTGGATGAAATCTTGGCCTTATTGAAGTCAGCAGGCATATTGCCAGTGATTCGAGCAGAGTCAGGATATTACCTGGCTGCCTACAATGCCTGAAGCTTTATAGTAAAATTAAACATGTTCATTTCTCCCATCAGAGATAAATCTGTTCCCCAACTCAACAGTTGTCTTTAGACATTGCAGTGGCTTAGTTTTTGAGATAAAGTTCCCTGTAAAAGAAAGAGAGAGATGTACAGGTATTTAAGGGCCCTCCCACAACACACCACTAGTTTGTGGAGTTTACCTTACAAAGTTTCACTGAATTTAGGGAAATCATCAAGCAGTTATATAGTTACTCGATCACAATATAATGTTAGGTTTCATTGCATCTTCCTGAGAATCTGAGCAACTGGGAAGATAATAAGCAACTGAAAATGTATTAGAATTCAAATCTACAAAAATTGTTCACCTATATCCCTATTGTTCCTATATACCACTTTTAGGTTTAATATCTTTCACTGGTTTCTTGAAACAATGTATTGGAAACACATATTTGAAATACGTACCAGTCTCCCAAAATTTAATGGCATAGTTGTTATTATTATTCCTAATAATACATATTTTTACTACTGTTCTGATTAAAAAAAAAAAAAAAAAAAGGGGGGGGGGGGGAGATGCAAAAACTCTTGGCCTGTAGGAGGGATTGCCATGCTGAGGCAACGCTCCATCGTGTTAATATCTGTGAACCTAGCTCAGGGTCCTATTATGCTAGCCACCATATATGCAGAAAGCAGAATGCTAAAATTATCTAACATATATGGCTTTCTGACTGCTTGGAATGGTCACCAGGACACATTATTCAGTACAGAATGGCTGTTCATCCCAGCTAGCATCTCTCACATATTTCCATGGCCATATACAGAAGCAACTACTGCACATGCATGGATAAATCACCCTATTCACTCCATCTGTGCAGGCAGACAGTTGTTGCTATACCATATGTCCAAATACTCTGACTAGACTTTGCTGTACATGTAATATAACCATCCTGTGCACATCTAGGTACCTGTCTTGGATGATGGAGACCCCTCCAGAAGTATTGTGCCCATGGCTTCCAAAATCCCGAATGCAGTCCTGACAGCTGTTTGGAGAATTTATAGTAGTCTGTGCATGGTCAAGAAAAAAATAAAAAATTAAAAAAAATAAAAAAAAATAAATAGGTGAGATGCTGATTTAGAAATTTGAAAAAATATAAAAAAAAAAAAAAAAAAAGTTATGGAATTTAACAGAAAATGAATCTGTGCAACTTGTTTCCAATTAAGTATGTCAATTTTAGCATGATATAACAGAAGGAGGAAATATTGTTAGCTTGAATACACTGATGATTTTAGTCCACAGAATGGCAATAAAGATACCCAGCAACTTATGTGTGTGTTTATCCAAAACAGGATAGAGGAATTTTATTCAGCAGCCCTGTGGAGAAGGACAAAAGGCTCAACATGAGCCAGCAGTGCGTGCTTGCAGTCCAGAAGGCCAACTGCGTCCTGGGCTGCATCAACAGAGGAGCGGAGCCAGAAGGTAGAGGGAGGTGATTGTGTCCTCCTCTGCTCTGCTCTTGTGAGACCTCACCTGGAATGCTGCATCCAGGTCTGGGGCTCCCAGCACAAGAAAAATGTGGACCTGTTAGAGCAGGTTCAGAGGAAGACTACAAAGGTGATGTTCAGCCTGGAGAAGAGAAGGCTCTGGAGAGACCTCATTGTAGCCTTTCAGTGCTTAAAGGGGTCTTATAAAAAGGATGGAGAGGGACTCTTTACTCAGAAAGATAATGATAGGACAAGGGGGAATAGTCTTAAATTAAGAGAGGGTAGATTTAGATTACACACTAGGAAGAAAATCTTTACTGTAAGGATAGTGAGGCACTGGAACAGGTTGCCCAGAGAAACTGTGGATGCCCCATCCCTGGAAGTGTTCAAGGCCAGGCTGGTTGGTGTCTTGGCCAATCTAGTCTGGTGGCCTATAGCATGGGGGTTGGAACTAGATGATCTTTAAGGTCCCTTCCAACCTAAGCCATTCTATGTTTCTATGATAAATAAAAAATTAACAGCTTTTTCTGAAACTGCACAGGCTGAGACAGTATTGATTCATCCCAAACCTGTGGGATCTTTTATTCCATTAAGACTGAAGAGCCACAGGTTCTGTCTGATAACTGCTCCATAAGGTGTGTCTCACAATCAATCACATCCTATGCCAAATTTTGTGTGCCACCATCACGCTGCAAAAGATGTCGGATGTATTTAAAGCTATTCCTTTTCCCTCTCTTTGGGTATTTCCCAATATTGAAAGAAAGAATAGCTTGCATTTTATAAAGGTATTTGCTAAAAGCCAACATTCTAAGATTATGTATAAAAATAATATAATATTTTCAAGGAACTATGAAGAACTAACTAAAAGTCCCATTTTTCATGTCTCTTATCCAATTCAGTTCAGGTAGGAAGAGACTTTCCATAGAGTACAAGTTCAATCATTTCTATGTTTCTCCCAGTTTTTACATACAGAGCTATGGAGTGCTGGTTTCTGCTTTTTTCACTGAAGAAGCAGAATTTCTGCAAACTTCTTGCTCTATCCAATAACCACAGGGTTACATCAGACGTAGCATGTGCTCTAACAAACTGCCAAGCAGAGCCTCTAAAGCCTATGGGAGAAGGTAGCCTAAAGCCTTACCAGAGATTTATGGTGTTTTAAATAGATTTATCTTGTTGCAATACCTGAAATGCAGCTCAGGGTCTTTCATAAGCACAAAGGCAGTGGAAAATCTCACGATTAATCTCAGGGGAGAGTGATGAAAGTACATCAGCTGGTGGCAAACAGAACAAGTGAATGATTCTGGAAAACCAATTCATCTTGCTGTCACTCAGCACTCCTAGCTTGCAAATATATAGCTGTAGTATCTATCCTCAAAGCTGATTGCATTATCAAGAGCAGGAAGAAGTCTGTTTTACATAACGACTGAATCTTGGCAGGTAAGAATATATCTAAACATCTTAGTTTATTTGTCTCCTCCTGAAAGGAGAACGGGACACAAGTAGTAGTGCTTACCAGCTAGGATATAGTGCATTTATCAGGAGAACTTCTTCAGACCAAGTTTGCTGCATATTTTTGAAATACTCATCTTCTAATAGAGAGTTGAAAAGAAATTATTTTATCAGGCAGTAAAAGTAGCAGTTCATTGACTCACAAAGCATTGACTCACAGTGAAATTTCATTTCACTGTGACTACAAAATAATCTGTTAAGTTTTCTTTGATCCTTTGTAAGTGCAACCCCAGCTAGAGCAAATGAATGGTAAAAGATGTCTTTGGTACATATCCCCTTGTTACCCCAAAGCTATCTATTTCAGTAATATCCAAGCCAGCAGTTTAATAAACACAGCAGCACACAAATGTCTTCAGGTGCCAATGAAAACAAGTTTCTCCAACGGACAGAAAGAGTTCTGCTTGATTATATCAACTCCATGTTATATGCACATTAAAAGGATCGCTACTTGTTGAAAAAGAGACTGAATCAAGCAGATAATATCCATGGGACTGTCAAGTAACAACACCTAAGTTATAAATAATGGCTTATGCTGGGTTGCTGGGACTTTCAAAAAAAAAAAAAAAAAAAAAAAGATTATCTGATTATAAAAAGCATGTGCAATTCATGCACATTTTGGTTTTGTATTCTGAAGATTCTGCTGCCTTTTTCCTCAAGGTATGCCTGCCAAGGATCATGATCAGCATCATTCCACATGTGTAGATTGTTAATATTCCCATTTTTAGGACAAATGTTTTGAGGAGATTCGTAACTAAAACCTTTTTCTGTAGACTGGGAAGTTGATTTTGTTTCTCACACACTCAGTTTTTAACAGAGGTCTTTGCAAAGCTCCATGGAGGGGGGTGGAGGTCTTAATGTAGACTGTGACAACAGATGCTTACAATATTTTTCACATCCCCAAATCTTTTGTGAACAAACTATTAAGTTTATTCAATAATGGATTTCACAAGTCTTCCTGATCATCCAGAGCTGTGATTGCCAGAACACCTTGAAAACTCTCACACCTTACGTGCCTACCACACACCCTGCTGTAGGTCACTGAGCTTCCCAGCAGGCTGTTGGTCACAGGAAGACACATCCATCTCTCAGACTCCCACTCCAGTAGTTATCAAATCAGCCTGTGCAGCCAATATGAAAACATGTCCATCACTCCGATACCCCCCACCCTAGAGCAATCTGCAAGGGCTTCAAGCAGTTGTTGAATTTCCCAGTCTCCTGCTTCAAAGGTGGTAACATATGCAGGGAAGGACTGGCTTGACATTTCAAAGTGACCTTAAAAAGATTTTTATCACATGGCAGGCTAAGGTGAAAGCAAATAAAAGTGTTTACTTGCTAAGCACAAAACAGACAACACCATTTGCAAAATACAAAATCCATGAATGTGCAGAAATGAAATGAGCATGTATTTATAAGTTATCCTGTCCTTGAGTAAGCAGTTTAGCAAATTACCTAGTTCTGATATTTTTCACCACAACAGCCCTTCACACCCTGCTGTGAAACACTCCAACTTGATGCTGAAGCTCATTAATATATCTTGCATTTAAACAACAAGTGCATCTACCACCATACTCTCTATGTATGTGTGTACAGATGTATTTTTACATATGCAAATATGGACCTAAGCCTGCTACTTAAATTAACAACAGATAGGAGAGTAACCAGTCACTTTGGAACAAAAACGTTTGTGGTGGGCTGCCCCTGAACCCAGTCTTTGAGGACAGGGTACCAGGGGGCAAAAGCCTGTTTTTCCCCAGTTCTTCTCCCCTTCCCTCCCTTCAGTTAATTCTTTTTCTCAGAAAGACCCTGCTCAATATCATTATCCTCAGAGAAACCCACCATCCATCTCACTTCATCAAGTTCAGCCGCCTTTTGCCAATTGCCTATCATCCTTGGGAAGCAGCTGATAGTACCATTCCCAGAAGGAAGGAAAAAGCTCTAGGATTAATTACTCTCCAGTTAAGTGCAGAAAACACATTTGCTGTGATATATTTATCATCTCACAGCATTCCAAAAGGCTAACATCTTGCGCTCTGGATGAAAAGCCGGGGACTATGCTAAGAAGCTTGTATGTCCTTTCAGACACAGTAGAGTGGGGTGATAGGGAGGGGCTGAAAGAAGGCAGGTGGAATTAGAGAAGGATAATTGCAGTTTCCCAGCAGATTTTTGTGTAAAACATTGTGGGACAAAGGAAGGACTTGATTCATGTTTTGCTCAGATGCACCTCTTTATTCTTTGTAAATGTCACAGTAGAACTGGATCCTATGGATAGTTTAAAGCCATTGCCCTATTTTCATTAAAAACAGGAGGAATCTTCCCACTGATCTCCACACACTTGGGCTGAAGCCCTAGAGATCTGTTGCCCGGACCTGTCGGATTTAAGTCTGGCAGACAGAGGTCTGAGCCAAGGAGACAACCTGTGGCTCAGTCACTTCCCAGTCTGGTATATTAATTTAAATTGCCACCCATTCCTTTGGGTGTAATACCCAGGGTGTGATGCAGGGCTACTGTCTTCTGAGGACATCGACTTTGGTGGAGAGGTGGAGTGAAGAGCTCAGCCAAAGAGCTTCCTCTGCTGCAACAGCAACCCAAAAACAGCAGAGAAGATCATGAATGAGAGGCCAGGAAGATGGAGCCCCCTGTCACATTAGGGGAACCCTGCACACAGGAGGGGTGCAGGGGAAGGGTGGGTAGCAGTAAGTGAAGCAGACAAATGAGCATCATTAGTGAACAGCACAGAAAATAAAGAAAAAAAAAGTGAAACCAGATGAAAGGGATGAGGGAAACAGTCACATAAATCTTCACTCCCTTTGCGTATTATATGAATTTGCATGATTGTTACTTTTGAGAGCTTTTTTCTTTTCCTGAAGAGTAATCTGTCAGTTACCATTAGCCCCTGGACCAGTGAGCCTCAGATGGCACTGCTGACCTCTAACTCCCTTCCCTGAAAGGTGTGAACCCTGCACTTCAGTTTGTACACAGCATGTTTCTCTTCTTACATTATCTGGTAGACCTGACTGGTTACACTTGATGCCAAGTAAAGGGCTCAAGCCCCAGAAAGTGTAGATGTGACTCCACTACCTTCAGCAAAGTTTCACTAATTTATAACATCTCATCTCAGGCATTGAATTTTATAACCATAAAAAACAAAGATTTTACTTTTTTAAAGACTTAAGGTACAACAGTTAAATGTAGTTAAAACTCTCTGATACAAATATCAGTGCATTTTGTTCTGTGCAGTGTAGAAATACTCCTGATGTTCCCTAATCTTTCATCTCTTGTTTTAGACATTGATTTATTAGTTTACAGCTTCGGTAAATTGAGAAAGCCTGATGCTCAGACTTCTTATGTCTGACTTTTGAGCCTCATTTCTCAAATGTACTCTGTAGTTATTTTGACAATTACGCCAGATTTAATTAGAAATTGGTTTTACAAAGTTCAAATACTGTGTTATTATTTTGTTAGTGTTTCCCTCTATTGTGCTTAGTTCAACATAAGTCTGAACTACAGCTTTGAACATTGTTCTGGTACACGTAAGTCCATGTAACAACTTTGACTTTATGGTCAATGAAAATCAATTAATGCACCTTAGTAAGAAAATTCTTAGAAAAGCAAAGTCCTTTTGAATGATAATCTTTCCCTTCAATAAAACGTTCCTTGCTCCACAAATGCTGTAATTCTCCTTTTTTCATAGAGACATATAAACCCACTTGTATTTTGTGATGATCATATAAAGGCAAAGAGGACTTTAATGACCTTTATATAATTAGACTACAAACAAACACTCGAAAGGCACTTTTTAAGTGAAGAAATTGCAGATGCATATGGAATAAATTGCTAGATCTCGTTAGCAGTATTTTTAAAATGTAAGCTGTAAATGTATTCAATTTTCTTTCTTTGTTGCTATATTATAAAATATTTACAGAAAGAATGGTTGGTTCCGGACCTATAGATCTTTCCATGGAGACTTTGTTAAATATTGCTTTCCTGAAGAGCTGAAGGTACAAATCTACCTGCACTTACAGGCTATTCAGCTCTGATTTTTGTGTAATTGATGCAAATGAAGCATGTAATAGTGTTTTGTCAACTGCATGAAAAATGGCTTTAGGACATTCTAGTTATAGGAGAGAGGAGAATTAAGAGAATCTGAGAAGTTAAAAAAGGTTAAGAACATGTTAGTTGATTTAATTCTTCCAACACACAAAATACCTGCCTCGTGTACCTCCAAGGCTGAATGGTTATGCTAACCACTCCTTTTGGCAGGTAAGATACCTTCACCTCCTGGAGGACACAGGTAGACCTCGTATATTAGCAGCTGATGGATGACACCTACAACAGGCCATGTCCATTTGTTAATGGCTGTGGGCAGAACACAAAGCACTTCTGGGTGTTAGGCACATATTTAAGCATCGTTACAGTAACTGGACAGTATCCCCAAGCACAGAGATTTTATGTTGCATACATTTCTTTTTCATTTAGTGCATTTACAAGAGAAGCAGCCAGTGAACCCTAATGTTGAAACTCACAATTCACAAGGTCTCAGACGTTCAGTACAGGCTGGGTCATAAACACTGAGAAAATCTGAGTGCAGGGAAGTGTGCTAGAGTCAAAGGTGTAGGATCTGAAGTAATAAAAAGGTTAAATACTGGAATACCTTACTTCCTCTCAAGCAAAAATGATTCTTGTGTTTAATGAGGTTCTTGGTCCAATATGGCTATACCATGCAGCCTTCGAAACAAGCAGCATGCTGCAAACTTGCATTCCTTGTCCTTTAATTTATAAACAGCTTAAAATACCAGCAGTGCATGTGCCTGCTTTTGCATTGAAGGATGGATTAGGGAAGTGTATTGACTTGTTTTCCACTTCAGTGAAAACACTTTCCATGCCATCTTTAGATAACAATGAGCAAAGAGCCAGGCAATGCTGCTTAACAAACCCACTTACTTTAAGTGCACTTAACTGTAAATACCTTATTCCTGAAAAAGTATACTGCCTACATAGATGTATCATAATGCTTCAATTTTTGAAACTGGAAGGCAGATGAGCTACCTCCTTGGGGACCATTTTGTAAAATTATGCGTACTAGGTGCAATCTAGTCCACTCACTGTCAAAAAAAAAAAAAAAAAAAAAAAAAAAAAAGTCATTTTCTAAAGGCATGTCTGTGAGCCCTAGGGATGAGTTTTGTCTGGAAGCAAAGATTAAGTATTCAGAGATGACAAAAAAATCACCTCCCTCTTTCTTCAACTCATGACTGTCATGAGTACAGACCTTCAACTCCACCACAGCAGGTGCTGGACACTGAGATACAACCCATAAAGAGCAGAATCACCCAGAGCAGCAGTTCTCGAATGAAGGCTTGGGTGCCGAAAGAGAAATTTGAATGGCTACTAGGTCTTACACCTCGCCCACACTACCATGGCCCTGGAGAGCCATTAGGAAAATGTATGCAGAGGCGGCTCACCATTCTGAGCGGTCTTTTCAGTGCAAATACAAAAGCACACGCTGACGCAGCCTCCTCCCGAGGGGTAAGTCCACCAGCCCACTCCCAAATGCAGCAGGGCAGAGCCAGTACCACTGAATGGCACAGGACTGCGTGTCCAGCCTCTTAAAAGCTGTCCTGCAAAATCTTGAGGATGTAGGCAGTGGTCCCAGCCTCTTCCTTCAGCAGCCTGGGCACGCTCCCATGCCAGCAACTTGTGCCTGTAAGCAGAAATTTGCTCAGAATTTACCAGAGCCAGTAGGCTTCAGCCAGCATACCCCAGAATCTTTGCAGGGAAAACTATAAATGTGTCCTGCTCTCTGAATGCATTTGAGTAAGCCAGGGAGAAGTTCTGCACAGGCACTGTATAGACTGACATGTACAGACTTGAGGTATGGCCTTGAAACCACAGGGCAGAAAACTAACAGCCAGAAGCCAGCCCTCACTCGTATCTCACCTCCCTCGTGTGCTTTCAAGCTGCGAGGTTATGGCCAGAGCTAGCTGGAGTTTGTCATGCAGCACCTTGCAGGATCACCGTGTGCATCCTGCAGACCAGGCTGCATCATAGCCAGAGGCAGAAGAGCCTGGCCGGAGGTGGCAGCCAAAGGTACAGCCTGTTCAGCTCCATGAGCTTCTAAATATTTTGGGGTGGCTATACACAATTCTAGCATTTGTTCCATTGGCATGCTCAAAAGTCGCGTGACAGCCGGTATGTACGCCCTGTCCTCACGCACAGAACAAAGACACTCAATTTGGTATGCTGCTCAGGTGACTGAAGTACCAGTGTTTTACAAAGTGGCTTATTCAGGAACAAATTATGTATGTGTCACTGCTCTCTGCAATGAATGTAGAAAGTTTTATAGTGCATTTGATAAATCCTTTACTTTTTTTTTTTTTCATATCATTTAACTAAAATTTTATGTTCGGGATTGCTCTCTGCAATACACTATGCAAATGAAAAATAAATGTGGGAAAAATGACATCTCTAAGCAGAAAAAAAAATAATAAGAAGAAGAATAAATAAAATGTGCTGGGTGTAAACAAGGTTGGTTGTACCTGGTGGTTCTGTATAGCCCTGGGTGGCAGTTACACTATTCCTATGCTTGGGCAGGAAATAAGCGAAACACGTCTGTATGGTTGTTGCAGTCATACTGTTTTAGGGCTCTTGGCGTTGTGGCTCTGGTGTTATTAGCTGTGCCTGAACAGAAAGTTAGTCCAGCTTCCATAGCTGCCCACATGCACTGCTCTCTTCCCAATGCCTGGAGGATGTTCTGCATGGAGGTCCCTCCCTTCTTCCAAAACACACCTGATGTGGGAGGAGAAACTCTGTGACCCCTTCAAGTAGCTTTTCTGCCATGCTGTCCACAGTGGTCTAGACCTCTGTAACACGTAATGGCCATGTGTGGTCTCAGAAATAGGATGTCAGAGCTGACAGTCAGCCACAATCCATCCTTCCCGCAAGGCGAGTGAGTGTGACAGTAAACACTCACCCTGAGCTAAGGCTGTTTTGAAAGATCACTTGAAGGCAAGTTGCAGAAAAACACACAGGCTGTTTCAGATGGGAACAGTGAGACCGGTGCCTGCACTGATTTGCCTTAGCTTCAGATACAAGGTCACAGTGGGAGAAAAGAAAAAAGGAGTAAAGAAGAAAAACAAAACAAAACAAACAAACAAACAAACAAAAAAAAAAAAAAAGAAAAAAAAAAGAAAAACAGCACATGTTGTATAATGGAATGATTTTAATAACAAAATCACTCATTCCCCCCTCTTATTCACAGAGATTCATTCAGCCAGCCTGGAAGCTAACCTTCTCCCTCCACAGACTGTCTTTATATTGGTACTTGGTAATGTGCATACCACATACGGGAAGTTAACTTCTTTGGTCCTTGCCCAGAGGAACACATAGGAAGGATAGGAGCCATCACTGCTTTTATCACCAGTGCTGGTTCCAGCCAGCCAGCACCAATAGTTCTTGCTTCTACCCCAGAAACTTTCTGCAGCAACAGAGCAAGGCAGGGCCACAGCAAGGAGCAACACAGTAAGACCTGACATGAGCTCCTATGCCAGAAGCAAAACCTTGTATGCAATGTTAGTAGGTCAGAAGGATGAGGCACTACAGTCAAAAGGCTATTGAAGGATATTGAGACTAAGGAAGGATATTGAGATCGATGATAAAAAAGTGGCTCCTCTTTTGTGTTTTATGCAAAATGATTGCAATTCCAGTCACTGCCTATTGGAATGGCTCTACTACTTCAGAAGACCATGAGCAACAAGTGTTTAAAATTTATCAACTTACTCATCTAATGTTGTTTTCTTCAGCATATGATATGTCACCGGATGGATTACTCACCACCTTTTTGAAAGCCTTCTCCAACATCCTATTTCAGTAACATCCACTAATTTATAGAGCACTGAGCCCTTAACACAAATTATTTTCATGTAACTACTAGAAAAATTAGCCCCTCTGGCCACAGTTCCACAGGTGGTACTGCAAATGTTTACAAACAAGACTATACCTTGCCTATCGTGCTTACAGCAACATTCCTGTGACACTTGAGAAAGATTTTATCACGGCTGCTCAGCATTTGTTTTAAGCAGCTTATCAGAGCCACTGCCCAAAAAGCATCCTCAGACTCAACAAAAAAGTTACTATTTTTATAGTTCATGTATTTAATTAGAAGACTGCATAAGCTACTTAGAACTGTTAATGCTTACAGCAGTCAGTTCATCTACCACATTGTTAGACCAGTATCTCAGAACTTTGCCCTCCTTCATCTGCAAGTGTCCTTGAAACACTTGGCCACTGAGCAACTATCCTGAATAATTTTTAAGCCTATCTACTATTAGTTGACAAGAACTGTTCAGATTTAATAGAATTTCCAAACCCACAGAATTCCCAACAGAGTGCTTCTAAGTGAAGCACTCAGACACAGGTATCTGTAAGATGTTAGTAATGCATCAAAATGTAAAAGTGAATTACTCCTTTAATCTGTTTAAGAGAACTGATTCTACTTCAAAGCCTAGATATACTAGAAAATTCTGCAAGGTTCAGGAATGAAATTAGTAGTCCAGAAGCAAACTGAAAATTACTTCAAGCACAATAAAAATGCTAGGAAATACATGAGTTTTGGGGGCAACAATATCAGATGGTCCATAAAAAAAAGATGCACGTGCTCTTACCTGCTCTGTCAGAGAGAGATAAACTTCCACTGCAGCCCCAGACTTTCCTTGCCCAACAGAGGACAAGATTGTCTAGAATTAATGTTTTTTTTCAATTCCCAAAGAATATTCACATGAACCATTTACCTTTGTGACTAGAAAAACTAGATAACTGCAGATATGTAACTTCATAAATAGTTTCTCACCAACTGGAGTATTTGAAAGCGCTCTGATTAACAGCATTCTGGCAAGTAAGAATCTTTTCAGTATGGCCTTAATTTATTATTGATACTTAACTACAGGTATTAATTGTAAAAAAAGTCTGTATGAATAATTGATATCTTGATTAAAAAAAACAACAGTCATATGTTTCCACTGTGCAGTTTATTCAGTTTCAAATTAGAAAAAAATACTAAGTATTTGACAATTCACATGCATAAACTCAAACATTACAGCCCAAAAAAGTACTGATTTCTTTCAGTCTTGTATTAAGGCGTTCAGGAATTTCATCTAGGCAGACAAATATCTGGATTTAAAAAAAAAAAAAAAAAAAAAAAAAGAACCAAAATGGAGAGACAAGCTAAATTCAGTTTTATTTCTGTTAACAAATATGATCAAAGTGAGTCCTGGTAGTATGCAGTTGCATTCTTCATCTCTTCAGTTGTATGTAGCTGATAGGAGTCAGAGTGATTGGGAAAGAAGAGTTATCTTCAGCAAGTTTTCTTCAACAGTGTCTTGATTTGGAGTGCTGAATAAGCCATTGCAATGTTATGTCTGCCAGGACAGATAAAACAAAATGAAAAACTCAACAGCCTGTTTGCAGAGTGTAAAGGGACAACAGAGCACCAGCAGGTTAATAGAAATAAAAACAAACAAACAACATCCAGAAACCACAGATCTTCACTCACACCTAATTAAAAATTCAGCACTTAAGACTCCAGGGTTCTGTTTTCTGTTGCTTTTTGTTTGTTTCTAAGTTATGTGCATTTTACACTCCTGAAATATGATGACTGACATCAAGTTCTCTAAACCACAGATGAAGAACTATTGGAAAAGCAAAGATTTAAGATGACCATAAAATGTACTGTAAAATCCAGACTGGAATGAAATGCATTGTGAGAACAAAGGCAGAAATACACGACCAGAAGAAAAGAGAAGGGCAAGCATCTGACAAGACATTAAGAAGCCATTTAGGTAGATTGTAGGAGTCCAAGGTCTCTGAAAGACACGGAACAGTGGATCAGAATTTGATAGCTGAAATTGGTCCCCCTCCTGACACAACCTCATGCACTGGGCTGAAAACTGCAGCAGTTTACAACCTGATTCATGAGCAGATTAGATGCTTTTGCCTCAAGGCAGTAACATCTGTCAGGGAAGAAGGAAGAGTGTCAGGGGGCAGCAACAACTGTAGCCCTCAAATTTAAATTTGTTGTCGCATCTGTGCAAAGTTCAAGACATCACTCCAGGAATATCCTGGCAGACCAGCTTAGGCACGGAGATTGCAGACAACAGCATCCCACAGTATCCAAAGCTAGTAACTATATCCTTATCTTCCACAGTCTCTCAGGACCCAGAAGCTGGCAGCCTTACACCTACGCCCCTTGATGATACCCGTTAGTTAGGTTGCAGTTTGCACTGAAAAATGACTCTCTCGTTCAACTGCATTGACATCAATCAAAAATGCAGACAAAGAGGACAGCTCCCACTCTTCTCCTTAACAGCCTAGTAGTTTCATCACTTTAATAAGCTAAATATATTTTCATTACAGTTTTTTCATCATCGATATTTGCCAGTCCTTTGATCTCCCCAGGTTCTTGCTCTTGCTTTCAGTTTCTCCAGGTGTTCTTCAGAATATGGCACAGGAACGAACACGGTGCTCCCATAATGCTCACACAGTTCTAAACACACAACACACACTATCTAGACCCATTTGTTATTCCTTCGTGCACATATTCAGGAACCAGGTCAGCCTTTCTAAGCACAGTGTTACTCTGGAAGATACTTGACTGATTCTCAACCAGGACTTGAGTACTTTTCATGTCTACTCTCAATACTACCACAAGTAGGTGATCTACACTGCTCTATATCAGTGCTGCTTTTCATTATTTTCTAATTTGCAAATTCTAGCACACGTTTTACTGCATGCTTTTTTACTCCCGGACATTCATAGAGATGAGCTAGGATTAAAACCTACTTTCTCCAGGATCCTTCCAGAAATGATGCTGATTGTTACACTGTCTAATTACAATACCACTTTGACATCCTCCACTGCAGCCTTGCTGGTCTGATGAGGATCAAACACCACATTTAGAAAACCTGACAGCTAAGATGGTACTTATGTTGTTGGGGAATATATCTGAGTTTTGAACAAACCAGTTCTTACTTACAGAGCCATGCAATTTCTGAAGCCAACCAGCTTCCGGAGTCCTTCACCAGCAGTCTTCAAACTTCTTTCCATGTATTCTACTTTCTCCATTTCAGTGCTAGGTCAGGCCTGTGTCCACCTCAATCTGCCCCTCACTTATACAGATAGTCTGGCTATGCAGTCTTCCTCAGTCTTTATATCCCTAAGTCTATCAGTGCATTCCGTGTCCTTCCTTTACTCAGAAACAATGGCTGCATGCCAAGCTGCAGCAAAACTAGATCTGGTCCCCTTCAAACAAACTTACCCAAACCCTGTACACCATTTCCAAGAGAATATATGAGTGTCCTGCCTGACACCGCCAAACAAGTTTCTAACAAGCACACAGTTGAAATCTTCCCAACTCTCTGAAGCCCAGGTGTCATAGCAGTCTCCTCACTACCTCCACTACCTGTTTCTCCCTGCCTGTGATGAAAATTTTCCCTGCTCCTGGGAGAAACTGGCTTTCCTCCCATTTCCACTCCCACTGTCTCTCACTCAGCTGAGCCCTACGGAGCTGCATAACTCTACTGACAAGCCTGGTTTCCTCAAGAAGCAGCTATAAATATCTACCCAGGCTGCATCCCTCCCAACCAGCACCACCTGTCTTAGCAGTGTGCGAGGAAGAAGGGTGGCACAGAGGCAGCATGTCCCCAGCCACGTGCTGCTGCTGGCACCACTGCTTCACCCTGCTGGCAGCACTGGCTTGGCCCACCTTCCCTCCTGCTCACCTCAAGGGCTCTGAGGAGCTCAGCTTTCTCAATGGGGTACCCAGGGAAGGGAAGGGGAGAGCATGAGAGAGGAAAGAGACAGGGAAATGGAGGGAAAAAAAAAAAAAAAAGAAAGAGAGAGATGGGCAAAAAGAAAAGGCTAAATGGGAGACAACTTCATGAGGCATTGTTTACAAGTCCTCACAGATTTTGGATATATTCAGGGTGTCTCCAGTAGGACAAAAGCACTAGTGACATGCATGTAAGACCTGATTACAAAGTAAAATCACGAATAGGAACGCTTATCAAAATTTATTAAACGTCACCTAATAACTGGAAGGCCTTCATACCCAGTTACTATTTTTTTTGCAAAAGTAACATGTTTTTTTGTGAAGGATTCGGGTAGTCTCATTTTTAGACACACTTTTCCAAGGCCCCTGCCAAACTAATTTTATAACTTCTTGTGGAACTGAAGTCACTCTAGAAGTGATTTTTAAATTATACATAATTCTGTATTAAAAGCAATTCTATTGAAGGAATACTATTTGAAGCAAAATCTTTCAAAGTAATTTGAGATTTTCAGTTATATGATGGAGCTAGATATTCAAATCTCATTAATGTTTTAAAACATCTGATCCAAAGTATACACTGATGATCCCATAAGAAAAGGAAGCTTACCGATGTTATCCTTCTCTTTACAGGAAATAGAATAGCAACAGATTTCTCTGTCTTGAATAGCTGAAAGGTTTCTACAGAGCAACAACAAAAAAAAACATTACATGGTGTTATAACTTCACAAAAACTGACAGAAGAAATTGCCATTAAATTACATATTTCCTGCTTTTTATTCAGTGAGTTAAATTCTATCCTCAGATACTCATTTTTAAAATACGCTATGACATGAAAAAGGCTTTTTAAATTAAAGATTTTAAGGTTATAAAGTCATTTCAAACATTCGAATTTCTCACTAAGTCAATATAATAGTGAATAACAAAAAAGCAGAAATCCATAAGCTGACAATAAAATTCTGTACTGGCAACTGAATAACAGGACTTTGTCTTAGCATTCACCTTTTACTCTCTTAAATTAGAATTCAGTGTTTTTAGATCTATTAAATCTTGCAGTCAAACAACAGTATTCAGCATTAATATTCAACAAGCTTATTATATCATACACAAAGATACCAGATACAATTCCTACTTGAAAGGATACTTCTACAGTTAGGAAGACGCGGCTTCTTAATTTACTTGTTTCGTTGCAAGAATTTCCTTATTCCGCCTCAGCATTTTTGAACACTTTGCTATTTTTCATTTGTTTATCCTCACACAAGTCATAGAAACATGCAAGAAACAGATGATGCTCCTAGAACAGATGGGAAGTAGAAGCACTGAGAAGGGAAGTCAAGCTTTGCAGAAAAGACTTGGGAGACCTGATGGACACCAAGTTGGACAAGAGCCAGCAGTGCGCCCTTGCCACAAAGAAGGCCAATGGTATCATACGCTGTATTAGGAGTGTTGCCAGCAGGTCAGGGAAGGTGATCCCTTTCCTCTACTCAGCCCTGGTGAGGCCAAACCTGGAGTACTGTGTCCAGTTCCAGGCTCCCCGGTACAAGAGAGACACAGACATATAGGAGAAGGTCCAACAAATGGCCATGAAGATGATTTAGGGACTGGAGCATCTCTCCTGTGAGGAAAGGCTGAGAGAGCATTGGCCATTCACCCTGAAGACAAGGCTCAAGGGGGTATCTTACCAATGTGTACAAATATCTGAAGGGAAGCTATAAATAATATGAAGTGGTGCCTAGTGACAGTACAAGTCAATGGGCACAAACTGAAGCACAAGAGGTTCTGTGTGAACATCAGGAAACACGGTTTTGCTGTAAGAGTAACTGAGCACTGGAGCAGGTTGCCCAGAGAGGCTGCATAGTCTCCCTCCTTGGAGATAACTCAAAAGCCATCTGGACGTGATCCTGGATAACAGGCACTAGGTGGCCCTGCTTGCTTAAGCAGAGGGCTTGGATCAGATGATTTCCAGAGGTCCCTTCCAACCTTTATGTGATTCTGTGATTCCTAAACCTCAGTTTAGTTGCTTGGCCTTTGGACCATCCTTCTACACTACAAGCTTCACTTCACTTCCTACTGATTAAAATGATGTGATCTGAGATACAGAAACCTGTTCTGCAAAGTTATTGCTATACCACCCATTTTTACAAAATTGTGTATTTCATTTAAAATTACCCTTATAATGCAACAGTTTAAGTTAGTTTCAGTTATACATAAATATATGCTTTTGGATACATGCCAAAAATATCCAAATTGCTTAGATTTACAGACAATAGTTTAAAAGGTTCTGTTGTAACGCCATTCAAGCACTAAACTGCCACTACAAAGTACTCAGAGAAGTGTAAGTGAGCCTATTACTATCTACCAGTTTTATCTTCAGTGATGGGAAAACAGGATTATCTGGAACAACTTTACACAACCGAAATAATAATCAAGAGAAGTTCAAATCTCCTGCAGTCAGTTATCAGCCTAGATTGCTACTTCAACTTCCAGCAGAACTCAAAGTGGAGCATCTGAGAATGTAAAATAGAATCTGTTATAGACAGCTATTGCCATAGACTACCAATGACTTTCTCTTACATACCGCATTTCGCAGCATTTCAGCTTTCTACACAGCCCAGATACTTACAATTTCTCAATTAACTGCTTTTCATCCAGTGCACCTGGGAGGTCTCTTTTATTTCCAAGGACTAACACCTGAAAGAAATAATTCATATTTATGTTAATCCAGGGGCAGTAGAAGTTTATTTTTGTCTTTAGCCACCTGCTGGCATTATTTTGGATCTCACAAACAAGTATTCAGAATGCAGTAACTGACATATTCAAAACGACCAATGTTTGTGTGAGCAGCCTGGTAATGCCCCTTCCAGTCAGGGTCTGGTGCTGGGTACACACCCTTTGAAAACTGAACCTGTCTAATTGTCTCTGAGTATATCAGTATCAGAAGTTCCCTATGTGCATCCCATTAGCATGAAACTAAACTTGTAAGGGAGCATGCACCAGTGCACTCAAGCCACCAATGGTAATTCAATCCACAGGGCCAGGCTGTTGTTCATCAGAAGTAAGGCCCCAGGAGAACAAGCTGGGTCTTCAAGACCACGATTCTCTCCACAGTTCTGCTTCCCTGCTTAATGTAGGTGAACCAAGGCACCCAAACTACAACCCACACAAACAGCAGCTAAATGACTGATTCCTTTCCCTCCCCACTTTGAGCAACCATGGTTAAAAAATCAGAGGGCAGCCATTAAGAATTAAGTCTGAGAAATGCAGTAAATCTACTCAAGAGTTGCTGGGACATAAATTTCCTATACAATACACAATACTTAAGACCTCAAGTATAAATTAAGGTCAGATGAATGGTTTGATCACATTCTAAGATAAAGTAAGCAACAAAGGCTTTTCTAATCATGGTTGCATTATTGTTTTCCAGATGCGTTCCAACTCCAAGTCAAAGTCAGGATTGTTCCATTATTTTCCATGCAATTGGAACACAAAAAAACTCATTACTTGCACTCTCAGATTAAAAAAGGTACCTTAAAATCTATAGCGCCAAAGTCTAAATAAAATAAATTGAAGGAAGTTCAAACTAGCTACTACCTATCAAATAAAAATAAGTAAAAATTCATTACTGCACCTTGAAAATTACTGTGATGGTCAGGCTGGGCAAATGAAATATGGTATAATACCATATAAAAGCAAAGAAGCTTAATTAAATACTTCTGAAGATATTAGAGACCTACCCTGTCAAGGAAGGGGCAGTGAGAAGTAAATCAGAATGTGCAGATAGTAAAATAGAAAGACAATGTCACTGCCCATGACTGGTCTGACAGTACATTTCCATAGGATTTGTTCAATATGTAATTAACATATAAAAATGCAATAATAATAGCAAAACTTATAATAAGGATGGAGAATCAGTGATTGCATTTGCCTCATTTTATTTTCACAGTGATTTGATGGGGACTCTGTTGACTTTCTGTCTACTCATCTGCAGCTGACTTCAAGCATTTTCACTGGCTGAGTATCCAAATACTTGCTCACATAAATGGGCCAAACATGATCCATAAAGTCATCCATAACTTCTCCCTGATTTTTATGTAGCATTACTTGTTCTTATGATCAAAGATAAAAACTCATTTGGTGATGCCAGCATCAAAGATCAACACTTATCAGATTGACTCATACCAGGTCTCAAATGGCAGATTACATTTAACTTAACATTAGTCCCCAACTTTGTAATTCCTGACTAGAATTTCAGCAGGACATACTATTCTTTGACACCTTGAGAACCAAAGTATTTTTGTATGATTTTAAATTTGAAAAAGCTACAAAGAAAAAGAAGTCAAGAGAAAAAGTCAAGTTCCTCCACAACCTCTGGAAGCAGAGGTGCCTACTTACTATTAGCATCTGCTAACCTTCAGTAAGACAAATCTCAGAAGTCTTAAGATACTGCCACAAACATATCTAGGTCAGTGGTTTATACCCAGCCAACAAGGGGACTGGCTGGAAATAATTATTATCTGATAATGCCACATGTGAAAATGAATTTGTTCCAAATCTGTTCTGACCTTTAGACTAGAAAATGTACAAACACACTGCAGCACTGATAAGATGCTGAGTCGTGTGAAAAATGTTACTTTTTTTTAAGATAGTTTGGTGCATTAAAGCTGCATTACACTTACACTAGTATTTTCAAGAGTCCAAGAGAATCCATTCACGAGGATTTAAGACTACACAGTCTACATTCAGGTAAGAACCAGCAAAATCAAAATACTTACTGGAATTCCATGCAATTGTGGCTTATCTATCAAACTGTGTAGCTCATTCTTTGAAGCTTCTACTTTTTCTAAGTCTGCTGCATCCACCATGTAACTGCAATAGGAAAATAGTTATGATATTGTCCACTACATAAAGTTGCATTAAAACTTCTGAAATGTGACAAATGTGTTCACATTGACAACAGCATTGAACCTCTCCTAAACTGTATAAACCTTACATTTACTAACACAGGAAGACACAGAATTAAATATGGGCTGTGGGGAAAAATGGCCTGGAAAATGCAATTGCTGATATAACTGGAATGTGGGACGTAAAAAAAACATTCCTTATATTGTGCTGGTTCCTCTTACTGAATGGTTTGACAGATCTAAGCATCCTATTAAAGACTCTTCTAGAAGCAACTGTTTCTAGTGGAAGGATTTTTTGCAGTAGGAAAATCCAACGTCATCAAGATATTGAAGAGTAATAGGCAAATGGATGGAAAGAATGGACACTATTAAATATAATTGTATCTATATATAGTGCTAGGAAACAACAAGAATATTGCAAGCATAGGAAACAATTTTCTGCCAGCTGCATAATGTAATACCTTACATCCAGATGCCAGTGAAGTCAAAACAAGACATTTTAATATGGTAAGTTAAGTACCTCACTGTTACAATCCAAGTAGTTTTTTCTTGAATTCTGCTTTCTGCTGCTACAGCAATCAGGTTCTGAAAAGAACACTGCTGCATATCTTATGCTTACTCTTTGTTTTTGTATTATCACCAAGTTCAGCTAAGCATTTGGCCATAAAAGAAAAGTAGCATCATTAAGAAAGGGGTAAGTGAGATGGAAAAGAGGAAAAGCATATCTATATTAATAATATGTATTTTAAGTTATGTTTTATATAGGCATACACAAGAAAACTTACACAACTGCATTGACTCCTCTGCAATAGCGTTCCCACATGCTTCGAAACCTTGGTTGCCCTCCAATGTCCCATACCTGGAAAAGGTAAACACACACCAACCCCAAACTTTAACTACACAGCTCTAACAGCAGACAACTTAACAAAAGAACTCTTATAGCAGCATGCAGGTTGTATTTATACTGCCTACATTTAGGCAGTTCTTAAAGTAACTGTCCTCAGAGACTGGTCTTCTCAGCCCATTTTGGTCAACAGGCAAGTCAGTCCTGTGACCGCAACAGCTCCAAATGCTCACTTGGACACCTCTACCCTTTCCCTCTAACTGCAAGAGAAATGTAACTCATATAGGCAAGTGAATTCTGCAAATGCACAGTCTAAAACCCACAGAGAATAGCTTATTTGAATGCAAACAGTTATGGAGTAGCATTTTTTATGGGGCTAGGGAGACCAGAGACAAGAATACATCAAGCCTTCTGTGTAACAAAGGATACTGATAAAACACTTGGTCAGAGAGTAGAATGAATCCATGTAAAGGTCTATATATGCTAGGGAACTCCACTACCTCCACAGCTTTCCCATTTGTTTATTACATGTGCTTTAAAATACATGGTTTTGCTGATTAGAACCAAAAAGGAAACAGTAGTATAAGGTAGGGCTGAAGTGATTCATCCCTAAGGAAGGGAAGCTTAAATTCTTCTTGGGATTTTATAAACTCCAATTCTGCAAATGCATACACATGCTATTAGTGCTGGACAATCCCACTGAATTCCTTATCATCAAAGGGCTACCCCATCATTTTTCTGTAAAGGAAGAACTTATTCTGCTGTGCTTGCAAAAAAAAAAAAAAAAAATCAGTATTTTTGGTGGATGAGAATAAACAGCTTCAGAACTATTTCCAAGATCCAAAAAAAAAAAACAGGAAAAGGATCTAAATCACACAGACAAGGGCTGTATGATGATGCAGCTGTTGCAGCTACATCCAAAGACAGTTGTGTACAAGTGACACACTCTTTAAAACATTGATGGCTACCAAAAAATAAAAGGATTGGATTTGTTTCTATGTCAAGGGCAAAAATTCCTTATTTAATCCTATTTAACTATCAGAGCAGTATACTCAATACACCTAAACTAGGAGGCATATCCATTACAGCACAAACTGAATTTGGAAGTAGCATGCACAGAAGCAAAAAATTACGCCTTCTCAGTTTTCTTAAGAGTTGTTTTCATATTTATATTTCCTGAATACCAACATATTAAAGCTGCTGTTGGGTGTAAAGACTTGCACAAAACAGACTTAATATACCCTTGGGATAAGGACTTTTTCAACTAACATGGGCTGTATTTTTTTATTCCACAGTCCATAAATCATACATAAATATGTATGCATTTCTCCATCATTTTCAGCACCTTAGGTTCATATTTTGGAAAGAAATATTCCCCAAATCACCATTAAAATAATTCCATGATCGATATCTTACCATTTCTCCTAGCATAAAATTAGTATACTACTTAAATGTAGATTGCCTTTGATCCCCTTTATAAGATTAAGAATTTTACACATTAAAGAGAGTTGAGTGAAATTCTGAACATGAACTGGGTATCAATTATTATCTTCACTGACATTTGAGGTGCTGTTTCAGAAGTCTTAATAAAATACACCTTTTATTTTAAAGCATGAAAAAGACGACTACACAGTTCAATATTATAGTTAGATGACAAATCTCACACCAACACTAATTATTCCAATAACTCATCAGGACCTTGAAACTATCAGTAGCCATCTGGTGCACATCTGTGTGTCTGGAGAAGGAAACCGTATTATTTTCTTTGTAGATCAGAGAGGAAAGAAGGGGGAAAGAGGACAGGGCAGGCCAGTAGTAGGATGAGATTTTTGAAGGCTGATAGCCATTATTCCTGGTAGCCAGAAAAATCTACAAGATGATGTGGCCTGGACTAATCACAAAATAAGCTCTAGATAGCAAAATCCTGGGTTTGTCCTTGTTTGATAATATATTGCATCTATACTGTATTAAATTGCACTTTCTCATTAGGAGAAAGAGTCACCTTGAAGCAATGGGAAGATAAGTCATTTCCAGTCAGTTTCCCTAATAAGGCTTACAGCTATTCATTAAAGTACAACACGAAGGACACATGAGAGATTAGGTGTTTCTAATAGCACTTTGGAATCCATTTTATATCAATATATTAAGTTATAATTATGTTAAGTAAGGAAAGAAAATAAACTGATAAAAAATCCCTCTCCTCCTTGCTTATGAAATTAAAATAGTCCAAGTACTAACTTCCTAATAGTCTTTACTATACTGAATAGCCACTAACAGTGTTAGCTACTTTATTCCAAACACAAATCTCTGCCTCAAACCATTTTCATTGTAAATGACCAAATAGAGAATTGTATAACAATAAGGGGCACCCAAGAAGGAAAGGGGAGATGTGTTAGCATCACAGATGTTTTCATGCATGAGCCCTGCGTGTTTTGTACATCACTTATTTTGTACCCCAGCATTTAATACACACGTAAAATATTCTGTGTGTGAACTTGGAGAGGTGGGAGACTAGATCTTAACAGAATATCAAGTAAGCTGTAAAAAAAAAAGTTAATTTTGTCTACATGATTTTTAAGAGACCGGATTTCAAATTGCTCCTGTGGCTTTTGTTGGGCCCTCAGGAATCTAATTTTCACAATATTTAATAGGTAGCTTTATCCTTAGACCAGCTGATGTTAAGAATCAGACAATACCTACAGAATGACCGAACAAAGCAGAGAAAGAGTTTATTTGATATCCAGTGCTATTGCCTCAGAGAAGATCAAAATCTCAAGGAGTTGCTGTTTAGGCTAAATCTCAGAGGCACACACACCTTAGTCCTACCGCATTTTATAAATCGCTATTTTATCTGTTTCTGTCTACTCCTGTGGAATAGTAATTCTTACCATGCTTGCAGATCTGTGCTCCCATACCGTAATGCAATGTTTTATTTTGTAAACGAGATTAATCCCTGCACGTTGGAATCATCATTTACCATAGTGCTTATGCTTACCTGTTCAGTCAAATTCTTCTCAAACAAGAATCTCTCTGGGTATGTCTCGTTCAGCTTCCATACTTCATATGGCTATAAGGCTCCCTCCTAAGACTGCAGCCACCAGCTATGTTTAAGGAACAAACCTTTTCCTTTTGCAGAGGTGTATCATGCCAGCTGAGCAAAAATGCAGTTGTGGCATACGTTCAAAGGTTTGCAAAAGCTTTCAGGGACAGCAAGCCTCATTAACACTCTAGTTGTGCTTCTTTTAATTAGCTTTTATTGTGGGAGGGTTTGACAGTTAATGAGAAAGTTGTAGGAAGGGAGAAGTAGTATTTTCTAGATGACAGTTTTTCAGGGCTTTTGTTTTTCAGACATGTTGGATGGGATTTATCTTCTGATAGAGATGTGTACCATGACACATTTGTGTTTGTATGTCGATGCATGGGCTCAGTACCCAAGATCTCACTCTGGTCTGACAGCTGTTCAGCTGACCCAAAGCAATGTCTTCTTTAGGATGACAGCACTATGCCCTGGGGTTGTCGGTACCGACTAGAGCTCCTCTCACTATTAAAGGAGCTTAACCCTCAGGCAGGCAGAAAGCTGTTTACATTCAAGCATCTTAATTTGCAAGCTGAAACTGACTCTACAAGCACCTGAATGCAGAAATGTATCTTTCTAGTTGGACGTACTCAGACAGCATCAGCCAAAAAACCTAACCCGAACAAATAGGTTACAGGATTCTAAACACAGAAAAATATTTGGGCAGAATAAGGTAGCACCAGCAACACCTGACAACATGTTGTACACAGACACATCCATGTATATTGACACGTGACTTAAGAGCTCACACATACACAGCAAGCACACAGCATTCAAAGACAACGCAATGTGAAAGGACAAGGAGCAACCGGAAAGCACTGGATTTATTTCCTGCAACTTCAGCCACCTAAAATGTAGGCATCTAACCCAAGTTAATAGCATCTTCCTGGGATTACAGAGGGAGCCCTGAGGGCACCTAAAGCAGAAAATGATGGCATCTGTCTTACCTATCTCCCCTGTCAGTTGAGCCATTCTTGCAAAGCACCCACTGCTTTCCTCTGAGTTTAAACAACTGGCTCAGGCTGGCTTCCACCTTATTACCTGGCTAGGGCTAAGGGAGACAAACCCTGAATAGTCACCTCCTCTACACTGTATTCTTCCTCCAGTAACGTTAACCTTTCTCATCTAATAAGTGGGAAGAATACAAAGAGTTACACAAACAACCTTAAACTTTTAAATAAAAAAGCCATGTGGCTACATTTTCTGCAAGCAATACTTCCCCAAACACTGTATTCCTTGAAATCAGTCTTGCTCTGTCAAAGAACCCTGTTGACACCCCTGACTGGTGATAAAGCCCCCCCCAGAAAAAAGCCCTGAAGATCTGAAACATTTTTACAATTAATATTTTATTTTAGTCACGTTGGGCAGAAAAAAAATACTATGTGAACATTTCACACAGTTTATAATTATTTAAATTAATCATAATACTTTCACTGAAGAACTGGAAACAAACTTATATTTGCAACACAAAATGGCTGAGCAACTTCAACTCCTGAAAAGGATTATAAGCAAGACACAAAAGCAAAGTCTGTTCCCAGCAACCATTTTCTGATTCTAGTACTGCTTACATCTGCGCTGTGTCTGAGGGCAGGATAGCACCAGGGAGCCCAGATTTAGAGATAAGATCCTTAACCAGGATGTAACATACCCCTAAATCCAAGGAGCCAATCCCTCCTAGCCTCAATATTGTGTCTTCTCTCAAGAAGAAAGCCCCGAAGTTGGGTGATCATGTGCAATCCTTTGCATACACTTTTCACATGATCATGTATCCAGACATCAAAATCCAAGAGATTCTGGTGAAGGTTGGCACATAGCAGTTGTAAGCTGTAAGGAGAACTTGCATTTGGAAGACTGACAGCAAGGAGACCAGAGGCAAGGACATTGCTAGCTCAGAAGGGCTGATCAATAGCTCCTGTAGTGATTAGTAATTTTGCTTGTCCTTGAAGAACATGTAACCATGAAAGCAAAATGAGTATTTGCTCAACAGCAGAAGCTAGTGGGATGCACAACAGTCTGTATGCTGGGAAAACATACTCCAATATTGTTAGACAGACAACCAAAGGACATTCTCCCATGTCAGATTTAACCCCCAGAGCAGCTGCCTGGCACTCTCCTCACGTGTCCCCTCTTGCCCTCTACTTCTCAGGTCTGAGCAATCCTGACAGATTCTTGGCATTTATCAATGAGACAAAGCTGCTGAGGAGAGAGCTAATCAGAGGCAACATTTATGGTCCCCTGGTGTCCCAGCAGGATGTTCGAATAGGACATACGTTTAAATAAGTTGCAGATAACTTCAAGCTGGGAAGGGATACGAAGAGAAGATCAGAATCCTAAATTATCTGGACCGATTAGAGGGACTGTCTGAAATAAAAGTGCTGAAATTTAACAAGCACAAGTTCAAAATGCCATATTCGGACAGAGGGAACCAAATGCACTGATACAAAATAGATAACCAGGGGGAGACAGAGGAAGAAAAGCTCTTGAGCAGTTCACTTAGTATGAACTGTCTTCAGTGCTGCAGATCTTAAACCAGCATGTTGTAGCAGAAGCAATTTATGTACAACTTTGGGAATATTTACTGCCCTATCCTCAGAGCCAGTGAGGCTCCTGTACTGGTTTTAACCACCAGTCTATAGAAAATATGTCAAATTTAAAAAATCAAGACCAGCTTGGTGGCCCCCCACACATACTGGTGCCTGGGGCTGTTCCTCTCCAGGTACAGACTTGGTGTTTCCCCTTGTTGAACCACATGAAGTTCCTGTCTGTTGAGATCTCTCTGAATGACGAACCCACCACCTGGTGAATCTACCACTCTGCTCAGTTTGGCAGCATCTGCAAACTCTGTCCCATCATCCAGATCCCTAATGAAGACATTAAACAGACTCCAGGATACATCACCAGCAACTGGACTTCCTGATGGGGTGACTTAGCAGGTAAGATATTTTTTATTGTTGCTGAATAGTAGGATGAAGCATTAAAAAGCAAGAAGAGTATGTTTCTCTGTGGATGTTTGGAAACATGGAAACAGTGCTGTTTAGAGGAGGAAGGAATGCAGCAATGAAAGAAGCTGGAGAGGAACACACAGAGCTGGGATTCTCCTCCTCCTTCTCAGTTGTATTCAAGCAAACAGCAAGAAGCGAGAAGCTTGGCTTTGCCCTCCAGCTCATTTGCCTGCACTTGCCCAGGCTGCAGCTCCCATGGAAGGACGCTGGCCTCTAGTGGTGACAGCTGGAGTGGCTGCAGCCCAACCTCTGCAGCTCCAGTTCTCTCCAGCCTGCAAATAGTCAGTGGGGTTGCAGAAATTGGCTGGTGGCGGGATTTTAAGACGGTAAGCTTAAAACAAAGTGAAACAGCAAGGAAAAGAAGTTGCTCTTTTGCCTGTGTGTACACATTTCTTGTGTTGCTTTACCTCTTTTTCATATCTGAGATTATTCTAAGACAACCACTATGAGAATCAAAGGTTTATGAGTTGGAGCTTCACAATCCTCTAAAGCAACAACTAATGATGCACACCTTCCGAGGCTCTCAAAATTTGGTATGTCAAAAGAAATGTTTTAGCTACTCTCTAGCTTATTGAACAATAAATCTCACAAAACCAGAAGTACAACTGATACTGAGCTAATCCAGAAATAGAGCAATCCCACAAAATCAAATTACTTAGCAAATGACAAAACTTCTTTGGAATTAAACCCGCAAATTACTTCTGTCATGGAAATTTTGTTAGGAAAAAAAAAAAAAAAAAAGTGATAGCTATTAATTTCATTATGAACTTCATCAAAATACTTTTAAGAGATCCCTAAATTGCAGTACATCAGGTATTTTGATGCTGGAAATCATCCTGTAATTTAATACCTCAATCGCAGCCACAAAATCTATAAAGCCTCTTGCTTGGATTCCAAATGGTGTGGTAAAATCTTTTCTCTTTTCCTCACCTGCTTTTTGGTAATTGTAGGTGACAGGTTTTATGAAATACACTGATACACTGAATTTATGAAATTGATAAGCTGAAGTTTGATAATACACGGTTACAGCTAACAGCTTTACAATTCCGATCACGCTCAACCACACAAGCCACATTAAAGACCAAATGAAACTGGCACTCTTCTACTCTTTAGACCTGCTTAAATCAGTGTTTTTCTTTCAGCATGGTTCAGATAAATACTATTATACACAGGTATGTCAGTGGCCATACTTTTACACTCTAGGATTACAGAATTACTAAATATGAGAATAAATCCGCTGACTTCTGGAAAAGACTGCCAAAATACTAAGAAAGTAGACTGCAGGGTCCTTAGTTTTTGCTGTCTTCTGGAATTGTATGGAATCTAGAGATAGAACTGTACCCAGGAAACCAGACGATGATGTTGCGCTAGCATAGTATTTCCTTCTTAGTGGCCTGACTGAAAATATGGCAAAAAACAGATGAAGGATTAGTATCACCTACTTGTTGGCTTTGTAGCTTTCTTTCCCTCAAGTGATCAATCTTAGCCTTCTAGAATAGCATTTTTTCCCTCAATGACTTTTTGACCCAGATAGCTCCTCAGCCTCATTCTTATATTAAGTTTAATTTATTCTGTCACACAGTGTCCCCTTAGACCTTCGAAAAAGGTTAGATGCAGGACCTTTCTGCTTAATATGAAAATTGCTCCTGACATGCTTGAAGGACTTTACAGGTTTAGTAAAATAATGCTTTATCCAAGAATTCTAATAGCAGCTGATAGCTGGCTATCATACTATTTCTATGCTTGAGAAAAATAACCTGCTTTGTTGTGAAAGGTTAAATAAAATTCCACTCAAATTCCTCGCTAACTATGCTGCAAATAGTTCATTGAAGGATGAGCAAGAGGCATCCCTCTCAGCATTCTCCAATCAGCTTATCATCAAACAATGTCATCTCTTCTCACAGTAAAGTAATTTTGGAAACTTTATCTAGCAAATAGATGGTAAGATTTTAACAGTTTATTTAAATGCGGGGATATTGACTTTTAAATATTTCTTGACAGGCTTTCAAGGAAATAAGCATCTATGTATCAGCCATATTCCCCCCAAATGCTTATTTTCACTATACACTGCTGTAGCAGAGAGACCACTAGAATTTGTTGGGATACGTTATTTTCCATGCATATTGGTTTCCAAACTTAGTGCTGTTTTCAAATCTAGTAAACTTACTAATAATGTTAGTATTATCCGCTTATTCTTACCAAATAGACTGTAAAACTTTTCATATAACATGGTTTTTGAGAACAAAGTGCAGAACAAGGCATTTTTACACAGAAACCCACACACCTCGTCCCTGCATGAAGCTGACGTTGATATCATCTTTGTAAACAGTTCCACTACAAACTTTCCTTGCCTATTTGAACCATCCTAATTCAAAACACACTTTTTATTTTGAGGACTCTGTTTACTTGTAAAATACTTTTGTTTGTCTAGTTGAATGAACCATCAACCGCTTTCTCCTTTTCTTCCATGTCTGACAATTCGGTAGCAGTACCAGTACAGCACTCCAACTGTCCTGTTTTCTATACATAAATATTAAATCATGGCTTATTGTTTCTAGTCAAAAGACATAAAACAGGAGAACTGAAAGGCAATTCACACTCTTATAGATTATTTATCCTATCCATAATCTCTTATGATTATTTATCGTGGAATGAGGTAACTTTTTTATTGACTGTGGCATCCACAGACTTCTTTCATCAGTCTTGTGGCAAGGCAGATGCAATGAGAATTATATAAACTGGATATTTAGGAATAAATAAAATAGAGAGTATCCTCTCCCGGATAAATTGGGCAGCACAGCCAATCTGGCAAATTAACAGATGGTTGCAGGACTGTTGCCACAGACAGGGGTTTGGCTACTTAGACTTATTAGACTTATTCACTCCTAATAAGTGAAAAGACAGTTTGACTACTTGAACAGATGCAAACAGCTTTGGCTTGTGAGCCTGCTGCTTCGTAACACAGTACTAATCAGAATTATGTCACTGGTTTAGTTCTCCTACACATCTACCACTGACTTTTAAGAAGCCAAGAATGCATGGGATGGCCTTAGGATTCATATACACCTGCAAGGCAGTACCGTTGATGTTCTAAATGCACTATCTTGAGTTACTATCCCAGCTAGTGCACATGTTCATTTTTGCATAATATGTAGAATCTTTGAGGAGAAAATCTATACCATTACTGCATCAATCCAACTGCTCTGGTACTGGTGGCTATTGACTTCATAAATTCTCTTTCATAACTAATATGAAAAATGAATTAATCATGAGGATTAGAAAAGCTTAAAACTATTCACAGTTTGTAAATCCTAACAACATAGCATTAAACTTTTATTTAAAAAAATATTGCCACATTTTTCCAAACCCACAGTCAGCCTATGTGTGCATACTGAGCACATAATTCTGGTAGCCCCAGAGCCACATGCTGCGTTAGCTGTACTTAAAAGTTTGTAGCTATCAGGGTAGAAGGATGAAAAGCTTAATTTTAACTTAAGGAAAACACATTTTTTCTTAGAAGTGGAAGGACTGCTTTCTTCCTGTCCACATTCAAAGCTGTAAATATGCAATCTTGCAACTAAGTCGATCTGTCTAAGCTGCCCTCAAAATGCATGTGCCTGTACCCTGCTTTCCTACATTGGGGTGGCACCACCAATCATTCAATTGTTTGGGGAACCACATTACTTCAGTAATTTGACCACGTATAAACTAGTATGGTTGTTTTTTCTTTTCTTTTCTTTTCTTTTAAAGAGGCTGCATCCAGCTAGATCAATTGGCTGTTCTGTTTACTGCTTTCCCATGTAATAATTAGTGTGGTAGGAAAGGGGTGCTAGGGTACATGGCCAGGCTTAAAGTGGAATGTAAAGCCTCTTGTCATGATCTACTTAAATTGACTGTAAAATCTGACCTTTAGTCTCCACCATCCTCACCTGATTCCCTCTTAGGTTTCCCAGAAGGGAAATCTCATTTGTCCCCCGTGTGAGGAACATCATTGGGAGGTTTAGAAGTGCTACCACAGGCAGAAAAGCAGGTGTGATAAAAGGTTATTTTGTGACTTTTTGGAAAAAGGGGTTGATTTCACCTCACTCTACATTAAGAATTCTGTTTGGAAAGCAGAATTTGGAGCCAATTTTTAAAATATGCAGTTCTGATTTTGATTTAAAAGACATTCTCTTGTAGAGAAGATAAACAGGAATGTGCCACACTACTGTTATGTTCAGGTATGTTCCTTCTAGAGCAGAATTCAACACTTGCTCAGCAGTAGAGATGGCTGTTAAGACATTTAACAGAAGAATTCAAGACTAGAATTTTATTCTTTTTTTCATTCACTGACATCCACTCCTAGACATTTGCTGTTTCCTCTTGAATTGGTATGAGAAGGTACTTTGAGGAATTAGATGTTCATGGTTTGGCCTTTGTATATGCAATGGGATGAGGCACAAAGAAGCACACCAGTGGAAGAGGAGATCATGTTTGATGAGAAAACAATGACTGTAAAGACAGTGGAAAAACAGTATAGTCATTGGTCACAGCCAACACGAGTTCACAAAGAGAAAGCCATGTTTAACAAACATAATTTCCTTTTATGATAAGGTCACATACCTAGTTGACCAAGGGAAGCCATCTGACATAATCTTTCTGGAATTTAGCAAAGCTTTCCATACCGTTTCTCACAGTATCCTTCTAAACAAAATGTCCAGCACACAACTAGATAAATACATAATGTGATGGGTGAACAAGTGGCTGACATGTTGGGCTTAAAGGGTATTAAAAAATGGGGTTACATCAGGCTAGTGGCCAGTCATTGGTGGGGTTCCACAGGGCTCCATTTTAGGGCCAGTTCTCTTTAATGCTTTCATAAATTACCTGGATGCAGGACTAGAATGCATACTAATTAATTTTGCAGATTATAGTAAATTAGAAGGAACTGCTGACTCCCTCTAACGTAGGGAGGCCTTGCAAACTATTGACAAATTAAGAGATCTTAATAGGGAGATCTTGACAAATTAAGAGTGCTGGGCAGCCACCAACAATATGAAGTTGCACGTGGGACGACTCCACCCTGACTATACATACAGACAGGGGGGATAAGTGGCTGGAAAGCAGCCCCACAGAAAGGGACCTGCGGTTCTGGTTGACACTAAGTGGAATATTGGTCAACAGTGTGTCCTGGCAAGCCAAAAGGGCCACCCATATCCTGGGGTGCATCAAGCACAACATTGCTAGCTGGTTGAGGGAAATGACTGTCCCACTCTGCTTTGCGCTGGTGCAGCCTCACCTCAAGTACTGCATGCAGTTCTGGGTGTCAAAATATAAACAGGCCACTAGACAGTGTCCAAAGGAATGCTTCAAAGATAGTGATGGGTTTAGAGGGGACAACATATGAGGAGCGGCTGAGGTCCCTGGGTTTGCTCAGCCCAGAGCAGAGCAGGCTGAGGGGAGGCCTCATGGCGGCCTGCAGCTCCCTCACGAGGGGAGTGGAGGGGCAGGCGCTGAGCTCTGCTCTCTGGGGACAGCGACAGGACCCGAGGGAACAGCATGGAGCTGGGACAGGGGAGGGTCAGGCTGGGGGTTAGGGAAAGGTTCTGCACCCAGAGGTGGTCGGGCACTGGAACAGGCACCCCAGGGCAGTGGTCACAGCACCAAGCCTGCCAGAGCTCAAGAAGCGTTTGGAGAAAAAACATATGGTTTAATTTTTGAGTGATCCTGTGTGGAGCCAGGAGTTGGGCTCGACAATTCTTATGGGTCCCTTCCAACTCAGAACATTCTATGACTCTATGAAACTCCATAGCAAGGAAAAAGAGGAAACAGCTGTCCATCAGTCAGTATACCTTCTTACTGCAATAAAGTAGATGTTCCCGTAAATTGAGATTCCCCCTTACCAGCCTTCCCTTACTTGTAGTGTAAGCACTACTACAAGCAGAGATGGCCACAGATATGAACCACAAGAGATGACGGACAGCTTGGATGATCTTGTGTATACTGTGAACATAGGTGAAAAAGGGCCAAGACCAGAAGTTAAACTTCTTCATGGATGAAATTCTGTATATGTTTTTTCACTAGTTTCAAACACAGCATTCATAAGAATTAAAACAAAAAGCACAATGAAATAACATCTTCCATTTACAACTTACAGGAGAAACCAAAATGAAAAATCTTTTGAAGGTTTTCTCTCAAAATTTCAGAAGTTTCCTTCTTTCAATTCCTGCTGTGTATGCTTTTTGTGCTACAATATATTTTAGTAAAAATATGGTAAAGGAATAATCAACAGTATTTATTTTAAAACATTAAATTGGACATCATCTCTGCCATCACACATAAATTGGTTGTACAAAGTTACAGAAAAGGATTCCCTACGGAAAAAAAATTCTCCACTGAAGTTTTTGTGTTCTGTGATGACACGGTTTTTACTTCAATGAGTTTGGCTGCTCTGCATTGACTTTGCAGTGCTCATCACGAGTTTTTTTTTTAACTCACAAACACACCATCTATACTGAAGAAAAAAAAAAGTTTAGGTTTCTTTCAATCGTTTATCTTGCAGGAAATGCTTGAATTAAAATTGCTTCTGTGATTCTACTTCGTCTTCTTGCTTACCTGTTTTATGATAGAAGTAAGATCAGATTCTCTGCCAAAGGAGACTCTGATCACATACTTACCGTAATGATCATCCACAAAGTCGCAAAACTGAGCTTACAAGGCAATAATGATTCTCCTTCGATTTACTTTCATTCCATTTTATATTTTACTCCACGTTACCTTTAAGCTTTTCCAGTCTTTACTGTAGACCCAGTTTTAACATACTTACTATTATTTATTTTTGGTATTCTGCCAAAATTTCCTGGGAAATTAAAATCAGACCAAATCATTGGTAACGTTAAGAGTTCTTAATTCAGCCAAACCTGATGTGAATTTCAAGAGGTTATATGGGAAAGAGGCTTGGAGTGCTGAGAGGAAATATTAGGTGACATTAGACTTTCCATTTCAACAGATTTCAGAAGATGGGCTTATTAGGCACTTATACATGTGGTTGTAGAGACACCTAGTAATTATTCTACAATCTTATATCATAGAATTAGATACTCAGTTAAAATGTTCATCTGAAAGCCTTACAGTCATGAGGTTTTGAAAAAGCATACCAAGATACTAAGACCAGTAACAGAAAGTCACAGTATCTATATCCCTACAGTAATTTTAGATTTTGGATGATTATTTTCCTTCAGCTTGAACATATCCCAAGCAACAGAAATCATTTATCCCTTGTACCACCCTTTACCTGCTTATTGTTTAAAGTGAGTGGGTAGCCAGTTAACAACTGCTTATTTTCACATTATGGGTGTTTTCATAAAATCCTTGCTAGGTAGAGTCATACCAATCCAGAGGGAAAAGGACATATTTAGAACTAAGCAAGAAAGGAAAGAGAATGAAGGAAAAGAATGGAAAAGTCGAGGCAAAGAAAAAAATCCTACATTCTCTTCACCTAATTTTAGATGAAAGTTATGAATTTGATCTAAACTAATCAACCAGGCTTCCTTCATAATCAAGCAACAAGAGAGGGTGTTAATGCTAGTGATTTCTCTCTAGTTTGACACTTATGGCATGAATCACAACCAAACTGGTGGCATCTATACCTCTCTATAGGCCTAAGAGATGGTGCCCTGACAACTGACTCAGATTAGATGTTCTGTTTCTGGATAGCTAACACGATGTGAACTCAACTATACTCTCCGATTAAATGCATAGCTTAGGAGGAAAGTTGCTTCACATTACACTTAAGAGTTGTGGAAAGGGGGAGAGATTACAGAAGGAAGAGGCACCTCCAGGAGACAACTTGGCTCCCTCACTATCTCCAAATTTCATGACTCTTCTAACCCATCGGAGTGCCATTTTCTGCCTGGCATGGATATCATGAAATCAGATAGGTCAATGCAACACAGAAATATATGGTTATATGCTTTAAAAATATTTTTGAACTAGGAAAACAGGTAAATGGTCCTCTATCACCTTAAAAGAAAATTTCTAAACCTTTTCATTGCAAATTGTAATCACTCTCTTATAATTATCCATTCTGTATTAATGCAAACATGCACACCTACCTTTATGGTAACGTTTCCTTTTGTTATTTTCCTCATATTGAATCCTACTGTAGGAATCATATCTTCTGTGAACTGCCCTGACTAGAATACAAAAAAAATGGTTACATACATTATAAAACAATCCACACACAGCAGATACATCTCTCATTTGCAATCTAAAATTTTAATTTTACAACACTGTAAAACACCACATTAATTTTCTACAAGAACATCGGCCAGCACTTCAATTAATGCATTGTCACGCCAAGGAAAACCGTTCATTTCAGTCCCTTTAAATGATCTTTTATTCTCCTCAGTGACAGGGATCATCCCAGAAACCACGAGACTTCAGATAATTCCTCATTTGATCTTTGAGCAAACCAGAAAGCAGCATTGTCAAAATATGATGAAACTGACTATACTTGGGTCATTCCCTATAGTTTCTCACCACTATTACCAACAATTTAACATGAGATAAAACAAATGGTGAAGGAGTACTCACGTGGAGAAAACTCCATGCAGTCCCTTTCCTTCTGAGTAGGTGACAGCAGAAAAGACCCACTGTGGAAACTAAACGAATGCCACTGAGATGGAAAAATTCAAAGTACTAACTCGGCACACCATCAAACTTAACAAAGTGTTGAATGCCTGTCTCTACCTCCTTAGTTAAGAGAAGTATTTCTACGAGACAGGCATTTGTCAATACGACAATGGGAACATTACAAAATCTACCCAACTACAGAAGGTAGCTTTTGAGGAAAAAGGCGAAACTCATTTCTAAGAAGATAATTCATTATTCATTCTTCCTGTTCAAAATGCATCATTAGTGAAGTGTTGTGCCTCACCAGGAATGGTACATTAAGATATGAAGCAGGTTACTTAACAGTTCTTTCTATGCAGAGGTCCAGGCACTCTCTGCAACGCACGCAGTAGTCCTGGATTTCCAGTCACCCAGAAAGGAAGAGTGTGGTATCTGTATCTTCTATCTGCCCCATATGCCCCTCATCAAGCCACGTGACCTGCTTGATTTTTTTTTTTTTCATTTGTTTGTTTCTCCCCAAAGAAAATATGAGTATATGGACCTCACTCCAGCAGGGCCCTCCCATTCCAGAAGCAGATGATCAGAGCTTCAAGTGCACAACAGCAGCAACATGCCTCCAGTCGCACACCACCACCAGCTATCCCTAGTGCTGTTGCTGGCCTCTGTATTGTCCTGGTTTCAGTTAGGACATAAATGCATTCTGCAACTCTCTTCTTCACTGTTTGTGGCGGCGTGAGAATACAGTTTGTACCACAACTCTGTTTGTGTTTACAAACTAAGATTTTTTTTTAAATTTGAGACTTAAAAAGCTGTATAACCTTTGACAGCTATTTGCTCCTCTTGCATGATTTTGGGGCTTGGAATTAGATCCTTTGGGCAAGAAACAAGATCCATCAATTTCTTGTTCACTTTCACCTAGGGAAACCTCACTGCTAAATTCTGTACTATACATCTTCCCCATCTTTTGTTTCTGGAAGACTCTTTTTTCTTCTCTTTCCTTGGTTCAGTGACTTGTCAACAGCAGCAGCAAGGAAAACAGGGAAGACAAATGTACCTGCAGTTTCCTACTGATGCACACACCCAGCAGTGTCAGAAGTTTTTAATTGGATAGCATAAGACAAAGCCAATCAGTAACAATCTGCTGTAGCGGGTACTGGCCTGATTTGCTAGTACGCTGGGAATGTAGTATTGTTATTCAGGCACAGGAAAGCTTGGAAAACCAGACAGCCAGCTCAGGAGGCTATCATTTAGGCAAACTCATAGAAAGTCAGCATCCCATTTTGTTAGCGAATTATACACCATGAGTAATATGCTAAACTAGAAGACAAAAATCAAAACAAAAAGCAAGCATAATCCCCCAATAGTTTGGGGGATAGAATGAAACATATTAATGGCTCCTTTAATGGTCTTTATTATCCTAAAAATTTTCAGTTATGGTTAAACAGAACAAGCGACAAAGTGTTATGTTTACAATACTTTATTTTCTCCACAAAATGTAGAAAATTTGTACGCTGAATTTTTTGCTCATATTAGTCCACAAACTCAAACTCCAATTACTGCATTTTGTTTCAAGTGCTGTAAGCACCATAAAGTAAAAAGCAACTTCAATTTTGCTTGCTAAGGAAGTTTTACATGACAAATGGCCTATTTTTGTCAATATACAAGATGTGCAAACAATTTTATTGTTATACCTCATGTAAAAAAGAGATTACATCCTGACAAAAATGAAAATAACCAGTGCTACGAAGTTTGTAATGTCCTTTTTAAATGTTGATGAATAGTGAACTGACAATGAATACCGTCATTACTCCTTACTGTATCAAAAACAATGGGACAGATTCTACTTCATCACATGGTGCATATCCATAGTAAAATGCAGTGAAGTTATCCAAGATTTCCACTGGTAATGGAGGACTAAATACGGCTCAAACAGGGAGGAGACTGTCTCAAATCATGTTTATTCAGTGTTTGCATGAGAGGATCACTGAATACTATTCTAAAGTGAGAAAAATAATTATTTCCTATCATTTGTTTATACAACCCATTGCAGTTTGCATTTTAAGAATCCAGTTTTGTAATGGCTATTTTCATCTTGTCTCACACTAGCCACATAAATGCAAATGCGCACAGAGTTCCCTGTCTATTTTCCATCCTCTTATCAACTGGAATCAAGAGTACACTACTACCCATTGCCTCATGCAAAATTGTGTACTCCCAGATTCTCCAACTAGCCTTCTTTGGCAATTATCAGTGCACGTGATCTCCAAATCGAAAGATCCAAAAGCTACAAAAACAGTCATCTGTTTCACTCCTTGAGTCAGAAAACAGGGATGCCTTGCAGAATACTCTTAAGAGCGATGTATGCTGACAAAACCAGGCCTGCAGCAACAGGAGTGCTATCGAATTCACGTTAGCATGAGAGAGGCATGACATCATTGCACAGGTGGTGTAGCACAAATGAGTGTGCAAACATTAAATCTAACACTGCACACTACTGTTAGAGCACTAAGGTCTCTGGACTGCTGTGTTCTCCTCTGCTCCCTTTATGAAATCAATCCACGAGGAAATATCATTTATTAAGCCTTTTCTGCCTTCCCCAGCAAAGCCCGCTGTTGGGACATGAATGCTCCCTGTGGACTAGAGCATGGAGACCTACATGAGTGCCTAAAAATTAGCGACAAGTTTCAGAAAATTTTCTGTTTATTGATTGATATCCCTTAAAGCATATCTTCATTGCTAGCTGCACTCTCCCTACCCCATTCCTTTTTATCATTCTCTGCCTAAACTTCTTCATTCACAGTAATTCACAGTGTCCTTTCTTTCCTTTAATCCACAATCACATCTGAAAAGAAACAAATACCCTTTGCGAGTGTATTTGAAATTACATTGAGACAATACATTGTCTCAGTTTCCGTCACTGCAGGCCCTACCCCTCCCAGTCTGCTTCTGATTCTTGACCTAAGAGCTATTCAGGATGAGGACTGATGAGCATGTGGGAGCTCCTAAATCATAGCAGGTGAAGCTGCCATACACCTAACAGCAGTGGATCATCTCAGAGAAAAGGGTATCACTGATGAGCTTCCCAATTACTGCTAATCACAGTTAATGTATATTTGTCTGTGTTGGAAAGGAAAGCTTTGGGTGGAAAGGAAAGCTTTGGGATGTACCCAAATGCAGATGGGTGGGCAGCACAGCAAACAGGTAGGAGGAGGCTATTTCAGTGTGGTGACAAAATGGAAAGCACCACAGGAGACGTCAGTGCCAGAAACGAACAAGACAGCAAGGCCATTGTCACCAGAGGAGGGGAATGGCAGAATCGGACCTGAATGCTGGAAGGAGCTATCGAGGGATTGCGGGAGACGATATTTGATGCAGCTGATGGATGGGGAGAATTCAGTGAAAGGGAAGTTAAGGCCTTGGAGGAAGCACAATGTATCGCTAATTATTTGGCGATACACCGACACGAACTTTCAACGACGGGCAACAGGCCTTGGCCGGGGCTCTGTTTGCGATGGCGGCACTTTGCAGTCACGACACGGCAGGCATCTGCCTTCTGTCCCTTGCAGGATTTCACACATATGAAACCGGGGCAAAACCCTGCAGGCTACCAAAGGCCCACGGGGCTCCTGCCGGCCCCCACCCACAACCCCGGCTCCTGGGCACCCCACGCCATGAGGGGCGGCTCGGGCAAAGCCCCCCAACTTGTTGCGGGGGGCAAGAAGCTGTGGCCGAGCCCCGGGCACGCCGCCAGACCCCGTTCCCCTCCTCCGCCCCGCAGCCACCCCCGGCCCCGGGGCGCTGCCGCCTTCCAGCCGCCCCCCAACCCACCCCCAGCCCCCGCCGGGCCGCGGCCGCGTACCGCCAGCACGGTGAGCAGCGTGGTCTTGCCCGAGTACTGCAGCCCCACCAGGGTGAGCTCCATCTCCTCCTTCCAGAACAGCGAGCGCAGCCACTCCAGCAGCCGCGCCACCAGCGCCAGCATCCCGGCCAGCGCCCCCGACCTGCGGCAGGCGCCCAGCCCCAGCGGCACCGCCTCGCTGCTGGGCATGGGGGCGGCGGGCTCGGGACGGCGAGGAAAGGGGACCGGGGAGGCAAGCCGGAGCCTTCCCCGTGATGGCGGCGCCGCCGCCGCCCTTCTCCCGCGGCCACTTGCTGCAGCCAGGGGAGGGGTTTGGCCCGGCCAGGGGCGGGGGAGCCCCGCGAGGGACCCGGCGGGGAGGAGGCGGCGGCCGGGTGGGGTGGCGGGGACCGCCCGCAGCGGGGCGGCTCCGCCGTGAGATGGCGGCGGGGCGCGGGCGGACCCCGAGGGGTGAAGGAGGGGCCCGGGCGGGGATGGCCCCGGGGTCGTCACATCTCCTGTCACATCGCCTGTCATATAGTCTGACACATCGTCTGTCACCCCAGGGCATCAGTCGGCTCCAATGTGGGTGCCCCGTGGGACCTCACGGGCTGTGTCTGCCTGGCGCTGTGGCGTGGGGCACCGCAGGCCTCGGGAAGCAGCGGGGTGGCCCTGGGGTCGCTTAGCTGGTGGTGGGCAGGCTGGGCACAGCGAGGGCCCTGCGAGGTGAAACAACCGGTCTGTGGCTGGAGAGTGCTGTGAGGGGGCAGGACAGGGTGTCCCAGAGACCCCCAGTGTGGGCATGGAGCTGGGACCGGGACCCACCATCCCACAAATTGCAGCCATGCAGCACTTGTTTATAAGATTTGGAGGACTCAGTCTCCTTTGTGGGATCTGTTTTGTAGTTCCACCTCCCACGATGACAGTTCTCATAGCCCTCGTGCTTCCACTTCCCGCATAAAAGTCTTTTCCTAAATTGTTCTCTGCATGGGGACAGACTGGCAGTTCCAGGCTTAGCATGTTTTTATTTGGGTTCTTCTCTGACAACGTTTGGAGAGTCTCCCTTAACATGCTTCCCTGCCTCAACAGGAGATGCCTGTTATGGCTGTTTTGCGTAGCTGGCAGTGACAAGATATGCAGCATCACAAGGAGTTGTCTTTTGCCTGTACTAGGTAAGTGACATTTAGCATACTGTCTTGCCACACAGCATTAAATAAAGGCTTGTTTTCCCTAAAATTACAGAGGTAACACTTAACCCGGATCCATCTGCCAAGCTCAGAAGTTGTCATTTAAATTATACATGATACTCTAGGACGTTACAGTGCTGGGTATTGGTTGATGAACTTTTTTACAGATATAAGCAAAGCACTTCAAAAATGTAATATGGATATTTCTACCTTTGAGACATAGCAAATTCATCAAACCATTTAGAAATTCATTTTTCATGCCTATTTAAAAACAGAATTCGTCATTTTCCAAAATGCAGTAAAGCTCCCTGGTTATGTCCATCCAATAACTGGAAGCTGTTGTGACATTACTGTCAAGAGCAATTGATTCTGGGCTAGCTGTAAAGGTGAAAGATTGTTATGCTTCTTCATGCCCTGGTCATATATACAGTCAAAATGACTCATAATGTAATTCTGTGATTTTTTGATTTTTTTTGGTAGATATTTATTTATCCTTGTAAATTCAATTGAACATTTTCAGAAGAAAATAGGGTGCTGGAACTGGCCTTGCCACCCAACGTTAGTTCTAGAAAATTGTTTTTCATTGCTTCTCTTATTAAAGTCTGAAGGAAAGCAGATATTAACTAAGTGGCAAGTCCCAAACAAATAAGAGGAGGCTTTTTTATTTTTTTTTTTTTTCATTAGCATAAGGTGTTGCCCTTGATACTGATATGGTCCCTTTGTCTTAAAGCTATTTCCTAATTACTCTTGATTCCCCAGTTTTGGGGGCAAGGTTCTGGGCTAGAAAGACGGATCATTGGATCTGATATGACCATTCTTATGTCATTGGGAATTCGTATTTTTAATGCTAACATTATTTTCACAGCTTTTTATACTTATGAATAAACATAGTAAACTGGAGGTTGTGTGGCTCAGCAACTGAAACAATTGTTTGCTCATACCTAAGACCGACTCCAGTTAAGAGTTGTGTAATCTTATGTTTTTCTGAGTTTTGGAGTTTGCACTCAAGAGATGGGAGTTGCCCTAATTATTTGTGTTTCTTCTTACTGTGGTAGTTCACTGGTCTCAATCCTTAGTGCTAAGTATAGGGTGAAGTTAAAATGGGAAAGCATTAACCTCAATGATTCATAAATCTAAATGAACAATATGGGAAGTCATGGGAGGAGCTTACAGGCTGCCAACAAATATATAACTTCAATGACTTTTCTTAAATAGAGTTGTGTCCTAAGCAGAACAACTAGTGAATTTAGTTTCCTAAGGAGCTAAGAACCATAAACTCCTTCTTTTCTACAATAACTCCACTTTTCCTCTGTCTTCATGTCTCCACTGCTACCTTCTTGATCCACAGCTATGCATACACCCAAGACTAACTGCCTTCAGCAAACAGAATACAAAATGGCCAAGTTGTTTGCCAGATAGAATACTTGTAGTTCATTCAGTGGAGAAACTTGTTCATGTTCTTCTCCCATATCAACCACTACCTCTTTTGAAGTTTGTAGAAACATGACAGATTAAAGCTTCTGCCCATGGTAACTGAAGTTGTTCTTAGGGTTTAAAAAGCACTATGAAAATGGATGGTCAGGTAGCTGGTAAAGTTGTAGACAAAACAACTTCATAAGTCTCTTTTTCTTAGGTAAGAAATTAAGATAGAAAATGGTGTAGTTAATTTACAAGATGAAAAGCTTTGGTGTTTTTGGTTAAAGCTAGAATTTTAGATGCTGCTCTTAAAACTGGGGCAGTAGTGGTGTCTTCAGGCAATTTCAGAGCATGGTACAGCTCTCAAAGTTTTTTGAAAATTGGTGACACGATGGAAGGAAGGAACTTGATCAGGTCCAGCACTGAAGGAGCAGGTAACCAAAATCAGCTATTTTACTTGCTTCTTGGGAGCAGCAAAATGGTCATTCAATATATACATATATACATGACCAGGAGTCACAAATTAACTAGCTGATTGCCATTTACTCTAAATGTAAGCAGGGGGATCACTGGAGACATGAGTGGGAAAGTTGAGGTGGGAAATAGGCTATTCTTGTTGGATGGGTAAACAGATTTGGGGAAATAATTCATAGGCAAACCACTGTTCTTTTCTTTTCTGTTATGAATCTTGTTATTTTTAAAATCTTGTTTCAGCCAAGGCAGTTATTGATTTTTGAATGACTAGATGAAATGTTCCTGGCTGCATTCGAACTGAAAATATAAGAATTTCTCCCTCATCCACATCACCCAGCTGGCAATGTATGGACTAAAGACGGGCCATTTGTAAGGGTAGTTTCTGTGAATGAAGGGGTTCTGATTACTGCATGAGGGAATATTCACATAAAATAGAGCAGTCTATTTTTTCAAGAATTTTTCGATGATGAAGGAGTCCTTAAGGCCCATAGTCAAGCTTAAAGAAACTATATTACAGATACAGTAGCATATTCTGGAAATAAAAAATAAATAATAATAAAAAAAAAAACTATCATATCCTAGTAATAGGCCAGCAGAGTATAGGCAGGTAAATTTTAAGACACTAATTCAGCTTACACACCAACTGAAATCTGTTACAGCATTTAGAGGATTGCAATATATTAAAAAATCTTGGAGTATTTGTCCAAGTTCAAAGATCTGTAATATTGTTTTAAAATCTTTTATAATGTTCCTACTTTTGTGATAAACTATATGACAGTGAAAGGCAATTCTTTAGTTTACAGACTGTTTGATAATAGAATATTGTAAAAATATTGCTACCTTGCTACAATGAGCATCTCAAAGGGCATTTGTTCTTGTAGTTAAAAGCCTGAGCAGGGGCACAGAAGGCCACCATTTATTATCCCATGTGACTCTAGGCAAGCCACTTAATCTCTCTGGGAAACATTTAACCACTGATAAAATATTTCATTTTTCTGTCTTGTCTATTGAGATTTACACACTTTGGGAACAGTGTAGCTGTGTTATGGTGACATGTAGCACATAGGGTATTGAGACTTGGAAGTGCTCTGTCTCTGAAACAGTAATAAAGTAGATAACTCCATTGCAGAGACTCACTTGTGCTATAAAAAAAATTAGCAATAGATCTTATGTTTCAAATGATGATGATGCTATAAATATGTGGTCAGAAAAATTTGACCTGAACCAACACTACAGATCCAAACATTTGATCAATATAAGATGTTTGTGTCTCACATCTTTAGTTCTGACTACTTCCAAAGAGATCACATCTGATTGTCTGTAGCGTAAGCATGGGTATTAGTGACAGCTGTAGATCTTAATGAGAAGTCTTCAGATGAATGAAGTCTCTAGAGAGGAGAACGTGAGAAGTGATGTCTCACTCTGGTATTTTCAAGTTTGGCCTGATATACCAGATGTTTGGGAAAAAAAAAAAAAAAAAGAAAAAAAAAAGTAGAATAAACTATACATCTTTTCTGCTAACGAGGCACTGCATGGGTTAGGCACTGGTCTTCCCTTAGTAGGCAAGAGTCAAGCAGCTGCTTTGCTAAGGATAATGGAAAGGCTGTACTGAAGCTCTCAGTGAAAGCATTGTACTGCACCCGTTGGTGTTTATGTGCATCAGCCGTGCCCTCTACTGGCTGGAACCTCAGAGCCTCTGTAGTTAAGAGAGTAAATTATTAAGAGACATCTTAATAATTTTTCTCATACTCCAGTGAAGAAAGGAGTGAAGAAGCACTTAAGCATGGATTGTCACACTGACAGAGTAGGGCAGATTAAGGTTTTTAACTCAAGAACTCTTTAGTTTGGTTACCTAAGTTTGGTATATGCAGAATGAAAACTTAAACTACGCATTGGATTTACAGACAGCCTGTTTGTATATAATTAGTCCAGTGCCATTAATTACTAGTTGGGCCCAGCAGTGAGGTACTTCCTACTTTGTTGTGGCATGAACAATACTGTTATTACGGAACCACAGGGTTCCCTTAACCTCCCTTTTAAATGAGGGGTTATTAGGTCTCTGCCTCAGGAAACCATCACTTGACACTGGCAAGCTATCATCTTGTCTCAACCTGGTAGTAGCCTGGGGGAGCAGTATGCTCCAGAAGGAGATTGCCAACATATGGTGTATTTCTTCTGCACAATCTTGAAGTTCTGTTGAATAGATATGCTTCCTGAGATGAAAACAAAGGCAGATAAAGGACACTGAACCTTGTTTGAGGTCCACGTATGCAGCTGAACACCCTTCTCCACAGTCGTGTGCATAGAAACAAAATGTTTGCTCAACATACAAAGTAGTGATTCACATTAATTTTCATACTGTCTGTTTGTGTCTGATTACTAATCAATAAACACCTAATTAGTTATAAACTAAGGGATATACAAGGATACACTGAAAAATGTCATTTAATTACGACTGCCAAGGAGAAATAGAATCAATATACAGTGATGGTGATAACACATTAGTGAACATAATGAAATCCCAAGTTAATTCCCTTAAGGATGCTAATACTGATAGTTGCCCTTTACCTCCCTGCCCTTTACTTTCTCATATGTAATGAAGGGACAACAAATGCAGGAGGATTTTGCAGTCCTGAGTGCTACTGACAGCAAGGAGAAAAGTATCTGCTGAAGGTTTAGAACACCTACAGAAGAGAACTGTTCTCTAAAGACCCAGCTCCTTGACTGGCAGACACAAGAACTGAGGATTGACCTAAAATACTTTATGTTTCCATAATCTTTCATAAAGAAAAATATCATGACGGTCGGTTAAAATTTCAGTGGAGTCTTTCCAGCAAAATTGGCAGAAGGGTTTGGGATAGCTACATTGCAGGAAATACTTAAAACTGTTAAGGGGTGAAGTTAGATCAGTTAACTTTTTGAATCTGTTTCTAGCCACTTATACACTGTTTTTTTTTAGTTAGACAAGAAAAAAACCTGCAAGAAAAGAACTGTAAAAAAAATATTTATTTAAGAAAGATGAAGTCTTAGTTCAGTAAAGCAGTAAATATTTTTGAAACCATACAATATTACTTTGTATTGATATTATTCTTTGGAATGAAACTCATGACTGTGTTGAAATCTCAGGTCGTAATCTTGCAGACTGCTTTGCCTTGGCAGAGTGGGTATGTGCTAGTGTGAATAGGCTTGCCCAAACAGGCTGTGAAAAACCTTCCAAATATTTTTTATTGTGTATGCTTGAAAGACAGAATTTAGTTGTCTCCTTAGAAAGGTCACTTGTGCTTTGTAATTGAATATATTTCAAAATTATGTAACTGACTGCTGTGCTGTTGTTTGTAATGTTATGTGATGGATATATACATCTACAAATCTAATCTGTGTCTGGGAGTTGCCTAGTCCATCTTATACAGGCCTGAACTCTTCCACACAACTCTTTGCTTATATATACACAGCAGGGTGTCCCAGTATGGTGCAAGCATTAACGCAAATTTTCCTGGACTCTTTGGGATGCTAGTCACAACCTACGCTGTCTGCAAAGTGGTCTTATTGGCCTGTATCTCAAAATCTCTTTGTGCATCAGTTATTTTTTGAACAGAGAAGCAAGAAAGAAACTGTAAGGCATGGACTAGACTATGATTTCACTTCTGCTCAAATTATGTAAAAGCCAACAACCATCTCTCTTGAAAGTGCTAATATTTTTGGGTGTCCCAGAATAAGCAACACAATAAACCAGATCCAGATTCTTCACACAGAGAAGCAGAATTTTAATGAAAATTTTAGCAAAATTTTCACTAAGAAGAGCACTGATGGTATTTGAACATCTTTCATTTATACCTCTTCATTAAACCCAGTTTAGCATTCCCCAGCCCCGGACTATTGCCAGCCTCCATTCTACATGGAAGTGTGAAGTACAAAATAATGGATAGCAATCAAAGTGAAATGATTGTTCATCTAGTATTTCATCTTATGAAAAATATAAGAACATCAGAAACTGAAACTATAAGGCTACAGAGACAACTTAATGATTACAGGATGTGCAATTAATGGTAAGTGATTTTTGTTTTTGTCTGCTTTAGGAGAATACAAGTTTGGCTTTGAACGTAAGATAAGTCACCAGCAATGGAAGGAGCAGTTTTCCTTTTCCTTCTTTTCTCCTTCCTTACTCCATGAAAACTCTTGCTGACTCCATGGTGACTCTGACATAGAAAGAGGCAAGACAAATATAATGCAGAGCAAAATATTGTGTTTGGAAAATACTGTAATTATACACAGCAGCTAAGTGACCTGAATCTCACTATGACATGAAGTTTGCAGGATTGAAAGCATGAATTCCAGATACATGTAGGTGACATAAGTATCCAAAATGAATATTCAAAAGGTGGTTGGTACATGAGAGCACGAGATAACTATGGATGGAACTTAGGAAGATGCATTTCTGTGGACAGTTTATTGTGATGGCCTGCTTTACTCTCATTTTTCTATCCGAACTGCTCTCAGGAAAAAGATCAGATGGATGGATCTAATCTAGCATATCAGTTACTGTGTTCTTTTATCTTTATAGTGGGAATTGGGAAAAGATTGTCTCCATTAAATACCAGGTAGATAAAAACTGTGGTACACAAAGACTGTCCATGTTCACTACTGCTTCACTCTTTCACTTCTGCAGTTCACTTCTTTTGCATCTATTGGGAGGTCCTAGATGCTCTATCCTAACTCTTCTACTCATTCCTACTTCTTTCCTCATGATTTCATCCCCGCCCCAACACTCTGCTTGCTATTACTTGGCTGATAGTCAATGATATTTATGGCAAGACTCGTAGGATTTTGTTATCCTGCAAGCTCTCTTATCACAAAGTAATACAAATCCAGTGTCTTCCTGAGAGCCAGCTGTTTACAGAGAAGCTTAACCTCAGGAAACTTGTGATTTAACAAAGTGATGCAGCCTTTGAACTAAAACTCTATATGCCAACATAAAATTTTAGCTGTGTTAAAGGGTTCTGCTGAAAAAATAAAACTTCATATAAGTCATACAAAATATGCTAAGACATTACAAGTGAAGTTTCCAGCTTTTAGAAATCCTTTGATAGTTATCACAGGTTCAACATGAAACAGAGGGACCTCAGATGCAGCAGTAATGCAGAAGGTATACGATGGCTTTTGGTTACCCAAGGTCAAACAAACATTGTCAAAGTTGCAGTGAAGAATCTGCATTTCTACAGAGGTGATCAAAGCCAGCTGGCTTCTTTGGTACCAGAAAGTTTGCTACAAATATAGTCTTACTCATTAGTCTACTTGTAACATTGAATAGTAGGAATAGCTTTGACTTTTGGACTCAACAGCATAAATGCAATGAGAAAATCGTCACTTTCTTTTTATAACTTGCTGTCCAAAAGCCATAAAATGTTATTTCTCCATGTTAAATCTAAAGCCTTCATCTATTTTTCTGCACATCTGTTATGACTGACAATCTGAAAATTTGAAGGCGTTGGCTGTCATATGGGTTTTCTGCTGGATTTAGGCATTAACTTTTTGTAAGTAAAGGGCTACTATATTGAAATTCCAGGTAGTTCCATTAGTGAGGCACGTTGTATCTGTGTGAGGTGATGATTTATTTATGCAGATCATGCCTAGCTCTAGGGAGATTTTTTTAATCTATCCCTGCCAGCAACCACTCTTTACCCATTAGAAGTCAAGCCTTCTATTAAGCATCTGACATAACAATTTGGAAATATTATTTTATCAAATGAACTGCAGTTAATTGCTTCTAAATGCTTAAACTGTACATAAATCATAACTGGCCTCAATGTGAAACTGGAATGTTTTCCTTCTGAGGTATATATGCTACTTCAATGTTGCTTTTGTCAATAAAATAATACTACGCAAAGAGCCTTACTGTAGTTATGATGACACTGTGTTTATGAGTGGGTATTGACATGTCTTTGACTTGAGTAACTGATTTTCTCTGAATCCGGTGCAGAATACACAAGGTTCTTTCATGTCTCTCCTTTGCAAGGAACATACAAGCCACATTGTCTCTGCAAGACAGCTGAACATCTTCAGTGAAGGCATGGGTCTTGTGTGCTTGCCATTTCTCTTCGGAGCTGAAAGAAAGTGGTTTGACCCTGTGGCCTGGCCTGCAGTGTCCCCAGTGGCATGCTTTCCATGTCTGTCTTCCACCAGACTCTTCTCCAGATATAGGTATTACCTCTTCCACCATCTTACCCATCAACTGCTGTCTGCCTTCCTTCCCTGGCTAATGGCACGTGGCAGTAGTGCACCCACTGAGAGGGCGCTTGGTGGCACGCAGCTTTCTGTGCACCAGGGCAGGTGGTTTGGGGTTTTGTGAGCAGGACAGATCAAAAAGTCGGTCCTGAGATTACAGATCACAGACACTGAAGGTTAAGAAGGAGAGTCCCAGGTCCCCAGCATCACTGCATCTTCCACTGTTGAGTTTTCCTACGGAACAAACTGGCTTCCATCAAATAGCTTGGTTAGGAAATAGGCAGGCATAGAGAAGGCACACAGCCTCTTGTCGCAATGGCACAGAGACAGTCACATGCACTGGATAGGGCTGGCTGAATGGAGAAACCAGGACTGGAGACCAGTGTCAGCAAGAAGGTGAGTTATGTGCTGGGCAGACAAAAGAACTGAAAGCCAAGAAGGGGAAATCTGAAACAAGATGTGGACTTGGGAGAAGAAAAGGAGAAGAAAGAAGGAAGAATTAATGGCTACAGCTCAAATTTTAAATAATGAAGCTGTAATATTTGAAGACAACATTTACGTTAAAGCTAAAAACTTTTGAACAAGAGTTAGGAATATACATAATTAAAAGAAAAAACACACTGTCCTTGTAGATATTGTGAAAAGTGAAAAAGGGTCACATTAATCAAATAAATTTTATGCTGCCAAGTCCCACAGATTTACAGTTAAGCCACATGTTTTTAATAGCTAGTATTCATATGGAATGAAATTAATTCCTGCATAGAGCATCAAACCTGTTGACTGCTCAGAATGAAGTATGGATTGTGATGGATTTAACTGGTTTAACTTGTTGTATATAAAATGGCATCATCAACAAATTTATTTTTCAAACGTAACCATTAAAAATATTAACTGTAAAAACAACTTTCTCATTCTGGATTATCCTTTCGTAGGTATAATCACTATATACAGACTAGTATATTTTTGGCACAAATAGTAGTTTATAGAACTAAACTGGAGCAATAACATTCAAATTGAAATGTCACCTAAGGAATAGAAAAGGCTACCTGTTACAGATAAGACTACAAAGCTGCACCTATTTTACACCTTTCAAAAGTGATTTCTCTGTGCAAGTAAAACCTTTAGAATTTCAAACACAGCTAGGGGAAAAGAATATTCTCACTTTCATGAGTCATTTATATTAAGGTTCTAAAAATCAGAATTAAACAGAGCAGATTAAACATCCTTATTTTATAGGGCGAAGAACTACTGAAAGTACGAGTGTCATTTGCTTCTACATCATATATAGTGGCAGCCATGACAGTGTTATATTCTGCAGCAGTTATATGGAGTATATTATTTCCAATGTCAGGTTGGAAGTCTTCTATTTCAGGATGTGTCACCTTACTCTGAGAGGTAAGTGAAAATACAGTCCTGTTAGACAAGATCTTTTCATCAGAAGCTTCTATATTAGAAAGTGAATTTGAGGACATCTGAATACAAATATCTTCTGAAATGCAAGCATGGAGGTATTGGATGTCATTGATATTAACTCTAGGTTCACAAGTGTGCCCTGCATAACAGTGGCAGTCAAATTTTTCTATGAATGTTTGTAGATCCTGAAATGCTGGTTGCCCCTGTAAAGTGTATTTTCCATCCTTTGTCATTTGAATGACAATATTCTTGGGGTTCAAGTGAAGATAGTCACTGGAATTCCATTTTTTCCGTGCACAGGCACCAGAATCTTGGCATAATACTTGGCTACAGATTCTGGCTGCCATTGTGACATTGATGAGGTAAGGAGTCAAAGTCCTCCTAAGGTAGTTGTCCAGAGTCTTACAGGTGTTCTGTAAAAAGAGCATCATATCTGAAAAGTTTAGTGCAGAAACTAATAAAATGTTGTTATTATAATAACAGTACTGTAGTGGATATCTATAAATGTTTATCCTGAGGTTTTGATAATAGTTGTAACTGATTGTTGGAAGCAGGTTTATAGGAGAAGTTGCTATATAATTCAAGGACCACAGCAAGATAATCTCAGGTGGTTGTTGAGTATGTTACTAAAAGCACTTGCATTAGAAAGTAGATAACTTTAAGCTTTCACTTTATCTGTATGACACTTCCTGTAGTACTTTGAATCAGATGCATTTTTAAAAGTTCCGTTTTATGTGTCCCAAATATTTTGAAGGGAAAAAAAATGCACAAAATATTTCTTCAACCTGAACAAATAATTTTTCTATTACGTCATCCTGTGATACTCTTCAGTTTTCCCTGACACAAGCAGCTGGCTGCAGGAATAGGGACCTTTCACAGCATTTTTGAATGGAACGCATTTTGGGAGGATGGTCAAAAACCATGTTAGGGCAACATCTACTTGATGAAACTGGCATATATTCTGTGTATGCTTGGCACAGTATAACTAGAGGTTTGTTGAACTCTTTGTTTCTGAATCTATGTTTTCTTAGGGCCATTTACCCAATGTCATACATGAATACATAGAAAAATCTAGTTAGACCCAAGGAGATCATCTCAATGAATCTGAGGTATACATAATTGTTTTTCTTTTAGGTATATCTAAAATCCCTGCCTAGAAAATTTTGGTTTATCCAGTTCATGCAGAAGTGAGGCTCGCAGTAATATTTCATTGCTGAGACACCACAGACTGTGATACCCTTGAAAAAACGTGCCATTAGTGCACAAATGCATAGTCTGGCTGAGTTGTAGAAAATCCTGTTTGCTCACTTAAGTTTCAAAATTTGAAAAATCAGAGTTGATATGCTTTCTCATACAAAGAATGGTCAGTGGGACACTTCTGAGAATTTGACCCTTACAGAGCTGTGGAGGTTTATTTGGCCATGCTGTCTGTGACAGTAGTGCTTCAGCAGTGCTGAAGATTTTTGGTTCTTTGCTCCTAAAAGGCTTCAGAAGTGTCTTCCCATACAGTAGTTTATTTTATTCAGTTTGCCTGGGTATGAATGAGCTAGTTCAAATATTTGAATGTCCTTACAACAATGTTTCTCAAAATGTGTTTTTGACCTTCCTAAGACAATCTGATTTTTCTTCCTCTTCTGACTCAGACCTTTCTTACTCTGGAATTAGTCAAAGTAGTACTTATAGCACTCAGAACAGGCTAGAGCTGATATTTCACATACTGACTCCTAGTGTTTCCTAGTGTTAAATATTATTGCCAAGTGCACCATTTTATAAATAAAAAGTGGAAGTTGTTTTTTTTTTTAAGAATTGTTCTGTGCAAGTTCAAGTTTTTTTTTTTCTGTACCTCGTGAGTGGAATGTATGAAGATATGGGAATTCTTTCCTTAAGTTAAGTGAACAGGTGGTGACTCACTTACAGTTATCATAGTAGCTTGTCCAGTTACTCATCACCAACAATGAAATTTCAAAAAATTGAACTCTTATTCTGTGTAGTCAATGGCAATCTTCAAATCCTGATTATATTTTTTTTGCCTTTTTGTTTGTTTGTTTGTTTGTTTTTATAATTAGTGAAGACAGTAAGTCTGCTGACAATATGGATTCATTTTTAAAGTAGAAAATATGATGTAAATAATTATAATGTTTTATATCTTTTTCACTTTATTTTTTCTTTAAAAATGTCATATTAATCATTAATCTGGCATACCTTACTTTGTGTTAAATTCATATCGCCCCAGATCACGACTCCAGAAGCACCCAGTGCAGCAGACTCTCCAATGGTATTTACCAGGTCATCCTGAGAGTGAATGTGGAAAGAATCCTACTGATGTAAGTAAGCTATAACATATGGGCAAAAGGTATAATACATATAGTAAATTACATAGCCAAAATTACCACTCTGAAAACAGCAAGCAATTATGCACAATGCAAACATTCTGCTCACAATTACACTACGTTATTATGGGATGGAGTTGAGCAGGTGATACTAGAAAATACTGCCAACTATCTCCAGTGTATATATGTCATCTGGTTAGGAAAACATGACTGTAAAACTGAGCCAGTGGTTTGGCCCATACACTCCACCAACCATTTTAAGATTTATTTTGCTGCATTGCTTCCTGACTGCTCAACTGGTAGTAACCAATTTCACTAATGCTGCCTGAAACAGAGGCTGGAAAGCACAGGTGGGTGGGTGGGAGGAGGGAGGCGTCTGGTTCTTCTTCTTATTATTTTTGGTTGGTTGGTTTGGTTTGTACTTAATTTCAGTTACCAGAAAGTGCTGAAGCTGAAAAGTAGCAAGAAAATAGCTTTCACCAACAGCAATCTATTTTCTCAGGAGGATGCCTCTGGCCTTTTACAGAGATTGATCTGGGAAATTTGTTTCTGTTCAGCTCTCTTTCTAGAGTCAGCTATTAGCCCAGCACTAACAAAACATGAAAACCCATGTGGGATGGGAGAGAACTATGGATAGAAAAAGAACAAGGAAAAAACTTTCTGTGGAGAACAACATGAAAAGGAAGGAAGGGAGGGTTTCAGTGAGTAACAAGAAACCCATCAGGGACTGTAACAGCACACCCTCTTCCTCAAAGATATGCACAGAGCAGGGGGAAATGCTCAGTGATGCTCCAACTAGGATGCTGGAGGACACAAGGCAGTCACCAGGACCACTTCCCCTGACTTCCCCTTCTTTGTGACCTGGATGACCAGGAAAAGGTTTTCCAAAGTGGTGGTATCAATGATAGCTTATATATAAAAAAATATTAAAAGGTGTAGCCAGGAGTGTAATAAGTTGGTTAGACCTTAAACAGAGGCTAACCTTGACAAACCCGTGAGATACTGATATGCCATTTAGGAGGCTACCCCAGTACACCTAAGGACAGAATTTCCTCACCAGCTTTAAAACCCATTTACCAAAGAATCAGCAAACTTAATGTCCTTGCTTTGATTTTTAAAAATTGAATTTTGCATCAGTACTTCAAGTCCTAGACAGGCAAGGAAGTTCTTTGACTTTAGAGAACTAATTAAATTATCATCAGAAAAATCAGATGAATTGGGGTGGAAGAAGGGTAATTTACTGTTTAAGAACTCCTGCAATAAAAGTTGTCTTAATATGCACCTCATAATTTCAAAAGAAGAAAAAGGTTAACTTTCTGGACACGGAAGTGATTGCTGAGTGACCTCTCATTCTCCAAATGTACACCGAGGAGTGGGAGAGGCATGAAAGTATGAGAAGATCTTACACCAATCATCTTTAATGTCCTTCTACAGTCCTCTTACAAAAGCAGGAGAGATATATCTCCTACTTATCAAAGTGAAGAGCAAAGAGTAAGAAGCACTTCTATAATAAAAAATAAAAATAATTTTTTTAAATCACTTTTATTGTTTTTCCTTATAACTTTTAAAAGCAGACATTTGGCCAGCCCAGTTTTACTAATTCTCTTGGAAAGGTTATTCTTTCCTCTGAGTAAACATACTAAATTATGCTTTTTAGCTTTCTAACATTTTGCAACATGTGAGGACTGTTCAGAGTGCAAATTATTATTTAGTAAATAATTAGTAATTTCATTAGGAAGGCTTGAAAATAAACCTCTTACTGTTCGGTTTGCACATACTTAGTTGATAGATTAATTTATTTTTATGCAAAATCTACATACTTTTTTTCCTGAAACAAATTAGTATCTTTGCTAAACAAGTGTCACCTAGTAATTTCTTTCCACTTCATTTTGAAATATTTAAAGTGTAGCTCCACTCACCTGAGAGAGATATTCCTCATAGACATCGGTGAATACTGGTCGTGTATACACAAAAACTGGAAGGGGGTAAGTAGAATTGGAGACATACGAAACTCTAATGGCTTCTTGAACTCTGTTGCGAACAAAGAGTTGGGCATTTCTGGAAGATCTTAAGGCTGTCTCTAGATAGACAGATGGATAAAGTGCTGTGCTTTTCTCCCACAACCAATTAAGCTCATTATTTCTTGCTATTTCAATATCCAAACAGGTTCCCGTATAATTATGTGGGTTTTGTTTGTAATCATAGTTATAACAGTCTGGGTAAAGGTAGTATCCCCATAGACGTTTTGGTTTCATTGCTATGCCCAGCTTCAAAGACTCCAACATAATAGATTTTGCTGCAGCTTCAAATTTCATTTTAGCTATAGTCCTGGCTTCAGCTTCTGATAGACTTATGTCTCTCTGCTGAACGAGATCAATGGATTCCTGTCTATAAATGTCTTTTGATCCCCAATTCCTTATCCACAGAGGTCTCCAGTTTTCCCAGTCAATGACAGCCAATCCAGATTGTTCATCTGAAGGAATATAGAACTGGATGTCCTCTTTGGCTTTTTTTAAATGATTCTCCAGCTGCAAGAGTTGGGGGAGTCCTCCATTGAATGCCTCTCCTGTGATTTCGTTTATGTAAGGATAGTAACCAAGTCTGTCTGGGTAGAATAGAGTAATGTTTTGCCCAATGGATGTCTTCAATGTACTTCCAATGAGAGAAAAAAATGTCATATCCAGATGCACTCCAGTCCTTTCAGAACAAAGTTCAGTAGGAGCATTCCAGATAGAAAGGAATGGCGAATTAGAAATAAGTGGACGAGCTCTTATGTTCAGAGATGAGCAGCAAGAAACTAGAACAGTGGCGAACACCATACCGGATGCTATAGGATACATACAGGTAACACAAATTCCAAAACTTTGTATTTGTCTTAGAGTTTCCATTGTAACAATTGCAATGGTATTAAGTGCTTCTGATCCAACAAAAATTAAATGCTCTCTGGGTGTTGACAAGTTTGGTAGTCTGTTGGAAGCTTTACCATATAATATATTTCTTCAGATTAAAGCTATTAAGCAATGTTCTTGAGGTGTAAAATCGGCATGTCCTTTATGCAAGGCTCTCTACAATTTCAGACTGGAGCAAAAGTCTGAACAATTTTTAAAACCTAATGCAGAAAAAAAAAAAAAAAAAAAAAAAGATAAAGTAAGTGGGGATAAAACCTTCTTTTCTAACTGTGAAACAAATACCATTTATGGTTTTGAATATATTGTCATCTTTGAGTAAAATTCCCTCTTGAACTCTTGAAGGAAAAGCACAATGTACAATCTTAGAGGACATAAGTATGTAAGAACAGTGAAAATTGTCAGTGAAATAGTATACAGTGAGTTGTGAATCAGAATGAGCATGTTTGGTAGTCTTGATTGTGGCTGTGAATGATGCCTGTAAACATGAGCAGTCTCACAATGTCTTCTGTTAGTCAACAGTAATCTATCAGTAATAATTCTCACTTATCTTAAAATATAAAAGTTTGAGGTCTTAATTGATTAATTGTACAGAGCACTTAGGGGAAGATCCAAGATAACACAAAATTGGAACCCAAACTATGGCTTACATCCAAGAAAACAATCTATATAAACTCATTTAAGTGAAGTATCCATGATATGATAGACACTCTGTCTTCTGTCCAGAAGTTTTAAAACAGGTTCAAAAACTGCATATAATCTTGGCATATGGCCATCTATCTGTAGCTTGAGACCATTTGAGATTTACAGATTTAGTGACAAGAAGGCCAAGTCTACCTAGGAATGTAATTCATTAAGAAAGCTGAGGTTGTCCATACATACACAATGAGCAGTCACGCTTACTTTTATTCAAGAACATAATAGCAGTGGTGGTAGTCATGGTGTGGTCAACTTTTACATAGCAGACAGACAGCTAAAGCATTCCTCTGTGCAGAAGCTTACCTGAATCCACTTCCCTCCTGATTTTGAGACAGTTCATATCTGGATCTGTCACTTCCCCTGGCAGCCTCATGGTTAGGCCACAGAGTATCAAAGGCAGGTGAGAGCATGGAGGAAAATATGGGAGACACCATGAAATGGGCCATAGTGTGTCTGGGAATGCCCATCACCCAGATAATTAATGAAGATGTTAAAGAGTGTTGGGCCCACATTGAACCCGTAGTGTATATTACCAGAAACAGGCCTCTGGTGGACTTCCTGGCACTGATCACAGCCCTTAGAGCCTGCCAGTTCAGGCCGTTTTCAGGTTCACCATCCATATACCTAGCCTGTACTTCATCAGTGAGAATGCTATGGGAGAGAGTGTTGAAAGTCTCACTATAATCAAGATCAACAATATCCACTGCTCTCCCCTTGTCCACCAAGGCAGTCATCTCATTATGAAAGGCGATCAGGTTGATGAGGAATGATTTCCTCTTTGTAAATCTATGGTGACTACTTCCAATCACCTTCTTGTCCTTAGTGTTTGGAAGAATTTTCCAGGATTATTTGCTTCATTAACTTCTCAGGGATCAAGGTGAGGTTGGGTTGACCAGCTTGTAGTTCTCTGGATCTTTGGTTTTGCCCTTCTTGAAGATAGGGGTGACATTTTCTTTCTCAGGTCTCAGAACCCTCCCCCAGTCACCATGACCTTTTAAAGATTATTAAGAGTTAATAGTACTTGCAATGACATCAACCATCTCCTTCAGCACTCATGTGCATGTACCATTACATCCCATAGGCTTGTATATGGCCAGTTTGTTTAAATGTTCCCTAACCTGATTTTCCTCCACTGAGGGTGAGTCTTCCTTGCTTCAGTCTATATGGGTCTAAGGAGCCTGGGGTCCCAGAAGGCCAGTCTTTCCAGTAAGGACTGAGGTGAAGGCAGCACTGGGTATCTTGGCCTTCTCCATGTCCATTACTACCAGATCTCCTGCCTCATTCAGCTGTGAACACACATTTTTCCTTGTCTTCCTTCAGCTTCTGATAGACCTGTAGAAGCTCTTCATGTTGCCTTTCACATGTCTTGCCAGATTCAACTCCAGGTGGGTTTTGCCTTTGTTAACACCATCCTTACACACTCAGACAGTATCCCTGCTCCCATCTCATGTGTGCTTCCCTTTATGTTTGAGCTTTGTCAGAGCTCCTTCTTCATTCATACAGGCCTCCTCTTAGATAGCTCTTCTGCACGAGGAAGGACCATTCTTGAGCCCAGAGAAGATTAAACAACTGTCCTGGACCCCTCTTCTCACCAGGGCTATCTCAGAGGATGTTTCCAAGTCAATCTCTGAGAAGGCCTAAGTCTGCTCTCAAGGTTGTGGTCTTGTCTTGTTTTGCCTTGTTCCTACTTTTCAGGATCCTAAACTCTACCATCTCATAGGCACTGCAGCTAAGACTGACCCCAACCTTCACCTTCTGTATTTGTAACTCTGAGGTCCGACAGTGTCTCTCCTTGCTGGATCCTACAATAACCAAACGAAGTGATACGGACTTCATACTGACATGATACGGACAGACTTCCAGGACAAAATAAAAACATTCCATAGAGAAATTTTGGACAAAAATATTTTGCACTTATGCAAATGCAACTTAATAAAATGAAATTAAATTATCACACATAAAGAGCTGATATACACTGGCATTTGCCAAGATAGTGATCCTTCATGTAATTTTTGTCATATTGAAGTGGAATCACTTCAAAAAAGGAGTTGTAGGAGTAGTTCAGCCCTTATTGTGCCTCTGGCTCTGGCTATGAATGATTTCTTGCCTCCACTGAGGTCAGAAAACTACAGGAAATTTTTTTTTCTTTGTTCCTATAATCTTTTTCATAAGTGGATTTCATTAACGGGACATTGTTACAGAGATTAAGAGGAAAGCATTGCTTTGAATACTGTATTTACTGATTTAGCTAGAACTCAGTTATTTATTATTGGTTAATCTTGCAAAGTTTAGTTTAACATTGTTGGGAAATAGTTCTCCAAATCTTGCTGTAATATACTCTGCTGGGTATAAGCTAATAGATTACTTTATGTGATAGCTTCCACTTAAAAGGTTTGCCTTTAGCCCAACCTAACGATGACAGCTCTAATAAATGCTACTCTTTTCAGTCTCCTTGAATGCCAATCTAAGCAAGCTGAGTAATAAAGCTGCTCTTGTCTTTGTCAAAAAGTCAATATCTTTACAATATATTAACACTAATTGCTCTGGGGCTATCTAACTAGAAGTACATACTGATGGATCTAAATGCCCTTCATCTAAAGAAGCAGCTACTGCTTTAGATTTTCCTGAATTTGGCATTTGTAAAGGTTGTATTAGAAGAAATCACAGGAATTTTCTTGGTTTAATTATTTTATCATTTTTCACAGCATAAACTGACTGCAGAAACACACATGATTGAAAATACAAGTGTGCTCCCATATTTTGGAAGCTATGCTGTCATAGAACTGGGCCACATTATGTGACCCTGAAAAAAAAAATGACCCACTTGGCCAAAAAAAAAGTTAGAAAATAAAAGGGAGAAGAGTACTTTATGTACACTTGAACTTCACACAAATATTATGCACCATAACCTGATTATATGTCCTATCAAAAATTATTGGATATGCTCTTTGGCTTATATTCCTGATGTGTTAGAAGAATTTAGCTTTTTTATTTTTTTCTTAGCTTTTTTTTTTTTTTTAATGAAAAATAAATGGGAGACTCCAAGTTTAGCCTTGAAATAAATAGACATAACTTAGTCAAGTCAAGTGTATTTAACTTTGGAACCTGAAGTAGAATCCGAAGTTTGTTTGTTTTTTAAACCAAAAGGTACCATCAATACCAATACAGTTCATAGGCTCATGGTTCCCTCAAAGAGGATCAAAGCAGTTCACACTGTTAGCAGTTCATGCTGTCAGTATCTGTATTTTTAAGGGATCAGTAGAAAAAACTGTGTGTGAAACCACTAGTGCTGCTGGAACTACAACCTAGAGAGGATTTAAACCATTGTGCTCCTTTTAGAGGTGCATATCCTGGGCGAGAGGCTGTTTTTTCATTACAGGCAGGTATTAGAGTCATAAATAGTCATCAGCAGAGCCATAGAAGGAATGGAAGAATAATCCTGCAACTGCAATGCACTCCCCACTGGGGTCATTTGGGAATTTCTAAAATAGAAGGCAATTGAATGATATTCAATTAACACAAACACACTCAGACATTGTGATAATAACATTAACGCTTGTGAGGGGTAAGAAGCTCCTTGGGAAGAAGGTGCAGCTCTCTAAGCATGAACCATATGTGCTGCACAGCTGATGGCAAATTTAACCTTATCAAACATTAAACATGAAGGATGGCCTTCACATAGTGGGATTTAACCTCATTGTTAGAAATGGACTGAGATGCACTTGTCTGTAAAGTCAGAATTTGGTATGCATTTATTTTGACAGGTTTCTAAAACTCCATCCTCACTTCAGCATAATCTTCTCACTTGAACTACTACAGCTGTCTGTGGGGTCACACGATGAGTCGCTCAAGTTAAAAGCACCTCAGCCAAAAGGGAAGAGAGGAAGGTTTTTTTTCTGACTAACTACACAAACCAGCAAAACTGGCTAGTTTAGCCAGCACAGATGATTTAAGAAATGCTTGCCAAACTACACCCCAGTGCTGTAGCTGTCCTTATCATCAATGACTGCCAAAACAGTGCTTTCATGATTGCTTACTCCCATTCTTTAGTTCTGCTTTTGAGTACAAGGCAATGGCTGTGTGAGGACCTGAAGCCTGAGAAAACCTCCAAACAAATTTCTGTGCTGGTATTCCCAGCTTGAGAGGATTTTAAGTTGCCCGTGGAAGAAATCAAAATATGTGGATGTTGTAAAGGTCAGCAGCTGAGCATCCAGGTTGTAAATAGCCTTCCTATAAAAATGTATATATGAAAGATTTCGTCAAACTACTGTTTGATTATTTACATGTGATTTAGCTATATGTTTTTGTTAATATTTACAATTATTTTTCTGTACTCCTCTTAATTTCTCATTTTTTTCTCTTGCAAGTCCTAATTCTGAATTCTGTAAAGTTCTGTAATATCCTAGCAGCCTGTTTATTGATGTTCTGATTTGATTTTGTTGTGAGTTAGCCAAATAAACTGTCTGAACACATTTCCAAAAGTATTTGGAAAATTTCTGTTGCTGTATTGTGTATAATTAGGCTTGGCAGAACTCAATTTCTGTAATGACAGTTTCCATTGCAGAGGAATCAAGGACAAGATAAGAGTCCATCACTTGTCACTTTGTGAAGAACTCCGTAGCAGGCTTTGAAATTATTAAAAATATGCACTACTAGTCAATGTCATGTGAAAACATATATCTACCATTAATATCAATTAGTAAACAGCTAATTAAAGCACACATCACGTTGGGGGTAGATTTGAATCACATTTCTGTACTACATTACTACTGCCCTAATGTAGAATATTGGGAAAATCACAGCCGCATTTTTAAAGGCAACCAGTGTTTTCCTTTGGCCTGTTTTTAGTTAAATATTCTTTACCGTATCACACCAAACCGTATTGAATAATTCTAATCAGAAGCTTTCAGGAAAAAAAACAAAAAACAAAAAACAAAAAAACCTCAACACCTGCTTTCTGTTTTAGCCCGTGCTTTCAACCTGACTTTCCCTCTAACTGCCTGACAAGGTTGTAGGTGTAATTTTCATCAGTTCCCCTATCCCAGGGGGACACAACTCAGTAAATTAAATAAGCTTTGAATAGTTTCATCAAAATAATGCTTTGTAATTCCGTTCCTAAAATGCTCAATGTCTTTTGCTTTGCTGCCAGACCTTGTGTTCTGATACCATTTAAAACTCTTTTGGACAGCAGTTTTTGCAAGAGAGTTTTTGCATCTGCTGTAGTGCAGATGGCCATGTGCTTGGAGCTGCAGTACAAAAACAGGCTTCCTAGGCAGCTTACTAGATCTTGCAAGTGAGCTCTTCCAAACAAGGCAGTGTTATGCCTACAGGTGTGTGGATGGTCTCAAGGGGAGTCAATAACCTGGAGGATTACAATACTCCATTAAGAAATGAGTATGTTCATCACCTCTCATAGGAGTGTTATTTTGAAAGCCAGACATCTGAACTGAACAGATAAACATATGATATTCTTTCCTTGTAAGCTTTCCATGCAGCACAGAAATATCTACACTACATTTTTGGTCAAAGATGGCAATTCATAGCTGGGTTAAGAATATTTCCCCCCCAGCAAATCATGACCTTGTTCTGGTAATTAATATGAAAAAATGATCTACACTGTATAAAGGTAGCTGTGTCTTTGAAAGAGGTGGGACTGTTCTAGACATCTCTGGAAGAGACAGAATAGACCTTTGTTTAATCCTATTTTAGTAATGCAGTATTACAATTAACACGGCAGACAATTCAGAATGTGAAACAGTTTCAGTCACAAAATTATGCCTTTTTTTCTGAAAAAAAAAAAAAAAAAAAAAAAGGCTTTATAACTATAACAAGAGGAGAGAGAGGTACAGGAGGCCCTCAAATTAGAATTAGCCTTTGAAAAAATACGTATTATTAACCTCAGTACCAGTTTATATATTAACGTCTGCCTTCACAGTGTGTGATTTCAAGTTCTCTTGTATTATACCTGAATGCTCTCTCTTTTTAAACTTCCTGCCCTGGGACTGTAATTCATTCTATATTCCTTTCTCCCATATGATTGTATATAAATAATCAGAGGAAAGTATGAAACCAGAGTAAAAAATGAACCTTTCCAAAAAATAATTTCTCTTTCCTACTGTTTCCTACTGCATCCCCCTTCACCCTCTGTTTCTTCACAATCTCCCTAGTCTTTTGTTATTTTGATAAACCTCCTAATACCAAGGAGCCAGTGTAATTGCCACCCATCCCTGGAGATAAGTGAGAGAGATGGGTAAGCAGATGTCAAAGTCTCAAAACAAAGGTGAGTACAAAGCTATGCAGAAGACTGGTGATTTATAAAGGAGACATTAGCATTATCGAGCACTGTTTGGGGAAATGGTTATGCAAAGAATTAACAGTTTCAGATGAAAAGAAAAAGGAGCGCAGTTGGACCTGCCTGAGCAAGCACATTAGCATAACCCTTAGAGAAAGCCTAAAGAAAAGGATTTACAGTAAGGGAGCTGGAAAGCAGAGGCTTGCAGCTCTCAGGAAGCAACAATTTCTGTTTCTTTGGATCTGCCACTGCTACAGAGGCGATAGCTTGTATGGTTCTTAGTGCCAAACGAGGATACATGACCTCATCATCAGTTTTTCTTCTAATTGAAATAACCTGCAAAGCCTTAAAAATCCTGGCTAAACAGCAAAGCCAAGATACCTAATGAACTCCACTGTTTTTAAGGATAAAAGGCCTAATGTCTTGAATTTGGACCACTTGCCAGGAGCTGTGACCTGGACAGCGCATACTGTTTGGGTTTTGCTCTCTCAACCTGGAGATGTCACCCACCTCCACACCTTCTCTGAGGTTTCTCCTCTCCGGTGGCTTCAGCAGAAACCCACACCAACCTGTACCTAGGCAGGATCTGCCCGGCATTCGCTCTATTGTTTACAAGTAACTCTGACTCAAACCTGTTGCCTTTGATATTTTGTGGATTGCCTCGCCCATTTGTGGCTTCTTATAAAAAATAACTATTAACCTGCAACGTATCATTTACCTGAGTTGAAATGTTGAAAACATTAAGGTCTCATCCTTTTTCACCCCCACTACAAACATTCACTAGGGACAAATAGGTTCTTACTCAGCTTCCCCAAAAGTTTATTCCAATAGACTCCTAAAGAAACAAAATCCCACGGTAGCGTACTCCTGCCTGTAAATGAAACTGATTCCTGTCAAACCTAAGTTTGAAAAGTGTCATTTTGACTACGATGGTTTTCGCGATTTTGTTGATACGTACACACAGATTTTACTCAATAGCTATGTTAGCTGCATATTTACTGCTTACAAGTAATCTTTTGTATGTGTAATAGTTCAATGAATCACTTGGAATGAAAAAAAATATTAAAACTTGCTGAGAGAAAAATAGCTGATAGTATCACACTCGGCAGAAGTTCAATACATGATTCATCAAGGTGGTTAGGTTGTTACACGTCATGATTCCTGACAATCCTCCCGAAAAGTCCGACTAAGATTAACCTTCACTTTAAATGTCAAAATAGTAAAAATCCAAGCAAAATAAAAATAAATAGTAAATACTCACCTACATGATACCACAGGTCAGGACTTGCTGGAATGAATGAACGGGTGAGTGGACAATATAATTAGCCTTGTCTGGAAAGGCAGGGCTCTGGCCCAGCCAATTGGGATTTGTCATTTAGTGAAAACCTTAGCATAATTATAGGGAAGTTGATTAAGGGTGTCTCCTGTCATAGCTGATTGCAGTGAGCACTGTGACAAAACATTACCTGTCGAAGATCTTACAACTAGTTTTATAGTACACCTAATAAATGCCAAAAGTTTTAAAAGAGGGTGCTTTTCTGTGTGTTGTGTTTTGTTGTTGTTGTTGTTGTTTTTGGTTTTTTTTTGTCTAAAGTAAGAAATACCTTACATTTCAACTTACTGTTGCTTTTTGATGCACCAGTGTTTTGACCAATGGAGGCAAAAGTATTTTCATGGTTTTGCTATGCAGAAATGGGGTGGGGGGAGCAAGACTGCCTTCCATGGTGCCCAAGCACAGGTATCAATTGGAAATGCATGCATGCTGTGCAGCAAACAAGGTAGCAGGGAAAATTACCCACTGGGGAGCGGATCCTGAGGTTGCTAAGGATGGGGATCACTGAACTGAGCACCACAGTGCCCTCTGATTGCTCTCAGAGAGATCCAGGCAGGAACACTGGAGCATCCCTAGTGGACGCTGACGTAGGGCATGTTACCATCCATGTAAAGGTGACGGAACAACCTTCTGCTCTCTGTCATCAAACTCCTCGTTCTAATCACACTCACACATCCCTGTGGGATGAGGGCTTCCCACAACGATGGGATGGCAGGAGGTGCCTTTTTCAGCTGTAGGCCTTCCATTTTGCTTGTAATAAGGCAGCTTAGAACCTGATCCATTTCTCCCTCGGCAGCTTTGGAGCTCATCAGCTTTGGAGTTGATGTCGGTCTCAAGACTTTTGTTTCACTGTGGAAACAATTTTGTCATTTCAAATGTCACATGTAGTATTCTTTGTATTTTTTTTGTTTTGTATTTTTACTGTTTTCAGTACTACATGACATATCCTTCATAAATGTATATAATGGATCCAATGATAAATTCACAGATGACAAAATAGCCAAAATACAGTTATTTTACAATCATTAAAGTCAGCTGCCATTTAGAATTCATGTTTTACGTTGACTTTAAGTAATTATTTAGAATAATAATTTAGAAATAATGGTTTAGAAAATAATAGTTTATAAAATCATTCTAAAATTATGATAAAAAATACTCTAAAGCAAAGAGTTTCCTACGATGAAGGATGAAGATTTTTTTAATATTAGCATATATTCATGATATATATATCATATATATAATATTATATATATAATATAATGTCATTGTTCCACAGTAACATGCTACTGCACATTACACAAACATTTTAACACAATATTAATTGGTAGAAGTCTTGAAATTCTAAAATTTGTTCTTGTCTGGATTGATTTTTTTCACTTGATGTGCTTGTAAAAGACAATATTTTCCTTCATGGAAACTGTTAAGCCAGTTTTCTCTGTGAAATTGCATTATACACAATAATGAGACCTTTTAGGTCAAATTGCTGTTGAGATGCATGGTAGCTGTTTTCAAAAAGCCTTTGTTGTTTCAGCCCAAGCTATAGACTTCAAGGCTCTGCCACTTCACCTGTAGCACCGTTTTTCTCTCCTGTAACATCGCATCTTTTTGGTACTGGACAGAATCCTACCTTGCAACTTTACCACCTATCTTGTGGTCTAGCATCCATTATCATTGTCAAATAAGAATTTCCTCCCAGAATAAGACTTTTGGTGGCTTCAGTATTAAGTAAATGAGTGAAATAATTCTCAAAACAGGAAGGAAACATTGCTGTGCTTGGTGGAAATGATGTTGTAGAACAGAATGAAAGTTGAGAAGCCTGAGGAGATGTGGAAATGGCTCTGCAGGGGTATGGGAAACAAAAGGAAGGGAAGAGGAACTATGACCAAACCATTCTTCACACCTCATTAACCTACTAGTTTGTCTCAGACATTCAGCAACATCCCCTCTGGCTTCTCTCATTAAACTATTTCTTTCAAAGCAAGACTTGTAGTTGCTGGTACATAAGGTTCCCATCCCCACAGCAAGCCCAACAGGGGTCAGCAAATTATTCACTCCGGTAGTCTGGGACTTCTCTGTGGTCACTGCCCAGCATTACAAACAGCCTCACTGCCCGCTGAATGTGTCAGTCCCCTGCTGAAGCTGCCAGCAAAAGTGTTAGTTTTGTTTGTGTGTTTATGATGTGGACATCTGTCCATTAGCGACTGGAGAAGAGTCCCCAGTGTCACGCCCCACAGCTGCCGGCTCATCAGCAGACACTAACAATTTCCAGTTGCTACTGAATGAGCTGGATTCAACCCAATAACCTGATGCTAAATGTCTCTGTGCTCCTCCAAATTGTAAGAGTGTGGCTGTTAGGTGGCTCTTGATTTCACTCTGATAAGGCACAAACTGGAAGGTGTTCCTGCTGGTTGTGGGGCATCAGGAGAAGATAAAAAAGAAATAAAAATAACAATAATAATAATAATAAAAAGAAATAGGAAAGCCACAGCTGGCAGCTAATAAAAGAGGAGATGTCTGAAGCCAGATGGGAAGAGAAGCTGGTAAAGATATGCAAATACTGCACAGTTTATATTAGTCACTGAATGCGACAGATAAAAAGTCAGGTATGTAATGTGCAAAGGCAGAAGTGGCCCAAAGCTTTTCAGCAATGTAGGCAAAACTGACCTCTGCTGCCTCAAGAACAAAGAACAGAGGAATTGAGTTTTCTCCCATTATTAATCAGTGGCAAAATTCCACATCGTGACTTTGGCAGAGTGGTTTGCAATGTTAACTACACTTTGTGGACTGATGGGAGGCAGGGGATGTGCTATCTCCCTTTCCTTCCCCCTTTCTTTCCACACATCCCCTGCTCTCCAGCCAGTGTGATCCCACTGAGATGTATCCTTCTTCCCTGGTACTTCATCTCTGTGGTGGTTTTACCCAGCTGGGCAGCCAAGCTCCACCACAACCACTCTCTCCCCCCCCCCCCACTCCTGACAGGGAAAGGGGGAGAAAATAGAATGAAAAGGGCTCAAGGGTTGAGATAAGGACAGAGATATCACTCAACAATTATTGTCATGGGCAAAACAGACTCAGCATAGAGAGATTAGAGAAAGTTATTGCCTATAACTAGAGGACTAGAACACTGAGAAAACAAAACAAAATAATAAACTAAAACCACCTTCACCCAATCTACCCTCTACTACCTCCTCCCCACTAGTGGCACAGGGGAACAGGGAATGGGGGCTGCAGTCAGTCCCTGATGCTTCATCTCTGCCATTCCTTCTCCCTGCCCCTGCTCCCCATGGGGTCCCTCCCACGGGATGCCGTCCTTCCCGAACTGAGCCTGCAGGGGCTGCCCACAGGCAGAAGCTCTTCAAGAACTGCTCCCACATGGCTCCGTACCACAGGCTCCATTCCCCAGGAACAAACTGCTCCAGCACGGGTCCCCCACGGGCAGCAGCTCCCCCCAGACCCCCTGCTCCTGTGTGGGCTCCTCTCCATGGGCTGCAGCTCCTGCCCGGGGCCTGCTCCTGCCGGGGCTCTCCATGGGCCGCAGCCTCCTCCAGGCCACAGCCACCTGCTCCACCAGGGGCTCCTCCATGGGCTGCAGCATGGAGATCTGCTCCATGTGGGACCCATGGGCTGCAGGGGGACAGCCTGCTCCACCAGGGGCCTCTCCACAGGCCACAGCAGAACTGCTGCTGCATGCCTGGAGAACCTCCTGCCCTCCTTCTGCACTGACCTTGGGGTCTACAGGGCTGGTTCTCCTCCTTGCTCTCCCAGCTGCTGTGGTGCAGCAGCTTTTTTCCCCGTTCTTAAATCTGCTCTTACAGAGGTGCAAACAATGTTGCTTATTGGCTTGGCACTGGCCAGCAGCGGGTCCCTTTTGGAGCTGGCTGGAACTGACTCTTATCTGACATGGGGCAGCTGCTGGGCTCTGCTCAGAGGCCACTCCTGCACCCTCCCTGTTACCAAACCCTTGCCACACATACCCAGTACAATCTCTCAGCAGAGGAAGGCATGAAGGCACATGTACACATTTCTCAGTAGCTGTCCCATTACACCTAGTCACAGGTCACATCCTCCCTTTCACATACCATGTCACCTTTTCCTAAGCTCACCCTTCACTGAGGTGTCTTTCTCTCTCTCTGTTCCAGCACAGTTCAAAACCACCACCTCCAACCTTACTTTCTCCAAAGTGCCCACCATAACCCTCAACTCCCCTAGGGAGAAGGACTGGCTCCATAATATCTTTACCTGCCAGCTCTGCCATAGAGCCCGTGCTCCAGTTTACATCAGGATGCTTTTTCCATCAGCACTTCACAATATAGGGCTCAATCCCATAACTTACTCCCTTTGTGGAGGCCACCATGTCCAAACTGAAATATTATGGACCCTGTTTCTTCAACCCAGAAGTGGAGCAGAAGAAATGCTTCAAACAGGCTAAGGTCTCCTTTCTCTCTTTTCTCTAATGGGTTGCCCATGACCTCAGCACTGGCAGGAGCTGCAGTAGACACCACACAAGCAGGACACAGCTACCAGCAGCAAGGCCACCACTGTGGCAGTACTCTACGTGTTCCTGTGCACTGCCCTCACCTGAAGCCAGACCTGGGCAGTGTTGTAGCCCTTGCAGATAAGATACGGGAGCTCTGATCACTCCAGCAGTTTGGCTTGGCAGCACATATGTTTGGCTTGTCATGAATTTTGCTTTCCCAGCTTATTGCAGATAGATCTTTGTCACATGCCTTTGTCATTATTTACCATACCTTTCCTTTGGTCATGATTTTCTAGATATTCTCCTTTGTACATTATACAGTACCTTGTTAGTTCCTGCCTAAAGAATTCAGACTGCTTTTTGGAGATCTGTGCCAAATCTCCACCCAGGCACCCCACAGGGTTTAGCTACTCACAGAGGTGGGCCATCACAGCAACTGTCACCTGCATTCTGTTCTGCTTGACAGAGCCACGTTAGGTGCTGGTGAAGCTGTAGATCTTCCATTTTCTAGGACCTACTGATCTGAGGCTGTATGAGAAACCAGGGCACTGGGGAAGAGCCACAGAAAGCAGAGCACTTCCCTATCTTGCACCAGGATGGAGGTGACACATACAACAAAATCAGGGAGTTTGGGAGCATATCATGTTTTAAGTTGAGACCCTTCCTACATGTGCATAAACTTTCTGGGTGGAAGTATCTCCTAAATGACGGCAAGTCAGGTTGTCTAAACATCAGAGCCCTCTATTGTATTGCAGCAGTTCAAGTCATTTTGAAAACTTCCACTGTGTAGTGTGGCATTTGACTATATCTGTGTCATGTAATGGAGCCTGAAGGTTTTCCTTTGTGATTTCCAAATGAGCCAGTTTACGTGTGTAGCACAACACAATGCAGAGGCAGCAGCCTGGGTCCTGAAAGCACTAGAACAGACTAATAATTTAACCTTTCCATGCGTACCATTGTTCTAATTTGGCACAGCTCATTTTTAACATGTTGGCTACTTTTAGGACCTGAGCCAGTCTCTTTATGGGACAGGTCAGCACTGCATCTTCTGAGACTAAAAGCCCCCCTGGATCAAACGGGCAGGATTCTGTCCCACACACAGTTCTGCAGAGCAGCTATGCTGTTGCTGCCTCTGTGGAGCTTTTCATTTGGGCACAGCACCACACTTCTGCAGTTACCATTTTCCCTGCTCTGGGGCTGACATGTTTGCATATGCAAGGCTACCTCTGACATTCGTGCTTCTCTGTACAAGCTGAAGAAGTCCTTTGATGGGCAGCACAGCTCTCCTCTGGCAGGCTTCCCATAATGTGGTTTGCACTCTGTGCCTTCCAGGACTCAGATCTAAGCTTTTAAAGAAATTATAGAAGGCTCTTTTTCTTCTTTTTTCATTTTTGCATAACTAACTAATTTTAGTTTTGAGAATGACATAGTTAATTTACATTTCAATCTTTCTAAGCCATTGCCAAGCTTCCATGACAATAGGCACTATATAAATTTGTAAATAAGAATTTTCTTATTTACCTGATTGCCTTTCATGTCTCATTGTCTTTCATGTCAATCTATGCCAAGGCACTTTCAAGTTATAACTTCAGATGTGGAAGCTAAAAGCAATCCGAGTGAAATGGATTTATGTCGAGAAAGATATATTCCTGTGTACATATTGAAAGCGGCAGCTTTAATAAGGAGTAGTAGACAAAGAGACACCCTCCTCTCACCCCGCTCAACTGCAAAAAGGTTTGGGAGCTCTGGCTTAAACCAACAGCAATAGCACAAGATGCTTCTGAAGCTCACCCAGTCCCACGTTCTCACTGCTGAAAGTCACTGCACTGTGTGTAGCTCTGGTACATCTATGTGGACTTAGACCAGTGACCCCACGTTCATTAATACAATGGGTGCTTGGGATTGTGTCTTTAGCAAGAATAAGCCCACTGCCCTATTCGTGCCCACTGACATGAATATCTAGAAAGTGATCCCTTCCCCATGGACTGGCATGTCTGCAAAGAGGGAAAAGCAGATGTCCTCAATCAACCTGGTGTAGAAAAGGAGATAAACCACCATGGATCCTTTCAATTGTAACTAGGGAGTTTAAAGAGCACATCATAGTCTTCCCTAAACTCACAAATCCTTGCTGTTTAGGATACTGGACAGCAGTATATCCTGCTTCTCACTCTCACTTGCCAGGCTTTACTTTTTGGTACCAAAATGCATCTTGCAGGCCAAAACATTTCTCGTATTCTGGAAATATAAGCTGCCTTGAAATTATTTGTGTGGAAGACATACAAAATCCAAGCTAATATTCTCAATCCTCATAGTCACTGAGAACAATGTGGGGTACAACATTTCACTTAAGATACTGACCACCAATAAACCATCTGTATTGAATAATACTGACCTCCACCACAAACACAGAGACGTATCACTGCCCCAAGCAAAGATACATGCAAGGCTCATGAGAGGCAAGACCTGTTTTCCTGACTGTTTTGCAACAGGTTGTGTCTGTGTGTATAGACAGGCAGAACGACAGCAGGAGACGAGGAAGGAGCATACCTGGAAATATTCTCAAACAGCTCTGGCTGGGGTGACCACAGGTGTTACAGTTGCCCACCGCCCTTCCATCTCTCATCTGGAAGCTCTCTACATGTGCAGCAGAGATGGGCAGTACAGATGTGGACAGAGTTGCTTAGCCAAAATCATCTCTAGCTCTATCTCACCTTAACACAGCAGGTCCTGGACTGTGGTAGCCAGAACAAGGCATACCAGCACTGCCACTACACATTTCAATCTGTGAGAAACAGTATTTAACTAGTCAATGTGTACATGCATAAATTTAATAGAGAAGCCTACAGTTGCAGTTTGGTCTTCTGCTTTTTTTTTTTTTAAAAAAAACAGACTGGAATATTCTTTAAAAAAAAAAAAAAAACATCAAAAAATTCCCATTCAGCAGTACTGTACAGTGTGTTTGATTGATAGGTTTTTGTTCTCTTCACGTAATCATATATTGAACTTGATTTGGAGTTTGATCTCAAGGATTTTCTTCTGAGACCTTCCTGCAGTTAAATTAGCTCTTTTTCCTGAGCATTCAAAACTTCCCTGCTGAGTCTGCTTTTTTTTTCCCACCCTGCCTGTGAAGTCGAGGAGAGTAAAAACTCATTAAAGCTTTGCCATAACTATTCATGCACTGGAAGGGTGTTTTGAGATGTAGGTACTAAGAGATCCTAATTAATCTTTGCCCTGTTTTAAGAGAAGTTCAGGGGCTCCAGAGGCTTCTCTCTATTAACATTTTGAGTTTATTTTCCTGCTGCTGTCTAACACATCACTTCTGCAGAAATCAGAAATAGATTACTATCCAGTTATAACATCTGTACAGAATAATTCTGTCTGGCTTAGACTTCACCAGAGGATATTCCCGATTTGTTTCTACAAGAAGAGGAGAGGAATCAGACCCAGGGATTTTTCCTTGTGATTTCTGTATCAAGAACAACATCACAAGCAATTATAAACCCAGTCTGACAAGGTCTTTATGCACTTGTAAAATAACTTTCATAAAATAAAATTAAAAAAAAGGAATTATTTAAATTAATAGGAACCTCTGTTCACTAGAAGTCTTGAAGAAACAGATCCACCTGTCTGTTACCTTCAAAAATAAAAGGAAAAAAAAAAAGTCCAATTTACTATGCCTGCTGAGAAAAGTGCTAATTAAAGCAGGTCATAAATGTTCTTTGTCAGAATGACTACCTAAATTTGGATTTTAAAAATAAGTAAATAAATAAACCAACACAAGGCTTTTCAGGGAGGCTGGGACAGAAGGTTGCTTACCACCCAGCTCCACCACCAGCGAGTTTCCACACCTTCTAACACAGTTGGAATGTGGCCTTAAAGAAAATCTGCATTATAAACTGCCTCAGAAGTGTTTCACCTGCTTGTGAAACGAATTTAAATGACTTCTGAAAGCTGCAGAGGTAGCAGTTCATTTGGATTGCAAAGCAGTATAGGAGCGGTAAGTGTCTTCCCAGGCTACCCATCTACATATTAAAGGTATAAAAAGAACTACTTGGAGTCATAAAGACCAGTGCCAAAACAAATTCAGGGAGACCCATGGCAAGTGAAATGGTGGTTCTGGGCAGCAATGTCAGCGTTCAGAGGTTATTTATCATACAGAGTCCCAAAACACTGTTGTATGTTATAAAAATCACTCTACACTTCAACGTGGCATTGCCCGATATTTTAAGGCCCTGAAGGAATAGCTTTAAGAAATAGTTATTTCTGTGAGACTTTCATATCTAGACTGTATTTGATTTCCAATGGTTTAATTCTTTACAATATAAAATAGAATTACTGGAGGGTATTTTTGATACTCTTCAACTAGGCATTTGAGAACCATTACAGTTTCTTCTATGCTTGACTCTGCTCTACAATCGTCTATGTAAAGATGATATATGAATGTCTGGAATACTTGTATAAAACAGAGTGAAACATTTATTTCCAGTTCTGTCTTTCAGACCCCTACATGTGGATTTGAACTTGCCAGCAAAACCATCTGTAATTTGATCATTATGAAACACACAGAACATGAGAGCAGGACAGAGACTTAGAAGTACAAAAGCTTTATGGAGGATTGTTGTAGATCATGTTTCGTCAACAGAGAAGGAAGAAAAATCCAAAAATCCCCAAAAATCCATGGAGTAAATCATCTGTGACAGATGCTTCTCTGAACATAAAGGAAACGATCAGTTTACTGAGAAAGAGGGAAGATTTTGCAAGCTGGGGAAATTCTGCAGGAATTTCACCACGAGTGAAATATATCAGCAGTACATGCATGTGAAAGTGGCATCTCTTTCCTGTCACATTACTCTTAAATTCATGCACTCCCAGAGAAAAGAAGGAATTGGTAATGGATTAGAAGGTCATTAGAGTCCCCTGTTTCTTAAACCCTTACTGTAGGACTTTATTATAGTAGTAGGACTTTATTAAGGAAAGATTAGGGAAATCATTCATTTTCAAGATATTTCACAAACACATCTGAGCCCCTTCATACAATGAAGGCTGCTATAGTACACGTTCTGTGTAAGTGGAATACTTGCCTCCCTGATCTGCATTGTTCCACTGGACCCTCCACTAGAAGCACCACAAAGTCAATCACTTCATAGTTCCATAGGATACACAACCATTTCACTACAGCATTTAATGATCTATGACCCAGTGCTGGATATCTCAGGAATAGGTTTACAGTTAATTAATATACATCTTGCTCTGGTCCTGCTTCACTGCCTTAAATACCTGCTGCAGCTTTGCATAGTAGGAGGTGTTTACATGACGGATGTTAAAGCATGCAGCACTTTATATGCAGTACCAGGTGGGAGAGAAAGGTGAGTCTTGCCTCATAGTCACTCTGTAAGAACTTGTCCAGATCCATTTTCTGTAGGCTGTCTGCATCAACTTCTTTGGGCCAGAGTAACTGTCATGAAACCAAAACATGGCACTCATTTGGAGTATGAGATTATTAATTTACAGCTTTCTTTTGGCCTAGAACAGCTTCTTTTTGCTTGCAAATATTTCAATACTGGTTAGATATGAGCAGAAAGATTATGCTGAAGTAATTTGTTGACAAAAAAAAAAAAAAGAAAAGAAAAGAAAAAAAGGAAAATGATCAGGAAAACACAATAGTATCAGAAAGATGTAAAAAGAAAAAAAAAAAAAAAATAAAATAAAAAAGCCCCCAAACTGGGGTAACAAAGGACATCAAAGGACACTTATTTAGTCTTTAAATGAGAAAAGGAAAATGTGGCAGTTTTAATAGGTGTGAAAGGGGGGAAAGACTAAAAACAGAGGAAGGAATGGAGAGTTTGGAAATCTTTCAAAGAAGCTATAGTTTTAAGAAATCATAACTTTGGAAAGCAGGGGATAATCAGATGATCTCCAAAGAACCTTCTAAGGAGCGTATTCTTTGAATTCTGCAGTATTTAAACATGTCTGACTTCAAATTATTTTCTTTAGATTGACTGATACATTATGCCTTTTAGCTACAGGTATGTCAGACAACATAATAATTCAAGAGATGAGATATACCACAGGACTGGCTGCTAGACAAAGCCTTTAAAGGCTGTGCACTTTCTCACTGAATGGCAGTGTAGAGATATGGGGACCAAAGTCCCCATTTCGCAAGCTGTCTACCAGTTTCTGGTGACACATATTTTTTTCATAATAATTGAAATCTCTTTACCCTTTGTGGGAATAGAAATGTTGTTTTTGCAGAGTTACATTGTTTAGAAGGAGGGAATGTGGTACTGAGATATGCTTACAGTGATAAGAAAGTTTAGCAGGCGACCTTGTAAAATGCAGACAATCAGACTCCTTAGGACAATTAGGTGAAAATCACGGTGTCAAGTCAAGTCAGATAAGTGAAGAAACATTACCACTTCAAGCAGTAAAAATGTCAAAAGAAATTTGAAATTTAACAGGCCGGCGACTGAAGGCCATGCATTGTTTGTGAAGCATCAGATAGATTGTGAATCTGGATTACCCACTCAGTGGGGAAACAGGGGAGGGTCCTGCCATCAAAAGGTATATAAACTGTGTTTTGGAACTAGTAGATGCGCTCTCTCCTGCTTGTGGGGCGCCCGCCATTGCAATCGCGAATAAATTACTACTTCACTGAGATCCTCGCCTGAGCCTAAGTTATTGGCTACGGAGTGTTTCTCACAATTTGGGGGCTCGTCCGGGATCCAGTCACCTACTGGGGAGCCCCACCGCCGCAGCAGCAGGAAGGCATGCCCCGCTGATTTCAGCGGTCCTGTGCATCGACGGTGGCGGTTCTGCGGAAAGCTGACAGAGGGCCCAAGACTGGTTAAAGAGGCAGGATCCGTGAAGTAGTGGGGAAAGGAAGAAGGTAGGCACTCCGGGTTTTTAAGAATCGATCCGGTAACTCTGTGCACAGACCAAGGTAAGAAATATTAAGTATTGCCTTGGGGGTCGGGTGATCTGGTGTATGGTAAGCCCTTGCACGGGGAAGTGCTGGCACTACACCAGGGGAATCTGGTGTACGGTAATCCTTGCACGGGGAAGTGCTTGGAAGTACACCAGGGAATCTGGTAAACTCAGGTGTGCGGTAACGCTGGCACGGGGAAGTGCTTGGCGGTACACCCCCATCTTTCAGTACGTTGGTGTGTGGTACACTGCAGAAGGGAAAATTCTGTAGCACATACTGGCGAGGGTTAGGAAAGATGGGAAGTACGAGTTCCAGGGAATCTGGTAAACTCATAGGTGTGCGGTAACGCTGGCACGGGGAAGTGCTTGGCGGTACACCCCCATTTTTCAGTACGTTGGTGTGTGGTACACTGCAGAAGGGAAATTTCTGTAGCACATACTGGCGAGGGTTAGGAAAAATGGGAAAATATGAGTTCCAGGGGACAGGGATATATCCCTGGGGGAGTGCCTACTAATAGTTCTTCCTGAAAAATGATAAGAAATTGGAAACATAATCCCAAAATTAGAGGGATTGTAAAAGAAAAGTAATTAAAAAAAAAAAAAAAAAAAAAAAAAACACAGGTTAAACATTGTGTATCAGTCTGGACAAAAGAATCAATTAAGGAAACAGCAGTATTTTGGCCAAAATACGGGTCTGATGAAAATTCAGGCTTTAAATTTATGTGTAAACAATAAGATTCCTTTTTCAGAGAAGGAGCCAAGTTATGCTCCCTATAATCTTAATATTGAACTGGTGGCAGCAGCAGTCACTCCGGGAAGGGAGACAGGGACTGTAATTAACACTGTCCCTAAAGAAGGATTGTACTCTAGGCTCTGGCAAGAATTAGAACAAGGTAGAAGATATGTTGAGAATTTTGCCTTCCCTGATACTAACAGTACTAACACTAACTGTGTATCCTCTTAGGTGAACTACCCCCTCCTCCTTACCAGCAGAGAGGTTAGGACTTTTTAAGAAGGAGAGGAAGTCTTTATTCAAGGACCCCAACAGCCTAGCTGAACAATTAGACCAGTTCCTACGACCTGATTTATACTCTTGGGGGAGGGAATTATGTCTATAAGTATGTTGTTTACAGGGAAAGAAATGGGAATGATCAGGAGGAGAGCTGCTATACAAGAATGGGAAAGAGCTCATCCTCCAGGACCAGGGGTAATACCGGCAGGGCAGAAATACCCACTTGCCAATCCTGGCTGGAATAATAATAGTGTGCAACACAGAAATCATATGAGAGACTTGGGGTCAGAATGAGAAAGTACTTGGGGATGAGACCTGATGACCCAGTATCCCAAGGGCTCTTGAAAGTTCATTGTGTGATTAAAGCCTGGAAAAATATGCAGAAAATGCTTCAGAAGGTGGGGGGATGTAGTGAACAGTCACTGGGGGACCCTCCTGCGGGAGGCCCTGGAGGTGTGTGTCCGGAGGGGAGATGAGAAGGAAAAGCAGAGAGCGAAACTAATGGTATTGACAGTGCAGCGGGTAGTGAGGCAGAGGGTTGGAGAAAGATGAAGAAAATCTTCAGGGGGAGTCAGGGCCAGGATGGAAAGGAGAGGAAGAGAGATGAAGGAATGGCAGGCAAAGAAGGCTGCCTGTGTTGTGGCCCGAGTCCTAGCAGAGACAGGCTTTGATAAGATGTTTTAAGTGTGGCCAGGCTGGCCACTTCGAATAGGAATATCTGGAGTGGAAGAAGGAGGAAAGAAGGAAAATGGGATGAAATATGCTATATTGATATGTTGTTTCAGTATCTTGGAGGGAAAAGGTATGGAATTAAGTTGGACCCTGACTGAGCCTTTGGTGCTGGTATTAGAAAAGTACAGTCTGGAGAAAGATGAAGGAAGTGTTAAAAGGGTTGCTGAAGGTGTTAAAGGTGTGGCATGTAATATTTAACAGAGCTGTCTGAAGTTGAATGAGCAGGGAAAGAGGATGTAGGCATTATCTAAGTAACAGTCTAGAAGTTTTGGTATATTTGCATATTTGCTGTGGTGTTTGGTCAGTTTCCCAAGCATCGGGGAGGGGGACGGTGGGGGGGAACAGCCTGCTCCACCAGGGGCCTCTCCAGCGGCCGCAGGGGGGCTTCGGCTCCAGCGCCTGGAGCGCCTCCTCCCCCTCCTTCTGCACTGACTTTGGTGTCTGCGGGGGGGTTTCTCGCTCTCTCAACTGCTGTTGAGAAGCAGGTTTTTGTTTGTTTCTTTGTTTGTTTGTTTTCGTGGATGTGCTCTCACAGAGGCACGGACTGTATTCCTCATGGCTTGGCTCTGGGCAGCAGTGGGCCCCTTAGGGCCAGATGAAATTGTCCCTTATCTGCCACGGGGAGGCTTCCGGGTTTTTTTCTCACGGGGGCTGCCACTGCAGTTTCCCACCCCCCTACTCACAGCCCCCGAACCTTGCCATCAAACCCAATACACTGGGGAACAGCTAGGTCATTACTGACCTGTAAAGTATCAGGGATTAAATTAACTAATGAAACCCTAAAAAGTGGGGCTGGGATAACAGTGCCACTTTGGGGGGGATACCAAGCTGAGACTAGGGGATAAAATGATCACTGGGCAATTATTGTATGTATCCAAGGCAGAGACTAACTTGTTGGGAAGGGATTTGATGATTAAATTGGGCATTCAAATAGTAAATTGTTAGACTGGAATAACAGTGTTATTAATGGAGTGCTCTCTGGCCCTGAGAGCAAACATACATGTATATTCACCTCTGACTGGAAAGACCCTTAAATGGGGGCGGAAGCAACAATATAGGTGGACAATTTTACCTCAGGGGTTTACAGGGCCACCTATCTATTTGGGTCAGTTTAAATAACAAAAGATTTTGGAGCAATTACAACCTCCCAAGGAGGTATTAATGTTAACAAATATGTGGATCGTTTTCTATTGTCAGGACAGGAGAAAAGAGTTGTGAAGAAAGCTACTAACAAGCTATTCAACTTTCTGGGAAAGCAGGGCTTGGGAGTATTAATAAATAAATAAATAAATAAATTACAATATGGAGAAGGAGAAGTCAGGTATTTAAGGCATCTAATGTCTGAAGGAAAACAGAATAAATGCAGAGAGGATTCAGGGAATTGTTGAAAATTAAGAAAGAACTAAAAAGTTTTAAAAGAAAGATTTTTTTAAGGAATCAGGAGCCATGAAGTCTGAAGGAAAATCGATACTCCCTGATGGGAGAGAAATGCTGAATAAAGTGATAATGAGGCAAATATTAACTGTTTTACATCAGAAGAGTCATTAGGAGGTGCAAGCAATGTGTGATGTTGTGCTAAGAAAGTATGTCTGTGTAGGAATATACACTTTAGGGAAGCACATATGTAGAGGATGTACCATATGTCAAAAGGTAAATAAAAAGGTGTTCTATAACCCATCTAGAGGGGGACGGGAGCCAGGGGTTTGACCTTTCCAAAGTATACAGGTAAACTTTACTGAGTTATTTGTTTGTCCTAATTGACCACGTGACTAGATGGGTGTAAGCTTTACTGCAAGGGTTAAAGCAGGCCTTAGAGATTGAGTGGGATTTTCACAGCCCCTGGCACCCCTCCTCTTCTGGGAAGGTGGAGCGAATGAATCAGACATTAAAGAAGCAATTAACTAAACTAGTGTTAGAAACCCAACTTCCTTTGGTAAAATGCTTACTCCTACAGGTTTAAACAGCACCAAGAAAGGATATAGGAATTTCACCATATGAGATGCTGTTCAGATTGCCCTATCTGGGCAGAAGGGATGAGATACCACAATTCAAAATAAGAGAGTTTCCTTAAGAACTGCATTCTGGGGTTGTCCTCTTCTTTGTCATCTCTCAGGACCTGTGGGTTGTTGGCTCAAACCCCACCTTTGGAATTCCCCATTCACCACCATCATCCAGGAAACTGGGTCCTGATTCGGACCTGGAAAGAGTCAACTCCGGCCTGAATGGGAAGGACAATTACTGACCACTGAAACAGCCATAAGAACTGCGGAAAAAGGTTGGACTCACTATACTCGAGTGAAGGCATCTGTCGACGCTAGTACCTGGGAAGCTGTTCCTACAAAAGACTTGTTGGAAGTTGAAATTGAAGAGAAAAATCTCGTAGTGGACTCTGAGCAGGATAAGAGCTTACAATTGTAAACTAACCTTTTATTTTCACAGGTAACTAACAAGTGTGACTTGTGATTGAGAGAAAGGACAGACCTATAGCGAACTGCAGTGCTCCCAAGGGGGGGGGTTGTTATAGTAGTAGTGTACATCTTATTTTTTTTTTTGTATCGATAATTATTTGGAAACCTAAGGTTTAAAAATAATGACAGGGAAAAATCGATTACTAATTTTGTTTTTAGTGATCCTAGGCCTCAGAGAAGGCCTCGTTCCATTGGCAACTTGGAAAAGGCATGACCAGATAATAGCAAAAACGGGATACCCCATCAAAATATGGGTGACTGTGACAGAGGGTTATGTACCACAAGCCGTCACATTTGATGCTTGTGAGGTGTTAGCTTGTGGAGATTTAAATGCCCAATGACAATTGAGCAGAAAGAACAAATAACTGGGAGAGACACAACAGCCAGATTGAGAATAGCTGTATGGAAACAATCCTCTATTGCCATCAGAGAAAGGGAGAAACTCAAGGAGAAAACAGGAGAGTAAACAGGAGGCCCTCTGAAATGTGGCAGTTCAAACATTTGAGATTCAAACAGGGTATGGGGATGTGAATGCCTGGATAGAATGGGTCAAATATACTGTCCAGAGTCTCAACTGTAGCTACTGCTATGCTTGTGCCTCGGGATGACCGATTGCCCAGATAGTGCCCTTCCCATGGGGGTGGACCAAAGACTCCCAAGGGATGCGATGTATGATTGCATTGTACCAAGAAAAGACTGCCTGGGGAAATGAGGCCTGTAAGTCTCTCTTTGCTGTTTCTTGCATGATAACAATATCACAGTTCCCCCTGCATTCTCTACAGCTATAGGTAACCATACAGCTTGCCTCTCACGGCAGGGTGTGAGTGCTACCTGGCATCTGGGAGAATTTGCCTTGTGCTACCAAGGACTTGATGGGAAACTGCTCAAGACTAGAGATCCCCAGGGCAGATCTCTGGTGGTACGGTGGAGGGAAGATCTTACGGTCCACCCTACCATCTAATTGGGAAGGCACTTGTGCACTTGTTCAATCAGCTATACCCTTCACCCTGGCATTTGAAAGAGAAACATCACAAATACCCAGAAGAAGTAAAGGAGACTTAGGAATATCATTTGATGATAGAGTATACATAGATTCTGTTGGGGTACCTAGAGGAGTTCGGGATGAATATAAAGCCAGAAATTAAATTGCTGCAGGGTTTGAGTTACTGTTCTGGTGGGTAACAATCAATAAAAATGTGGATTGGATTAATTATTTCTATTATAATCAGCAGAGATTCATCAATTATACCAAGGATGCGATGAGAGGAATCGCTGAACAACTAGATGCCATCAGCAAAATGGCTTGGGAAAACAGGATAGCATTAGATATGATGCTTGTGGAGAAGGGTGGTGTATGCGTGATGCTGGGCAACCATTGTACTTTTATCCGTAACAATACTGCCCCGGATGGCACAGTAACAAGAGCATTGCAAGGGCTTACCACCCTTGCCAATGAATTAGCAGAAAATTCGGGAGCAGACACTTCCATCACAGGATGGTTGAAATCTTGGTTTGGTAAATGGAAAGGGATGGTAATGTCCATATTTACATCCTTGATTATAGTAGCAGGAGTTTTGACAGCTATTGGCTGTTGCGTTATCCCCTGTGTAAGGGGACTTGTCCAGCGGTTAATTGAAACCACATTATTGAAACAAATGACCATAGATCCACCACCCTACTCAGATAAAATGATATTAGAGGAAATGGAGAGCAAAGAAAGTGAAGAAGAGGAAGATATTTACCAAATTACACTTACAATAAATAAATAAATAAAAATAAAAAGAGTTTTTGCAAAAATCAACAGTTTATAAAAAAAAAGAAAAGGGGGGAATTGTGGGAATAGAAATGTTGTTTTTGCAGAGTTACATTGTTTAGAAGGAGGGAATGTGGTACTGAGATATGCTTACAGTGATAAGAAAGTTTAGCAGGCGACCTTGTAAAATGCAGACAATCAGACTCCTTAGGACAATTAGGTGAAAATCACGGTGTCAAGTCAAGTCAGATAAGTGAAGAAACATTACCACTTCAAGCAGTAAAAATGTCAAAAGAAATTTGAAATTTAACAGGCCGGCGACTGAAGGCCATGCATTGTTTGTGAAGCATCAGATAGATTGTGAATCTGGATTACCCACTCAGTGGGGAAACAGGGGAGGGTCCTGCCATCAAAAGGTATATAAACTGTGTTTTGGAACTAGTAGATGCGCTCTCTCCTGCTTGTGGGGCGCCCGCCATTGCAATCGCGAATAAATTACTACTTCACTGAGATCCTCGCCTGAGCCTAAGTTATTGGCTACGGAGTGTTTCTCACACCTTCCTTACTCATTCATAAATTTTAATCAGTAGTCTCAAGATAGTTATTTAGACACTGCACCAGCCAGAATTAATAAGTAGTTTTAAAAATACAGGCCCATGATTTTTTTATTTTTTTTTTCAATTGCCCAGATGAAAACATCTGCTTCAAGGTCATTTATTTCCTCCTTGAGCAAAACCAAACTTTGAATTTCTGCACACGGCAACCAGTAACACTAGAATAAGCTGTAAGTACATACTTGATCTTCATTCTGCCACATCTCAGACCCCACGAGCCAACACCAAGCCACTTCTCCTAGGCTGGTTTGTGTAGCTTCGTGAGGAATTTCTTGGCGTAGCAGCCAGTTGTCCACACTTGCACGAACTATGATTACAGATTACTAGGACTTTTAAGAGACTTTAAATGCTTAAACATGACAAAAAATAGCACTAAAAATCAATTGCAAGTATTGTTATAAAAAATACGTGATCAAGCCTTAAGAAATTTGGAATCTTTCTGAAACCTGTAATCTTTATTCCATGTTCAAGCAATACTGGTCCTTTCTCCATCCCTTCTCTTTAAGGATTCAAAATATCTACAGTGAAATCAACTTTTTTCTCTATCGCAGCATCACAATTAAGTTGAAAGCTTAGTTCCATTCTGCTCTGCTAATATCGTAACCGCTCAATCTTAACTACCTGCTACATTACATAATATTAGCATACTGACTGTTTAGCTCTCTGACATAAAAGTTACAGTACAGTTGGAAGTAATTGAGTTAATGTCAATGAAGACTGAGCTATTTCCCCACTCTTCTGGCAAGTCAGAGCCTAGTAACTTTGAATGATGCTCACTGAACATTACAGGGAAGCTTGCATCCTGCTGCATGTTTTATCCTACTGGATAAGCTAAAAGATCACTACAGTCTATTGAGCTGCTAAATTGATACTTTCCTTTATCACTTAGGAAGGGATTTCTCTCATCTGTCTTAAAGTTAGGTGCCTACTCCAAGACAGTTACTCCAAATTGTGGTTGATAAAAAACTAAGAAACTTTTAGAGAGTGTTTTGTTGTATCTATGTATCTGTTACCATCTAGTAGATTTATCTTTGCCAGGATATCCCTTCTCCCTCTGATGACTGAGTAAATCATGGATGCATAGCTGGGCCCACAGACCTAACATATAAATGGTTAAAATTGTAAGAATTAAATGCTACAATGCAGATCACCCAGGTAACTTCAGGCATTTTTGGCTGAGGTGCCTACTTGAGGAATGCAGTCATCCCAGACTCGCCCTGCAGGAACCTCTCAGCCTCATCTCCAATCCTGAACGCAGGTGAGGGGGGAGGAATCACCCTGCAGAAGTGTCTGTCTCTCTCCATTGGCTGCAGATGGTACCTAATGAGAGCAGGCCTCTAATTAGTGCAGGAGAGGTAAGGTATGTAGATGGATTCAGGCCTAAATAGTCACTTATCACACAGAAAATGAAAAGTAATTTCTCTCCCTCGGAGATGGAAACACTTTCTGCACTATATTGCACTATTCAGGATGTGATAAAGGACAACGTGATTATCATCATAACAAATTACTCGGCTTGAGAATCAGTGCCTGGTCTGAAGGTGTGCTAGGGACCCACTGTGGCAGAACTGTATATTTTAGAGGCTCACCAACATTTTCTCCAAGATGCTGCATAACTGAATACTTGATGTGTAGCCCAAATATCAATAAAATTGTATACAGATAAATTCTAATAATTACACACTTGAAAGGGGAGAAGTTACAAAAGAGTAAAATGATAACATGGATATTAATGACTTTTCCAAAAAACATACAGCATTAGACAGCTTAATGAAAGCACTACCTGTAGCAAGTTAGCTCTAAAGATGCCCACTATATAAACAATTATTATCATCTTGCTGCAATAATAGACTGTACAAGTTATTTTTATAAAGAACAGGTATAGGACGTAAGCATGCTCATCAATAGGCTCGGAGCAGCAACGAGGGCAAATTCAGCAATGAGTGACCCAGAGAAAATGAACACAGATACCACTCGCTTCAGGAGTTCATGCATACAAACATACACACATACAAACCCCTCAGCTTTATTAATTACAGCAGTGGGGCCGGAAATGTAGTTTCAGAAATTCAGGAATGCTAACAGGTCCTGAGAGCTCACAAGCACCATCCCCAAGCACTTGTTCATCGCCCAGTACCACAGAATAATGGAAAAGCTCAGAACTAGTTTACATCAGAGATTGATTACCCAAAGACAGACCTAAAATACTTTGCAAGCAAAGGAACCACCCTTTTAAATTAATTTATTTTCAAAAACAAATACCAAAGCAAACCAAAGTAAAGGAACTTCCTGTTGGAAACCCAGTAGCAGATATTGTCCTTATCTATATGGGCGGCTGCCCTTCCACATGGCTGACCGTGAGGTGTGGGGTCAGTGCACATGATGTCAGCTGTTCAGCACACAGGAGGCAGGGGAGAGGAGCCAGCAATTCCTCTGTCCCTTCTCCACACCACCGTAGGTAAAAGCATTCAAGGGAAAATTCATCCTAGTCTGCTGCCTATGTCTTTTCAGCGTGTTTGAAAACATGACATACATTTGCTGTCATATACATTGTATATCGCAATGAAAGAATGCATCTACAAAACAGGAAGAAAAATTACCCTTTTTTATTATTCAGCTAAGCTATAAATTGCCATCTGGAAGCCGGACTCGTAAAATGTAGCAAAAGAGGTAATGACAACAGACAAGCCCAGGAAGAAAAATTGTCTGCACCATCCTCGCTGCCCCCAGACTGGGTGCCATATCCCAGCAAGGTGCAATCCGTCTGGGAACCGTGGGAGCATGCGTGGCTCCCTGACAGCAAATTCTGCCTTTAAAAATTAACTTGCTACCCTGGGTTAACAGCTGGCACTTAGCAAATAGTGTGTATGCTCTACTGATTTTACCTCCTTTATGGCTTTCTCTGTGACTGCCCTTGAGTTAATGGTTACATCATGCGTTAGTAGGATGGTGCCGGTCATTCATTTCCCAACACGGTGAGCGCTGTCACGTGCTGGATGTTAAGTACGTCTCAGCCAGCCTAAGTCGTGTGTAATTAACTTTGGCCCAGTGCACGGAAGCATGTTTGACAATGAGCATCATTCTCATCGGTTCTGCAGAGGGAGGCGGAGAGGATTCAGGGGGATGATATGAAACAACCTGGCATCTTTTTGCAGTTAATAGCACTACAGTTGCAAGGGAATGTCTCTGCGTCACACTGCAGGGATTAGAAAATTGCAGAATGAGTTGTGATGGCCTAAAATGCATCAGTTCTTTTCATTCGCACCCAAAATAATTCAGGCAATGATAATTTACACAGTAAAGAAAATATTTTGCATTTTTCTTATTCAGAAACAAGGCAACTGATCAACTTCTTTTACTGAAATTGTCGAAGGTATTGAGGTTCATGACTTTTCTCTCTCTGAATATAGCTGTCAGAATCTTACAGTGAGATGAAGTTTAATAGGTCACTTGGTCTTTTCCTTAGCAATGTATGTTTCCCTTACTTCACATATTCTTTTCAAATATTTCTCAAAGCAAAACACATCTTACAACTTTCATTTTACCCTGCTATTCACCAGACATTCCCTCCTTTCCTAGGTTGATCTTTTTTTATATATAACCTTTGATATCTACAGAGATTTTTTAATAGTCGAAGATTTTGTCCCCTTTTACCATGAGTCATTGTGTAATCAGTCATTTATCTTATTTTCTTATGTATATGGTGATTTCTTCAATTCCTTTTCATGTTCTTTTTTCTCTAACTTGCTTATAATGCTTAATATATTTTTGAGAAAGGGCCATGTTTAGACCAGTGCGCAATATTGCAAATACTGGGATATTGCTTCATGAGGTCACACTGCTACATAAAATTTAGATTATTTTTTTTTTTTTCAGGTAGATGACTTGCCAGCCACTGATATTTGTTATTCCCTCTTAGCATTTCTTTTCCTAAATACTTCTCTTTCACTGAGCCAGTGCTTTATGTTATTTTTCTCCAGCTATCTTTCTTTCCTTGAAGGAGAAAGATTTTTCCTTCTCTGATTGTTACCACTAAGTTTACCCTATTATGCCCACTGGCCTATGAAACCTGAGGAATTTACTACAACAAATCCCCTGAGAACAGTTACCAACTCAGAAAATGTGCTCCAGTGCCCAGCAAATACGATTTACATATTCAGTGGCTCTTACTGTCTCTGAGGGAAAATCAAGCAGAGGTAGGTTTTTTCTTGCTTTAGTTTGTGAATAACTCTGAATTTGTTCATGCAAGGGAAACTAAAATATTGCAGAATAGAAGCAAAGTTTGAAAAAAAAAAAAAAAAGAAAGAAAGAAAAAAAAGAAAACACAGCACCCTCTGATCCTCTGATGCCACAGTTTTTTCTTAATAAAGTGGAAAGAAGAGAACTTGGATTTATGTGGGAAAATTCAATGAACAGTTCAGAAATAGGATGGGAGGGAAAAAAGAGGCAGACAAATGGTAAAAATTATAGGTTGCTAATGGAAAGGAACAAAGAAGAGAGAGTAACTTTAAGTAAATATGTTTATTTAGTCCATTTACTAGTTTCTAAAACAAAAACAACAACAACAAAAAAAAGAACTGATAAAATGCCTTGCCTGAGGAACTGATCCTGTGCCAATAAAATAAATGCACTCTTTTTCACTGACTTTAATATGAGTAGGGCCAGGCTGTAGATCTAAACAAAGATTTAGGATCTAAAGAATGTAGTGGGATGGGGCTGTTGAGGTTGCCATGAGCTGAGCAAGAGGATCACTTTGTGAATGGATCACAGGAGCAATCACTCTGCAGTGATGCATTTCTGTGGTGAGACTTGGAGTGAAAGTATTTTCAGGAGCCACAGGAAGGCAGTGTGTAACAACTTGATTGTGGTTTTGAAAGCTTCATGTAGGCCATCTGAGGAAAGGATGGGTGGCATTTATCAGATCTTCTACCTGAGCTCAACTTAAGAGTTGGTCCGAGAGTTTTCAGTGGCACATTATTTTCGGGCAGAAAATGTTGACTTTTGACCTTTTGCTGACCTATAGCATTTTGATTGCTATAATGTAAATGACTGATACAATATAAATTTGCATGTAAATAATCACGGGGGTGTTTGACATTTATACCATTTCTATCTTCAAAGTGGAGTCAGCCTTCTGTGAATGCCCTGCAGCAACTGAAAAAATGGAATTTAGGTCAATAGATGATGAGACGTGTCAGGCAGCAAAATGCCTGAAGCCACAAACATTCAAACAACTCTCACAGCCTGCATTGGTCGCTGCCCCTGGGTGGGGGTGCTCTTTGAAGCTTCTTTCACAGCCACAACAAGTAGTTACCCAGGATCCATGACCTCCACTTCCAGGCACAACTAATGTGGGCAGCAGGCAACGAGCTCCTCGCTCTCTTTGTTGGCTGCCCTGTCTTGTCCCAGGTGCTCAGATCATGTATCCAGGGTATTTTGTGACACCCAACCTGCAATTACATCTGTGTCCCTTCAGAGGAACTTGCAATCAGAAGGGGTACACACACACCCTCACCATGTTCGCATACAAAAGGGTCACAGACAAAATCCCTGTTCTTTCCAAAGATTAAGATATTTTGAAAGGGTCCAATTCTGCTTGAACTCCTTCTTTCTGGTTCTGCCCTTTCTGACTCCTCTAATATTGTCATTATCACATCTTTGTCCTTATGGACAAGTCTAATAGGAACTCCACTGGTCAACAGTGTGTGATTTACGTTTATGGAGGGAAGTGGTAGGACACTGGTGTGCAAAAGCCCTCAAAACAGTGGTATTGAGTGGCTGGCAGGTGTCCTGGTACACAGCATTAAACAAGTTTCCACATGCCTGGTGACAGGACAAGGGGGAATGGGCTTAAGTTGCGCCAGGGGAGTTTTAGGTTAGATGTTAGAAAGAACTTCTTTACTGAAAGGGTTGCGAGGCATTGGAACAGGCTGCCCAGGGAAGTGGTAGAGTCACCATCCCTGGAAGTCTTCAAAAGACGTTTAGATGTAGAGCTTAGGGATATGGTTTAGTGGGGACTGCTAGCGTTAGGTCAGAGGTTGGACTCGATGATCTTAAGGTCTCTTCCAACCTAGAAATTCTGTGATTCTGTGATTCTGTGAGTTGTCCTGTCCTGCCTACCACCAGCGCTCTGTGCTTTTTCCATCTTCAGAAAACAGGCCCTGCCAGCTTGAGCTCCTGGGTAAGCCGAGTTCTCTGCACAGCTGTGATAACCATGATGGGTCTGAAGGCAAATCTGTCGTGCAAAGATTGCTGCACAAAGAATTCACAGTGTTACTGGACCCTTTGAAACAGGTTCCTAACACTTGGCCTAAATTTTTATTTTGGATCACCATATTCCATAACACAAACATACATATTGTTTTCCCCAGCTTGTAGCCTGGCAATCATTTTTATTTTTATTTTTTTGGCAAAAATGCAATTATATGAATTTCCAAGTATTTTTAAATTTTCTAAAGGGAAGAATATATTTTCTTTCAATCATCATTTTCCCAATTTAATTAGTTAACATTAATATATATTTCTCATTATGTTAATCAGCTTACAAACCCATTAGCTATTGTGACTCTTGTTGGTATTCTTAATTAGATTAGTCCTGAAGAACAGACTCACACAAAGTTTTCACTACGAGAAAGAAAACCTTATTATACCACTCACCTCTCAGGGATATATTCCAGTCAAGCACGATTTCAGAAGCAGCTGTGTTTGCCGATGGGTGAATGTCTATCACTGAACTCAGCTGGATAAAACCTCTGGCTAGGGAATATGGAGAATTCTGGCAGAATTAAAGCAGATGATTGAGGGAGAAGAAGAGTTTTGCTGAAGCAGTGGGGGATAGCAATGTTTTGTTGAGTCTTGCAGCTTATATGTGGTAGAAAGGAACAGCTGGCTTGTGAACCTTCGAGTAGAAGTTCTTTGAGGTATTTGCTCTTTTGCAGTACAGAAAACAGCATTCAAGCCCCAAAAGGAAAAACCTTCAATTCTGCCCAAAGCCAGTAAACTTGCTATCTGCTTCCCTGACTTTTTAACATGACAAACTTTCTATGTTGCCTAAATTGTTGCTTAAAGTATAAAATCTGAAGCTATATACATAACTACTAATATTGCAAAAAAAAAAAAACAACTTTTCATTAATAAAAGGATATTCAGAGTCCTAAATGTTCAGAAGCTTTGATCAGCTTGCAAAAAGCTATCCAACAGTAACTGAAACTCATCAAAGTTTCCTGAACCAGGCAGCTTTCCCAGGTGAGGTTTTCTGATTCAATTTCTAGTAATTTCTCTGTTCTTGAGTTTAGTAGGATTATCAAATGAAGGATTTCTTGTGGTATTTGTTGCTATTTCTATTTCCAATTTAAAAAGCGAAATTGTTGCAAGGTGCATTGACTGTGACAGGAAAAATAAAAAGAAAATTCTCTACTCTTTTTCCAAGAATTCAAGCTTAGCATTTTTTAGTGTTTGGGCAAGGATCACAGAAAGATGCAGGTCAGTTACTGAACCCACTTCTCAAGCCATAGTTCTTACTTTAATTTGGATTTTATTTCCCATTCCTATTTTCAGTGCTGTAATCCCTGAAATATCATTATCAATATACATTAGAGTAGAGGGAGCAAGGTTTAGGTCCTATTAACTACTTAAGCATCTAGGCTGAAAAGCATTTCAAACACTGAATTCTATTTAAATCAGCTGGAGCTTGTTGGTAAAATACATTCTTAAACATGTCCACGGTGTAAGTATTAGAAAAAAATAGCACCCTTGCTCGTTTATTTGCATTCTAAACATCTCCGGCTTTAAGATGTCAAACACCCTCTGCACACATGGAAATGAGCAGAGGATGTGTAGCATTCTGCAGAACATGTCTAATAAATGTTTTAAAGAGTAGTTTGAATTTACCGTGGAAGGTTGAATTTAAGTGTGGGAGGTAGAGCTGCTAGAAAAGTTGCTTTGCATTAAAAAAGTGCTACTACTTTTAATAAAATATATTTTGAAGATGTATAAAATGATTTAATTTTTGCCCATCATAAAATTTCAGTAACAAGAGGGGAGAAGGTTGCAACGATATTGAAAGAGTCTGGAACAAAGTTTGTCAGTTGAAATGACTTTTCATTTTCATTTTGATTTTGTATTTAGTTAGTAGTTAAAAAGCTGATGGCAAAATCATCTGTTGAAATGAAACAGCTATAAAAGGATTTTTTCATTTCCTGACTGAAGGAAAAAAAGAAAAAAGAAAAAAAAAAAAAAAAAAGAAAGAAAGAAAATAATGAACCACTTTTGAATCTCTAAAGTGATAGCCAGCGAAGCATCTGGGTTACATTATCTGAATCCCTTGGAAATAAGAGGGCATAACTGCTGGAAAACGCAGTTGAAAATTAGGCTCTCACACCGTTGTTCCTAATCTTTTTTTTTTTCCTTTTTTCTTTTTTTCTCCCAGGCCTTGCCTATTGCCTCTGAGAAACCCACAGGCAGAAGCCCTGGGTCTGCCCTGGCTCTGAGGGTGAAACCTGGCCAGCAGCACTGACATGATCCTGAGCAGGAACAGATCTGGATCCTCCACTGGTGTGCTCCTCTGCAACTGGTGGCTGTCACATCATGGCCAGAGCATCTCCCTTCAGGATCTTAATCTAGGGGAAAAGTGACTGAATTCTGAACCCATAGGTTCTTACACTGCCTGTTGCACTTTTCTTCCTCCTCATCTTGTTAGGAAAAGGAGGAGTTACATTTCAATTAGTGAAAATTTATTTATGATTTAATACAAGAAAAAAAAAAACAACTTGCATTCTCACTTCTAGAATCTTTCTTTGTTGATTGGAAGTTATCATAGAATTACAGAGTTGTAATTCTAGAATCTATAATTCTACGCATCATAGAATGGGTTGGGTTGGGTTGGGTGGGGTTGGGTTGGATTGGGTTGGGTTGGAAGGGACCTTAAACATCATCTAGTCCAACCCCCCTGCCATGGATAGGGACACTTGCACCAGACCAGGTTGCTCAAAGCCCCATCCAACCTAGCCTTGAACACTTCCAGGGATGGGGCATCCACAGCTTCTCTGGGCAACCTGTTCCAGTGTATCATAACACTCACAACAAAGAATTTCTACCTAGTATCTAATCTAAATCTACCCTCTTTTAGATAATATCATTACCCCTTGTCCTATTACTACAAGCACTAATAAAAAGGGCCTGCTTACGGGCTCTTTATACTGCTTACATGTTGAACTAATAGTAACAAGTTTACCAGAAAATATGCTTCCCCAGCATACTGATAAACAGGGGTATGACAGGCCTTGTTCTGACATTATGTTTTCTTATTTTAGAAAAAGATGTAAATACAGCAGAAAAACTATTCTATTTCATATATTGCTCAACTGCATAAAAGATGATTTTATTACCTTCATATGAATATTTTCAAGTGAAAGCACTGTCTTTATTGCATGTGCAAAAACAGTGAGCTGCCAAAGATTAACAGGCTCTACCATGTTGTACTAACTGAGTTTGTCTTCTTGCCAGCATCACATTCTTTCCCTAACTTTGTTTCTGAGAGAAGAACATGACTTTTTGGAATATTCCTACCATTACTATAGTCATTGATTTAGATGGAAGATATCATCTTGACTATGTGTCAATTCTGAGAGTTATTTTCTATATTGTATCACATACTTATGTCTGTTAAGTAGTTATTTTACTGTGTACACTGCCAAACCAGTGGGAATTAATGTACACAATAAAATTCAGACACCTAGTCTTGTTATCAACATTAACACTGTTAAGAGCAGGAACCAATGCTACAATGTTTATAGAAGGCCTGTCTGTGTACATGTAAATAAATTTGAATAAATTTGACAAATAGAGCTATATTTGTGAAATGATGCTCAGTATCCTCCAGAACAATTTTTAGTAAGCACTATTCACAGAGTTCAGCTGTTTTTTCCCAAAGGGAGCAATGTATATTTTGAGTTACTTGCTATTTCTGTGCATAAAGATCCTGATTTTATTTTTTTTTCTGTCTACTTAGCATACTTGAAGCTTTGTGCTAAAATGTGCAAAAACGGAGGGAACTGTGAATAAACAAATAGAATTTAATGGCTTTTAAGTGCTAAGTGACTTGGAGGGTTTTCTAAGCCTGTCAGTGGAGATTCTGTGTGGTAACTACTCATTTGCTTTATTTATCTCATTACTAAAGGAGGTTCCCTCAAATCTGTTTTAATTTTCCTTGTATTTTTCTTTCTCTACATTACTGACCTTTCTCTATTCAATTCAAAATTAAATGAGACAGACATTGCTTTAGTAAATATGTAAATTCCAGTCAGACAAAGAAATTGTGTTAGGAGCAATTGGTGATTGTATTTCTACAGCAAATCTCATGAAGATGATGAATTAAGCAATTCTTTGAAAGTGAAAAAGTAATCACAGACTTTTCTGTGACCACAAAATATGCTAAGGATATAAGCAAGAGCAGTTTGAAAAGATCTTAATACAGCACTTCATCCATGTTTGTAAATGTGTTATCTGTAGGTTTCAAAAAACTCTCTTGACCTGCCTTTCTCAAAATAAACATCCAGCTAGCAAACATTAGTGGGAATTTAGAGAACCTAAGCCTCCTTCCTACTACACCAAGGTTTTAGGAAAGATACATATGCCACAGCTTTATTGCTATTGCTTGCAAAGTTTCTCATGGCATTGCTCATCTCATATCTGCAGCCCTTATTTTCCATATCTTGGTGAGCGTTCCACAAAAGGAGCTGAAACAATTCTCTGTCATAGCCCTGAGGGTACTAATGGACTTTCTGCCCCTGCCTACCCTCCCCTGGGGCATCCTTCCACTCCTGCCCATGGCCCTGTACCCCATTTCAGCTAAGGTCAAGGTTGTCATTTCTTACCCCAGCAATTTTACAGAGGAGCCAACTTCTCCATCCCTGTCCCTGTCTCTTTTGTGGATCTCTTGGACCCACACCACCATCTCATCTCTGGCGCCATCTCCTGCTGCTTCTGACTGGGCTCCCTGAACAACCCCTGAACCTGGCACATCACTTGGCTTCTGATGGGGCTGTTGATGGATCCCTGTTACCAGCATCTAGGCCTGCCTTCCATGTCCAGCCTCCATGGGACTGCACTCTTTGGTGAGGGCATAACCTGTGCTGGGGTCACCTCAGCTTTCAGCTGTCCATCTGTCATAGAGTTGCTGGCTCTCACAGTCCCATGATACTCTCATCTTTGGCTTTCTGCTCTGAGCAACTACAAATAGCATCACATAATAAGTACAAAGAACAAAAGCTCTCTATTTTTCCCATCACTGTAATGATTCAGCTAAATAAACTCTTATTCTTTGCATGTCTATGTGAAGATTCACCAAGCTTAAATGTACAGTAGGCCTCGGTTTAGGTCTCTGCTCCCAAACAAGATCAACAAACAAGTCTTTTGGATGAATTGCCTACAATACTAGGCTGTTGAATAAAATGGGATACAGTTGGTGTTTATCAAGATTAGCTGGCTCTCCCTCAAATGTCCAGGAAATATGCTCTATAGACACTTAGCGAGTCATCATCTGCAGGTCAGATAGCTGAGAATCCTAGAGAATCCTACCTAGGCGTGAGTGTGAAATGAGTGTCCCAGTAGCCACATGTCAAGAGGAGTCAGCTGGTGATGAGACATTACTAGGAAAGCTTGATGTGCTGAAGGAACACAGTGGTCTAGAGAGCTAGGAAATATCTGAGCAGAGGATTTTAGGAGTTCGGTAACGTCTGCATACTAGACATAAGCATCGTTATCTCATTATGATTGCTACCAGTACACTACAAACCATCTTTCTGAGTGTCCCAATGGATTAGGACACAGAAATTTCTTGACTAAACATAAATTTATGCCTGCTAAGTTCCCCCCAAAAACAGTGCAAACGGTTGTAAAAACACTTGGTGATGACCCACGTGTCTACTTACAAGCATCTAGGAACTGCCCTGTTCTATCCCAGATATCTCCATGGGGTTGGCAGCTATGACACAGGATGTACAAGAGTCCTATGTCACTCTGGGGCAGCAACTGGAAGTTAGATGGGATACACCCGAATCCCACCCTTAGCTTAGAAATGACCCAGTTCAAACAGTAGCAGGCTTAAACTAAGATAAGCAAATTCATGCAGAGATTTTACCTGGTTCTGATGAGATCTGCTGCTTACAGGGCTCTGCAGGAGAAAGCTACCAGAACTACCTGTTCCCAAGTTACCTTACCTTTATACTGGCTGGCGGATATCCAGTTCTCCCCGTCCTTCCTTAAGTGGCACGGAGTGAAGTTTGTGGCACACCACTTATGCCCACATTCACTTGTTACAGCATGTACTCTTTGGCAGGGCAAACAAAGCAATCCTAACCTCCCCCGAGTGTTTGAAATCAGGAGGAGCTGAGGGCTCTTGGTATGCAGACAGAAGCACTCCGTGCTTTGTAGAACCACAAGTCCCTAATCAGAGATGTAAAGATAATGAAAACTGAAAAACTCTGGAAGCTTCTGAAGTGTAGGCATGAATATGCAGCCCAAGGGACAGTCTAAGGCTTGATTTGAGTGTGTTTGTACTTTTTACTGGAGTCTTCTTGAACCAGTGCACTAGGCCTCCATATTCAAGTTAGACATCACTCACTGAAAAGCAATATTAGATAAAGGCAATGGGGATATCTGGGCAGCCCTAGTATAGAAATATTTTATTTCTGATGACTTATTAGGACTGGCTGAAGCCATTTGGTTTGTTCAGCCCAGAGCAGAGCAGGCTGAGGGAGGCCTCATGGCGGCCTGCAGCTCCCTCACGAGGGGAGCGGAGGGGCAGGCACTGAGCTCTGCTCTCTGGGGACAGCGACAGGACCCGAGGGAACGGCATGGAGCTGGGACAGGGAAGGGTCAGGCTGGGGAAAGGTTCTGCACCCAGAGGTGGTTGGGCACGGGGACAGGCTCCCCAGGGCAGTGGTCACAACACCGAGCCTGCTGGAATTCAAGCACATTTGGACAATGCTCTTAGATGATTTAACTATTAGGTTGCCCTTTCTGGGGTCAGGAGTTGAATGGCATTGTTTAAAAATATGTTTAAAAGTCTTGAATAAGGAAAGGTGATGTCGCCTTTCTCTTTTCAATCACCAGACAGGTTTACCTTATTTTGGAAGCGATCCTTTCCTGGGAGATACTATAAAAAAAGTCGTAACTCCCACTATCTTTGATCATTTCTACATTATCAAAGCTTCTGCTGAGCAAAGAAAAGATCAGAAAGGTTATCTGGCCATGTTTCTCAATGCAATGAATTGATCAATGCTACAAAGCCTATTTGAGAAACTAGGCGATCAAATTCCTCTAGGCAGGTTTCAATAAATATGTGACTCCATCCATGACCCTTTTCTCTCTATTTCCAATTAATATTTTAATGAGCAAATTTTCTTTGAAGATCCTCTTGAGGAAACAGCAAATTTTATTTGAATGGAGAGAAAATCTCTTAAAAGTAAATTTTATATTTCTTTTTCGATTAACAGTTGCCTTGGAGCTTGGTTGAAAGAATTTGATTGATCTGGTCAGATATATCAAGTCACACAGAAAACCTAATAAAACTGTGTATATTATTCATTAACCTATCCTGAAAAGGACAGCACATAAAAATGTAAAGATTTTAATGTAAAATTCAGGTACTGCATTATATTCAACAAGTAGGCAGACCATGTAAATAAAGCTTGTCTGCTACAGAAAAAGCGGATTTCTCTTTTGGAGGTTTGGTGGCACTATAAAGAACTTTCTTTTCATAGACTCTGGTTCCTTTATGCTGATTTCTGCATACCAAGAAAGCTAGCACCAAGCAAATGCTCACCTTCATAAATGCTATCACGTCTTCTATACTCTTTATTTTGCCAGCCAGTACTGTAGGAAATGTTCCACATAGAGAAAAGCAATGGTAGATTTGCAGGAGTTAGCAAATACACCAGCCAAGGAATTTTCTGATGGCCACCACCAAGTAGCCCTGCAGCTCAACTGTCAGTGCTTCACCCCTCCAAAGAGTAGACAGGGCCCCAGATTCCAGCAGTCACATCTCACCCTCACCCTCCCCTTTCCTCCAGAGCTTTGCAATGCTCAGACAAACCACCTGGATGTAGCTTGGGTACATGTCGTGGTCATTCCTTTTTCTGCTTGGAGCTCACCAGCACGTGAAGGGTGGCAGCGTGGTGAACCAGAGTGCAGGTAGACCAGGGTGCTGGCAGTCCTGAGGAGCACACCCTATTTGCAGCACTACACCCAAAGCTTGCCTCATCAGTGCTGCCCACCATTGCCCTTGCTGCTCTGCCTTCAAATCCCACCACAGTACACAATGCCACCTCTACCAACTTGTGATGTAAATGGGTTCCTCCAAAGCTCTAGTATCTGCCAAGATTGCCCAGGAGTGGTCACACTTATAGTTCATTATAAAGCTCTAATATGTAGTTAATGACAACAAATTTTCTGCAATGCCAGTTGGTATTTTAATAGCCTTAATAATAGCACATATTAGTGGCATTATTATTTGCTTTTGTAACATCCATCTTCACTGTACTATGCCAGCAGTAACTGATGAATGCACATCCTAGGAAAATCATCTGCCTGGAGCTGACTTCTCAGAGTAGGGCTTTAACCTCAGGGAAAAGAACTGTGAGTTTGGGATGGGTAGGAGAGAGATTTGATGCTCTTTTGGACTTACATAACTGCTTCCAGATTCTGCTGATGCAGAAAGCAGCTTAAAAATAGATAATTCCACTTGGGCTATTGCTGTGCCGGCTACTCAGCCAAGAACAGCAGACCTGCTGCACAAGCCAAGCTGCCAAGAGGTAGGAATCCAAGATGGGGAGATGCCAGTGTGCCATCTCTCAGATTGTGTTGTTTTATCCATTCTGCATATGACTGGAAAAGTTATTAGCAAGAACAGATGAAATGACCGGTATTACTGGGTCACTATATCAGTTCTGGAGTGTCTAATGAGCAGCTTGCTAGCAGTCTCATATATTCAAGTACAGGGAAAAAGTAAGAAACTAGGCCAAATATTGTTTTAGGTCTTCTATTTGGCCTTGAATCTTCTGTTTTACCCAAAATATCATGTAATCATAGGCCTTATCTATCAAGTTGGCAAGATAAAACTTTAGGACTGTCGACATCAGAATGAAGAGCAAAACCAAATTCTATAGCTTTCTGGTGAGGTCAGCTCCTGGCAAATGCTATAACTACAAGGCTGCTGCTCAAAAGAGGGTCTTCAGCACCTCTAACAGGAACCCATACTCCAGTGATGCTGTGGACTCCCATCTGGGGCAGATGTTGGCCAGTTTTGTGCTGAGCACTTGGTTCAAGTTCAGCATTTGTCTTCTTTCTATTTGCTATGTGCTTGGTCCACACACTGAGCATCAATGTCCCTACGTCCTACACAGATCATCTTTCACTGGCACCATGCTTCTTCCTCTGTGTGTTTAGGAATCTGGTTAGGATTAGAGAGTTTGTGCTAGTTTTAGACACTCTGTTTTGCTATGTAATACCTATCTCAACCCATAGTAGCTCCCAGGATAATGACCAGTTTGACACAGTCACCCAGGCTCCTTCCTTTGGCTCTGTGTTGATAGTCAATCCTTTGTTTTTCTCTATCTATCTGCTGAGAGAAATGGTCCCAGCACACAAGTCCCACATGGCTGTATCCCCATTTCATGTTCTTCCTGGTTCCTTCTCCCCTGCCCTGAAATGCCTGTGAGGCCATGGCAGCATCAAGCAGAACCTGCAACCTCTACCTGGGCACCACTAAAATCATCGAGACAATTTTCTTGGAAAAAAATCCACCGGAAAAGCCGAGGACTGAATTGGCAGCTGAATGCTATTTTTCACATACCAACTGATTTTTTTTCCTATTGATTGGCAATTAGCCTGTTCTAAAACACTCAGGGTCAAATTCCCAGCTGGCGTAAGTCAGAGAAGTCCCACTGACGTCTCTGATTTATTTTCCAAATGGTTTAAAAATTCAGCAGGAGCTTTAAAATGCCAATGTTATACATCAAACAGCTGGCTAAAACTCACAAATTTAGCATATTTTCTATAATGCTCTTTGACATTAAGTATTCCTTATGGACTAGATAGAATAAATACAGGTACTAGAGAGAGTATTGTGAAGTCTTTTCAAAAAAAAAAAAAAAAAAGTGAAAGATTTTATTAACATGTTTTAAGGATGAGTCAAATGTGGATACAAATTTTACATTTTGTGCCCTTTCTGTCTTTTATAGATGTGTGTCAATTACCATAATGAATCAAATTTCAGTTTTAGGAGTCCTGCACATTTCTTGAATGGAAGTTTGACACTGTTGTCATGGTGACTGGAAGGATTTTGCCAGCTTTCAGTGGTAGTGAACTTCATCCCTTGTGAAGCCCAGTTCCCCAGCAGGTGTGGGTATCGTCTATGTGCAATTCTCATGACACAGTTCCTGCATTTCTGTTCCACTTCTCTTTTCAGTTTTGCTTGTCAAAATATGCAGCATGTTGCCATCCCAGATGAAAGTTCTAATGAAACTAAAGGCCCAGGAGCTGAGTGCCCTTGGGGGAAATTGGGTGGTAAAGGAAGGCAAGAGAAGCTCCATATTCTGTGTTTTCTCTTGTTTCAAAGGTATAGTCTGAGGAGATAAACAAACATTGCCAGCACTTATTTCATAAGTTCTGGGAAATCTAGTATCAGGCCTGCCTCTAAGATCTACATGTTTTAGGAAACTGTTGTAAGTCATCTAATTCCAACTGCAGTTTTTCCTGTGCTTCCTTCAGTTGCCAACTAAGCAGAACTGGTCTGGGGCTGCACTTCAGAGTCCGTATCCTATTTCTGGACATCGGTACAGACATGCTAAGTTTCCTCCATCTGCTCCACCTTGTTGTGGAAGTGAGTCACTGCTACTGAAGTCTATATTGTAACAAGAGAAGAACATGATATATGTGATGTAGAGAAGAAATATTTCATTCTACCAGCCAGAAACTCATGTAGATAAAGACAAGACCAGGCTGGAAATTGCATGTTTTCTTTTATTTTACATGGATTGAAAATATAACAAAAGATTTTTTTTTTATTTTAATAGACTCAGATTCTTTTTTTTTATATTTAGAATACAAGAGATCATGACGCAGAATATAAAAAATATATATATAAAAAGTGTGTTATTTTTATAAAAGCAATATACTCAGGAAACTCTAGAAAAGCATTTTACTACCTATAGAAACACCACTTCCTTCTTAGACCCAGGAGTTACAATTAAATCTTCAGTATTCCTGTTGCCTTAACTGAATGCTAGTTAAGTCTAGGTTGTTTTCTAATAAAGAGTGATTTCCTTGGTAGCAGAGACATGTAGTAGTCTTTACTTCAGAAATCCAGTCTTTTAAACTAAGGATATTTCCCTCAATGCTGAGCAGCCATTTCTGCTCCCACTCTCTGGGAGAAACACGCATATGTCCCATTTGCTTAACACAGATCGCTCTGATAGATGCAGAGATGACCAGAAAAGATGGGATAATTTTAACAACCTGTGTCCGAAGGTCTGGGAATAGGTTAGGCATTTCTTTGCTGAAGAGCTCCATGAGACTTATTCCATGTTCCCCATGTGGCAGGAAAATGCAGAACTGCTCCAGCCCTAAACACATCTAAAGAGAACCAGTGCTCAAGCCTTCATCAGCCACATCCAGTGAGGGTTAAAGAAAGAACTACATTTTCTACAGTCACACCTAAGGTGCAACTGCAGCCAGTCCTGGCAGATTTCAAGATAATCTTTCTTATCTGCTGAGAGAAAATCCTTACAAAAACACATATCTCAGGAAGAACTAATAAGCTCCTGTTTTCTAGAACTGATATTTACCCCAAATCCTAGCAGAAACTAGATTTGATGTCATTATTAGCACATACAGTTATAATATCCTTGGAATAGCAGAACCTTGACTTTCTTTCCAGGAGGCTCGCCTTTACTGAATGTCAGAACTTGTCTGAATAAGGATCTCAAGCATGATGTTTTGATAAGATGGTGCTGCAACACTTCTGTCCAATATTACTTTAGGAAAGAACTTGAATCTTAACCTCCTGCAATGCGTGTTACTAAGTGATAATTAGATGTTCCAGTTCATGCCACATTTCACCTTTTCCACCCTCTCAAAACAGCTACAAAAAATCCTGAAGAATCAGAAGAACAAAAGTCTATAACAACAGTCAACATCTCACTTCAAAACACTGAGGAAGTCACATACACATGTAGTTGACACTTTGTTTCCCATAGAAAGTCCATCAGTGAAAACTCATCTGAGTACTGAGTAATCATCCCCATTGATTAATTTCACCAGTTCACATAGCAGAGACAAGCCACAATATTTCTGAATTTGCTACAGGTTTGAATCCTTTTCTTTTTTTCTTTTTCTTTTTTTTTTTTTTTATTTTAACTGGGCCTGTTTTCAGAAAATACTGCATCCTCCCCAAGCAGGAGTCTTGTAGAAAAAGATAAAAGATAAATTAAGATTTAAATGTAATTCTGTAATTTTCTTGAAATGGTACTCCTCAAACTTCCAGCAGTGAAGAACAAGGTGGAAGTATACACAAAAATATACAAGTCTGTAATTTGCTGCGTTATTGTCAAGACAATAACTATGGTGATTAAATTATTCAAGGTCAGCATAAAATAATCTGTCATAACAGAGTACTAAGGCTCAGATAGGTACTTTAGCTTTAATCCCCTCTACATGAAAATAAGAATAACAGAAACAAACATCTAACTGATTAGATGTCCTATTCCCTTCGATTTCAAAACAATATACAATTACAATGAGTGTGTCATGCATCTGTACAGAGTTTATATGCTGTATCTAATAGTTTTTTTTTTTTCTGTAAGTTTAACCATCATTTCAGCAAGTTAAGCACCTGAATTATGCTAAGGCAAACCTATTTTGCACTTGACTGTCAATCTGATACACAGCAAGGCCCCAGCCTGGGATTAAGATCAACATCCAGACATCTGGAACTGGCTGAGTGATAAAGAAAAATCCTTGTCTGCAAGATCAAGCAGCAGAAATGGGCAAGAAGGTACAGCATTACCCTTCAGCTGCCTCCAGGCTAATGTGAGGAAAATGGTTTAGTTCTGAATAAATTAGGATGGTTGAGACAACGGCTGCCTACATGAGATCAGAATTTCTGATTTAATTTGAAACACTAACTTAACCTTGCTGTTGTTTGGATCTGTTCGTTCAGATCAGAATTTCTGATTTAATTTGAAATGCCTACTTAACCTTGCTGTTACTTGGATCTGTTCCTCGTAACTGGCTACACATGCAGATGGGGTTTGCCTGATTGGATCTAGATGAAGGAATGAGACCATGAATTTTACAGCCTCTTCACCGTATGACTGTAATCAGGTGCCAGCTTCAAACATCTGTCCTTTTCCAAGATGACAGTAAATGGGAGCAAAAAGAGAAGATATCTTTATCGACATAAAGCCAGTGAGAAATACAGTACAGGGTTTTAATACTAGACATTACCACAAATGGAACTTCTGAATTACCTGAAATTCAGAATCAGTATGAGATTTCCCATTTCAGAGTGATTCATGGAACAGCCTAGGAGGGTCATCAGCAGCCGGTAATGTCAAAGCAGTTTTCCTGTATGTCCTGTTCTCATTCGCAGCTTTTCAATAAGGTTGCCTCTGCTAAAAGACTAGATGTACTGAAAACTGTACCCTGTTTCCAGTATTAGTGAGACACATGCAGATATTTAGCTGATGGTTGTTAATCTTTTGTTTATGTGAAAGAACACAATGTTATCCTCATATCTTATACCAACAAATATTGTTAAATACCAAATCACAGAGAGTATTACTATTATTATAATTATCTAAATGCTTAGTAACCTATCAAAACCTTTAACAACTTAGATAATTAAGATTTTGTTTTAGATGCTTTTTAGATATTTACATATTTTTAGGTATTTTTTGTATTTAGATACCCATACAGGTATTTTCAAAACTTTTTTTCCTTGCAATGTATGCCTTCATCCATCTGATTTATTGTAGGAATGTTCTAGCACAGAAGAGGCACCCATCAAAGTCTCAAGACCCTTGCAGGGTCTTATAATTCCCTAGGAGACACCCAGTTCAATACAAGGTCTATGGAAACCAAGGGAAGCTTAATATTGACTCCATATGGCTTTGGCTTAGACCATCAAAAGACCATTGACTAAAATATTTCCATGATTATCAGCTATCCTCTGATGTTTAATTCCATATATTATTATTTTCATGTGCAATTACTAAGAAATGTTTAAGCTCAAAAGACATGAAATAATCATGAACTGTACTATAATAAAAGAAAGTATTAGTTATACTTAAAAACATTCATTCTCATTTATGTATAGAGATTAGTAAACTTTGTCACTATCATTTAGTGAGTAAAATAACATAAACTGGTCTCTAATCCTCTGCAGCGAAAAAGCCTACAGCTAGAACAATTTGTTTCACTCTGAGTTTCACTCTATTCACTTATTATGAGATGCTGCATTATGTTCTACATGCCATGTGTGATGGTTTTAACCAGGCAGCTGCTGAGAGCAAAGGCACAGGTTTTCAGGCCTATTTAGGTGCCTAACTCCTACTGCAATCCATAAAATAATTTGGCCATCATAACAGTTCTGACATGCCTAAATCTTAAGGGTGTTGACACCAAAAAAGAATCCACAGTCTGAAGTCTAGGCATTTTCATTTTTTTTTGGTTGTTCTATGACAGTTAAATCCCAAGATGTTTTCAAATACCAGCACATCACCTGATAATTGTGAAATATAGCCAATAGGAAACATAGGCAATAGGAAACACAAAGAGACGAAAACAGAAATCCAAAAAGTTATAAAACTGAAACCAGAAACACTCCTTACAGGAGCATAGAAGAGAGGGTGGTCTGATCACAGTGGTGCAGCTGATAGGAGTTGATGCCAGCTCTCACACAGCCTGAATCTCTGGCCTGAAAAGGAGAGGGACGCTAGCAGAAAAGCCATAAGCTGGTTCAGCTTTTCCATTGAGAACAGTTAGCATGTACATGGGGTAACCTGCTGTGGTTTGGGAAGTACCACATCACTCAGCAGTTGGTCACTAGCACACCAAAAATGTGTGCTAATTTGTCCTCACAAAATCATCTGGGCTGCCCATACCATTTAAAAAGAGAAATTGAAACTTGTTAGATACTTCTGAAATAGCTGAAAATCAGGTTTTGTTCCATTGGTCTGTGCTTTGCTGGTTGCCTTCCTGGGCTGTAATAATCAAGAATTATAATTCCCAATGAAACTTGGATTTTGAGGTCTTCCTCTGAATATATAATAACAGGAGAGCACTTGAAAAATTATTTATGTTGTTGAGGGGAAAAACAGGCAAACAAGTAAAGAAAACTTGTATCTCTCAATGGAAGGAAGCAGTACAGCAGAGCTGTTTTGTACTTCCTTAGAAAGGTATCGTACCTCTGACTAAAGAGGAAACACGGCCCAGATCCAAACCAGGACTTACATGCCTGGCTTAAAACTGAGGTGGGATATAGGCACCTCTGACCAAACTGCCATCTTTAACAGCTACTGCTCAAGTGTGACTTCAAAAACAGCTAAACCCTACTGATAAACCCTAAAGTCATCCTCAGGAAGTGCCCCTATCCCCACCAAATATGTTTGCTTCTAATTTAGTTGTCCCAGTTCAATTGATATATTGGGTGAGAGAAACCTGGGCCTGGAGAGCTGGATCCATGCCAGAATACTACAGAATATAATAACATTTACATAAGATGCATTAATGTAGTGTAGGCAGGTACAACTTTATCATATAGAATAATAGAATCATAGAATATCCTGAGTTGGAAGGGACTGATAGGGATCATCAAGTCCAACTCCTGGCTCCACACAGGACCACCCAAAAATCATACCCTGTGTCTGAGAGCACTGTCCAAACACTTCTTGAGTTCTGGCAGGCTTGGTGCTGTGACCACTGCCCTGAGGAGCCTGTCCCAGTGCCCGACCACCCTCTGGGTGCAGAACCTTTCCCTAACACCCAGCCTGACCCTCCCCTGTCCCAGCTCCATGCCATTTTTTATCCTGTTAGCATGTCTCTCAGTCCTACATCAGAAGCAGAATGCTAAAAAAAAAATCAATCAGAAGATTTCTACTTTTCCTATCAAGAGTGTGCTTAAAAAAAAAAAAATAATAATAATTTTTTTGAAAGATACAGTCTGAATTTCATTTATATATTTTTTTCTTTTAAAGAAGGATCATTCTAAACTCAATTTATTTCTTATTCATTGGCTGAGGTCTAGTCCCCGTCTCCCTTAATTTAAAAGGAATTTAAAATATTTCTGCAAAGGAGTTCAAGGAGTTCTGTCAAAAAAAAAAAAAGTTTTTCTTACATGTCTTCAAGAGCTCTTTTAAGATAGTGTTTGTTTTACAATAATTTGTTTAACACAGCTATTATGACAATAACTCACCGAGGTTAGATATGAGGATAATAGCATATGTTTGAAGAATTAAAAGCTGCTAAGAGGTGCAAAACCACAAAGCTCTAAGCCTGACGATCCTTAAAGTTCTGGAACAAAATGGATAATGAAAGCCAGTGGGAATTACTGCTTCTTTGCCTGGGTCAAAAAGAAAAAGAAAAAAAGAAAAGGAAAAAGAAAAAGAGAAAAAGAGAAAGAAAAAGAGAAAGAGAAAGAAAGAGAAAAAAAAAAAAAGAAGAAAAAGAAAAAGAAAAAGAAAAAGAAAAAGAAAAAGAAAAAGAAAAAGAAAAAGAAAAAGAAAAAGAAAAAGAAAAAGAAAAAGAAAGAGAAAAAAGAAAAAGAAAGAGAAAGAGAAAAAAGAAAAAGAAAAGAAAAAAGAAAAAGAAGGGAACTCATCTTAGTTCTCATAGGTCCCTTATTGGTTTTGCAGCTATTTGTCTGTTATTTTTTCAGCTATAGAGATTCTAATATAAAGACAATTATGTCACATATACTTTATGTGTGCATATGAATATTTATATATTCATATACCAGTAACCAGTTTGTAATTGCTTCACACAAGTAAATTCTCTTTCAGAAATACTTAACCCCTTGAAACTAACCACTCTATGTTTTGTTTTTTTTTTCAGTCTGAAAAATATGCAATATGTAAGCAGCCCACATTAATGAATGAATTCGGGATGAGTTACGTGTAACTAATGTAAAGGATTGTCAGGAGATTTTATACAGAAAATGCAAACCTTGTGGAAGTGCAGAATTTTGCAAATGGCCTTATCAATCTGCACTCCCCAGAAAACATTGCAGCCTGTAGATGTAGAAAGTATCTACGATGTATGCTAGAAATGCAGGTGCTGACAGCATGGCTGTGTGGCAAGAGCATGGGGGTCTGGAGCTGATGGAGATGCTCCAGGGGCTTGCTTTTGTCATTTGACCCAGCTGGGAGGAAGTTCAGCCCTCCTATTCACATGGACTCTGACAGAAGTCATGGCTGAATATTCACAGAAATTGGCTGAAGTAATTGAATTTGCTGAGGAACACTGAACACTTACCTTCAGCCATTTATTCTCAAAATGGCTGGGTTTTCTTTACTATCTGCCAGGAGAAAAGTGGCCCAGAACACCCACTTCACACAGCTCTGAGGACAAAGTCTTTTCTCCTGACAAAAAATGTGGTTGTCTGAAGGCTTCAGGACACGTTGGGGCTTCAGACATAAATCTTTGAGTTTAATGTGGCTAAGTCTGATATCACATGATACAAAGCCTCTGTACTTGATCTAAACAGCCTGCTTCACTTTACTTGCCCATGCACAGACACAGATAGAGGTCTTGTAACCAGACAAATTGCTGGGCAGCACTGCTATACCTAGTCTGGGCTGACTGATGTGCAGGTCAGGCCCTAGCAGATTTCCTGGTGTTTTATCCAACTGGAAAGGAATCTGATGAGGGTGACAAATCCTGAGGAACTGTCTCCCAGAATGCCTGGTATTAGCCATGGACTTCCTTCCCTACCGCGGGGTTGCCCGTAAGCCTCACAAGGCCTGGTTGAACCAGGAAGAATGGCGTGTTGTGTGGTCATCCTGGCTGGGGGACAGCAGAGTGATTAAGCAGTCAGCTCTGCTCTGCTGACTCCTCAGAACTGGTGCAGTTAAGGTCTATTAATAGGGTAAAATGAAGATCTCGCACACTGCATTTAAATCAGGCACAGGCTTACTTCTGACGAAGTTAAACTCATCTCTTTCCAAATAACAATGCCTGCAGCTCCCAAAGCAGCACTCTCTCCAATAGTGTTAATAAGATCTCGCTACAGCGAAAAGAGTAAAGACATCACTGTCAGGGTAATTCGGCATTTCACAGCCTTTCTAAAGCAATCCAATGGTTATTTATGTGGCACTCCTTTGGAGTGCATTTTCTTTTCATACTGGTTCCTATAAACCAGTTTTTATTGTGTTTCAAGGCTTGTTGTCTAGAGTACAAAGATTATTAAACATAAGCCAATCTTTGCAGACTTAGCTATTACCTGAGATACCCGAGAATAAACAAGTGAGCAAACACTGGGAAAAGAGTGCATTTTAATTCACTTTGATGAAAAAAGCAATTGCAATTATTTGGTATCTCATTATTACTAAAAACAACTAAAATCTTTTAATTAAAGTGGAATTTTTAACATGAGAATTCCCAAAAGCATTTAATTGGTTCTGGTTTTGCTGATAAGAGAAGAAGAGAGACATTCTCCCATGTCAATCAGCTATTTTCCAGTCCCACTCCAATTTGAAAGCTGTGATTCCAAAGGCGTGCATTGTTCATACTGCTTTCCCTAGGAACTCACAGTTTCTTATAAAAACCCTAGAAAAGGTTACCATAAATAGACACACACTATAGGAGGGTGAATGCTGGTATTGTGCAACATTAAATGAAAGAGAAAATGTGGCTCTTGATAACTCTTAAGAATTTCAGTTTGTTTTCATGCTCTATGTTTGTTTCAGAAAGATGTCTTTCACTACGCTTTTCCCTCAAATTGCAGGCTCTAAGAGAAGGGTATTAGCTGCATGGATGTTTATCCCTAATTTGACCAGTGATTAAGAATCAGCAACAAGTAAATTACGATGCCACAAGCACTGAAGATGAAAGACCATTGATATGCAAGTGACTCCCTAGATACCATGGTAGATTTAAGGGAGATTGAGGGCCACATCACATGAAGAATCAAAGTAGAAAATCTTCACTGGAATTGGCTTCCTAAGGGGGAAAAGAGGTGGAAACTGGGCATAAAATGGCAAGGGGGTTACACAGCAGTCTGCAGCAGTTCTTGATGCCCATCTATCTTCTTGCAAAGCTAAGGAAGGGCAAGCTGGATAAAACCAGCAAAGCAGATGCCTATGCTTCCTTCAAGTCTGTCTAGGAATGAGATGAGCAAATAACTCTTCCGCTTTGCAGCAGGCTCCCTGCTGAAAGATTCAGTTATCCTCACCGTCATCGATCCACATCTTTCAGAGTTAGGTCAAAACAGTGGTCAGGTATAGGAAAGGAAGCTCCCTAGCTCAAAAGCAAAACCCAAACAAAACACAGCATGGACAGCCAGAGGTACAAAATAGCATTTTCTGTCATCACTGTATTTTGTCCATATGTGAACTGCATTGTTTCTAGTCTGCCACTTGATTAAGCTGTCACGCATGGTAAATTGATAATACGGACTGTGCATGACCACAGAATTTATATAAATAGCGTGTTTTACTCCTCTTCCGCAAGCCCACTCAGATATGCAATGGCCTGCCCATGCTGTGGGACCCTTTCCCACTTCCCCCATCCCCAGCATATGATATGGACTTTGTCCCACAAGACACAAAGAGGCCCAAAGCCAGGTCTTCAGACAAGAACAGGCGTATGCTTTCCACCTGGAGTAAGTGGGTGATGATAATGCTAGGGGAGTAGTGGGACCTACTAGGAGGGTGAGTTAATTCTCCCTCCCAGACAAGCTACCAGCTTCAGATTCTGTACCTGGGCTGAAAGAACGAACTCAGCCTTTAAGAAGTGAATACAGCTCACTTGCTAAACTCTGAAATACAGAATTTGAGACCTGCTGGTAGAGCAGCCGGTGTCTAACAAGAAGAGAGAGATTATGCTGCTTTATCACAGGAAACCTGCTGTCTTCATCCAATTTCTAGGAGGATGTCCAGAACCAAGTAAAGAAGGGCTAGGTTAAGACATTTGTTTTAAAAACAGTTGTGTGTTTGTGTGTTTGCAGCTGCTGTGACAAGTACTCCTTGCTTCTGGTGCACTGTTTGTCTATTCTGAGGTAGGCATGGAAATAAATTACATGTTTTTGAGATGGAGCCATGTGTCCATGACTCCTGGTTTCAATACCTAAGCTGAGTAAGTTGCTTAGTTGTAACACTGAGCAAGTTGCTAACATCCCCGCCTCAGTTTCCTTTCTATAAAAGGGGCAACTATCTGGGGATTAGTTAGTGATTGCATACCTGAGAAGAAGAAAGTACATCGGGGGGATTAATGTATTAACTGCATCCTACATACTACATCAGATTGCTGAAATCCTTTTAATCCATTCAAATGCATGTTTGAGTATAGCACAGTGCTGAAATAAAGCTTTTTTTTGTTTGTGTGTGTGTGTTTGTTTGTTTGTTTGTTTGTTTAAAAAAAGGGTATTTGAGACTGCATTTTTTCTTCAGAACATTGAGCTCTTCAAGCATGTGGACAATTAACATGAACCAGCAGAGCTGGAGCTGGTTGGAGGTTTTCCATCCCAATGTACCATCTGCAAGAATGGTTAAAGCATAAACGCAACCCACATTGTTCCAGCAAGAGCTTACGACAGAGAGAAAAAAAATAAAGGTTCATCTCCATAACCTAGTCAACTATACACAAATACAGGCAAAACACAACCTTTGGATATCATGGAGAAAATCCTTATGGATTCATTCACCATAAATTCAGAAAAGTGCAAAATGTTTTCACTGCTTCCAAGCAATTTCTTAATGCTGATGGAAGGATACAGGGCTGCACCACCATCCCAGAGCCAGGGAAGTTCATTGTTCCCCAAAACTTCACTCTTTAGGCAGGAACCAGAGCACTTCTGAACACAGAAATTGTAATTGTGGCAGTCAGGGTTAAACAGCATCCCTGCAGGCCCCTTGTTCTTCTTTTCATTCCTAATGCAATTGTTTCCTTCATAAAAGCTTTTGCACTTTTTTTAAAGGAAAATCTGACTTAATGTTCAACAGCAGCTGCTGAAAAAAATCCCTTCCATTTGAGAAATGAGTTTCCTGGCCTTTTTCCTGTAAACATCTTTTGCATCCCAGTCGCAGTCCCACTGAGGGCTCCAGTACTCCCAGTCTATGGCTGCTAATCCACGGAAGTCCTTAGCTGGGGTGGAATAGTTAATGTCACAGCTGCCTTTCTCCAGATGAGTTTGCAAACTGAAGTTCTGTGATCAGCCGCCACTAACAGGGATTTCCTGTGATGTGTACTGAGGATAATAGCCAAGCTTATTAAAATAAAATATGGTCACGTTCTGCCCTCTTGCTTTAGCTAATGGGCTCCCAGTTACACGGAACATTTTCAGGTTCAGCACTACGCTGAAGGGAACACAGGTCTCTCGGTGCATTCCAGGCAGCTATAAAACATTTCCTCTCCAAAACTGGTGGTCAGACTGGTTTCACGGCAGCAGAAGCCTGGAGGAGTGAGATGCACAGTCAGGCCAGGGGCTGAAATGTGAACGATGAATAATAGTACCCCATTTCCAGGGACTGTTTTCAAGACTTAGAGGACAACATCACAGAATCACAGAATTTCTAGGTTGGAAGAGATCTGAAGATCGTCGAGTCCAACCTCTGAAACAACATGACACGGATCTTTCAGTTTGTCTGTAAAACATAACAGAAGAGGCATTAATACTTATTCCATATACATCTATATGAACTGGCATCAGCCATATCTAAGGTATCTGCCATGCTAACACTGAAGAAACAAAGTGGGCACAATCTATACCAAACAAAGTGGTAGATTTTCAGAGTAAGATCTGTGTATCAGCCCACAGTAGCTTGTCTCATCAGTTCAGGTCTTACTGAAATCATGGAGGATGCTGCCATCACTGCAGTGGGCCCCAGGGTGCCTTAATGGCTGTGGCTGCTGTAGATGAAAAGGTTGATAAAGAAGCAGTTTCCCTATTCTTCAAGCTCTCTTAGTAATAATAAAAGCAACTATAAAATAAAACCTTAGCTTTTATCACTGTCTTCATACTTTGTGAACATCCCTGACCTGCCTAGTACAGTGTCAGCCAGAGATAGTCCAAATAGCTCTAAACAAGCACACATATTTCACTCCCATAGTACAGTAACATAAAGGGATACAAGTTCAGACCCCTGACAACAATAAAGCAGATCCATGAAAGCCTGCTCTGAGCTATTTATTAGCCTGGCTGCACTCTCACATTGAGCTAGTGCCTTCCAGACCAGCTCTGGTAGCTCTGCACAGCAACTCATTGTGCAATGTGGACTTTGATGCCAAAGCCTGTGACCACTGCTATGAGCAGAATCATTAGTCACAAGGTCCCTGCTGATTATGTGTGTGTTAAGCAGAACAAGAAACCAGAAAAAGATCAAATATATATATATTTATATGTAAGAAGGAAGAAGGGAAAGAGTGAGAAAGAGAGAGAGAGAGAGAGAGATGACCATGAAGATGGTCATCAACCTGCCCACCACAAAAAAAAATCAGCTTCTGACCAGTGGCGTACCTGAACTTGGTTGAATCAGTGAGCCTGAGTTTTATACACAAGGGCATAGAAACCACTAAGAGCTTAAAGCATTTGTTATATCTGTACAATACCAGATTGGTAAACAGTTATAGAGTCTTCAGCTGTGTTCTCCTTTGCTCACGTAGCAAGTGACTTCTTATAAAGACGTTCCCGTGTACAACAAGGGTGTGTGTCTCTCTGTGAGGATAGCACTGCCACAGCTTCCTCTGCTTTGCTCTCTCACCAGTACAGAAATCACCCACTTGGTCTTATGAACCTTCCAACCCCAGGCTTCCCTTGCCTTCAAAACCCTGCAGAAATCCCATGTAGCCTTATAACCAACTCTGGGGGATGATCATGGATTTGTATGTGAGTCCTACTTGTTGTCAGTCCTTGCCTACCTGTTCATTTCTCCTGGGACCATGACTCACTGGAGGTTAGAACCACAGGTTTTATGTGGGCAGCCAGACTGCTACATATACTAAGGGGAATTACAAGTGTATTCCTACCAGTCATTTGTATTATCCTTCCCTTATCTCAAACCACAAAAGCAACCAGATATATCTATGCACATGGGATAGCTTTATGGGCCTCCCCACACTCCTATTTATTTGCTATTTGCTAGGACTAGAAAGACCTTATCCCAGGTACCTGCAAATAAATAAATAAATAAATAAATAAATAAATAAAGTAAATAAAGCAGATTAACATCCAAACGGCCAACCTAGATATTTTAATAGATACTTTTAGGAGATAGACACTGTGACATCAGAGAGATCAGAAATGTCCTAGGTGCTCCTTTTCCTCCTGCTGACCATGCAGGCAGTTCCCAGGACACAGAAGTGCAGTGTAGGCATTGCAGAACTCAACATTTCATCAGAGAAGTCTCACCTCTGGAGGCTTGCAGTGCATTTAGTGCAGAGGAAGCCCAGGTTTTCAAAACCACTATCCGTATATCCACAAGTAGCATGGTGACATTAATGGGCCTTTTTGAATATAGCTTTAGTGAAAATTAGCCTTATTTGCTGAGTATCTTCTCTGAAAGCCTACACCATACCAAGAACTCAAAGTGTGCCCTGCGTGCTCCCCTCTGTCAGCAGAGACCTCCCTGTGCCAGAGCATCGTCGCTGAGCAGCGTTCCTGCAGCTCTCAGAGAATCAGAGCTGTAAAAAATCCTGCCAGAGGGCAGCACATCCCTACAATTATTTTTTTCTTGAATTGCAGCACACACTTTTAAATTGCAGTGTGTTAAGTTGCCCCTTTGAGATCTGTGCCACTGTCCTGCCCCCCTGCTCCCGCATCTGTCACAGGCTGGATCAGGGAGGTGCCAACAGCAGGGTTGTTCCTGGAGTGATTTGCCCCAGGATTCAGGGAGGGCTTCCCACACAGGGCCTGTCTGCCTTGATTTTTACATGCAAAGGCACAGCAAGCAGTAGGAAAAAAACGCCATGGGGGACTCTCACGGAAAGATATTTCTAGCTGCTCTATTGTTAAAGAGGAAACATTTACCACTTTATATTCCTGTGCAAGGGCAAATTGCTGAGTTCTGACTTCATTCCACTCGATGCGTTGAGCCATCACACAAGCACACACATGCTCCAGCTGGGAGCACTCTGAAGTCACTTGTTTGCAGCTTGCCGAAAGGAATTCCTGTGCCCAGGCTCTGCTCAGGATTTTTCCCTTTAGCCAGGTTTTTCAAATCTGCTTTTAGTACCCCAGGATGACAGCACACGCTAAAATGTTCTACTCCTGTTTTTGCTAAGTATGTCTTTCAAATGTATCTGTCAGAAGTGGCAAAAAAAACAAACAAACAAACAAACAAACAAAAAAACAAACAGGATGAGCAGCATATCCTGTTCTACCCCTTCTGCTAATTATATTTTCTGTAAACCAAGTCAATGCAGAGGCAGTCCGTGCTGGTGTCCAGCTGACCCTGAGAATGCACAGTGGGCAGCAATTCCCAGCGAAGAGAAGAAAGTGGAAACCATATGTCTTTATTAGACAGCATGCAGCTCTAGCTGGGACCAAGCAAAACCAGCTCAAAACAGATGGTTCAGATCTGAGCGGATATACAGGGTATTACTTAAACCAGATATTTAAACCACAGAATACTGCTGAAAAAAAATAATAATAATAACATACTGACTAAATGGTAAAGAAACAACTAGGCATTCATCAGATTATGCAAAGCCCGTATCCTTCTGCCCCAGTCCAGTTAGAGCTGAGGAATGTACTTTCAAGCTTTGGTATTTATCTTGTAACAAAAATCCTACTTCAGAGATGTTACACTATTCTTATTGAGGGATTAGAAAAATCACAGATGATAAATAAAGACAATGGTCTTTTCTCCTTTCTGGCTAACATTGTTACACAAGATGACATTGACTCAGCACAACCCTGATGGTCTTAAAACACGCTGTCTCAACAGGCCAGCCAGTCACTAAATACCCTTATCAAAGATGTGCATGGTTTATAAAACAAGAATTTTCACACCCACAGAGATCCAATAAAATCCTTGGATTTTTACAGAATAATCCTTTTGTTGACTTTTTAACAGCAAAGCTAAAGCTGATGCACTCAGAAGTCTGATGAACTGGAACAAGTTTTGTCCAGCTTAAGGCATGCTGCTAGAAGTGAATCTTGCTTCCTGTGCCAGATCTGCATTTGGAGGCAATATGCTTGGAGGCTGCACAGATGCCCGGAGGCTGGTGACGGAAGAGATGACACTGAAAGCTCCAGAGACTCCGACAGCTTCAGGGAGGACAGAAAGGGAGGATTCATTACTGTTATCCTCTACGTTCCCTCATAGGGATGAGAGCTCATTAGACCAGTGCATCCATTAACCATTTGCCTGGATGAGATTTTGCAGAGTCTCTCTGTTATGTTAGTAAATGCAGGGGACTATGCAGCATAATGAATAATAAAAATGGAGCAGGATCTCACCTCACTGCTGCCTGACTAACTCAGTGATGCTCATGACTGATTGTAGCCGAGACTCAAGCCCTTATAGTATAATGTTTCACTGATCCTGACAAAGGTGCTGAATCCAGAGCAGCATGAACTGTCATGGGACATTTTACAGTGTTTCAAACCCTGGGCAGGGCACCCTGACAATGCTACAAATGAAAGTATAAATCTGTAGCAGAAAAGGTATTTTCCATAGCACCTGTGAGGAATAAGCTAATTAATGCATCAAAAGCTGTGATTCAGCATTTTAGCATGCTAATGGCATGTTGGTATACAGATACTGATAGCAATTTTGCAGTAAATTTTAACCTGTTATGAGGAAATATTGAGACTACTGGACAGAGGAGAGCAGAGTTTAACAAAACAGGCCCCAAGTCTGTGTGGGGCTCATCAGGAGTCACCTGGCCTGTTATCTCAGCTCCTTTTGCCACCATAGTGGAGTTTTGTCATTATCTATGTGAGAGTACTTGTAGTCTGGTGGTCTACTAGGTAGCTAGAGTCCTGAATATGGAAAATGAAGAAAATTGATCAAGTGCCCTTATGTCATTTACTTTTCCTCTGGTTCATGCTGCACAGATGTCTCTCACCTGTAGACATTACACCTGAGAGTAGTCCAGCCTGGGAGATTAGGCTCATGCTTAGCCCTAGCAAAGAGGCAGCTGGTTTGATGGATTGATTTAATGTCCCACTGAAACATCCATAAAATCAGTCTTAATGCTTGGCTTTGTGTTCTGGATACCAGTGATGGTTGATTTCTGATATACACTTAAATAATCAAAGAGCTTCTTTAGCCTAGGTCCAGCCTGGCAAGGCTCCCAGTGCTCCATACCACATTTTTCCCCATTTTAAGCCCAAAGGTTTTCCAGTAACTCTCTTTTTCAAAGAGGGTAGCCCTTGCACTGGGAGCTAGAGTTTGGACACTTATGTTACAGAATAAACATAATGGCCTGAATCCTGAAACAGCCCAACTGATCTGCAGTCCTATCATGCTGCCTTCATGTGAGAGTGTCTTGGAAAACTGTAATGATTACACCATGTGCAAAGCAAAGGAGGTCTACATTCTTTGAGGGTACATCAGCCACAAGACATGAAGCCTGTGGTCAGGAGTTAGGTCAATCTCTGACTCCCAGGATGCCCATCTTTCCTGCCATGCTGCTCATGTATCTGTACTTCAAAATACCCACACTGCGGTTTAGCAGATGTGCTTGGAGGACACAGCACAGCATGGGCAGCCCCTGACTTAAGGATGCGGTAAAAACACAGTGGAAGACCATTTTAAGACATCAAAACTGCTTGGGCTTTCCCTCTTCAGGGAGCTCCCTCACTTGCCAGAGCATATCTTGTATCCACACAGTGTGGATGGAAAACATTTTTCGACCAGAAATGGTCTTTATGGCATGTTATTGCCATCCTTTTTCCTGCATTTCTGAGGCTACTGAGAGAAAAGAGCAAATAGCAACAGTTCATTGCTGATTTACTATTATTACTCATAGTATTTTAAATTGTTTTGAACTGATTCCCTTAAAAAAAATTAAGGATTTATTTCTATAAGAATTTAGTTCTTTCAATTTTCTTGATTCAGTTGTATGGTAAACCCTAACCACAAAAATAAAAATAGAAAATAAAATAAATAAATAAATAAAATACAACGTTTTGGCTGTTCTGAGCATATCTTTCTCACAGAAATTAAACAAAAGGGTAGCCCAGCACAACAGCAGGGAGTTGACTTTCCTCCCACCAACTTTCCCGCAAGCCCAGCAGAGTTGCTTTGCGTTTGCACCGGGATAAGAACAGCCCCCTGGACCGTGCAGAACAAACACCCACACGCTCGCAGCAGTGATTACAGCTTGCACCCAGCACCAGCACATTCGGGTGACATTCCTTTCTTCCCACTCCTACAGAATAACTGTAACGCAGCAGCAAAAATAAAACAGGCATTCGATTCTTTCCCCAACCCCCCGCGCCGCTGAGTATTACATTAGAACTAAATGTTATTTTTGGAGGGAATACAACAATTCAGTGTTGTCAATCCAAGGGATTATTGCAATTATTTTAAGACAGGAATTGTGTAAACCCCTGGTAAGCCTTGTGTATGGATTGGTTTTGAACAGGAGACTTTGAACAAATCTAATGAGCCTGACCAGAGGAGTGCTGGCGCAGCCTCTTGATCTAGCTCTCATCTGCAGCCGTATGACCCGCTGCTTCCAAGGGAGCACAGAGAAGGGATTTTAAGGAATTGCTGCAGACTATCCTTGCAGCAGCTGGCGACTGCTAAGAACTAATGGACCAGTGCCAGCCTAAAAGGAAAAATCTGAGGATGAGGAAGGCAAATGTGAATATTTCACGTCTGGTTTTCACCTGCTGCAAATGAATAATCATATACTGTCTTAAATCAGATGGGGCTCTGTCCCTGTAAGAGTGGGGAAATCACAACAAAAATAAGAGATTGCATGCTGGAAAATCACAAATCAAGTACTTGCTATCAAAAGCAGGGTAATGACCACTCAAGTTAGCATTTTCACTGCAATCAGGTCAGTTTATTACCAGGATTTGATTCAAGTGTACTTGAAGCTGAGTATTGCTGCTGAGGTACAAATGCAGCAATGGTACTCACAGAGTGCTATTCCTTCAAAATCAAGATACATCTGTACTTGAACTGCTATAGAGGCCCAGGAAGAATTTATTTTGTTCCTCCCTACTTCTAGCATAAATAGAAATGTTACTAGTCCAAATTCTACAAAACAAAGTTCAATGCAAATATTTAAGAAAATAACACTTGTCTATGGAGAAGTCCAAATTTTCCAAAGGGCTTCAGATCATGCTTGTGCAAATTAACCCCATGCAATCACTACCTCCATCCCATCCCCACCTCAGCCAGCTGGTACCTAGCCTGGGTGCGGTGCATCTGACTGCAGCCCGGTGAGGGTGATGAAGGGGCAGGAGGAAGATCAGAGGTGCTGCTGGATTCCCACATAGGAGAGTCCCACAGCAAACAGTCAGCAGGCCTTGGGCCTTCTCCCAGCACGTGAAATGGCAAATGTCCTCCCTGTGGCCACTGAGACAAGGCAGCCCAGCGTGGTGATGGAGATGCCTGGCATGAGCCTGCGTGTCTGCATGTCCATCAGGAACCCTGGGCAGAAATGACAGGCTGATTCCCCCAGCATTAATACATGTATTGAAGATCACTTCCAATGTACATGGTGAGCTGCATAAGCAGCCACACATGGGTGGGACAGCAGTAATAATTTGAGTTGAAGGCAAATGTCAGCTTAGGAAAACCCACACATCGTTGTCCTTACTGCAGTCAAGGGCTGACTTGTAGGTCCTGTAGGGTTTCCATAGTTTAACACCCTCCTACCAGAGGGAAATAGAACTGTCCCCAAAATAAGGAGCAAATTCAGTAAGGGATAAAATGAATACTTTTTGTTCTGTCCTGAAAACCCAGCATTTGAAAGAGCAATATAAAAAAACACTCTTAATAATCTACAGTCTAATTGTCTGAGAAGTTTATTACTGGTGTGCAAACAAACATCATTTTTCCAAAAGCTGCCCACAAATGTCAGACTGCATGGCTATCTGAAGAGAAAAAGCAGAAGCAATACCCTGGGCTGCTTTGCTTCTCACAGATACAGGGTATCTTAAATAAAAAACAGAAGAGTTTGTGCTGTAATGGAAAAATGAGAAAGGAGCTCTGCCTCTCTCTGAGAAAACAGGCTGCCAGTGTGATAAAATATCATCCTAGACAAAAAATAAATAAAACGTCTAGAAAGACCACTTTTATTGCTGAAAGAGAAGAAGCGTACGAGAGGTCTAAAATATTGTCCTTTGAAATTACAGAAGTCTGCTTATTTTTAGCTTGTTAGATGCTGTCAGCTTCCTGTATAAACTCAGTTACATAATGGACATAATCTGCACCTCAGCAGGGACCATACGTGCCAAGCTATAAGGTTATGCAACCGCCTCCCAGCTTGTTCCCACAAGACAGACAACAAAGCCTCGCACCCGTCTTCGCTGTTCTGCTTCTTCTGGGGCAAAGTCAGACATATAGACGCATAAAGACACATATACCCCAATATGCATGTGCGTATGTTCAGTTATGTGTACATATGTATGCATGTTCTCTTTCTTATTGCATGCTAAATGAGGTATTTCCTGAATCAGAAAAAAAATAATACATCGGAATTATTCTGGTGACATTAAACAAGGAATACACTGGTATGCTACAGCTGTTAAATGCAGCAGAATTAAATCCCAAACTTTCTGAAGCTACCAAAAAGTTCCCCCCTCTTTTCTAATCTGACCTCCAAATGCTCCTTATTGTTGCCTGCAATGGTATGTGGAAAATGTGCAGTGCGTTGCTGAGTGAGAACAAGCTAGTGGCTTTAATCTCATTAAACAGTGTGTGACATTGTTTTTCTTTGTGATTTTTTTTTTTTTGAAGGACTGCATTTTCATCTTTGAGAAGCTGTACTGTTCCCAACCTGTATTGTTCTTCGAAGTATACTGAAGTGTACAAAACTATATCGTTTCCAACTTATTTTTAGAGTAACCTGTGTTTGCAAATACTCCCCCTCTCTGAGCCCAGCACAGATTGACAGGAAATTACTTTTCCCAAAACGTAAACACAAAAGCAGTTGTGCTGCCACAGTGTCTTAAGCGTATCAAAGTTTCTTTGGCAAAATCTTTCATACGTCTTTCTATTATGCATGATGTGCAATTTTAATTAACTTTCCATTAGTTGCCCAGAACATACAACTACATTTTACGGAGTACAATACCCTACTGAAGTAACTCTACCTACTTCTTGCTTGTCACATGGCTTTGCTACTGATCATTCAAGCTTTGTAATTCAAAGGTTGGTGTTAGTTGCATTTCCAGACATGGAAAAGAGATAGCATACAGAAATAGAAAGCCCAGCATGGAACAGATGTATGCACAATGGCATTCATTCAACTTCAATGTGAGCACAGGATGAATTGAGTATAGGAGATCACTGCCCTCCCATCTGAAAAATAATTTGTCTATGTATTCAATTTTTTTATTTTTTTTTATTTTTTTGCTGATTATTAAGACTTCTGGGTGCACAAAGCAAGTGTTTTTATCACCAGAACAAACAGTGACCTAGTATTAATGAAATGACTTCGAAAACAAATGTTTCCATTGCTTTGCATGCGCATTTACACAGTAGTGTGAGATAAAAAGGAAGACATTTCCCCAACTTTCAACATTTTGGAATATTAAATTGGCAAATTTAAGAAAAGCTGGAGATCTGACAGTTGTGCTTCTGTCGGTATTGTTTATTCCCTGACAAGTGGCAGAAGATTAGAGAACTCTACAGGTACATTTGGGAAGAGTTACAGAAACATATGGGGTCTGAGTACACAGCACCTTGAAGCTCTACATTAATCTTGAAGCTCTAGATCATATGCAGAAAATGATTGTTTCTATGATCTCAGAGAATCAAATCCCACCTCCCAATTATTCTTTATGAGCTGGTTTTAACTAAGGAGATCATCATGTAGCTTAGAGCACAATTCTCTCCTGCTTCAAACTCTCCCTCCTCCAAATAATTCTAACACAGAGACATCAGATTGTGTGTTTCCAAAGACTAGACTATACAATTGGGCCAGAAAATAAATCTTTGTAAAAGCATATGTACCCATATGTACCAGAATGATCAGGCAAGACCTACCACAATTGCAAATAGGTGTAATCAAAAACGCACTTGAAAGTATTTCTCTACTTGCAATTCGTTATTTGTTCTGCGGTAGCATCTGGAGTTTGATTTGATCACAAGTACCACCAAAGAGAGAAAAGCCTTATTAAGAAATAAATTGGTAAGATTGTAACTACATAATACTGTGTGGGAACATCAATGAAATTAAAAATAAATAAATAAATAAATAATAATAATAATAAAAAGATACAGCTCCCATACCCTCCAGGTAGCTGGGATTTGCAAGAATGTCTATTCATTTGGATTTGATTTCGGTGTTCTGACCCATATTGTCAATTAGTCCACCCCTTATTTTGAAGACTATTTTTAATTTAGTGGTAATGGAAAATAAAAAAATCACATTACCAAGGTTATTACCATATTTCACATTTCTTCACGTAAAAGGAAATAGTAGAAAAACAGCATACCAGTTAACACTTCACTGGATGGGTGCTGAGGCCTCTGATGAGCACAAAGTACCCATGAAAGAAGGGATGGGAGCAGAGGGGTCTATGGACCCCCTTGCTTTTATAGCAGCCAGCCAAAGGCACTGCAGGGTGATACATCCTCTGTGGTCCTGCCAGGCATCAGGCTCCAGCCAACCTTGCACAATCCCATCCTGCACCTGCCCCAGTATAGGGCACAGTCACAGGACTGTGTGTTTTTATATGTGTCCTACAGCATATTCACCAGGGCTAAAGGGATGAAATGCATCCCAGTTTTGATACTGCTTGTGTAACTGGTGGTCCCACATAGGAGCACACAAGCTCTGGGAGCCCTTGCAGTTGCACAACCTCTGCCTGCCCCAGTCAGCAGCACAGCTCAGCTGCCTCCTACCCCACCATTGACAGCTGCCATTGTACAGAGCTTCCAAGGACACTACGTAATGGTAAATGTTTTGTTTTAAAAAAAAAAAAAAAAAGGAGAGAGAAAATAAAAAAAAAAGGGGGGGGAGGGGGAGGGCTTTAACTAGTTGAAATACAAAAAGTCTGTATAATTACATTCACTTAAATGCATGGTTCCATTAAAAAATACCATTGAGCCCGGGCCAAGTTCTGGTTTTGATTATACTCAGGGAACTCTGCTGAAGACACCATGGTGATGAGGATGAAAAATTGGGCCTGCAGTTCTACATGGAAATATATGAGCCAAATCCAAAGATCTTTGTATCTGGGATTCTTTGTATCTATTACCACAGACCTCATACACTCCTCCATGTGAAATGATAACCTAGACTGAGGAAGAGCCACTGGGCAAATTTACAGCTGACATAAACTGACAGAACCCTATGGACTCAGTAAGTCAGTCAACTCTGATAGCATATATACATCTCAGACTGACCTGGGATTATTTCCAATTCACCCACAGCATTTTTACTGTTTGTATAAACACCCTAGCTTCAGTCTGAAGCCACAGTTAACAACTTTCAGTTTTCCTAAACTTTAATTTTAATCCCTCTTCTCTCACAGCAAAACAGGGAAGTTTTTTAGCTTCATTTTTTCTGTCATCTACTGCTGTGGCATGCTGCAAAGTAAAAGATCAGTGGCAAATCTCTCCTGTAGTTTCTCAGCACAAGTCATTACAGTCATTACTCAAACACTATAGCTAACAAGTCTCTATTTAACTGAAGTCAGTCCCATTTCAGTGTCTGGATTTAAAGGGATCATTGTGGCCTTAAAATATCTACTGCAGGTCTGTTATGAGCTGGGTGAGTCTGAGCATCTGTTATGAGGCTGGAGTGAATCAGACTATCAGTTCACACCAGCTGTGAAACTGGTCTTGGCAAACCAAATAAAGTTTTTTTTTTTTTATTGTTATGTTTTTTGATTTTTTTTTTTTTTTGAGGGGTTACCATGAAGAAATATTTAGAGACAACAGGAGATTACAAAGAACATGAAACAGCATGGCAAATTGTAATCCATAGAGACATCACAGAAGCATAGAATATCTTGAGTTGCAAGGAACCCCCAAGGATCACTGAGTCCAAGTCCTGGCTCCACACAGGGTCACCTCAAAATCAGACCCTATCAGCACTCAGTTGAACCCACCATATGACAGCCTCAAAACAAATTTCAATATCTTGCCTGTTACAGAGAGATGTAGGGAATTTCTTGGTTTTGACATCAATTCAATGAGGGCATTCATTGTTTGTTACACAGAAAGTCTGTGTAGAAGGTAGATATGTTTTTGATGAAATATATTTGTTCACACATGAGCATGGACCAATGAATATCTAATAAAAAATTAACATGCTACAACCTGACTGTGACAGGATGACATTTTATATATGCTACATTAACATCATAATCAGGGGCTCTTTAAGCTACAGCACCTCTGAAGGGGCCCCCATCTAAATCTGAATGAAAGTTGCAAGCCAAAATGTTGTCAGTAAAGTCCTTCAATTTCTCCCTCTCTTGCACAAGGGAGACACATGCTGATGGTGGGATCTGTCAGCCTACCTTTGTTTCCCAGCCACTGACCAGCTTTGTTGGGTGAATGAACAAGAGCTGTACAAGAGCAGATCTACCAGACCCATTTTGCTAGCAGAGCAGAAAGCAGCCCCAAAGGGACCAGTGACACGAAGCAGCGAGGCAGAGAAAGCATGAAATTACCTGCTATCTACTGGAGAAGTATTTTCCCTGCTACCTACTGGAGAAGTATTTTGCCTTCACAGGAATGCTGCAAAGTGCCAGCAGAAATCTCCAAGCTCAGGAGCCCCCAACCTAAACACGTATACATTCTGCTGGTTGACTGGTGCTTGTAGCAAAATGAATATTTGACCCAATTACTGGTAAATGCTGAGATTTTCAGTCAAACTACCTTTGAAACTGATGGCACAAAACTACCACTGGAAATACTGATAACACTATAAGTAACAAGACACAGATTAGGCCCTGAAGTACTGAAATACACATTTTTTAAATGTATGCACATAACACTGATACATAATTGGATGTGGATCTGGGGACTGTGCTGCTGCTCATGCAAAATGCCATTTGACTTCAGCAAGACCTGCAGCAAATGGTTTGGGATCCCTGGTCTACAGGAATACTTTTCCTCATCAACATATGTTAAATCATCCAACCCTGGAATAGAGACTCTGGGTCCTTTTTTCAGCTTCTACGTGGATGAATCTTTATACAGGTTTAATCATCCATTTTACACAGATAAATTTTCCACTGTAGCAGCAAAAGTCTTATCTGCTTAAAACATGAGTAAAGGAGCTGGTCAAAAAGGAGCTACCTGAAAAATGTTTAATGTCTGAAGATATTGCAGAGGGCCTGGGACACAAACAAAACAGCATAAACCTATTTAATCAACAATGTCTCTCCCCTTTGTAATAAAAACTTGCTGAAAGAAAATGGAATTCCTAGTGGCACCATTTCTTATTTCCTTGCACTGCCTCAGAAGAGTTTAGTATGCAGTATAAAGCAGAAGAAGCTGCATGGCTCCTAGGAGGAAGACATGAAGCTTTTGTTTTCTTGATCTGCTCAACACAATGTGAGCCCAGTGATCCTTTAGCCTTTGGTCAGGCAACTCACAAAATATTCCTGTCCATCCTTGGTAACATTGGCACATGAACCTCTGCCTCATGGTTTCTATGTTCTCCAGGCTTGGTTTACCAGTTGCCTGCAATCTTGGGCCCCTCCCTGAGTGACGGACTTGAATCTTAAAGTTAGTGGGTGGCAAGTGGAGGTAAGCAGAAGAGGCGCTGTTTTTGCGGATGCATCTTCCATTCTTCTTGCACAGAACTTTGCTACAGAGTTTGGCTGCTGAGGTCACATTAATGACATAATGTCCCAAGGGTCCATCAATATATCGTTTCACAGTTGAACAGCTCTCCTATAGGAAATAAAAGATCATGACACGTTAATCAATAGCTAGCATTACGTCCAAATTTCGTACATTTTAGATACTACTACACAACTGTTCTTGGCTGCAGTAACTTCTTGAGATAAATAAGTTGGATTTACATACTGGAGCAAATGATTGTTTTAAGTGAGATTGCTTCCATGGGTAAGATTAGCAAAATATTAACCTTTACTATTTTCACTGTTAGGGTGCTTGGTAGCAACGTACCGTGTTTGACTGGAGATGTATCGATATGACACTGATCTCTCTGATCGGAGACTAACTTGTTCCTTAAGTGGAGATTTCTGGTAACTGCTGACAAGGAGCAGGGTGTGTGATTAATAGGTTTTAAAGAACATATTGAGTCACTGCTTTGGTCCTGTTTTCTCCAACTCCTTCAGCTTACTGGGAGCTACATCATTCTCAGAAATAAGCACAGAAGTTGCAGCTAGAAAGCTCTAGATGGTTTCCCTACACCTCTGCTGAAGTCAGTGGTGCTTTCACAGAGACTTCAGGAGCAGGACAGCAGATTGCATGAAAAGAGAGAGGGAAGAGAACCAAAGCCCAGCCTGGGTTCAGGATGGAAGGGGGGGGGGAGGGGTCTATCCTGCCATGCCCCCTACAAAACCCCAGTGCAGCATCCTTCCCCCTCCATCACTTCAGGAAGGATTTGTGAATGCTCGAGGAACCTGGGAGGACTAAGTAAGCCATTTCTTTTCTAGCAGCATTCTTTTCTATCTGTCATTTCAACACAAATTCCACTAGTGACCAGAGAAAACTCCCCCTCTAGACCCCATTCCTTCCCTGGGTCTGTACAAACTGCCATAGCTATGAAAAAGAACGCCGTAACAAGCTGTGTTTACATTTGTATGCTATTGCTTCAAAACATGTCTATTTTCTAATCTGGACTCATTATTGCAAGCTGGCAAAAATGGCCTGCTTGAATCAATGTGCTCTGAAGCAATGGGACCTCTCCACCTAACTAAAGCACAGAACGAACAAAACCTTAAAGTATTCCTGAGCCTTCATCCTCAACTGTAAGCTGGTGACAATGATAATGATAGATAGGTACAATGAAGGGTGTGGTGGCAGAGAAAAGGTATTGATGTGATTCCTAAATGCTAATAAACCAATAGGAGCTACCTTTGAGCTGGCATATTGCATACTGCCCCAGAGAACAACTCCAGCTGCTCCCAAAGCTGCACTTTCACCAATGGTGTTGACCAGATCAGTCTGCAAAAGAAGGCCAAAAAAAGTCAGAAAAAAAAAGACATAAACCTAAAATTAAAAATAATAATAATTTTAAAAAGCACTAGGATACAGGCATCATTTTTTTTCCCCTAGAGGAGACAATGATCCTGTAGTATATTCTTCACCGTAAAACAACTGTTTAGATTAGAAAGCTTTTCTGCGTACCTGCAAAGGTTTGCATAGGGTTTTATTCACAAGTGGGACTAGCAAATAAAAAAATCTTTAGAATTTATTCACAAAGGGTCCTCCAACCAAACCAGTGGCATATGAATTGAATGATAGGTTTTATCTACCAGTCTTTGAATGGTTACCATACGCAGACATCATTTTTGGCAAGTGATGTTAAGTATGATCATGTCATTGGACTGCTACTACAGTGCTTAGTTGCAACTGATAGGCTTTACGCAGGTGCCTAACTTGTGCTGCATTAGCCACACCAGTTACAGAGCTGCTGTTCCTACCAGCATGAATACTGCTATTCCAGGAAACACACTGTTGAAACACAAGCTGCTCCCTGTGTTTCTTTATGCCAAATGGGAAGAAAGCACACATTTAATGGCTTAACCAAGTCCACCTTTAGGCCTGTACCAATATGCAGTCAAGTCATCACAATTAGCAGTAATGCAGCTCTGCCGGAACATAGACTGTGTGTAGCACAGGAGTCACTGGTGCCCTGCAGTGACTCATGGAACCATCCATGTATCTTAAAACCATTCCCTGAAACTGTGAATACCATGTCAAGAGAAATGCAATTAAATCTTACAAAGTAGGGAGGAAGCTTCTTCTTCCATCCCCATATTTCAAGGCATGACCAATTACATCTAAAATAATTCCTACCTACAGTAATTGATTACTGAGTAATTTCCAATCACTGTTTGCAAGGAAAGATTCTACAATCTTTCTTGATTTGGTGAGAGAACAAGAAAGAGCAAATTCCTTTAAAACATTACTGGTGGTCTTCAATAGTCTTTCAATCTCTTCTTAAGAGAAAACAGTACAAGAAAACAGCCAAATTATCAGTGTGGTCATGGGACCTTAGAAATACAAACTCAGAGTGGAAGAGCTGTGTTATTATTGCAAATTGGTACTAAATAATTTATTCACTCTTTAAGTGGGCCTGTTGATCTACCAGAGCATAGCAAGGAGTTCCCATTCCTGAAACATGGATGGCCCAAGAGATATAAAAGGAGACATAAACAAATACACTGGAAAAAAAGAGATTCTGCTGAAGAGTTCAAGACTATGACAGACAGTTGTAGTGAGCAGTGGTTCTGAGCCTTAACTGGAGGTCAGACAAAACAGTGCAGGAAAATCTGCAAAATTTGAAAGAGCAGAGCTTGCCCTGGCTCAGAGTGGTATAGCGTATAGTTAGTATTGCCTGAAGATCATGTTGTTGCTGATCATGCAAGCAGTCTTTTAGAGAAAGACATTACTCTTAAAAGTATATAGTCTGGTGATACTTTTGTAAAATTAGAGTACTGTGTGCTGCAGGTGTTATTTTCTAGTGGTTTTCTTCCTACAGGAATTAATCTGTAAAGAATACAAGAAGAGGGAGACAAAAAAAAAAAAAAAAAAAAAAAAAAAAACGTATGTGAATTAAAAGTCAAGATATCAAATGTGAAAAGAATGTGAAATATAGCCTGACCTCTTGGTAATGAGGGCTCCTAAGCATTTATAATCTACAAAGCATTTTATAAAGGCTACCCAGATACAAAGTCTGGATGTTAGCCAAACAATCGTTCAGTGATTTAGCACTAGCACATGAACAAATCAATGAAACCTTTTTGTTCATCCAAAATAAATAATCAATAGACAGTTAGCATTGCTGGATGGACTAAGATCTGAGCAAAACCCAAAATAGAGATTTTGTAAGTAATATACTTTGGGATTTAGGTTGCTTGATCACAAGTCAGTAAATCCAGTTTTGATTCTCTTACTTTCCACAGTTTTCTTTTGTTAATTGTAGAAATAGTTTATATTTTTAAACACAAAAGTGTTTCAGCATTTTGTGTATGATTCATATGGATATAGAATAACAAAATTCAAGAGCATGACCCTTGAAGTTCACCTCCAGATGTGTGAAGTCTATTGGCACAGGTAATTTCACAAATGAAGTTCCAGGAGCACCTACCCTTCCACCTTTGTGCACACCTAGAATCACCACCTTGCCAATGCTGAGAAACCAAGCACTTTTCTCAGACTAAGGCCAAAATGTGGCATTTGATTGGAAAGCACGTTCCCCTGGGGATGCTTGAAGGGCACTCACAACACTGCACAGGTATTAGATGCTGTAGAAATCTGTAGGGATTTCATTTAAACAATCTCCTTCTTCCTTATATTTCTTCTCTCTTATTGTATTCTTTAAAACAAAGGTCAAGCGGTAGAAGTCCTCCCCAGGAGGAAAGAGAATTAGAAAAGCATAAGCTGGATTTTTCTGTCTTCCTCATGCACCTTTTAAGGTGTATCATCTCCAGGTACATGAGGGTTATCTTCACTGTGAGGCTACAGACAACACTTAGATGGGAGCATTTCTCTTTCTGATGCCATTTCACTTTGCACCAATTAAATGAAAGTTCAAAGGAGAGCAAGAGAAGCAAGTGTGAATCTGACTATGTCTTATGATTAATTCAGCTTAATAATTACACAGCTTGCCCACAAGGAAGGAAGGAAGGTTTCTGACTGTCATTTGTCATAGCTATAGGAATAGCTATGTCTTTCACTGAATAACTGATTCACGTTAAGTACCTCAAAAGCATTTAGCACAGAAGGGCTCTTCTTTGAATAATCTATGAACACTAGACAGTATCATCTTTTCCCTTTCTGTCTTATACACTTGTTCTTTTTGGTCTAGTGATTCCCCAACTCTTTCCTGGTGTCTAACAGAGACTGAGAAGGTCCTGGATTCAGTCTCAGCAAGCTGGGAAGAGACCTGGACAGAGAGCTCTTGCTTCAGAGGTCAGTGCTCTGACCACCAGCCAGCCACACGAAGAGATGGGACCACCACCACCCTCCCCTGCTACAAACCTGGTTATAAAATAAAGTTCTTATCCCCCATTATCCCCCATTTGGATATTTGGGGGGGAAAGAGGAGTCATAAATGACTGCCATAACTGCTGAGAGAGGCAAATTGGAGGCAGAGATAGGGAGGTGTCTCCCCGAAGCTCTGAGCAAGGCACACAAAAGAGGCACATGTGTCCATCCTGCAGCCATTCCGCTTTCCGGACTGAAGCTGGTGCTGTTCCTCGCACAACACAGCCTGACATTAGTGGGGCTCACTGGCATGGCTTTTCCATGTGAGTGCAAATAGACAAACAGATGGACTTGTAACGTTTCTTGGCTGCTTCTAATCTTTCTAATCTTCTTCCTCATGAAGAAGAAAACATGCAGGTTTAAAATTATTTTTGTCATAATTTTAAATATGACCATCATGGCATGTGTCTAGGTGGGGAATCGTGTTTCACTCTTTGTATCAGATCCTCATCCATCCATGATGCAGGACTGTCCTGAAGACACAACTTTACAGGTCAGCTTCACTCAGGTATTTCTCCAAATGATAAGCAAGTCAACAAAGCCTCTTTACTTCTCATGCTGGTCCTGATGCTTGTTCTTGTTCAAGCTACTAAAGGCAGTGTGCAACAACCACAGATCCTTAGGATTATGCTGGGCTATCTCCTCGCAGAGAGCTAATTTGGCGCAGAGGAGGAAACTCCAGTTCCTATCAATGCTTCTTCATATTTTGGTCAGCCAAGTCACCATGTTGCCCACTAAAAAAGTAGGAGGTGAGCTGTTTCACTTGAGAGGAAGCAGGACAGTCAGTCCTTGTTACATGTTGAGAAAAGACAAAGAAGTAATCTTTCTTTTAAATTTTGAATGGTGTCAGTTTCAGACATGCTTCTTTTGTATTCAGGAATGGTAGTGCAAGCCTAGCGTGGTTGTAGGCAATGGACTCTGTACACATGCACACCTTGGCATCAGAGACTATCAGGACTATCGGTAGGTGAATGAGAGAAATTGCTATCCATTTTTTCATCATTTGTTGGTTTATTTATAATTCTGTTTTATTCATGACTCCAGTCTTCTAGGCAGGAAGCACAGATGCTACTGTGCAACTCCTCTCTCCCACACCGTTAGGAGTGAATTGTCAAGGCGAAATTTCTAAATGCCCTGCAGATGGCAAATTGCTTGTAGGCATTTCTAGCAAATACAGAAACCTTTCATAATGACTGGGATCCCAAATCACAATTTATAAATTGCTTCCAAGAAAAGAAGCAGGATGAATTTCTCAGATACCTTCTGCACAGCTCACCTGATTTCCAAGTACAGTCAAGGTGAAAGGCATAGCAGACATAGCTACAGCATCAGCTTGGACCTGTGCATTGTGTCTTTCTGAATGTCTGCTAGACCTCTGCCTCTCCCCTAGTGACTCTGGCCCACAACCATTGTTCCTGTTTTCTCCCACTGTAATGTTTACTGTATTTATCATACCGTGTACAGAAGGCATTACACACAAAGCTTGAATGTATCACCTAATATTCCTTTTCAACCACAATGTCACTACTCTTGTCCAACTTAATGGGTCCAGGCAGTGGTTCTCCTGGCCCCATCCCTGTCAGAGCTGAGGTTCCTATTAGCTTGCTATCCCCATTTCTCATCATACTACACTGGCTCCATTTCTTATTGCACTCACACCCACTGTTGCTGGGACTCAGGGGTTTCGTGCCTTGTTTTTAGATTTGGGAGCTTCACTTTGGGGCATGTCATGCATCAAATGAGAAACTCCAGTCCAGTCTAAAATCTAGAAAAAAATCTATTTTAAATATCTTAACATAGAGTAGATGTTTCCCGAAAGATGCTTCTATGTCTATGCATAGATCTTCCCTGGCTGATGGTTTGTAAAGTAATCTTTAAATCATCCAATAAAAAATGGCTGTATGCAATTGAAAAAACTGCCACTGGGTTAAAGAGTATAACTTAGGAGAAACAGCACAGTACCACTGTACTGTTCAGAAAGCAGTTTAAGGTAACTTTATATTTTGAACAAATTTTGAACTCGTGCGTAATTGGTAACAGCATGTTAGTTTTCATAGCTTTCAGTAACATTTGTGGTATTTTTATATCTATCAAGAGACTGGTTTATATTATAAAATAAATTATTACGGCCTGCATTTGTAGATTGTTCATTTGTTTGATGGCCTGTTTTAAGCTCTTCAGTGAAGGCATTCTGGGGGAGCTCCTGCCTGTATTGACCCCAGAGGCTTCTTGTCTTCAAGTGGGATCTGGCTTTCCTGTTTGTACATGATTTCCAAGACACCTAGGACCTGTAGTTTTCACACCACACAGAAAACAGCTGCAAAGAGTCACCTGTTGCTAAAAATGGGGCAGACCAAATTCATGGTTGCTTCAATGTGCCATCAGCTTCTTAAGAGCACCCTGAAAGACTTCTCAGGCTGATGAGGCTCCACAACCCCTGCCCAGCTCCTGGCTGCAACCACACGCAGCTTGTGGCCTACTGGTCTGACCTCTGCTTTTCTCCTTGCCGTCTTGTGTTGGCAGCTCTATATTTATTGCACTTTGTCGCTGGTTGAAGGAATATTGCATGCCTCAAAAACTCAGTTTCTTTCTTAGAAAGATTCCGCAAGATTAGCGCTAAATATTGGATCAAGAAGACATTTGAACCTGTTGTGCCTCTGAAAAGCAAAATGGCCAATGCTCATCATGCAGGAATTTTTCCAGTCCAGACCAGTTTACTTGACTGGTTTATTTCTGTCCTGAATGAATTTCCACTTGGATAATGGAACAAAAAAGCCCTCAGGTTCCTTTCTTATGAAATTTTATCTTTCTATTATCCTAATAAGTTTTAAGCTTCACAAAAATTTGTCAAATTCATTTCACAAGCTGTCCTGAAGAATTAAAATATCAGAATGAGTTACTTCCTTAAGGGAATGATTTCTTTGTACTTGCTTTCTAAATTAGCCTAATTAAAAACATACAATGTTATCCTACAAAAATATACGAAAACACTGCAGGATTAACTATTGAAAGGTGTGGCATTTTGTATGGTGACTACAGCTCTTTCTTATGGAGTGGTATATTTTCATTAAATATGAAAAACTTACATAAATGCTTTTATATAAGGAAAACTTCTAGAAAGTACCTTTTCTAAAAGGCTGTTTCTAATCTCTACATTTCTAAAGAAGTCTGTCTGCTTACCTCTGTTAAAACATGAAAAGTATAGGCGTAAAACGGTCTGGAATAAACAAAAACTGGCAAAACATAGTCTTTTCTAGCAATTGAGGCAATACGTATTGCCTCCTTAACCCGAAAGTGAACAAATTTTAGTGCGTTTGGACTTGACTTCAGTACATAATCCAGGTATATCGAGGGGTAGAGAGCAGTACTTTCTTTCCACAGCCACAGCAGGAGATCATTGCGGGAAGACTCAATGGCTGGGCATTTCCCTGTGTATGTTTGTGGGTGCTCTTTGTAATCATAATTGTAGCAGTCTGGGTAAAGATAGTAACCCCACAAACCATTTGGCCTCATGTGTTCAGCCAGAAGGATGGTGTTGTTCATGAAACTCTTGCCAGCATTTTCAAATTCCTCTTTAGCGACTTTCCTAATTTTGTCCTCTGACCACTGAGGATGCTGTCGCCTTACCATCTCAAGAGATTTATTTCTGTAAATGCTTTTACTGCCCCAGTTCCTGTCCCACTGGGGTCTCCAGTTTTCCCAGTCAATGACTGCAAGTCCCTGAAATTTCTTCAGAGGTATGCAATAGTCAATGTCAGACTTTGCTTTATTAAGGTGCTTGATAATACTTTCATTTTGGGGCACCCCCCCGTTCACAGGATCTCCGTTATCAGAGTAGTACGGATAGTATCCCAAGTGAGTGTGGTAGAAGATTGTCACGTTTGATCCACTCAGAGTCTCATTGGTGTTGGATGCGATGTCAAAAATGCTGAGATCCAGGTCCACCTTGTAGCGCAGCCTGCACTGCTCGGTGGGCGCATTCCACACCACGATGAAGGGCTTGTGCAGCAGCAGGGGGGCCTGCGCCTGCTTCTGTGGCTGAGCACCAGCCACTGCAAGAAGTGCTGTGACTGCCAGCCATTTGATCCAAAGATCCATGCTGTGCTGTTTTCTGGGGAATTGTTATGGTGTGTCCCTGAATACAAAAATGAGAGAGGACATTTTATGTCAGTAGCCACCCTGGAGACAGATGGGTCTTTGGGTTTGATTTGCTTTTGTTAATGTCATACTTGGTGCAAACAGAGGAAAATGCAAAACTGTGTCTTGGAAAAATGAAGACTAATTTCAAATGCTTTGAAAGATTTTTTGATAGATTTTACTTTCTGGAAGTGTGTTCTCATGCTTGGCTTTTCTTGTTTTCCTCTTCACTCAGGCACCCAACACACTCAATTCAGACCTTTCCTTAACACTTATTTGTTACAAGAAATTAGTCAATAAGAGAGTAACTTAAAACAACAGTATAGAAAAGATTGTGTTGCTCATTTCAAATTTCAGTTTTGAAGTAAGTATTTTTACAGCTAGTCTGACTTGCTTAGAGCATCATCACAATGGGGTTGAGGCCTTCCTTATTATTTGTATATGCTATTGGTCACATTAAGGGTAATTTAAACAAAAGATAGACACATCTACATCACATGGATTAACCAAGAGATTTCAGAAATGCTGCAATTTTCAGCACATCTGAAAAACAGTATATTGTTACCTACCCCTGAGTTAGCTTTTATTTCCTAAATGAATGGATGCCAGAACAATAATCAATCTGCAGTCTAGAAGGGTGAAGCTATTGATGGCTTAAAGGCTTAAGCTAGTTATTATACTGAAAGTAAATTAAATATCAATATGTGAAAGAAAATAAATTATGTCAAGCAGATCTGAACTAGCCAGAAAAGTATGCTACAGCTTGGGAAAAAAAAAAATTAAAAAGGGGAACTAGTGTGTAGAAGTGGGGGCTTATTAATATTTATTTTTCCTTTCAGCATTTGTTGTTTCCTATGGCTGTAAAGCACGGTAGTTTAGGGACTATCTGTACTCTGAGAACTGTCAGTGCTGCAGGGCTGCTGGTACCCAAGGCACCCACATCCACACTTGGCACACCATGGAGCAGATGTTCACGAACTGCTCACAGCTGGCTGCTCCAGAACCTGCCCCTGCTCCTCTCTTCCCCAAGAGGCACAGCCCAGCTCTGTGTTGGGTTTGTGATCCAGGTTCCTTTGTGCAGTACATATTATCTTTACTGATGGCCAAACACTTCATGGTTGGGTCCAGCTGATACATCAGCTTCAATCCAGAGATCGTAAAAATGGCTTCCCCATATGAACATTACTGAATCTATACTACAGTGTGGTTCATCCTCTCAGTTATCATCTGTCGTTCACCTGTTTATCCATTGTCTTCACATTAAATACAATCAAGATGCAATCACTGTCTACATTGCGGGTTCAATTCATGTGTTAGCCTTATGAGTTTGAAATGACTTGAACCTGGATATTTCCGTATTTTCATGTTCATTTTTAATGTCTTCTTTCCTTGACTGTAAACTCGGACCCCCAGTTATCCCACTGTAATTAGCCTGGTTTCACCCGCCCCTACTATTTTCTCACTCAGTTATAATCAGTTAATCATTTAACTCCTAGATAATGAGCACTCTTCATAACTACCAATCCTTTAATAAACCATTAGGTCACAGCTGAGGAATCTAGGTTTCTTGCTTTCCGAACCACCACTTGAAATTTCCATATTAACAAATGTACCACCCTAAATGCCAGATTTGGTTGTATTCCTTGGATATTGACTTTTAATCTGTAGTGGGACACCAAATCTACAGGAAAGCTGCAAGTACCCTATCCAAGTCTGCCAGAAGACTTATTAAAGAAAAAAACTTTTTTCCATTTTCTGAAAAATTGTTGGCTCTCAGAAGAGATATAATACAGGACTTCTCTCCCTGTTATCTGTTCTTTCTTCCCAATTCTATCCTCCACATTTCATACTTCTTTTTCTATATGCCACTCCTCTCCTGATATTCTGCTGTTCTCTTAGTTCTCTAATTTGTCCTTTCACCTCCTACAAAACAACCTGTCTCTCCTCTGTCCCTGCCCTTGAGTTTTTCCATCCTTATTCCCAGAAAGGGATTGAGTTCCTCTGCCCAGTGCTCAAGAGCACCTTCATAAGGGGTGGACAAAGGCAATTTACATTGTGATAGCTCGAGGCAGCACACAAAGAGCAGGACTGCAATAAGCCACAACACAGTTCTCAGGAGCAAACTCTCATTAGCAAGCCTGAGATTTACACTTCCTTTATTTCCTCACTCAGTCTCCAGCTGATGGCTTTGCATGCCTAAGTACAGATTTAGCACCCAAGTTTTAAAACTTTGCTCACAATCCTTTAGATCCTATTAATGATAATGTCCTTGAGTGAAACTGGCCATTGCTACAGGCCTTCAAGCTGGTAGGATGTACAAGTGTACCTGTTGAGAAAGGGTGTCAGGTTGTTTTCACTCCACTGAGCTGCTGGAAAGAACTCTTGCAACTGGTATCTTTTTCTCTGTTTTTCTGCACAGTCCTGTATAATCTTCTAAATAATGTCGCAGGCTAAAAACAAAACACACACACAGAACAAAAACAACAACTAACAAGCAAGCACACAAACAGAAAAGATTCTGGTTTTGCACAAATTGTTGAATTCATGACAGTACTTCACCCTCCTTCTTCGATGCAGCAAATTGACATCAGTTTGGATGTGAACTGGATTGCTTTGAGAACAAGCCCATAAGATGAACAAGGATTTGTTTGTTTGTTTGTTTGTTTCAGAAGTGATACCTCAGATGAAAGAGAAAGAGCAAAAAGAAAGAAAAAAATAATAAAAAAATAGACCTTTAGTGAATTTCTGTGTAAGAAAAGATCCAGGAAAATACCACAGCTGCTTTATCCCACAGCCCAAATGCTGATTTTGTTCAGTCTTATGTTATATACATATAATTGGATAATTTTGTCATATACTAATGACTAACATAGCACAGTTTTTGTCTAGCTATGACACCCGTAGGCATTACAACATCGTAATAAAAAAAAAAAAAAAAAAAAAAAAAAAAACAGAACAGAGATAGGCCAGGAAATATATAATAGTGCAAGATAATTTCAAGTTACATTTTTAATTCTGTGCCAATTCGTGTCACTTTCCTTGACAAGGCTTTACATGACAGAACCACAGAGTGGTCGAGATTGGAAAGGACCTTTGGAGGTCACCTGGTCCAGACCCCCCTGCTCAAGCAGGGTCACCTAGAGCAGGCTGTCTAGGACCATGTCCAGATGATAAAATGAATGCATTTATCTCAGGATGTACTGAAGAATTCTCAAGGGTCTGTTGCCTATATTGTCCAAATCTTCACTGCAGTTGTGAAGGAGCCCGGGCACCTTGCTCCAATGCAGACGTGCAGGTGTCTGCATCTGCAAGCTGAATCCCATGATGAGGGCGGGTGGGGAAATCTGTGTAATCCTGTTGAAGCTGTTTAGAAGTCAGGGATCTGGTCGAGGACAGTCATTCAGGCTCCCCCAGTGAATAATTAACACCTCCCAAGGTTACTACGAGTTCTTTATTTAGAGCTGTATGGAATTAGTTACACAGATATCTCTGTTAGACTAGAAAGAGAGGTGAAAAAAAAAATAGAGATAATTCCTAAAAAATTGTCCTGTGTAAAAATTTCCAATCCAGTTGCATTAATCTATGATTAATTCAAATATTATTGGAACATAGGAATTTAATTACAGGTGCTTACTTTTGCTTCTAAAAGTCATCTGAAATAAAGTGAAGCATGTTTTCAAATTAAAAGTTAAGCCTTTAATTCTGGAAAAGGGGAAAATAAATTATCTGTTGTTTCACAAATGCAAGAAAGAAGCTCTAAAGAAGAACAAAACATCTTTTATTATATTTTTTTCTGCTGATTTTTTGGACTATGACCTTTTCAGTCTCATGCAAGAGCACTAATTGGACTGCTTTAATCCTTGTTTTTTAATGAGTGCAGACACTAATGATTCCATCTTGAAGCTCATTATCAACTTTTTTTTCAAATCATCCCATTTTTCTGATTTAATGACATATTGTCATGGTTAATTTAACTTCCCAAAGATGCACATAACTTTCTGAGGCACTGTAGTATTTTCAGAGCAGACTCTGTTCCCAGTGTTTCTGCTCTATATTCTAAAAACAAAATGAATTCCTCATAAGTGAAAGAATTGAGGGTTTGATCACCAAGCCATTGAAGCTGATGAGATTTTATATTGTGGTCAGGACAGTCTGGATCATGCTCTCACTGCTCCCTCTATACAGTTCAGGATAAGGCAGGTTATAGCTGGTTTTCAATATATCCCTCAATAAGTGTGGTAAAATTTTCTGTCTTGAATGGAAAAAGAAAGTACATTTCTGCATATTCTTTTCCACATTTTTGTAAAAAGAAACAAGAAAACATTTACTTTTCCCAAGCAAACGCTCTTAATTTAGCCCAATCCTTATTTCCATTGTGTTTATTGGCCAGAATTCCACTGTATTTCCATTTCCACATTGCTGATAACAGCCAAACCAGAAATCTTAATTGAACACTTTGTTTTCAAAATAAACATCTTAAAAATAGTAAAAAATGTAGACCTGCACCCTAAAGAAACCCATCTGCACAAGGTGGGTCCCAATACAACTCAATGCAAGTGTCCAGGTGACCAGTTCTGCTTCTCTGAGATTTTTTATTAATTGTCCGGTGTCTTTGAACTATAACACACTATGTTACAGCCGCCACTTTAGATTATGATTCATATGCTGGTCATATGATAGCTAGCTAGCACAACTTTGTAGGAGTTGGCAAACACATCCTCTCACTTTATACTTCTCCATATGATGACTTTTCAAAGAAGTATAATCCACACATTTAACTATAATACCATTCTGCTTTCATCTTCTACAGGTTTAAATTGGTCTTGAAGCCCAGTATATTTGATATCTTTTGGATGAACAGCTCATTTTTATGGACACTATTCATATTTATTTTGCAGGAGTAGGACATCCATAGTGTTTTGACTGCCTATGGGGTTGAATGTCAATGGACAACAAAATGAGAGTCTTTCTTCCATTAAATAAGCATTTAGTAAAGCCTCATATTCTTCTACTGTACACTTTTATTAACAGTTGATGTTCCAGAGATTTCGTTTCCTTATCTTTCTTCACCAGTCAGGTGAGGAACTCTAATGGGAGATCTATGTCAGTTGTTCTACTATTTCTGAAGAAACAAATGTAACTTCTGCAGAGCTATAATGACAAAATATGACAAAAAAGGAAAGAGATTTTAAGCAGATGTTGCAGTGAAGTGGAGAGAGTATGTAGACTTAGACCTAATTACATCTAGGATTTAAAGGTGGTTTAGTTGACAATTCAATACTCAATAGTGCATGTGAAAGGCTGAAAGCAAGATTGGTAAAATGCTGTAAATCTAATTTAAGCCACAAACTTTAACTCTTTTCTACTAAAGTTTCTGATAAGTTGGAAAAAACACCATTCTTTTATGATATAAATATATCTGTTTGATAAGTAATAAAACACATACTGCATTTCCTATTCTGGATTTTAAATTATATTAGCCAGATACTGGTTAAAGAGGAAATCTGAAGTAACTGTTACCATAGGAATCTCTGATTTTTCCCCCTTTTTTTTTTTCCCCAAAATGCGTACCAATGTATTCCTCCTTGTCTTTCAAATGTTAAGTGTAACACTATACTATCTTTCACTGTAGACACATGCATTCATTTTAATGAATATTTCTCATATCTATAGGGAAACATTTTACTTGTTTTTATTGTTGTTGTTGTTTGTTTGTTTTTAATGTGACTGCACTTTAAAAGGGAAATTAAAGCAACTGGATTCTTTGTATTCCACTGAGGGATGTGCAAAATTGGCAGGTAAAAGAAATGTCCTTTTTTTTTGAACACAGGCTGATCACATTTGGAGTAGAAATTATTATTGTGGCTAAGAAATATGGACAATTCAACTATATATATATAAAATATTAAAATGAAGATTTGAAATAATTTTAAAAATCATGTGCATTGGTACAGTATTCTCTATGAGATACGTTTCATATGCACTAAATGTGCATTTAAATATGCACATTTGTGATATGTGATATCTTTTACAAGATATCATGTATTTATCTATACAATTAGTTCTGTCTCTTCTTAAGATGTAAGGGAGAGAACAAATCCATCCATCCTCTCCCTGTCTTCCTCCCTCTTTACTATTATTTCTCTGATTCAACATTGTCTTAAAAGTCTTTCTTTCCTGGTTTTATGGCAAAATGGTTTGCACTGACAAGATGGTAAGGTGGACATAGACTGCATACCTATTGTGAATGGGTATTATGGTCCAAAAGTGTAAAACTGCAGTGTTTAAATGTCATATCTCTTAAATTTTCATTACCATAATATTTTAGAGAAATTAAGTGTTGACTTCATCCTCACACTTACCAGTCTCTCAGTTCACATTATCTTAATTCTTCAGTTTTTCTCAGGCAAGATTCAAAGTTGAAAAGAGAACAGGAGAAAAAGTAAAACTAAAATGTTTGCAGCCTTCCTCACAGAGCAATAAAAATACTGAAAGGGATGTATTACTGACTTTTTCCTTTGCAATTCTTGTTAAAATCCACTTTAAATAGGTGAACAAAGAGACTGGGCTGCAAGGTGTGAAGTAGCATTCCTCGGTTTTTGTACAAAATATATGAAGAGAAATTCAAAGAGCAAGGAGATGGGGATTCAGGCATGTGCTTTCACTGCTATCACCGCTGACCTTTTGTAAACTGTGGATTAATCATCTTAAAGCAAATGGAAAACTGCAGAGGACATTCTTGGGTGCATATCACAGTTTTACAGTTAATAACATTTGGGCCAAAGATCTGCTTAGGCATTTCCTGTTTAGTTTTATTGTTTCTGTTATGTGCAGCTCATGCCATGCCTTAAATAGAGAGGAAAGACTGTAAGAAAGCATGGGAATGAAAGATAAAAGAAGTATTGGAAAGCTATTCTTCTTCTGGAACCCATCATCCTTCTGTTCTAATAAAAATAACCATTTTTTGTACTTCACTTGTCCTAGTCTACATAGGACAGTTGTTAGAGGCCAGACTTACATCTTCACTCACTTTTTTTCATATGCCAAGTCATTGCGTTCATACCAACAGGTCTGAGGACTACTTGGAGTGATAAACGATGCAGCATTTTACCTTAGCCTTCACTGTAGGACAAGTTTCATAGGAGTACAAATCACTCCTTAAACTATTTCCACATCACAGTAAACCTCAGTAAAACCAGGAGACTCATAACTTTTCATTTCTGGTTGCAATGTTTGGAGTGTGAAATGACTGAGGTTTGGGTCATGTTTACAAGCAAGAAAAAGAGCATAAGTTATCAAAGGGCAGAAAAGTCAGGTTTTCCCTGTTTTCCAGTGTCTGTGCCAAACCCTTGGTGAAGCCTGCCATGAGCTGCACTCATTCCTTTAGGTTTTGCCATCAAATATGCTCTTGTCTCTGAAGTTAAGGCTTGGGCTCCAGACCAAATGAAAGTTTAGGGGCTAATTTCAGAAGGCAGAATTAGGCCTCTGAATCAGAGAGCTGTAGCTCTAGGCGCCACTGCTGACAGCTGTGTCCCTCCAGATGACAATGCCCTCAGGAGCACAAGACCTAGGGTCCACAAGGACACTCTGTGGCTCCATCTCGTTTCTCATGTCTGAGATTTCTCCTCAGGGCATGGACAGTCTCATCTTGACATGAAGCCAGGATGAAGATGAGTCACATACTCAGGCCTAGATGCTAGGTAGCCTGGTGACTTGCAGACCTCAAGGACACTGAGGATGCCTGCATCTATGTGCTGTCACCAAAACCCCACTGGTAAAAGGTCCAAATGTCCAATCTTTCCCCTTCCCCATGTGTAGAGCTTAGACACCCAAATACCTATTGATCCAGCACTCCAGTGCTGCCACATCATCCCTCTGTAAACTCACAGGTGACTTCTGGTCACATCTTCGTGGCCTGCATCGTTATTTATTTATTTATTTATTTAACACAGGGACTTCAAATTGGTTCTCAAATTCTTAGCTTCCTGTTGGAAAGGAAAACATCCCATGTCACACTCATACAGATGCCCACATACAGAAACTTTTATGATTTGCCAACAAATCATTGCAGTGGGAAAAATAAGATACAGGTCATGGTTTCCAGTCCTGTGTTTTAGTTAACAAACTGTCATGTCATTTTAAATCACTGAGATTATGGATGACACTTTGAATACCAAGGGAAGAGAAATTAATATGGTTTAAATCTGTCCATGCAGTAGAGGGAGATTAAATATATATGTGCCACAAACAATTTTGCAATTGCTTAAGGATTGAGCAAAATGAAGAAATATTTTTGAGTAGATGAAACTATATAAAATCTAGAGTATTTTACCATTTTACATATCTAATACTTGAAGTTAGATGGTATGTAACATATGAGGCACCTATATGATTTGTTTTAAGGAAAAGCTTAATGTATTGTCTTTCTAATTTTCAATTCCAGCTGCTTCTATTGTATTATAAACTGGACACAAGCATATTTTAGAAAAAAGTATTCTCAATGTTTAAAGTTGGCGAGTTGTAAAAGTGGCATTAAAAGCATAACCTTTTATATGCAATTTGAGGATTTCTTTTCTTCTCCATTAAAATATCTTGCAGTTAAAAGGGAAAAATAAACTGTACTTTTTTGCCTTCTTCAGAAGCCATATTGATTGTAAGAGCTGTTAAAGTCTTAATTCCCTGAAAATTAAGACTAATGTCCTCAGCAATGCTCAGTAGACTGTTCTGGCTGTGGCTTGTGATGGGTGAAAACAAAAGTGCATACAAACAGTATTCTGAACAAGAGTTCTTACTGGTTTATAGATCTTCCTTTTAATTTATTACTAAGCACTTTTAGCTGGAGATCATGTGCATTAATTGGCACTAACAGAATACATCCTACCTTCTGGAACATAATTTTAATAGCTTTTAAGACTGTATGAATGGGCAATACCATACAATAAATAATACATGAGTTTACATTGTTGTGAAGCATTTAAACTAGTTCAGCTTCTTTCACACCATCTGCTTAAATCAAACATTCATTTTTGAAGAGTTTATTGTTATGAGTCACTAATAAAAGAGAAAATTAAGTCTAACTGATAACACAGAGAATTCCTACAATCAGGCCTTGGCTTAATCCTGAGAAAATGCTATAAGCTAAATTAACTTTTGCTCTCTCAGAGATAAATTCTGCTTTCAGATGGTGTAATTCAAGAAAATTCAATTGAAATTAATTGAAGGGTATAAATCTGGAAATATTCCAGTTGAATTAATGGAGTTTTAAGCATTTATAATCTTGTGCAAGGAAAAATTTGTTCTTCGGTCAGCTAAAAAAAAATAATATGTTGGCAAATGTTTAAAACATTTGTGTATTTCCACTGTAAATCTCTGATTGCAGTAAATAATTCCTATTCTTTGGATAATACAAAAGGAAACATTATACTTTGCCAAACAGAAACTCAGGACAATTTGGAAAATATGTGTAAAGCATTTGAGGTGAAATTAACTTCAGACTTTATTTGCATGCCCATACCCACTTTGTCTGGTGTCTCCATTGTCACAAAATAAAAATAATAATTAATAAAATAAAATAAAATAGAATAAAATAAAATAAAATAAAATCTCTCTCTCTCTACAAATACCCAGCACAACACCTTAATGCAAAGCATTAATGAACATAAATCATTGTCAAGAAACTACCTGTATCCTCTTTTGGGTTACTTACTTTTGAGATTATTTTAAAATACCCTGCTTATAGGTGATGGAATGTCTTAATGTAAATCTATGTGTCATCTTGAAACAGTTATCTCTGATGTTTTGTTTCTAATGAAAAAAAAAGTTTGTGGTTTTTTTTTTTTATTTTTCATATGGAATTAAGTACGTGCCCAACATACAATTAGCTGCTTTGCTGGTCTGTAGTGTTGCATGCAAAGCCTAGTATGCTTAAGTGTTAAATTGGTTAATTATTATTCTAAAATATATTTAAAGTCAAAGCATTACTCCTGTTTTTCAAATGTAAATCTTATTCACAGACAGCTTTTCAAGTTCTGTTTTCTCATCTAAAATTGCTGCTATACATACCAGATAACTCTGAGTATAACTCACCAAATTAGCTGTTTGACAGGAAAAAAAAAATATATAAAAAATATATGGTCCAGAAGTGACGTGCTACAGAAAACAACACAGAAAGACTTCCTAACTGGTAGACTATAAGCAGAAGAGAAAACTTCATCTTTACCGAGTATTAATTGAGTAAATAACATGGCACTTACCTCTGTAACATCAGTGAACAGCAGAAAACTTTGGCAGAACAATTTACAACAGCTGATGTGTTTGTCCAGACAATTTGCTCTTCCTAATGAGTGGGCTTTTAACTAATGAGAAACTGAGAGGATCTGAAGATATGCACAGATATTTATTTAAACAGTCATCATATTATTATAAAATAGGTAAATGAATGCACAAAATATTTGGCCTTCTGCTCTTGCTATAATAATTTTGTACAACCAACTTTTATGGCCTGATAAGGGATGGACCTGATCGCTGTTTGAGCAGAATGAAGTTGTGTTTTGGGAGCTGCACGCTCAGTAGTGATGAGCATTGACAGCAGAGACCATGGGGCAGGGAAAAGCAGGGCCGCTTGCAAAGCAGAGCCAACAAAACAGTTCAGGAAGAGCTGCTTCACAGAGATCATTTGGCCATAAACCAAATAAAGCTTATCCCAAGGTGTTCAGTCTTCACTTTTCCCTGACAATGACAACCACAACTGAGGACCGCTGGCATGAATGCTGACCAGAACAGGGCAGGAAAGAGCAGAACCCTTGCAGCACCCATGTGTGCTCCTGAAAGTGTCCTTAAAAATGCCCAGCCTGACACCAGCTCTGTTTCACCTGACTGAGCAGTGGAAAACCTATCAGATGTGTAGGGATTTGCAGAGGGAGACCCCACGTATGGAAGTATGATGGTCAAAGGCATTTATTTGTGTACTCTAACAGTGTAGACAAGGAGCTCAGAAAGGTCTACATCCCCATGTGGGAACTGTGAAGTGTAAAAGAAGGAAACTCTGCATTTCCTAGTCTTGTCAAGCATGGCTGTTGCCATTTAAGTATTAAATGTGAAATAAATACAGGAAACAAGTACAGAGAACTATTGGAACAAGTACAGACAATGTTATTGTTGCCCTGGCTTTGCACAACTATTTGAATTCAGTAGGAAACAAGTAGCTAGCTCCCTGAGCCCTGGAAATAATAAAGGCAAGTTTCCTATGGACCTGTGTCTCACCGCTGACCGAACTCATAACTAATTTTTCTCAAGGTCGAGGCATTTACTGATCTCTGCTGCGCTGGAGCTCTGGCTTGCAGGACGATCACAGCACACCCCGTGGACTTTCCCTGCCAATAGGCTGCTTTCTTGTCATTTACTCAGCAGGTTGTTACCATTGATGATGTGATAATGTGATGATCTCCAAGACCTGACCCCCTCCTACATGTTTAGCTGATATTTGCTGTTGGGGGAAGACACACAGTTATTCAGACAGACAGAGACAGCCCATATCTACACATGGTGAGGGCTGTAGCATCCCTTCTGCAACTGGAGAGGCTGGAATACCCTGTAGGCACTGCCTGTTGCCCAGCACCTCCAGTGAGTATGTCAGACGGTGCGTTTCACAGCTCTCCCAACCGTGCCATGCATGATGGAGGGGTGGTAGCCCTCCCAGGCCACCTGCACCCCTGGCAGGAGGTTGTGAGCAGCTTCACGGACTCAGACACAGCATATTCAAAACAAAATGCAATTTATTTGCCTAGAATAGAACATAGGACAGAGGGTAAAATCAAACAAATAACATTATTATTATTATTGTTGTTGTTGTTGTTGTTACTATTATTATTTAGCCTGGCCTAACTACCCATCTTCCTTTTCAAGCAACTGTAAAGGTCTCTTCAGCCCAGTTATCTCAGGCTGGAGGCTCAGGGCACAGAGCAACCTGGCACGTGCAAAATGCCTCTTTCTCAATGTGTTGGATGGTGTCTGATAACTGAGGTGTTCCCAACCTGCCCCATACTACAAAGCCTTTGCAAGGGTTAGCAGTCTTAGCATTGCCAGCCCTGTAGCAACTCTCTGCCTTGTTACTCAACTAATAGATTTTTCTTTTTCGTCTCACGTACTCAGGTAGAGCAATACAAAGCAAACTGACTTATAATTTACAACCAATTTATTTTGATGATCCTCTTTGCTCTGTCAGTTCAAATAAACAGTGTGAAGAATAACTTGCCAATTAAATGTTATGAAATATATCAGTATGTAAGCTTCAAGTGTTGTTCATGCTGTGCACACGTACTTGGTCTATATAGATATGTTATGTCTATCTAAAAAAGGACCTGAATACTCTTCAAACAGAGAGTCAAGGTGGGAGAAACATCTCAGGTTAACCACTAAAAACTATCACATTTCTTTGATTACAGTGGGAAAGGACAACAAATTTCATATAAATGATTGGCAGCCTACCAAAGTACCACCCACTCTGGGGTTTTCCTCAGAAGCGCACTCAAAAGTGCATCCTGAAGGATAAACAGGAGGCAAAGAGAATTCAAGAACTTTCCTCTTCAAGGCATTTGGGCTGTGCTCTGAACTGCTGAAGTAAGAGAAATCCCTCCTACCCCGGGGGGGAAAAGGGCTGGCAAGGGCAAAAAATGTGTGTTCAGGGTGATGAAACATCCCCATACAACCCAGAGTAGAAGAACCAGATTTGATAACAAGTACTTTCTGTTTTACAGCACTACTTGATAGTAATACCAACACTGAATAAAAATCAGTGTAATAATACAGTCTCCAGAGGTTTTTAGCTTCTGTTTTCTTTTACCTTTCTTTCTCCCTGCACTTGTGTGGGCACTAAGAACCCAGTGCTTTCTTTGCTGTTGTTATTTTTACTTGGTATTGCAGCTACATTTGATATTTGAGAAATGGAGATCACAAGGGTGCTGTAACAATGACCATGAGTCAGTAGCTGTTGATTACTGCTGTTTGACAAAGGGGGATGTATGTGTATATATATATAATTCTGGCAAAGAATGATACTAGGATTTGCAGTCTAGCTCCTGCCAACCTCCCTGTGCACCATATAAAGCCTTTGCTAAATCTGAAAGCCTGGTGTAGCTTGAGACATTTTTTGTGGAGAGCCCAGCTCTGTCTGGATCTCCCCAGACTCAGGTGCCGGGCATCTCAGTGGGGATCCATCTCAAGTTCTGCTCCTTGCTCCTGTGGATGGACCTCTGCCCCTGCCATGATGTAGGAGAAACAGAACATGTTCTCTGGGAGAAACTGGGTGGTGGTGGGCTGCATCAAGAGGGAGTAATCAAGTAGGGACAGGCTGCTGGGGGAGTAATTCAGGGTGAGACTCGTGCTTTGCTTTTATTTGAATTACAAATGAAACTGAGATCTTTAATGGATGAAATTTGAGAAAATCTGTACTTTCTGGAGAGCAGTATTTGTTTAGAGATGGATAGGAAGCTCGGCTGTTCCCAGCCTCTTATTAGGCATCTAGAAATAATGGTATTTTTATTTTAAATATCCTATATATATCCTACATATCCTATAAATATAATCTGGCTTCTTATTCATCAAGAAAGAAATGCCTCAGGAAAACATGGGTTGTCACTTGGATAATGTAATCTATTTTCAAATACAGGACTTGGGTGGGTTGTGGGTTTTTTTATTATTATTATTCCAGATAACTGACAAAATAATTAAAATGTATGCTTCTGAATTAATTAACCATGTAGCTATTGATACTAGTGTTTAAAGACTATAAGAAAAATATGAAGTCCTGCTGTATATTAAAAAGAGGTTCTACCCTATGTCACAAACGCCTTCTGAACAGTAAATGTTTCTAAAACACTCACAGCTCATTAAACAACTGGACTAACATAGCAATTCTATGAAGAATACACGTTTAATATTTAAATTATTTTGAAGAGTTTCAGACAAAATTAAATTCAACATGGCCTGCAGAATAACTCCTCATGCTCCACAGCTAGGAAAAAGAAGGTTGAGAAAAGAGGTTGGAATAATCCAGTATTAGACCAGAGTTAATATTGATTTTTTTAAATAAATTTTGTCGAGGTCATTAGACCTGTGGATATGGACTTCATTTTAAGTCTGTACATGTTCCTTGAGCTGAATTCCATTCCTAAGAGTTTATTTTTATTTAAAGCTAATAGGAAGTAAGAGGGCTTTGTGCCGCTGTGGTCAGATTTCCAAGTCACATCATTGCCTAAAGATGCAAACAGGCACTTACTGGTGTTGTTAAAAGCAATTGAATTGATTGGGCCTCATAGGACTGGGGGCATGTATCTGCAAATTTGTTTAAATACTTAATTCCTGTTTATTACTGATTTCAGTGCAGTTGGGCATCCAACTGTCTTTGAGCATAAGACTGATAATACTGAGGCAGTTATGTTACTTTTGAAAATATTATTAGATGGCTGTCTGCACTTTAAGCCCATGTATAATTTCATAAACCTATCCCTTTGCGGGTCAAAGGGTTAAAGGGTTAGGTCCCTCTCTTGCATTTCTGAACACATTTCATCATAAATGCTGGACATTTGGTTTCATTGCTAGATAAACTGAAAATAAAGCACACCCTACAAATATCTAGATAACCATGGAACAGAATAAATTGTCTCTCCCAGCTTTCCATTTGCACAGGGACAAGCTTGCCTTGGGGTGCTTGTACCTCCTGCTAGCTACCTTTTGGCCAACGCTCATCCCTGATTCATTTGGGGGGAACACCACCCTGTTGTGACAGGGCTTCCAAGAAGCACTGGTGACATTGAGGATGTTCGGATCACCTCTGTCAGGGAAGCACTATTGCAGTGCCCACACTCAGCCTGCATCATATCCACCTGCCTCAAGCTGCAGGACCACATCCAACCTTCTCCACTGATTTTGACTCTTCTTGTGTCAGCTGTGAAAATCATGCTGAAGTCTCACCTGGACTGCCTGCTGATACATTGCCAATGCAGCCCATGGATGCCAAACCATATAAAAACTCTTCCAGGTAGGATCATCTATAATAAAATATATACTAACCTGCTTGTGAGTGGCAATTATGCCACACAGGAAAGGGCAGCAAGTGCACAGAGCCTTAGGGCAAAATAAAGCCCAGCCTGTGAATATCAAGGCAATTACAAATCAGCCAACACCAATGTAAAGTTTGGGCTGGTTATCTGATTTCATCAGGAGCAAGGTAAGAATTTAACAGTGTTACAAGGAAATTTTGCAACCAGGTTAGATGTTCCGGCCAAGGAATACCAAATATTCCCTCTTAGCCAAACACAGAATGTAAGAAAACAAAGATTAAAAGCCCTTCAATTTCCTTATGTTTTCTAAAGAACCTAAAAATCGATTTAAGACAAAACTATTTATAGGAATGCCTCTGTATTTCTGTAAATATTGAATTCTGTGGGTAGATGCAAAAATTATGCACTTTACTAACATTCTCTGAACATATCCGGTGGATTGGTTGGTCTTAGGTTTTAGGTATCCTTGCAAAAAGCTCCTGAGAAAATGCCAAGCCTCTGCACTTAGATAGCAGAGATCTTGCTCTGCTGGTGGTTATGTTGACAATACCAAGGGAGAAAATATGTTCAAAGCTCAAAGCCTGCAAACATTTATAAGCTTATCATACTCAGAACATAATTTTGGAGGAGAACTTTAGTAACAGCTCTCACAAAATCCGATCTGTAGCTCCCCTGCCTTTAGTACAGCTATCAAATAGAGGCAAGTAAAGCTGGCTTGCTGAGTACATTTCTCTGAAGATAAGAGTCTCCAGGTCTGAGATACTTTAATCAAAGACCTTTTTCTATTTTTTTTCTGTGATAATGCCATTATTTCAGCACTCCTTTGGGAAAAAAAAAAAAAAAAAAAGTTGTGCCTCCACTTTTTTCTGAGCTTAGAGGAGTTTTCATTGTCACACCAGAGGGAGTTGGTAATCTCATCACATGAGAGGAGAATAACTAACAGACCTCTTTCCTAGCTGAACAGGGTAATGAAGTTATATTTAAAGCATAAGGAGTAAGAAATGGAATTTATTGTTCAGCTTCATGCAGGGAGGGTGCTGACTCACAGGCCTGCATGGCTGACAGTACTTTCAAACAACAGCAGGAGATAAATGAATAAGGCAAAAAAAAAAAAAAAAAGTCAATGTATGTTTACTGAAGAGGAAGCTAAAGAACAGCCATGACTCCCCACATACTTCTGCAAGGCAACTCTCTTTGCAAGCCTGAAAGCAGTGTCCTGTGGATAAATTACATCTCCATCATTTTCTATCAACCTATGAAAACAAGCAGGATCATAGAAAACTCATGAGATCCCTACATCTTCTACCTATAAGGTAGAATAGAGGAATTTCAAATTCTGGAAAAAGAATAAACACTCATTTTCCAGATGCTAAACAAAAAATTAGGCAGCAGTTGAAAAAATACTTTTTGTGGAAAATAAGCCTTTGCTTATCTAAAAGCTATCTTACTATATACAGAAATCACAACCAGAAACTTCCTGTTCCCAAAATGCCCTTCATGTGTGACACTCACTGTCTAAAGCTGTCTAAGTGGGGAGGGTATCAGCGAGCTACTGTTGAAGCAAAGAATGAAGCTTTTTCTGAAATTATTCATCCTTCTTCTTTGTCAACACTCAGGTTCATGAAATTTTGTCCAGAATGGGAAAAATGTTTTTAGAACAGTTCCCAGAAGTCACCATTGCTGCACACCTTCATGACACTACACAAAAACACAGAGCAAAACATCAATATTCAGAGTTGGCGTCATCCTAAGGTTGCTGTGTCTGCAGGGGACAAGATGCTCAGCAGCCCTGGAAGTTGCCATCAGTCACAGTGGAGCAGCCATCCCTTGCCTCTGACACAAGCCCTTGCTAATAACCATCCTCCTAACATATGAACTTCCTTACCGCTTCTCTTCCTTCTTTGCATATTGTTTTTTCAATCATTTCTGCCCTCTGTCTGTGTACAAACCCATCCTAGCCAGGCAGAGTGTCTTAACCCTGCTACATTTAGCTTAGCACAGCAAGCTAAAAAATGGTCCCAAACAATCAGATCTGGTTCTAAAAAAAAAAGTTTTCCATGAATTGTAGAGAGGAAAATAAGAGCAAAAAGGTGAATGTTTTTCCTGGCCAGAAGAACACAGTCAGGATCATGTGCTCCAAAAGCTACCCAGATACAGAGGCTATATTTTCCTGCTTTTGCTATTCCTTCCTCCTTCCCCTTCCTAGCAGAGTGCTTTGTTTTGCTTTATAAGGAAATATGACTCAATTTTAACTTTGAAACACAAAAGCCACTGTCTGAAATCAACACCTTTTTTTTTTTTTTTTCAGAAGAGACATTAATTATGACTTTAAAGACTACCAAATAGGAGTGTTTTTCCTCTAAAAATGTATATGATCTAATAGAGGGGGAACAATTTAGGAATATGATGTACTGAGCTTTCTCATAAGATTTAACTCAAATTGTATCCACTTCTTCAAAAAATATTACTCTTAATTCTGAAGCTTTTTTTTTCCCCTTTCTCCCTTCTCTCTATTCCTCTTCATTTTTTTTGGCATTTAATAAAAATGAAATGTAATTTTGCTTCTTATATAACCAGTAAAAAAACAACGCCTTGCGACATAACTTCAAATCCAGATTTTTTGTGCAAATCAAGGAAGTAAAAAAAGTCATTTTTCATGAAGGTTTGTGATTGATGTCTAAACTAATTTTCATTTTTCAAGCACAGGCTGCATATGCATATGGGGAACTCTTGTAAGAAACTGGATTACTTAAGCTTCTGAGAAACACACTCTGTGACTTAGGCTGGGAGACATCCTCAGGCTTGCAGCTAACCTAAACAAATGAGGTATGGAGCTGTCACACCTCCATGAGTCACACAAAATCTCATACCTATGCAATTTGAAGCTATCCCTTCTGATACCTATTGGGATGGTGACGTGTTTGAGGTGGTAAATAAGCTGTTTTCTCTGGAACTAGACATTACGATACCAATGGCACCGTGTCACCTGGTCCGGAAGAAGCCAGGGAGTTGAGTGGGGAATTACCCTGAGACAATGACTTGCTTCATGGTTTGGAGGAGAGTTCATGCATTGTCATCCAGCTACCTGTAGTAGGGTTTCTACATTTAAGAGTTCCTTAGGCAATAAAAGGACTGAAACCATTTTAGTCATTCACACTGCTGCTCCTTGCCATGTGATTAGTAGCAGTTTTGGATTATAGAATCATTGAACCGTAGGATGGTTTGGGTTGGAAGGGACCTTAAAGCCCACCCAGTTCCACCCCCCTGTCATGGGCAGGGACACCTCCCACCAGACCAGGTTGCCCAAAGCCCCATCCAGCCTGGCCTTGAACACCTCCAGGGATGGAGCATATACTTTCAAATATAACTGTCAAGATTGTGTGAAAGATATACCAGCTTGTGTTTTTCAACTTTCAGCAAGTCATTTTAATAAAAGGTTGATTTTTCTCCCTCTTGGTTTAAATGCAGATTGGGATTTCCTCAATAAAACACAACAACTCTCCTCTACACTTAATAAGAAACATATGCTTATCACATGTTGGAGTGGGAGTGATGCACACAGTCTACTTTGTGAAATGTTTTTCAATTAGACACTATTTTGGGGGTATTTACACCCCATCTAAATGCAGGGAGCCTCTCCATGCTATTTTGCTCCCCTGCACTTCTTTGGGTGCCCCATGGAGGAAACAGCTACATAATGAGTGACAGGGGAAGCAGAGCAGAGGCAGGCAGGAGCCACTGCAGTGTGGATGGGAGGGCGTCCAGAGGCACCAGAGGGGCAAGGAAAGGATGGAGACACAAAGCTGCCAAGGGGCTGCCTCATTTGCCATCTCCTACCCCTTGGGTATTTGACTGGGAGGTATTTTTACAGATGAGATTTTGTACAAAAGCATACATAGGTTTCTTAATCTTTCAGGTTTTCACCTTTAAGGAGGTGAAAATAATAATAAGCAGCAGTCGTCATCCCCAAAGATCTTCTGAAATGGCTATTTATAAATGATATCGTGAGTGTTCTGCTTTTATGCATTTAGTTTAAAAGAAGAAAAGAGTTTTTTTCTTTTCTTTCTAATTTTCAGCTTGACAAATCTGACAGCAACCTAAAGGAAAGCTGGTAGCTTTCCACCCAATTAATCATCCCCGGCAACGAAGGCTCTCAAATGTGTTCTCAGCCACACGTTGGCAACCCCATTCATTTCACATTGCACACTCGGATCTGTGCAGATTGTCCATCTTCGGTACATTTCCTTAGATGTAACGCGTTCAAATTTGGTAAATTTTTATTTTTGTGGTGCATGGAAAGGAACAAAAATCCATTCAGACCAAGCCGTGTGGTTCTGAAGAACTAGCAGCAGGGACAATATGGACTAAAGGTTATTTTTGTCACTCAGATTAGCAGACAGATCCCTGAATTCATGCAGGATGTAACTTGTGCAGAGGGCCAGCACAAGGACCATATTTAATTTACATCCCACTGAAACCCTATTTTAAAGACACTAGTAGGATTCCTGCACTCCATCATTCTTTTCATGGGGATTAATTTCATAAGTGTCATTTTTTAATACAGTTTTCAAAGGAAAATTCACTTTAAATTGAGGAAGTGGCACCATCTTGTGGGTCAAAATGAAAGTGTTTTCTTTAGTCAAGTTTTGTGTTTGTTTTGTTTTGTATTTTTTACTTTCCTCTCTCTCTTTTTTTTATTTAGTTCTCATAATCCTGCAGAGTAGCCTCTTGAGTCCAAAAACTAATGACTGTTTCAGAAGACAGCAGAGCAGAGCCCTGCCCCCTTGTGCAACAAGTGCATCACATTTTGATAACTGATGATGCTACACAGATTTCTGAGACACCAGCTAATGTCTGTGAATGATTTTTTAAAATCCATTTTGAGGTCAGTCCCAGACTTCCCAGAAATAAAACTCAATAAATATATATATTTTAAAGCTAAAATACACCTATTAATAGAATATATCTACATGTACATGGGCAATGTCTAACTCCCAGAAGTGACTCGAAATTGTTCAAGTCCACATAGAGAGGATTATGGTTGGTTTAACAACTGAGCACAGTGTCCTCACTCTGAGACCATCAAGATCTGGGGCACTGTGTGGTCTTCTGTGGATTGGGACTGTGGTTAGGATCAATGCCTTCAGGGAAGAGCCTGGCCATTGTGTTGTGTCCACCCAGAATTGACTAGATAGACTCTGCAGGTGGGAATTACAGGTCAGACCTGAGGTGGAACAAGCCCAGTGTGGGTGCAGCTCCAGCCATGCTGCATTCTCATTTTTCTCAGTCCTTTTCTTCTCCTAAATCCCTTCATTTCTTCTGCTTTTAAAGAACAGGTCAGACTTGTCAGCAACTTACTCTGGAGAAGAAAATAAAAAATAAAAAAATTAGAAGACCAAGAAGGGTGTTGATGATAGAGCATTACAGGCTATACATTTGGGTTTAATACACAAATAGCTGTAGGGCTAACAGTAAGATGTGTAGTGTTTGGGCTAATTTATTTATTTAAAGGAATGCCCATAATTACAGTCGGTCACCTCAGTGGGGTTGACCTCTCACTGGTATAAGTGTCTATACCTGAGCTGGTCACCAAAGGTCCTTTTGAAGTCACTGGGGAGAAATAGTTGCTTTTAGGGTGCAGGTCAACACATGGTAAACCAAATATCTGAAATAGATCAGCTGACTCATACTCTTAGAGTGCTTATTTTTCTTCTTTGGTTATAAAGAGAACACGATGTGACTAACATAGATGTAGATAGCTCCTGGAGCGATTTGCACGCAGTCAAATGAATCCCACCCCTTGTGCCTAATATAAATGACATTATCAAGATTTTTTGAGCCCTGTGGATGGTATTTAATTCAGCACTACAAATGACTTAATACAGCCTATCTTAAATATGGATTTCAAGAACAAGCTCTAAAGATCAAAACTGAATTAAGACCCATTGAAATAGCTTAATATAGGGCTGCACACGCTGCATCAAGAGGTTGGCATGATCCTTTGTGGCGAACCTCTGAGAGAAACTATGTATTAGAGCACTCCTTTGTCATTCAGAGGTGTTTGCAGGCCTTCTTGCCACTGGTAAGTACATGCACAAACTGTCATTAACAGTGTGCAAAGTAACAATAACTGCTCTTTTTAATCACTGAAATACAAGTTAAGCCTAAGATGTTTGTTGTTGGCTGCAGCTATTTTCCCAAACTGAAGTGCCAGAACAGGAGCTGGGCTGCAAAGCAAGACATAGCACAACAGCATTCCAAAATCAGACACTCGCACAAAAAAATGGCTTTGTCCCTTGCAAGGAAAGCTCAGAGACAGTTTCCTCATTGTGGAACAGAAGGCTAAATTTTTCAGTGCCCTTTGGACATAGCTCTTCTCTCTGACCTTGTGACAGGACTAGACATTCCAAGAAACGCAGGCATTAAAATGGGATGTCCGGATGGTTTTGCTGTCCAACAGGTTCCCTATGTCTGCAAGGTGGGGAGATCTGCTCTGGTAAGATGAAGAGGTGGAGCAGGCCTTGCCCATCCTCCTGGTGTGACACAGGACGGCAGCTCAGAGCTTTCTGGTGCCCAAAACTCATGTGGGAAAGGTGGCAGTGTCCCTGTGTTCCCAACTTCACCCCTCCAGGCCAATTCTTGGTGGTTGAACTGCTAGGGATGTTCCCATATCCATCTGGCTTTATGTGGTGCTTCATCCTCAAGGAGATAAAGATCTCCATTTCAGAACTGCTGATTCTGGAAATATCTACAGGGATTACAGATGGGATGCATCCTTTTTAGGATATTCCCATGATCTTCTTTTGAGAGGTGTGCTGAATAGATGTATGTTGTAAAGTTATGGCATCATAATAATATAAAGAGATCTACCAAAAATACAAATACATAAAAAGTTGTGAAGGCAAATGCTTCCCCAAAATGTTACTTAGCAAGGCAGTAATTAGCTACCTGTAAATTTCTAGAAATTAAGCCAGATGGATTAAAAGTGCATACTGTACTTAAGTACAGCCTAATTATTCACCCAATGTGGAAAGACACTAGTAACTTGTGAGAGAATATTTATAAGAAAATTGAAAAGATACAGAAATACAATATCGAGGTGATTTGGTTTACATACAACTGTCTAGAAGTTAAAGATCCAGTGTTCAAGGAAAGAAGAAAATCCTTTCTCCAATACAAAGCTCTTGGCAAATGTAGGAGTTTAGCTAAGCTCTCTGGCTCTGCATTTGTAGGTAGAATTTGACTAGCCCAAAATCATTATGGAAATATTGCCTTATCTAAAGTAAGAATCTGGTTGACCCTTTGGCCAGTTCTTGAACTGAACCTCTTTTGATGTTTGAAGCAGTTTGGCTCTTTCAGGTGCTAGCCACTCCACCCAGCTTTTTATCTCCTGCCATGTTTCTGGGTTGAAAACAGCACTTGGAGTTGAAGCTGCTCTTGTGGCACCCCAGTGAGCATTAGAAACACTGCAAGTAAATTTATTTTTATGAAAAGGAAAAAGTCAAAGGATTTACCCAGATTTATAGTCATCAAGATTTATCAATCAAAAAAAGATTTATTTAACATTCAGATAATAATATAAGACAACACCAAAGCAAGAGAATTGGGAATTTCTCCATTCAAAAATCACATATTTTAAAAATCTTGGTATTTCTAATCAGGACTTTATACTTTCAATGACTGCCATTCAGTTCAATATGGACAGGAGTCTTTTCAGTATTGTATCAAAAATGGTTTTGGTGAAACAGTTTAGGATTTTGAATCTTAAAATAGACGGTGGCTGAAAACTGTGGTAAAGAGAATACACATGCATTGGGCACTGACCCATAACATGCTGTTTGGGCATCCAAGATCATTCCCACACCTTTCTTAATTAAAATAGCATTTGAAGATATCACTGCAGATAAGACTACTTGCTGGGGAACCGGTCAAGGTCTCAGTGCATTTGAGTTTTCATAGCTCTACCAAAGTCAACTTGTACCTGGTATAGATCTATTCAATTCATTGTAAATGTTTACTAGAGGAAGAGTTTAACATTTACATGCCAGCTTCTTACAAAACTGTCAAACACATCAACACTTTGAGAACAGGAGTTGTTTTTTCCATGTGATTTTGGATTCAACTTACCTAGGATGACCAGTAATGACTTCAAAAATCTTCAAAAAGCAGAGCTACCCAAAGCTCCTAAGGAAAAGCTATACCTCTTTGGGACTCCTGTCGGTCCTCAGGCTCTCGGTAATAAGGCTGTATCCAGACAGAGCAGCCGCATTAAAAGTTCTGTTATAGCCTTAGCTGGTGCAAAAGCTCCTGTATAATATGCATTTGAAAGGCCAAAGACAAATGATATTCTTCAAAATTGTTGAAGGCAAATAATGAAATGATTCTTCCCTGGTGAGAGTTTTGCTTTAATCACATGGCCAGGATGCATCCCTGTTGGAATATTAGTGCAGGACAGGAGAAACTAGCGATGATTTATATGTGCTAATACATGGAGATACCCACACACGATTGCTCCCAACTATGCAATAATACATGGCAATTGCAATGAAACCAACTGCAAATGCGAGTGCTACTCGCCAGATTGTGCACTGCCATAAGACACCATGTACTGACGTATTACAGATTCATCAAGTGCCACTTTTACCAGGGAAGGGGGGTTAGTTCCTGCTGTGGAAGCACTGCTTATCTCTAGAGAGTATATTAGGGCCAATTAACTTTATGGCCTGCATGGGCTAAGGGCCAATGATTCTGTTTCCAAATATTTTAAATCTCTGAGTGCTTGCTCAGAGGCATGTGTTGAAATACAATTCACTTGTGTAGATTGTTTACTGGGTTTTGTTTGTTTGTTGTTATAACTTTTGGCATAATTTTAGCTATTCAGTTTCATCCAGAGCATAAGGAGTACAGCAAAACCCAAACCTTGAACTTTTATTAGTGGCTGTGCCTTGGGGGTGAAGGGAAAGTTAGACCAGCCGACAACCCACAGCAAGCAAGTGTTGCTCTAAACAAGTCAAGAGGGAATAACTTGTAGAAATGGAGACTGTGAACAAAATTATTGCTAATGCTGATATGAGTAAGTAATCAGATATCAGTAACTACTGATATTAGCAAATTCTGACAGCAGTATTTGCTAATAGCAGCAGGGCCACTGCTCATTTCTCTTTTTGCTCTCCTCTCCTGACAAGTGCTGCTCCAAGCACCACAGGGTTTGTGTCCACACATCCTGCTTGCCATCACCTTGAGATGCCCTTTCCCATGAAGCTAATAACAGTGCTGTATCTGAAGCTATCTAGAGGTTGTGATAGTTGGAGGGTGAAAACAAGAAAGGACTTGGACAGCATCTTGTGCATGACCAGGGACTTGTGAGTACCAGGATGTAACCAGAGCAGTGACCTCATGCAGCCCCAGATGGCTGGTGCCCTGTTCTCTAGTGTTCCACAAACCTGTCCAACATCTTCATATCTCCTTTTTTTTCAGCATTCTTCCTTTGCATCATTACAACATCATCTGTGATCTCCCTTAGTTTTCTCCTCTGTCTGTGTGCCCAGCATCCTGAGTGGGTTGACTGGCCTTTATGTTTGCCAAACTATTATTTCTAATACTGGAAAAATTAGTTTCCACTACATGTATCCTATTTTCCTGTGACAAGAGAGGTGTCTGCATTTCTTAAAATCATTTTTAGTACATTTACATTTTTCACTTATAAGTTAGCCAGAGGTTATAAGGGTAAAGCCTGTGGCCAAATTCTGCAGTTACATGAGAGCGAACTCAGAATAAAGCTGAATTCAGCTACAGGAGATACAGCAAATTCTGATGAATCCACAAAGTAAATTTAGAGGAAAAGAGTTTTCTAACTTTTGTATGTTTAAAATATACACCGAGGGGTACAGTGATAGTTATTTGCATTTTACTGATATGCTTGTTTCAAATGAAGCTTGCAAGAAAAATATCGTGCTCTAATGGGATATTGAAAAAAAAAATAACAACACCCCCCATTTTTTTAATTTATGTAGCTGTTGCTGTATTCCTGTGGGCAAACACCTCTTCAATAACTGCTGCTGGCAGGTGGGTTCTGTACCATTAGATATCCCAACTTTCTGATGAGATGCTGGAGGTGTCCTAGCCCGGCAATTCCCAGCCTTATTCCATTTGCACAGCCACACAGATTCTCTACAAGCTGTCCTCTGAGATACTGCAGCTTACTGCCCCCGCATCCAGCAGAAGAAATTTATCCTTCAGCATTTATAGAAGCATATTGTTTAATAGGATTACGGTTAGGTTTTTATAAAGGCTGTCAATCCAACGCTTATGACTCAGAATGGAAACTTCCTCTCAGAGAGGCTTCACTTAACCACTGACTCGTAGATGCAGAGTGTGAGCAGAACACTGTAAAGAGAGGCTAGAAACTTTTTTTTTGTTTTAAGCTAACCAGGCTTCGATTCTGGCTGCAACACTTTTGTTACTTTTTATGAAATGGGGTAGAGACTACCTGTTACTGGAAAGTGCTAAATAGACTGAAACAACTTTCCGACAGGACCTGTTAGACGTATTTTGTCGTGTATTTTCTATTCAGAGCAATTTCTCCACTGCAGACTAAACAAGACTTAAATCAAGATTTGACAGACTTGTTTAGAAGCTACTGCTCTCCACCAGACCCCAAATCATTATTTTTATACATTTCAAGACAGAGGATTCTGAATTCCTTCTGTAATAGTGACTGGTTTTATATTACTTTTTAGATGCATGAAAAAGAAATACAAACAGAAAACATAAAGGGAATTTCTGAATCATTGACTGCTGTCCTTTGGTGTTAAAAGCAACACTTTATAGAATCCCTTTAATAAATATATCAAGCTCCTGCTTAAAAGCAGTTTGATTTTTATTGCCCCTACTTAATGCTGCTGGAGAAATGTTACAGACTACCCTCATGATTAGGAGTTTGTGAATTTCTGTCTAAATGTGTTTATTATTAATTTTTAAACATTTTTCTTGAACCAATGCTGTCCTTTTCTTTAAAGAGTTTATATTGTATCATGTATAACATGATGTATTTCTCATAAATTCTATTATCATCTGATATACCAGGGTGCAGACATTGTGGATTGTTTAGAAATTACATGTAGCCCCAGAAATTATGTGTCTTCAACAGAAATTATATATATTCAACGATCAGGAAGTACGCTATGATTAAACAGCTCTATCTTTTCTCAGGCCTTTTGTTTTCTGTTTTGCCATAATACCTCATCTTCTCTTCCCTTTTCTCCCAAGCATCTTTCTTCTGAACTGGTTCCAATCCAAATTCACCTGCTTGAAAACAGGCAGGCAGAATCACACACATTATTTCCAATTTAATTATTAATTCCATACATAATATCTCCAGGTGCATTAGGCCATTATAATGACACCAACAGCTTCCTGGCTTTAGCAGGAATCTCTCTCCCTAAAGCCCCAGGACTTGCATTCAGCTTCCCAAGCCTACATTGCCATAGCAGCTCCCCACCACGCTCAGTTGTTCTCAGCTGAGACACTTAACCACGGCACTTTTTCCTACTGAATTTCGTCTTGCTCCTGTGACTCATCCTCAAAGCCGTGTTCCTTCTGTCTGATGTTCTGATCCTCCTCATATTCAAAGACAATAAATAATGGATAAAGACAGCTCATGTTGCAAAATTAAGCAGGCTGCAGGTTATGGATTGCAGCACTTCTGAAGTAAAACACACATGATTATAGAGACTTCGGCAAACATTCTGTATATTCAAGAACAAGATTAAAAATGGAGTGGGTTATTATTCTGTCAAAAACACTTTACAGTGTAAATATGAATTGATTCTGTCTTTTGCTTTTAAAGTTTAGTGTTCGTGCATTTATTCCAGTCAATCTGCTTTATACCATACCTTAGCCACGCTGCTAACAAGGGATTAGTTCAGCAGAAAGGCAGTCTCCATATGACAGAGATCTGTGTAATGCTCTCTTTCAGTCTTGACCTTGGACATGGAGTTGGCCGAAGAAAGAAATACGGACATGGTGCAGCAGCTGAATGCACCTACATCTGCTTCAGACGTTTGAAGTGCAGTTCAGTTACACCTGGTTAGACATTGTGGGTGACAGAGCACCATAAAACTGATCCATCTGAGTTATGCTGCAGTTGTAACCATGCACCTAGAAAATAAAATGTATTTATTTCTTATGATTACGTGCTGGCAATCGAGATGGCATTTGCAAGCAGGAGAATGCAGTGACTAAAGGCGGTATCTTCTCACGCTAAGGGTAACATTTCTCACATTTTCTAGTTTTGAGACATTTTAAAAATGATCACTGTAGCTAATAGAAACCAAAACATTTCCCTAACCAAAATAATCGTCATAATGTATCATTATGGGAATGATCCCATACTGCTTATAAATATTGAAATATCCTACCTCATCCTACCACAACATGATGTTATTAAAAGCCATACTGCTCCTTCTTTCATCTGATTTGAACAAATGACTTTCTGCCACAGCTTAAAACAACTTAGCTGCTAGGGACTTTAGTGAAAAATTAAACCCCTCTTAAGCAAACACCGTGCAGGCTATGCTTATGGAAAATTATTCTCACAGTAATCAGCTGTACATGCTGACAAACTTGTTCTTTTCCTGGTTGCCTAGCCGTCTACCAACCTCCCCTGGCTCCACGCCATGACCTCTGTGAAAGAGCTGCTCCAGCAGTAGCAAGTATTTTCCCAGAAAGCCTTAATAACTGTGCTGTAGGTTTTGAGTCTTCAAACAGCTACTTGTCTTATTGAAATTATTGTGAAAGTATTTTAAATGAAGATATTTGGTTTCATTTTTAAATAGATATGAGAAAATTCAAGGCCAAAAAAAACTAACTGGACAAAGCTGGCCAGCACTGCATGTATGCAGTTACAGCAAACGCTGAAAACCAAGTCTATAGTTATGAGTTCAAATAAACTCAATTCTAGCCCTCTTAAAATGCACAAAAAAAAATATCCTATCAGCTGAGAAAATAGTAGGTCTGAAGCTGAGACACGTATTTTTCATCAAATTTCATGGTGGGCTTGCAGTACTCTGGTACCTTCCAAAAAAAGTGGTACACGCACATCCTCCAATATTTATTTGTTGCAAACAAGTATTGAAAGAAAATGGATCAAAGGAACTTAAATAAATGTCTCTACTTCAGGTTGTAATCTACAGAGTCAATATTTATGCAATGATGATTGGTTTTAAGAGGCAGGATGCGGATGTGCTGCTCCACGTTTAATGTCTCCTCCCTGGGCAGGAGCTGCTGGGTTCTTGTACATACTTACAAGGCACTGAGGCACCAAACGAGGGTAGGGCTTCAGGCACTACTGTGCTGGCAGAATTTTAACTAAATACTAACAAAAAGAAAAAAAAAAAAGATTAGTTCTCATAGAAGAAATTAGAAACTCCTGCTTCTTTGCGAGGAGCATGACTTTGTTGACAAGCATGAATAAAGTGGTAGATATCCTCATGACGCGCTGATACCATTTATTTGTGCCACCTTAACATACCATGGGAAGAGTCCTTAATTGAATGTAATAATAGGGTAGCCAGGAAAATACCAATTAGAATAACTTGGCGGTCTGTGCTAAATTCTAGATATTCCTCAGGTCTTACAGAAATTTGATTATCTTTACTTACTAGGATGATTCAAAAATTAAGATTTATTTTTAGACTTGTCTCTGAGGTGAAACAACTAGACAGGCTGCAGGTTGTCTTGTTGATGCATCACCTACACAAGCAGTAGTCAATTGCATATGTAGTTTTGAAAAACAATCTGATGGTTTTCATCCGTCTTCTCACGACAGTTCGCCATGTGTTCCATTTCATTTTGCTTATCGGTTTGTTAGGGTTCTGTATTTGTTAAGCATATTCTCGTTTTCCTGTAAAAACAATATAGGTCACCACGCCAGTGGCTGTAGTTGGCCTGAAGCAGATATAAATAATCCTGACGACAAAAATCAGGCCGATCAAGATACGCATGTTCTCAATCTTGCTTTATGAGGTGGAGCAACAAGCCTTCAGGAATGCTGATGCATGAAGACTACCCCCCCCCCTTTTTTTTTTTTTAATATAAACTAGCAAAACCACACAGAAGCAAGACAATTAAAGAAGCACTAATGCCAGAGACAGTTTGAAGCAGCAGTGAAGCCCTGGGTCTGAAAACATCTGCCAGATGAAGGCTGACCTTTGATGGGATGTGGCTCTTTGACCCTACCGGAGGGCAGCAGCAGAGCAAGTGGCACGCCCCTGAGCTGCAGCAAGGATCTGGTCGAGCGAGTCCCAGCACAACCCCAACAGGAACCAAAGTGCAGTCCGTGCCTATTCCTTCAGGCTGTTCAGTGCTGGATGGGAGGGCAGGGGAGACAGAGGAAGAGAGAAAGAAAAACTACAGGGAAGTTATTACGCCAGCCACCAGGATCCAAGCTGCAATTGTTGCTGAGCTGCATTACGTATCTGACAGTTGCTCACTGGGAGTTGCTCATCTCCTGCTATTGGGAGCAGATGACGGATCTCAGGCTAGCTCAGAGTGCAGACATGATCATCATCCTTAGCTCTGCCAGTAAAAAGGGTGGATTTCGCATGCACTTGCCTTGCACTACCCTCAGCTCAGCAAGGCCGCAAGCTCGCTGATCAGGGTGGGGGGCAGTCGCTGCAAACAAGAGCTGATGTCTCAAAGCCAGAGACTTCTGTTAAGGAAAAGTGCTATAACAATGTATTAGCAGATCACAGTAAAGGATGCTTTTCTTTTTTTTTTTTTTAACCGGTGAAGTTCTTGAGCTTTATGGTGGCTGATTAATGGCTGGAGGGAGATTTCATTACACTGAATTTAAAAGCTGTCAGGAAACTTGGAGGAAGGAGTGAAAGTTCCTTTTAATACCTGCAGGTAAATCAAAATCAACTCATATACTCTGCTCATATTTATTGCTGGGTGTAAAACTCAGGAATCACACTAAGGTATGAGCCAAGCAAGAAGAATAAAATGAGTGTTTCAACAAACCCTGTGGTACACAATTTTGAAGATGAGCTATGATGACAGCTAGACTGGGGAAATATACCATTTTCTTCTAATTTGCAGGGCAGCTACAGAATTGTTCCACTGTTACTGCATACAATGATCACCATACTTGCATAATAAAGAAGTATTAAGAGGAGAGAGAAGATGCCTCACGTTCCAGTTTGGTCTGTTTTTTGCACAGTCCTGGAAAGGAGAGTAATACAGTCCAACGCTTCAGGCCTTTAAAGAATTGTAGAGGAGCCGTAAAGGGAGTCCTGTAACTGATTTCAAAATTAAAAACAAAACAAAAAACACATCAGTATCTTACATCAATATATTCAAAATGCATTTCTACATCCAAAGCAAAATCAATGTTATCCTCTGCTGAGCAAAACAGAAGGGCGCAAATTGCATTCCTTCATTCTCAAGTAAACAGTCTGAGGTTGAAAACAAGGGCTAGAGAAGATACAGCAAACAAAGACGAGTAACAGGCACTACAGGGAAAGAAAAAGTTCTAGCTGGCACCCAAGACAGCATTCGTGCAAGAAATGAAAGAACTTATTGTCCTGCTGCATTGGTTCTCAGGCTTCAGTCTGCTCACTGTAGCAGCGAGGACACGCTTCTGCCAGCCAGCCCACAAAGGGAGAGGATTCTTCCCACTGACACTACAGTTCCATATTCATAAGGAGTCAGCAGAGGCTTTACTAATTAGTTGTCTACTTTGCAACATCTGTGCCTACTTCATGTCCTTCTGTCTCTGAAAATTATAGGATATAAATACAATATAGAGAAGAAAAAAAAAAACACGACAGATTCCAGATCCTCTTTATTCCAGCCTATTACCTGCCTGAAACAGATCATACAAAATCTCTGTGAGAAGGGAAATACAGCGACTGAACCTGAACTGAGCTCTAAGTTAACAGATGATTCAGTTACCTCCACAAAAGGCTGCAGTCCCTAGACTTTTAAAGGTTTGGTGCACGGGGAGTAGAAGTGAATGAACTTGTGAGTAAGATTGTTAATACGCTATTTGTCGTCGGTTCAGCAACGATTTATACCCAATTCTCTTAAATGAGGTCTATGCAGAGAAAAGCAATGCGGTTTACTTAAAAAAAGAGAACTTGTATCTTCACAGCTCAAAAACCATTTCCAACCACAATGAGAGTTCCTCTTTTTTGGCTACCACAAGTGGTTTTGTAGTAAATGGACTGGTGTTTTCTACAGGCCCAACCAGAAAGGGTGTTGAGGGAAACGAGCCTTTCCTTTTTTTTGTCCATTCTTCTGCTACCCTGTTGACATACCCCTTCAGTGTGGTGACACTAATCATACGTACACAACTTTGATCTCCCCCAGCCATGCTTTTGTGGTTGCTGTAGCAATGTTTGCATTTGTACCGTGCTGCTCCTCTTCCCATTGATTATGAGATCGAAGAGAGAAGGCTGGAGATGTTTTCTGTTGAAATCTACATTCACCTTTACGCCTGCTTGTTCTTTGGTGTAATGAGCTGTCTCTTGATGGGACAATAAGACAACTGCACTGTATGACTTAAATTCAGTACTGGGACAAAAATCAAGATTTGAGAAACACAGTGTCGCTATTTAATAAATAAATAAATAAATAAATAAAAACTCCTTGGAAAACTAACTTCTTGCACTGAGAAAATTTAGAACTTCAAAAAAACTTTGAAATATACTCTGATTCGTAGCTCTAGAAAAATCAACTTTAAGTAGAAAGTCTTGCTCAGCTTTTTATTCCACTTTCAATTGCAAAATGCTGTTTTTGAAATCCGGTGAATATTTAAACTCTGAATCTCACAGTGTGTAACTTCAGCCTAGTTATGGAATTCAATTTGCAGCTGGCAAAAAAATTACTGGGAAAAATAGAGGTCCCCATTTAAAGATGAACTTCAGAGACACATAATTTCTGTCAAAGGTAAGCCTGACAAGGATAATAAAATCTGTTTATTAAATACATATTTATAATATAACACTTTAAAATCATTACAGGTGCTTATACTGACATAAGAATGTCACTTTTGATATACTCCAGTTCCTTGGCCTTATGAGCTGGTATCTTAAATAGAATAAATGCAAATGAAGAGCAGTTTCCCACAAAGTTTATTGGCATCAGGAGTGGGCAACACAGCTCGAAGCTTCTTACTGCAGTACATTCAGAGGAAAGCTTATGATAAAAAATGACAGCATCTTCCCTAAGAGAGGTCAGAAAGAACACTGCAATTTCTTCAAAATATAGACAGGTAGTTCTGGTTGGTGGCTTTGCTTAGCAGAATTTTGTTGAAACTGGATGTTTTATGCAGGAATAGCAGCTCTTTGCTGATATTACTTCAATTGTAAATACCAAAGGCAAAAATCTATTTTTCTTTGGGTACCTTGTACTCATCAGCAGATACTGATATTTCCATTTCACTTCAGGACTCACTGCTTTGCCATGACACAAAAACAGAAACAGCTTTTGCATAATTAATGAAACACAAGATCTGAAAATAGCCCTTTTTTCTTCCCTTTCCTGTCTACCCCTATTAAAAAAGCATACAAAATCCTAACAATAGAGCCTGAAGGTTAAAAGGCCCTTAAGAATAGCTACCAGCCAGCTGGTCTGAGAGGAACAGTGTGAAGCAAAAAGTATCACCCAGAACTCTGTTTGAATGGAAGGATCTACACAGTAAGGAACAAACAGTAAAAGTTAACAAAAATGAGTGAGGAAAAAAAAGCAATGAACATAACATGTCAGACAGGTGAGGAAAGTACCAGCATTTACCTGTGAAAGATGCATTATATTTTTAGCTATTTACACTACGACCACCAAGACACATACAAAGTTTCCTTGAAACAGGTTCTGGCTGTAAAATAATTGTGAAAAAAAGAAAAGAAAAAAAGAAGTGCCTTGCAAAGTGCTTCCATGTGTTTTATCTCTTTACATACGTTTTCAACAAACGGAATGCTGCCAATTCTTTAGCTAAAATATTTCCCCTTCCACTAAAATATGCACATACTTACACAAGAAAGGAATGAAAGCTGAAGTGCCTATGACTGCTGAAAAATACTTTGAAAGAACTGGTTCCTACTGTTTGCTGTTCCTTTACAGCAAAGACCCAAGCCACTTCTGTGAGATCTGCACACTGAGGAGTCCTGCGTGCATGTATTTTAAACTCTTTTTATGCTAAAAGCTCAGGATTTTGCACTATGTCCTGTCTTCCTTATATTTTCGGACACAGCTACAGGCTCTTTTAAGCATGGTGAACAGGGCCTGTAAGCAGAGCAGAAGGGGTTGCCATCTGTTCCTGCCCAATCTTTTGGGAGGATAGGAAAAGAACTCAGCACAGCTTCACATAAGATTTGTGTTCACATGTTTTCTTCCTGTGCTCTTCTAGCTCCTTTCTTCCTGTGCTTCATCGGCTCTTCCCTTTAATACAAAGTCAAACATGACGGTGGAATTGCTTTAGCATCTTCCAGATGGGCAATTAATTGATCAGAGGAGGTGAAGCTGCCATACACACCACTCAAAAACACCGAGAAGACTAGGAAGGTGCTCACCTAGCCACCTCTTTTTCACTTTTGTCTTCACCTAGCCTTCACAAGCATTTCTTCTGGGCAGCTGGAAGCTGGACGGGGCACACGGCAGCTGTGCCAAGGATCTTGAAGCTTCCAAAGGCCTTCAGCCTCCATCTCTGCTACTGTCAAGAGGAGAGAAGTGGGGGGGATGAGAAATCCGTCTGACAACGCTGCCTGCATACAGGAGGTCTCCTCGGCAGCTGGCCCCTCAGGGAGCCCGAAATACCTGCTAACACCTTTAGTTATTTCAGCTCCAGCTGCAGAAGGCAGCGCCAGGCGGGGTTCAGGGCTCGGAGCCCCGCTGCTCCCTGCCTGTGTGACCGCGCAGAGGGACCCGCTGCCGCACCGCGCACACCGCCCACCCTGCGCCATCCACCCGGTAACGTGCACGGTGGAACTATTCACGGAAACCTGCTTCTTTCAAAGAGAAAAGGTCAAAAAAAAATAATAATAAAATAAAAGGTTCTGGAGTTACTCGTTGAACGGCTTCTGACTTAAAAACCCTGACAGGAGCCCGGTGCCGGGCTCCAGCCGCGCTCCGCCTGCCCCCATCCCGGCAGCGGCGGCGCTAAGCCCCGCTCCTTCCTCTTCCCCTCGCCCTTCCTCCTCCTCTCCTCCTCCTCCTCCCGGCAGGTATTTAGGGGGAGGCCGGCGGGGAGAGGCCCTGGGCGAGGCGAGGCCGCGACGGGGCGGGAGCGGAAGGGAAAGGGAGAGAAGGAAGAAGGGGAAAAGGCGGCGGCGGCGGCGCTCTCGCTCCGTCTCTCGCCGGCCTCCCCTCCGCCCGCCGTGGTCTCGCCCGCCCCCGCTGCCATGTTGGATCGTGCGGCCGCCGGAGCCGGGCCGAAGTTGGAAGTTTAGCCCGGCGCCCGGGGCGGGCGGCCAGCCAGCCATCGGCCGGGCTGCCCGCCGCCCTCCGTGTCCCCGGCCCCCAGCGGCAGGCTCCGCCATGCGGCTGCCGTGAGGCGGCGGCCGGACGAGGACGACGACGAGGAGGAGGAGGAGGAGGAAGAAGAGGAGGAAGAAGAAGGGGCCGAGAGCGCCAGCGGTTGCAGGGCGGCGAGGGAGGGCAGCGCCGCCGGGCCGGCCCCGGCCATGAGCGGCGCCCCGCAGCAGCAGCCCCCGCAGCCGCGGCGGGTCACCAACGTGGGCTCCCTGCTGCTCACCCCGCAGGAGAACGACAGCCTCTTCGGCTTCCTCGGCAAGAAATGCGTGGTGAGCCCCGCGCCCGGCTCAGGGGGCTTCAGGGGGGCGTGGGGGGGGGCTGCGGCCGGCGGCTCCCCCTGCCCGCTGCCCACCGGAGCTCCGGGGAGGGAGGGACCGGGCCGGGGGGGCTCGGCCGGCGGCCCCGGGAGGGGAGCGGGCACAGCCGGCTGGGGAAGTTTGGCCGCCCCGCCAGGCCGGGAGGAGCCGCGGCAAGGCCCGGGCCGGTGCTAGGCCTGCCTCGGCCGGGCCGGGCTGCGCTGGGGGGGCCCCGGGGCGGCATCCTCGGGGGGCTGCTCGGGGAGGGCACGGCGCTGCCGGGGGACCAGCCGCGGAGCCAGCTCTGCGTCTCCAAAGAGCCTCCGTGTGCGCTAAGGTGAGGCTGTACCCGCCTGTGTTCGTAACAGACAGCTTCCGAAGTCAGCTTTTGAGTTCTTCACCCGCAGAATATCTTCTCGCGTGTTGGTGTAAAGCTGCTCAGCTGTATTTAACAAACAGCCGCTTGACAGCTTCAAAAGTCAGTTTTTCAGTTCTTCATCTTCAGAATGCCTTCTTGTGTGCTAATGCAAAACTCTACTCATCCCTATTTTTAAAAAAACAACCACTGAACAGCTTCAGAAGTCAGTCTCCTTTTGAAAAAAAATACAATTCTTTCAGAAAACCAAATCACTGTATTTCTGAAAAAATGAAACGAAACCTGCTCCTCTTGTGGAAACGACCATTTGGGAGCCATTTCCGATGGGTACCCGGCACCCTGGGATGCTCCGTGCCCAGCACGGAAGCGCTGCGGTTCCATGGGGATGTTTTATGGGCTGGAAGTTGTGGCTCGGAGCAGGACGTTGGTGATCACGGTGCTCCCACATAGCTCTGGACTTTGAAATGGTGCTGTCGGTCAGGTCAGCCCCGTCTCCCTCAAGGGAAGCGAGAGGTGTAGTGCCCGAACAGGAAGCAGGTGATGTTTACGCTGGGGTGAGCTAAATCTGAGATGCTGTCACAGCAATTAGGTTAAAACTGGTCAGAAGGTGTGATCGCAAAGCACGCAAAGAGGAGACTTTTTTTGTGTGTGTGAAGTAATGCATATGTAAGAAATTTTTCATTGAAATATTTTCAGGCACACATTTCACATGTTTAGCTCTTTAGCAAAAAAAAAAAAAAAAAAAAGTAAGACACCTCCAAATTAAAAAATAGTGGAGGAACTTGTGTGTTTAAATTTGTTTTCCTTCAATTCAGATTTTTCTTGCCAAGTGAACACTTTGTTACGCTCGGCTGTAACACTCACCTACTCAAGTTCTCAACTCTTCTGCATAAATAACGTTTAAGGCAGGCTTTGGAGGTAAATATCTCTGTAGTATCTGGGTGATGTGATCTGTGGCAGGTTGATAGCTTTGTAGACATGACTCGCTTCATGTTTTTTTGTAGTTAAGCATTCTTGTGGCTTATGCTGAATTTTGGATGACTTTCCAGTTGAGGCTTCCCCAGCTGTGGCCTGTTCCTTCCCCTGTTCCCCCTGCCCTACATGATTTCCAGGCTAGGTACAGGCTCATCTTACTGTAGTGGAGGGTCTCTGCCATATACCTGAGGGCTCAAGTCCAGAAGGCCATCAGAGTTCCAGAGACACTAAATCAGATGTTTTAGGCAGAGCCAAACACAGTGGCAGTTTGGAAACTGATTCCTGAACAGCTTAAACATCTCTGTCTCCGGGTTGGAGCGGGCACCTGGGGATGGATGGTAACTGCCTCAGCTGTCCGGTTTGAGTCCAAAATGCCCATCAGAGCCTGATGGTGTGCTCAATACTATTGACCTTTTGGCTCGACTGTAACTCAGTGGCAGCACGCTGTGCTGGTGAATGCCCTTTTTCTGTAATACTTGTGATATTTGATCTCTCAATATGCACATTTGAATTATTCATACTTCAGGCAAATAAATGATGCTTTTTAGGAAAGGAAAACCTTGCAAGTTTCACAGGATGCTGCGAGCTGGCTTTCCTACACGTTGAGCTGACTGCTACAGGTGGCTTTTCTGCCAGGCTAGGGCATGGGTTCGCTACTTGATGTGATGCATGCCTGCCATGTCAACATCACTTCAGGTTAGGTTTTACCTAACCTTTTTATGTGACTAGGGAAGCGAATGCAACACGAACAGATGAGATATTCAACTACAGTCCTAGGTACTCTTTTTGCGCTACTAACTTGTAGTGCTCTTCTGGAGGGCACAGTGCTCACATCACTCTTGAGGGTCCTGGTTAAGAAGGCGCCTGGCACCGCAGGGCTGATTTATTTCAGCAGCCTTTCCTGTGACTGTGTTTGTTTACAAGGCAGCTACATTGAAATAACGCTGAGGATTCCACCAGCCAATTTCTGTTCTATGGAAATTAAGTAGCTGAATATTGATCGAGCACTCGCAACCTCTGATCTTCAACATTGACATAATTTTGATGGCATCTTAAGTCATTATGACTGATAAACACAAATTACCTGGGAGTGATGGAAGTGGTGAAGAGCCATAATTGTGTTTGTGTTGCTGGGGTGATACCATTTTATGGAGGACTACCGATAATTGGGGGATCTCATTGCCTAGTAGACAACTGTACTGATTTTTGACTCCTGTTTTTTTAACTTGCTGAGCTGTAAAATGCTTGTTTGAGTCTATAAGCAATCAAAATATCTTTGAAAGTTTAATCTGTAAGGAGCAAAAACAAGTCATTGGCTCATAGCTAAAGCTTTAGCTACAGCTAATTGAGTTAAAACTTGGATCCAGATGTAGAACTACTTACAGTAGGTATCCAGCACGTAGCCCTTCAGGACTTTCCAAGTTGCATAGATATATGTAAAGCATTTAACTAGCTTTCATTCAGATGTGACACTTGTTACCTGTCAGGTATAAAACCTACCATCCGTAGAAGTCTAACTTCTTTTTATTATAAATAAGTGTATTTAAACTTAACCTTAACATGAGCTAGTAGATTACTTTTTTTTATATATTACTGAAATATTTTCATGATTGTGTTGAACTTCGAAGTTTTTCCTTAAATCCCTGTATGTCATTCACTTCAATTTCATCATAAGGAACGAGTTTAAGAAAAAATGTGAGGTGTCCAATTAATCCATTCTAATAAAGATACTTCATTAATTTGCATGGTTTATAGTGCTCAGTAACGTCAGTGATAAAGAATGAGCTAATTTCTGTAGAAATAGCTTTATATGTATGGGAGACCTCAGGAAAGCAAACATGAGAACTGTGTAACACTTGATAACATTGGAAGTAGGTAATGGAGCATGGATATTGTATACTGCTTAGAAGTGGGACTCGTCACTCAGACAAGGGAGTAAGGCAAGGATTAGCTTGTTTGTGAGATCTCTCTGTAGTGATGTGGTAAACAGGAACTGGTAAAGAATGCAAGAAGAGAAGTGACACAGCAGTAAACTAAGAAAACTATTTTGGCTGCTTTTAAAACTGCATGTGACCAGCGTAAAGTTGTCAGAGCCAAAGGAGAAGTTGCAGTAATAGTTGAGATAAAACAGAGTGAAAATCTAAGTGTGTGTGTGGGGGGGGGTTAGATGTTGATTGATAAGAATTAAAGATTTTGTCCATCTCATAAGATTACTTGTGCCTGTGAAAATAGCATCAACTAGGACTTGATGGCTGACCACAGGCCTGAGAAATGGGCAGCATCATGTGGCAGGGAGGTGTTGGGGCTCTGCCCCTTGGAGTTTGTGCTGCAGGCTGCGCATCCACAAAGATATCAGAGAAGCTGAGATTGTCTCTTGAAAAGGAGTTATCCCTTGGAAAGATAGGAAGAACGTAGTCATCTGTTTAGACAGTGGTGGTGATTTCATCTTCCCTTATCGTCTTAACTGAGATGTGGGGGAGAAGGCAAAGGGCACCGTGTAGCGCACTGAAGCGCAAGGATGTTGAGTTGTGCCTAGATGTCTTTTCTGTATGTCTGTCCTGTTTTCTCAAAAGCCATGTAACATCTTCAGATGCCTCATTAGGGAAACGACACCACTGGATACTAAACGACGTGTCAGCAGTAACCTTCCATTCTAGAGAGAATGCCACTGGTTTTTGACAGCTCCTCTGAACTAAATCTGTGCCTACAAATTGATTTTCACAGGAACAGGTCAGACTGGAGCCTTCAGAGCAAGCCATCGTCCCCACACTGCCTCCATGTGTTTCTTGTTTTTACTTTCCTTACAGCCTACTATTACACTAAGGTAGTGAACTATGCAGCAAACAAATAATTTACTCATGGATGAGAAATGTTGAGACTACACGTGAATACTCTACTAGGCTTTGTCTCATTACTGAAATGTGTTTGAGAGAAAGTCATAAAGTGGGATTTTGTTCCAGATTGAGACAAATTCAGATGTTGGAGTTCCACTGAAGTCAGTAGGTAACTCTGGCTCTTACCTAAATCTCCTATTCAATTTATCTTAAGATAGAAATTCAGCCTGTACTTGTAAATTTTTATATCTGCCTGAGTGACTGTAGAGGTCGCATGTCTCCTGACTATGTCAGCTCATGTGCTGCACACCTGGATGTGCAAGGTGAGTCCTGCTACCCAGCTCAGTCGCTGTGTATCTTTGTGAGGAAGCGTTATGTGCTTCTAAACATAGAGGTGATCTAGTAATATCTGGCTGGAACGAGTGCCTCGGTTCATTAAGGCTTCAGAGCTCTTGCAGTCTCTTCTGAGCTACTTTGCAGACCTTTCCCCTGTTTTGCAGGTAGTTGAGTGCTGAAAGTCTCTGTGGTTAATGAGCCGGTCCTGAATACCACTCATGCTCCTGATAATGTGCTCTGGAATCTTGCACAGCACAGGCCCAACAGGATGAAAGCAATTTGTAGTCACAAGCTGCTGTGTTGCAACTCGGCAGCTCTCCACAGCTAAGAACCAGGTGGAGGAATTCAGAGGAGCCCAAAGATGGAGCACACGTTTTAGTGTAGGATTCAGGTGAACGTTCATAAGATGCTTCGACTACGGGATTTCCACCAAGATGTCCAGGTACTGCGTGTTAAGGAGAACACATAAGGACGAGGTAGTTTCTTGTGAGAAGATGAAGACCTAGTTCGCTCTTTCATGCGAATATGTGAATGGAAAAACTACTTTGTTGCTCCTTTGATGTAGAATTTGTGATTTTCTGTGCTTTATCTGATCATAAATATTGATTTGGATCTTGTTGCTAGAATGTTTGCTCTGGGACTATTTATTCTGGAGTTTTCAAGGGACTGGTATAAGCCTGATCTGTAGTAAGCAGAGCATGGAAGTGATGCTAACCACCACCTCTTCTACCACCTCCTTTCAGAGCAGAAAAGGTAATCCTGGAGATTACTGAGAGCTTAGATCTCAAATCTCCTTTAGTGGAGTTATGATGCGTCTGTCCAAAGAAATGTCACGGCCTATTCTGTAGGGCTCCTGGCCTTTATTGCTCTGTTCTTGGTGTCTCTAGTAGGGCAGGAATTCAGAACTTGTTTACCACTGCCGTCGGGTAGTAGCAGCTGCAGTTACAGCAACAGCAGCATTATCCACCAGCAGCTCCTGTCTCAGCACTGGAACGTACTGAAGAGTTGAAGTGATCTGCATGCGATGATTGTCATGAAGAAACATCGTAGTAGTTCATTAACCAGCATGACAAAAGGCTTTTTTATTATTTTTTTTTTCTCTTGACCTTCTATAGGCAGAGCTGTCTGCACTGGAGATGGTTTTGGTGAGCTTTTCCATGTCCTTTTAGGATGCTTGCTGTTCAGTTAAAGCACTGTGGTAAGATTCACGGTGTCCTCGCTTCCACTGAGCGTGTTTCGTAGGCTTGTCTCTTGAGCAATCCTAGTAGTACAGAAATAAAACTGAGTGTAGTGCAGAACACAAGGTTTCATGACCTAATACCTTGATACTAAAATACAGGAAGCAGCGAAACTGTGTCATGGGCACTAGGCAGAGTTGCTTCTTGGTAGGTTAGGGTATGATTTCCTCAAGAACAGTTGGCATTATGTGTTGCTTGGGCAGAGAGGCATTATTTTAATTGCCAGCTTTTCCTTGTAACAGTAAATCATGCAAAGTGGGTTTAGCAGAATTTGGAGTGCATCTTCATGGGTGGTTTTAAACAGCCCCCTCACGCTACCAGGACGTGACTTGGTCAGACGCTGTAGATGTAGTCTTGTTTCTCAACATATTTGCTTGGGTACACTGCCATGCTAAATTCTGTGGCTCCCAGACATGTTGTTTATGCCTGGGTAACCACTAAAATGGGCAGAGTAGCTATGCAATTACATTCCTGGAGTTTTCCAGTTACACTCTAAAATTGTAGTGTGCTATGATCTTTGTGCAGCAGGAGCAGTGTGCTAGGAGGGCCAAACGGAAAGAGATGTAACACAAACAGTTACAGGGACACTCCTGCAGAAAACTGCTCACTTGCTAAATACCTTACTGAATTTGAAGAATTTTCAACCACCCTTGGGTTAAGGGTAGATAATTCTCCTGACACCTCCTCGTGTTTATGCAGTGCAGGACATTTTAGGCATCTCAAATCAGTGTTCTGACATTGAAAACTTACAGTTCTGGTAGAAGTTCATTAAAGCATCTTACAAATTACTCAGTTCCTGTAGACTTAATGTTCTGAGGAAGAGCTCGTTGCTGGCAAGGGAAGTGTTGCAGCAGAGCTCCCTAGTACACTGGCAGATTGCATCTCACCTTCGTTAGGCACGTGCCTTCATACGTGCATCCACAGCGTGGTGAGGCCATTTCCCTATAATGTTTAATCAGCTGCCCTTAAAATCCTTACTCCAGGCAGCTTTTTTCTTTTAAGTTTTCTGAGGAACGGTGTTAATGGATTTTCCAGTTTTCCAGTGTGTCTAGCTTAGAGCTGAAAGATCACATTAAGGCTTGCTAATCAAGGTTGTAAGTGTTTCCATTTCTCTAAGATGATTTCGCACACTGTTTTCCCCATCAGAACTTCATGTGCAATTCAGAATTCCCCCACGTTCATCTCATTTCCCTTCAAAGTGAATGTGTTGCCTTGCCTTTATCTCCCCTTGTTAATTAGCCACCATGCAGCATAAGAGCAGTAGAGCTAGACAGGAACCTATTTGTGCTCTATAAGCATATTTTATATGCTGGGGTACTGAGTCTGCAGTATGAGTAACACCAACCTACTGAAAGAAAATAGCATTTTCTCCTGTTAAAAGCTAAGAAAACTGTATTCCATTACTTGAACTCTTAGCTATGGAAAGATAACTCTTTGCTTCTGAGTTTGCAAACACTTCAAAAACACATTTGCTCTTATTATCGTTGATGATTGCTTCCTCAAGGTTAGCCAAGACACTTGGGAATACCTTACAAGAAAGGTTAAGTTAGAATATGGATTCCTAAATGACATCTCTGAGCGCTAAGTAGCGAAACCTAATAGTTGCCTTGCTGTTCTGCAAGCTATAAAGAAAGATTTGAATATTGGAATTTGGCACTAAATAGTAAATGGTTTCTCCCTCCTTGAAGTGACAACCAAAGATTTATTTACACATACGTGACATGTCGATAAGGAAAGAAATGAATAGCAATTTTTGTGTTAATATCTTTCTAAGCTAGGGGTGAAGACAAGTATAAAACGTTCTACCACTTAAACTGCTTCTGTTGTAAAATATACCATTAATATTCTACATAGAAAATGTGTTCTTTTTAAGGAAACAGAACTCTTTTAAGATTGTTGTACAGCAGATTACTGTGAAGTTGGTAATGATATTTTAGGAATCAATTTAGCTTTTATTTCTTCTGTAAGTCCCATTCAGCTGGTGTAGTTCAAAGCCTTGCACTATGACCTCTGTCCCCTGAATTTTGCATCTCGGTTTCTATTAGGGCTTCTTCCACTCCCTCATTGCATTTTTTTTTTTCTTTAAAGAGGTTTCTGCCCTTCTGTACCAGCAAAATGATTTCTTCCCCTTATTTCCTCTTTTCCCTTTGTCCCTCAGCTGCCTCCAAAACTTCCTTTTTTCCTCCCAGCCCCTGCATCCACAATCTGGAGGTAGGAAAGTCTCTCTTCCTCACTGTTCTTCCCTCTGTTCCCTTATCTCCGTGTTTCTTGGTTCCCCAACATTGTTCTCGCTGATGAAGCTGGTGTTTCACCTGGAACATTGCTCTAACCAAGCACACTTTACGTTCTCTTAACTCATCAAAGCATCGCAGGAGGAGAGGCAGTCTGTGCCAGCCAGCTGTTGGCTGCTGCTTTACCGTGTGCTTCAGCCTGAGGTATGCCTGTCAGACATCTCTCCCTAGTTCATCTTCGCTGGCCCAAGGTCACTGCCAGCGTTGCTATAGAAAAGAGAACTGGCTGAGAGAGGGGGAAGCACAACCCCAGTGGGATATTCCTTCAGGCTTCTCGCGCTGCTCCACCCTCTGCTGCGCTTTCTCCAGGGAGGGCCAGGCTCTCCAGTTTGGAAGCGGCTATATTAAGAAGCTGTATACGGGAAGATACAGCTTCAGCAAGTCCGCAGGCTGAGATTTGAAACCACAGAATTGCTTAGTGCTGCTTTGAGTGAACTGTAAGTTATTTCCTGCTCCCCTAGCCATGTGATGGCTCTCCCTGAGCACAGCTAAGATGTGGCCGTTCTCTGTAAGGAGACTTTTTTTTTTTTCTTACTCCCCCTTAGTCAGCCAAAGTAAATAGAAACATCACTTGGCTGGTGGCACTAAATATACACAAAGGCATCCAAATAGGCTCCTCTCTTTAAAACTGTACTTGATTTTTGTGGTTAACTGAAAAGAGGAAGAAAGCTATGAACATCCTGTAGTGGTATGTGTTCTGTGCAGTACCGCAGGCAAAAGCTTCCCCTTGGTTCGCAAAGAAGGAAGCAGTAGTTTCTAATAAATAAAACACACGGCTGTTTTTTCTTTCTTTCTTTAGTCTGTACCTGATAGTATCTCAGGTGTGAAACTTGTTTTGTAACTGGGCACGCAGGATTATTAGCTCTAGACTTTGTTGAAACAGTTAACTGCCAGGTTACTGAGAAGTGTAGGTTTGGTGCTTAATTTTACACAGCTTTTTATCAACCAGTATTTTTTAGCCTTATAATACATATTATAACTTCTACCTTACTTAACCAGCAGTGCTGGCCTCTGTTTTCCTGATAGTACTGTTTTCAGTTTGTATAGCTGGAAATTTTCATTTAAATCTATGTAAGGTCTTATAGTGTCACTGCAACAGAAAATGCTGATTGCTCTTGATTTCTGGAGCTCAGTAGTGATTCAACAAACATTTATCTATTCTTGGAGGAAGTAAGTGTTCTGAGACATTGGTTACATTCAGGTGCCAATATCTGCCTTCTGGAGAGACTTAATACCTTTGTATCTCTGCACAGCTCCTGCCCTCCTTGCCTTAGTTCAAGGTCATAAAAGGTGCAACACGCCTAGAGGTGTTTCAGTTTTGTTTGATAAGACGGATTGCAATGGATTTTAGTGCCAAATCCTTCTCTAAAATACGCCACTCTTCCATCATGGTTTTCATTTTGTCTTTATGTCATGTAGGAGGTATCACAGTGCTATGTTTCTTCATTTAGACTTTTCCTGTATGGTCTGTGGCAACATCTCTGGCCTTTGCTGCCTGTAAACAAGAAGTCTGGTCTGTTCCTCTGCCCTGTGTTTGCATTACTTAGCTGAGGGTTGCTTAGAGAGCAGGTAGGTGTTCCTGCTGCTGCTTCAGGCAGCCCTGGGTAACCAAGGGGTCTGTCCCTCACACTGACCACACCTTTCTGTCCCTGTAACCAGAATTGGTGTGTTCAGAACACAAGATACACACACAGGGTGCGTAGAAGCCTTGTGCCAGAGGGACATATCCTGTCTTTTCCCTTGCCTCTGGTACTACAGCTGTGCTACTTCTGCTGATGCTAACAAACTGAGGCAGGGCAGCAGCATGAGCTCAGCCACTGTCCTGTGGTTTTCCATGGTGTTAAGTTTGCTGGCATGCTTCCTGGCATGGGTTTGGGTAATGCTAGCTAGTAGTCACCTACTCACCCCAATTTAATGAGCATGGGTTTGGGACTAGAATGGTGTAAGCACCATTCCTAATGGGTGGTGTGGGCAGGGCTGACCTTACCCATTTGTGTTGTGTTGGAGAACAGTGAGATCCTCTGTGTTGATGCAAATTCTCCCATACCATTTGCCATCAGGTCCAGAAAGTGGGCAGAGTCCTAGTTTGTGCAACCTGTAAAATAAATAAATAAATACCAGCAGACAAAAGCAACTGTAGTAGTGGGGTTTGGTAGATCCAAGGGAGCCATCTGTTCCAAAATCTCTATTCACATGTGCATTGGAGAGCAAGGGGCAGCTCCACTGCTCTCTTAACTGTCCTCTTTGACATCAAGTGAGAGTCCTGCCAGCAGCAAAATTCAATCTTGTCTCTCTGCTCTCTGAAACGGCTTTTGGAAACCTGAGAAAATTCGGGCGACTGGAAGTTTCCAGCAGGGGAGAGCGTGCCTTTGCATGTAGCAACCTACTGCAGCAGGCAGGCTATCAGGTGCATCTGACATGCTGTGAACACAAGCTCATAAGGCTCCTGATAGTCTTCTCTGATTTCAGGGGGGGAAAAAAAATAAATATTTTGCCTTGTGGTAAGGAGATCAGGGTAACTTGGAGCCATCCTGCAGACACTAGGTGCAGCAGGGATGACCTGAAGGGCTGCTGCATTTCACTTACTGCACTTCTTGATTACAGAGCACAGGCCTACCAAGCAAACAAACTCCTGGCCAAAGGACCAAAAACTACTCTTCTGGTGGGTAGTTTGTAAGTAATTCAAGAACAGTCCTGTGTGTCTTCAGAGACTCCAAAGGTCTGTGCTGAGGGCTCTTCAAGTCTCCACTGCAGCTGCATTTTGGAGAGGTCCAGCAGATTTCTGCCAGTTCAGACCCAATGTTTTCCCACTTGAGGTCCGGAGGTGGTGCTAGGGAGCGAGGTAGCATAATGAATGACAGTAGTTTAATCATCCTGTGCTCTGTCTGTTTTGGTGTTCCAACCTGATCGTTTGGTTCTGTCAGAGATGTAAATGTGTGTGGCTTTTGCATGCACTGGGTCTCAGATAATGTCTGCAGAGCTGAAGCATCTAAATGTTTGAAGCTTTCCACTTCTTTTCTACTGTCCTGTGATCTCTTCTTCCAAAACGCCTGCCTTGTACAACGCAGCACTGTCAGGACTGGCCCCCAGCGGATGCTTGATGCAGTACCAGCAGCTCTCCCAGAGCAGGACATTTCTCTTTCAGAGTGGAAGGGAGGTAATAATCCAGCATGGATTTAGAAGCTGAGTGCTTTTAGCCTTAATCTTGGGGTGGTGACTTGCACGGCAGCTCTGGCTGCAGTAATTCTAGAGATGAAGTGGTGCAATGCCAATGTCTGCGTGTTGATGTATTGCCTTGGAACCAACTTCTCCAAGGTCACCACATGCAGACAATCTCTGCGATGTGCCTCAGAAGTAGCAAGAGGCCTTATGTGGTTGGTTTGTGCTGCATACACAACCAGCTGTCAGCGAGGGTGCCTGCTCTGTGTCATCGAGGCTGTTGCTTATGCCAGATGCACTGGGCACTTTGTTGAAATGCAACACGGAGGCCTGTTATGGTCGAGTAACCTGGTCCAAAAGTGGAGTAACCGGCATCACTTTGGAGTTCCTCCGAGGACCATGGTGTCTGCTGCAGAGCTGAGGCTCGTACCAGGGGACCAGCAGAGGTGGTGATCCATGTCCCAGGTCAGCTCATGGAAAGCTCTGAAGTTCTGCACCGTGCTGCATGTCTCATGAGGGGTGGCAGAGGCCTTCTGAAGGATGCTCCTTTGAGTAGCTATAGTACTCTGCAGGCCGCATTCATTGGTCAAGTTGGCTGGCTTTTCAGTTTACTCTTTAAATCTGTCTTCTTGCTAGCCTAGATTCCACTCTTGGACACATGGACTATTTATAGAAGTGTCTTTTCCTCCCACCTGGTCAAGCTTTAACTTGTGTCACTAATACAGCCCCATTGCCATCTTCCTGCAGGAAGATCACTGGTATCTGTACCACAGCATTGAAGTTTCTGGCAAATTAATTTCTGGGCCTTTTTTAGGACCCAGTTACACAGACTTCAATCTGATGTTCATAATGCTGAATATCCAGCAATTGATATTGCGTAGGTCCCACTCCTGTAATTACTTCTTCCAGCAGACTGGAAGAGAGATCCTATTTCTATACCCATATTAAGTGTTTTGGGTAGGGTGTCATTTTTCTGGAGCTGTCTTAATCGGATAATCAACTTTTTTCTCTAAACTGCATACACCTGGGACTGATATTATCTTTCATACACGCAACATCAAGAGCAGTCCATTGCTGTGCTAACAGACTGAGGCTGTGCAAGTGCTCAGAGCAGTGGGTGCAGTTAGCTGGACACGACGAAAGGAATATTGCAAAAACTGGCAGCCTGGTGTCTGCTTTGGCACGGGGAGCTTCCTTCAGTCACCACAGCTTAAGTTGCATAAGTGCGATTATGGAAGATTATCTCACTTCCAAATGTGTTACACTGCTGGAAAAATGCACCACTGTCATTAGTAACCTTTTTTTTTTTTTCTGCTTGATAGTTACAATCACTATTAAATTAGCATTTTTATTCTGTTAGCAAGTGTGTCATTGCACTATGCTGTCTCTGCACCGTCACAAAACCACCGTAACCTAGTGCACAAATGGAGGCTTACAGAAAAGTGACAAACATCAGACCTGACCGAAAAGCTGCTGCCAGCTCTTCCAGGCAGCAAGAAGCAGTGACCCTGAGTGTGTTCACCTCGCTGTCAGAAGTTCCAGTCCAGGTGAAAAGGCCTCTGGAAAGTAGTTCAGGAACTGAGGTACGTAACACTTCCAGTCTGCGGCCTGGTTAAGTTCATGGCACTGGCTGATGGGACTGCCAATTCGGTACGGACTGATTATCTTCACTATTTCATTTTCACTAGGATCTAAAGCAAAGCTTTGTAAAGATCTTTTTCATCAAAGATACTCGTTTGGTTCAACAGGTTATATTTCATTAATTCAGGCAATACTCACCAAAAGAGTATAGGTCAGATTCAGTCCTACTAATGATTCTTCTAAATGTTCTTCAAAGCAAATATTTTCTATCCTAAGTGTTTAAAATACCTTAGACTACTGTATTCATCTTAATTATATTGATGGCTATAGATTCTAAGCTCTTGCATTATCTAGCCTAATATTGATTTTCTTTGCCATAAGCTTTGCTTCTCACACGAGATGCAGTGTTGAAGGTAGAGTAAAAGCACTTGTGTATTATCTGTAAACTCAGACTGGTGCGTGCTTGCAGCACCTTGCACAGCATGTTTGTTATTGCTGCTGAACAGCGTTTGCAAGTTATACTTGTGAATAGGGACACAGCGATACTGAAGGGAGAAGTAACTTCAGCTCTTGCGGGGATGCTGTTCTGGCCCATTCAAGCATAAATATTTAAGAATAAAAGGTTGAGAGAGAACAGTATTGCTGCCTCTGTTCCTAAGTTCTGTCTATGGTTGCACATTATAGCTGCTGTGTAAAGGTGTATGACCAGTGCTGTACTGAAGAGAAGTGTCCTGTGATTAAACTGGAAACTGGTAGGTTTTCTTCATGGACAGTATTTAAATACAGACACTGAAGTGCAGAGGAGAAATGCATCCTGCTGCCCTTTCTACAAAGCTCGTGCTGTATAAAGAAATGCTGCATCTCATTAATGGTAAATGAGCAGATTCTTTACAGTTTTTGCTGTTCTCGTTTTGCCTAGCAGAGCAGGCAGCCCCGTGACAAGTGAGTCTGGCACCCTAAGGAGTTGCAGAGGAAGAATTGAGGCTTCTGGGAAGGAGCTTTCCCGTTCAGCAATCCTCTGTGCATTTATTTTTGGGTAGCAGGCAGTAAGTTTAGAAAGGAAACTGTCAACTCCATTGTTAGCAAATTTTGACTTGCAACTGTTCTTGAAGTCCCGACTTGACATAGGGCTTTTATCGTGTTCTTTCCCGCCCCTGAAAATTGCATATTGTAAACCCAGGGGTTTGTCTTCTTTTTTTTTTTTCTTTTTTCCAAGGAATAAACTACACCCAAATGTTACCTTTATACTGTTCATTTGGATGGTCCAAAGGGAGCATGTACCAAAAGCACAAATGGTACAGGGGAGCCTTTTTATGTGGTAGAAATTTACCATTTATAGTACTTGATGTGAGAATTGTAACAAAAATCTTTGAGCTACAGAGCCTGTGCCATAGCAGATGGCTGAGGGTAAGCTCTTAATGCATTTTCTAAGAGGCATAAATAGTAATACCAAAATCCAGCCTAAAATATCCCTAGTATGTTTCATGCAGCTTTCTTTAGAGGAAGAACCTAGATGTAGGGAGGAAAATTTGTTTTATTGAATGGGTCTGTTGGAATTAGGCTGCAGTGCCTAGTTCTTGAAACTACTTCTGTCAGATGAGTGGTTCCTCTGGTATTGACATCACAATTTTTCTATGCGTGCTTGATCTCATGATTTTCTCAGTCTCTTTCATAAGACTTCAGGGGTTCTTGTTGCTCAGACACACATGTTGTTCCTGGAAGATACTCCTAAAAATGCTGAGAAGGTGGGAAATGACTTTTGCTTTATTTAATAAAAAATAATTCCTTTTACTATCAAGTTTTGGGACTCTTGCTTTGTGCTCTTTATTTTTCCATCTTAAAAAGGAAGTGTTTAATATACTGAGTAAAAAGTGCTTACAAAAGCATCAGTATGCTTTGTTATTCACAAAGCTTAGGGCTGCGGTTCGTCTAAAATGGAAATAGGTGGCCTACATTCATGTCAGGGTTTGTGTAGTGTTGGCCACATAAGACCACTATTCTGTGACACTGATTCCAAATTACTAAAATTTGTTTACAAATATTTAAGTTAATATTTCACTCCATGGTATGTTAGCAAATTCATTGCTTTGGACCTACAAAGAAGGAATGACCGGTGACATTTGTAAGTGTTAGCTGTAATAAATGTCACTTTAATCAAGGCTCATCCCTTGTGGTGAAAGGATATCTGTTTCCTTATCTTCATGGCTGTAGCAGATCTGAGACTGAAACAGTCAACAGGCTATGAAATAGTAATTGATGTTCATGCGTTGTGGAGAAAACACGAGCTGCATGGAACTGCCTCAGCCCTTGCTGTTAGCAGATGAGGTAAGGTGGCCATCACTCCCCAGCCCCCAAACTCCAAGGAGTGGGTTCCTGCCTGTGGCAGCCTAATGCTGTTTTCTTCATCAGCAGTTCTTAAAGCACTGTACAGAGGTAGAGGTCACTCCTCTCTGTAGCACAGATAAGGAAAACAAGGCACGGGCGAGAGATGAAGACAAGAGTCATGCAACAGGCTGCTGGCAAGGCTGTATTTAAAATAGTGTTCTCCCAGACATTTATTTAATGCTTTCACTATTCGGTATGTCTTGTGCTCTCAAGGAGCTTTTAGCATTGGATCCCCTGACTGGGCTTTGAATTTGGCCAGGTATCAGGTAACTACTAAATCTTCGTGCTCTTTTTTTTTTTTCTCTCCTAGTAGCATACCTACTTTTGAGGACTTATAATTGGGAATAACTTTTTTCATAGCGGACTCAGTTATTGGAGTAAAATATAATCTTATGCATAACTATGAGTTTCTTTATCTGACTTGAATTCTCATAATGTTTTTTTTTTTTTTCAACCAGGGGCTGCTGCAGGATGAATTAAAACATGTTTCTGTGGTGCAGGGAAAGTGGAAGGGGAGCTGCTTCTCTAAGTACCCTTACATAAGTGGATTGAGGCTGCTTTATAGGGCAGGCCCCCAGTTATATACACAATTGTGAGACCAATTGCTGGCTATTATTCAAAGAGGTTTTACTTCTAATAGCCTTTTCTCAAATTTGTTCATATTTTGAAGGGAGCTCTTTGTTTTGTGTTGGCATGAAGTTAATGTTTGCTTATAAAAGAGCCTTTCTTTTACATTAGTTTAAGCTGGTTTATTTCAGTGTTCTAGAAGTATTTGAAGTCAAATTCCTTACGTTATGCCCTCAGTTGGAAAGATCATACAAAAAGTTCACCTGAATCTTACCTCTGTAAAGCAAATATATTTATTTTAAGTCTGGACAAGGGATTACAAGATGCTGCATAACACTTTCAAGGGCTCATTGATGATTATTCCAGAGCTAGAAAAATTCCTGAGGCTTATGGTTTGCATCCTTTCTTTAATCAATGTAACTGTTGGTTTGAAGACTTTCATTGTTAAAATGGTGATGCATATGCCACTGAGCAGGTCTCTAAAGAGTCTCTAAAGAACTCCAGTGGGCCCAGCACTTCTTTAAATTGTCTGTTTTCCTTTTATGAACAAGGGTCTAATTCTGACTCATTTTCTTGAAGGCATTCTCATATTTTCAAAGTAGATGTGAAGATCTGTTTATAAGAGTCTGCATTAAATACAGAACTAAGCACCTGCAAAAAGGTTGTGTAGGAAATGAAATGGCTGGTGAATGCTGGAGAAAGAGGACCTTGGTGCATGAAAGCAATGGGTAGATGGTAGAGGAGAAGGGAACATTGAGTCAGAAGAACAAGTTTCCCTTACAGCCGAGTTAGTGGTAGAAGGCAAAACAAGTTTGAGCTCCAATTGTATCCCATAAGTCGCTTGAAACTCTTGATTCTTGCCTTGAATCTCTGTGGCTCAACGCCAATCAGGGATATCTGTGCAAGGCTATGAAATGTTGTTTTGGAAAGCAAGTAATGTACAGATCTGTACATTATTTTTTGTGTGTGTGTGTGAGTATCATCCTAGTCTTTAAAGTCCTGTTTAATTTACAGTGGCTCACAAGGTAGATTTAAAAATTTAATCTAAAAATTCCCTTAAGCTTTGAAAAAGAACGGTCCTATAAATAGCTTGTTTTTTGTAGGAAAAACTGCAAGATATTGTGTCCTCTGCAGTGAGACTTCTTGCCCTGAAGGCAGTAGGGCTGTGAGAAACTTGTGGCAGGTCTGCCCACAGCATGCTTGGTTTTTTTTCTCAAAGTAACTAAATGTGTAACTTCAACAACAGCACAAATAATTGTATTTTGTCATGTGCCTGCTGCTTGCTGGCCAGCCAGGATTTCAGCAGAGCTAAGAGGTGTGACAAAGCTGAGTGAGCTGGTAACACTGCAGGAAAGCAGGAAGCATCCGTGTTCAGTTTCTTCATAGATGGAAGCTCCAGGTTGAATGTCATCTATGTTAGCTGCTAACCCAGGATGGGCCAGCTCGGGGTGCTGTAATGCTGTAATCGCCAGCCTGCTTGGGGCAGTGGCTACGTGACAGCTTTGGAGGGCTGAGGTCTTGAACTGAGGTTGTAGGCTTTAAGAATATCTTCCATAAAAACATTTTTTTCCCTCTGTTAGATTAAGATCCTTGTGTGTCCAAAATAATAAGGAATGCCTGAAGTGGCTTTGTGCTGTTCCATAAACTTCCTCTCTTCCTTCTCCCTTCAAATAAGCAAAAAGCAGTGTCCTTTATGCTATGGCTTTATTTTTAATATGGCCCAACTTTGCGTGTAGGTGGGAAAAAGATATTTGCTTCTATGCATAATACACTTCTAAATCTGCAGGTGATTGTGGGAAATTAAGCAATGAAAAGAAAGCTTTAAGCTTAAGACTGGACATAGTTGGTGATTGCAATAAATAATTCCACAGGCAGTGGAACTGATGAGGCCTCCATGTCTGGCAGCTGAGGAACTTTCCAATTTGCACCAAATAAAGCTTTTCTCGTGTGCCTGGGTATTCACAAAAGGCTCTCATGTCAGTTCTGTCAAATAAGGTGAAATCTCTCTTCAGTTTTCTTGTCTGTGGAGCAATCGGTCTGTCTCCTGAAAATAATGTCCTGCAAATTGTATTAAAATTAGAAGATTGTTTCCAGCTGCTTAACTTGTTGAAATCTGCCAGCAATCTCCGCAAGTTCTCTGTTTCTTGTTTCTGTGGGAAATGGCTATACAACCATGTCTGTAGCATCTGAAGTTGACTTTTTGCAATAAACAATTGTTTTCAGAGATAAGTTTATAAGTAATTATTTCAATGTATCTTTAGTAGCTAAAATAGCTGGGAAAGTTGAAGTAATTGCCATTTACCCAAATCGCAAATAAAGAAGTATCCAAATCAACGCTCGTGTGAAGGACTCATCTGTGAAGGTTTAGGAGACAATCTAGTGCTAAGATGTAAGCCAGATTACACAACTCCCAGCCTGGCAATTTACCAAATTTCAATTGCATAGCCAAGGTATGGAATACCTTGAAAGGTATTTCTATCTACCCAAAAGTCTCCATGGGTGGACTATCAAGCCAAGGGCATCACATGCTGTACAAGAAGCAGGAACCTTAAATAATGTGACCCACATCTCTTAAGGGAAAAAGACTAAAATGGTGGCTGAACACATCTACTTTACCTATTGTGTTTCTTCTATCGTCATTACTGAGTGGGGCCCCAGTCCTTGTGTTCTTCAGATAAAGGTGTCAACAGGAACCTGAACAAGTCTCTTCTCTCTCCTGTTCTGTTCCTTTGCGTCTCCATCCCTTCCCTTTCTAAAACTGCAAAAGCAGGTGGCACTTACTTGCTATGTAAGCACACCTGTGAATATTTGAGACCTCTAAAATTTGATGAAGGCTTTGATATTTCTTTATATTTCTTGCTATGGGCCCTAAAGTGGACCTAAACCTTCACAGCAGGCATATATGCTTGAGAGGTGGATCCCCTACTGCCCAGGGCTGAGAAACATTGTAGGCTCCTGAACTTAGCCAAGCTCAAGTTTTCCAAGTTTCTGTGAAAGCACTAGGAAAATTTTGTCTACTGTAGGAAATGCCTCTGCTACTTCCAATGTAAAAATTGCACACTTGCATGTTGTTTAAGTGGTCTAATTAGTGTAGGGCTCATCTGAACAGAGACAGGCTCATTTGGTTCCTTTAGAAGCACATTTGGAGGAGACTGCAGCGTGCCGTCTGTAGGATTGCTCAGAGCTGAGAACACCCAGCCCGGAGGTGGGTTATCAGCCCTTCTGAGCAGGATGGGAATGCACTGTTCCTGCATGGCAGGAGACAGCCTCAGCGCCAAGAAAACAGCAGCGTTTCTCTTCAAAATGGACCACTGTGCAGAAGGGAAATCAAACCACCAGGGCATGGAGCTGTGATGTGCATGCCACCACCAACAGCCTTCCCATGAGAAGGGGAGGAGGTTCCAGCCTCTGGTCCACGCAGCAGCTTCTGTTGATGCTCTCTGTGTTAAGAGTGATGAGTTGCAATGCACAGGCTGTGCTGAGCACTGCAGAAGTGTTTTTGGAAGCTCCATCTATTTACAACAGTAAAGATAAGCTGATCAGCACAAAGGTATTACCACTGTCTGACTCTGGTTTAGTTCACCTTGAATAACATGAGCTTATTAAGGTGTTGACATGTAAATGTGTAATTATTTCAAGAATAGGTTTTTTGAGGTAAACTAAGACTTCAAGCAATGCTTCTGCTCGATTGACCAGTGTGATTTTTTTTCTGTGAAATACTTGTATTCTAGAGAAAAATGTCAGCCACAGTTCTGTCTAATTGGCTAATTTTCTGTAGACTAATCTTATTTCTTACAGTTAGCTACCCAGCATTCTGGCTGCTGCTGCTGCTTTCCCTTTCATCACTCTTAGTGAGTTTCCATCTCCTTTTTCATGGCTTAAATAATGCTTGGCTAGTAGAGATTTCCTCCGTAGCAAAGCTTCCTGTCCTTGCCGTGGTCAGGATTAGAGTTATGCCTCAGTAAGTGTTTTCCACAGCGAAGTGGTGCTTGACTTCACACCTCTGTTCTGGAGCCCGGCCATCAGAGGCTGCCTGTGACTTCCCCCTGGTTTGATGACACTCAGTGGCAACAGCCCTTTATTCGTGAACCCTTGTAGAAGCAAACTGCAAGCTGTCCTCCTGGGCTTGTATCAAAGAAGAACCGAGTGGCATGGGAGCATCCAGCATCGTCACCTGGTCAGGCTTCAGGGTGTTGGCTTAGGATAATGAGGATTGCAGCAGATATTACAATGCCTTCCTCCAGTGCCTGCTCACCAGTAGTAGTATTGGTCGGGACAGCTTTTTCCAGATATCTACTTTAAGGAAATAAATAGAAATACTGGTGTGTATTCTGGTAGGATTGGGATTGCACACAGCTAGCCAGTTCTGAATTGCAAAGTAGCATCGTAGCATTTTTCATAGAAATATTGAAGTAGCTAATTGTGTGCCCCGAGACTTTCAAGCTGAAAGTCTTCTGACAGACTTCCTGAAGAAGCTATGGGCATTATATCAATATCAGCATGCTTCTTCAAGAAGTTGCTGTGCCTGGAAACAAACCGCAGCTAGCTGTGGTCTTGGGTTGTAGGGCAAGGTTGTCCTTCAGTTTTCTTTGTAAGATACTTCCTGGGGCTGGGAGGGGTAACTAGGAGAAGAAATCTGCCACATGGGATTTAATTGCCTTTGTATACATGAGTCTGCACCTCTCTTGGAAAAAATCTGGAGCTTTAAAATTGGAAAAAAGACTGAAAGTCACTGTTTTCAGAAGTGTTGTCAACGTGCAACACAGCAATACCGAACCATTCGAAGAATACATTATACTCAGTTGTATTTTTATGAGCACTAAAATGGGAGTGATTAAGCACTGGAACAGTCTTCCCAGAGGTAATTTGGGGCCTTTAAACTTAACTGGGCAAGACCTTGAGCAACCTGACCTCAGGGCTTTGCAATTACCCTTGCTGTAAGCCAGAGGTTGGAGTGGATGCCTTAGGGAGGTCACAGCCAACACCAGGTATCTGAGGCTCTTTGATCGTGGCATTGCAAGCAGCTGGCAGCTGTACTGGAGACCTGTATGCTGGCAAGGATTCTGCTGAGCTGTCCGGTGTGATGGCTCGCTCTTGCAGTCAGGCGTGCTGCTGTCTGTGCTGGCTTGCTTTACTGTTTCTGAGACATGCTGAGTTACTCTAAGGAATTAATTAGGTGTCTGCAGCAAGCATTTGTACCAGAAGCTGATCAAAGTACTCAGGTACTTATTGCCCAGCTGGAAGCTATCGGCACGGGTGTGAGCCACCCCACAAACAGGTGGTGACTTGTCGTGGCCACCTTTTGCAGGCAGAGGGTGTTTCACGAGCCCGGTGCTGATAGCACATATCCTGCAGCCTGCATGTCCAAGGACGAGACCAGCTCTGCTGGTGAGCTGACACCAGGTTTACTGCTTCACAGCTCATTAGTGTGGGGGCGTGATGAGTCCCTGGAATCAGTGGCATGTCCTCCTGCAGGATGCTGGCTGTGGGAACGAGAAAGGGAACCGAGGGGATTGACTCCTCTCATTCCCTGATGGTTGGGCTGGCTTCTTTCTTTTTCCTGTGCACCTTATCCAGATACAAAAGTAAGTAAAAAGGACAAAGACCTCAACAGAAAAATTAAGCACAGCAGTAGGATCAACTTCAGAATCTTTCTGCTGAAAACACAGCAATAACTATTAAGTATTAAGTAACACAGAAGCTTACTGAAACTCAGAAAAAACACCCTAATTACTTGGAGGATTTAATGGCACTCCTCTCCAATTCTGTCTGTGAAGTCAGGGGTAGGACTTCTTGTGAAGACACATTTACGTACATCTTTAAAGGAATACTTCTAAAAGGAAAATTAGTTTCAAGAATGGTGTGAGAAACTGAGCAGTGTATATTAATTGGCTTCAAAAGACAAATTGAATGCAAATTCAAAAAAATACCATTGAATGTGTAAGTTACAATATTTGTGTAAATGTTCCCAAATGCTGCAGTTCTGCAATTGAAGTTGAAAAATGTCAATTAGCATGGCTGAGATTGGTAATGAATAGCAGTGCATGAAGTTTACGGGTCATAAGTTCAAACACTTTTACAAGCTGTGCGTGTACATTTCCAAAGGTTGTGGATGATTAAATATTATTGTCAACTGTCTTCTAGAAGCTGAGCAACATAAAGTGTTGTAAAACATCAGCCTCCATTCATTTTCATCATACACAAGAATGAAGTAGAAGGAGCTGGATGTTATTGTCCTCCTCCTGCTGAAATACAGCTTGTTTTTTTTTTTTTTTTTTACTGTGTTGTCCCTTTTTTTTTTTTTAAAGTGGTGTAATAGTGGAACTCATAATTATGTTTTAACATGTGAGAACCTCATTGTAGTCTGTCAACACTAGGAATTTGCACAATGCTAATTAGTAAGTTAAAATGTAATTGAACTCTGGGCTTGGTAGGTCTCGGAACAACACCTGCTTTAACAACACCTACTTTAGATGCAGGGAAATTGTTCTCTAACTTGCAAATTGAGCTCTGTGCTCAGAGTATCCACGTGTAAATTAAACCTATTGTGATTACACAGAATGAGGACACTGTTTTTGTGTAATGCTCTGTCTGCTCATGGGGTAGGTTTTCTATGCAGTCATCATGGAGTTACGACAACTAGGGTTTGCCCGGATAATCCAGTTGGTGTTTTTGCTGCTAGATACAATAGGAAGCAATTGGTAGTACACTATTTCTCAATGCAAATAGTTCTTCTGGACCTTGAATGTAAGGTGCATAAATTGCTGCCAAAGCCACCTTTTTCTGTGGGTAGGCCTGCTGGGCGGAGGCTGGTGGAGTTGGACTTGTTTCAGGGGGTTGAGAAGGCTTCTTGTATGGACAGTGGTTGAATGAAATGTCTTCTTGGTTATAACTGTACGGTGGCACACCTGTGCTCCTTTTTGTTGTGGTGTCTACAAGATTATCAGTTTAAAAAGGAGATGAAATGGCAGAAATGAGAGAAAAGGCTGTTAGCAGTTGAACTAAATATGGGCAGTCATACCCCAAATCAAGTCTTTGCCTATTGCAGCGTAAGGGAAAAGTAACATCTCTTGGACATCTCTTACACCTGCGGTGTCCACCAGCAAACTGTACTCTTGTAGTTAATTCAAGGTTCCCTTTTCCTCACCTGACGAGTCCAGTTATGACTAAATTAGTTGCATAACCCTGTAGGTTATAGGGAGGGAAGTCTTGCTTTGCATTTAGTTGTAGAGCATCTGAGAAGCTGACTGCAGAGCTCTGAGTCAGCTCTGACTTCTTCCTGCTGGATACCTCAGTGGTGAGCAATCAGTCTTACTACCTCTGAAGAAATGGTTGCAAAGAGGAACGTGTGAAAATTGCATCACAGGGCTTTGCCAAAGGTTATAAAGCTTCCCTAGGGAGTAGCTGTCAGTTCAACTAATTACTTTGCCTCTATTTTAACCAAACTGGAAGCTTTTTGATAAGAAAAACTCCAAGAAGCTCAAGTGATCTTTCGGTCATTGTAAAGCCATTGAAAAGTGTGATGTCAGTGATGGTGATACTTAGTAATCATCATCATAGATACTTAGTACACCACTAGATGTTGATGTAATGCACCAAGGTGTGCATTCTGGATAAGCCAGCTGTTCGGCGAGCAGTGCTGACGAAGGTGCAATAATGCTGGTAGAGTGGCTGGGGAAACCTAGTATGGAGCCTGTTGCTCAGACCACATGTCTTTTGAGAAAGTTCTTGGAAATGTAACAGATCTATGAAAAGATCAATGTATTGTCCCTTAATGGAAAAGAAAGCACTTAAAAATACAGGGAAATAGACAACAAACTAGAAAGCAATATTGTTGTTGCTCTTAAGTTCAAAATGCTAACAAAATGGGTTCATGCACCATAAGTCTCATCCCCAGTCTAAGAAGGATGTGGTAGGACTGGGTAAGATGCGTTTGAGAGTTACAAGGGTAATGAAAGCATAGATGTGTTATTTCTATTCCTTTTTTTCTTTTTTTTTTTTTTTTTTTTTTGGTGCAAGGATGACTTAAAACTAGTATCGCTTCTTTAAACAGTAGTAAAACTGTGGGTAAGGAGCTATAACAGAATATCTATAACAGCATGTGCAGCATGGAGAAGCAACCAAGGATTCCTACTGTCTCCTAGCATAAGAACTAGCAGGGATGATGAACTGAGACTACCAGGTGGTACATTTTTCAATCAGAGGAGTTCTTGACACAGTGTGTAAGTGAATAGTGACACAGTCCTGTATGCTGGTGTGATGCTCAGAAGTTCACGTGGAGTCAAGGAGAGATGAGATAAACTCACAGAGGAAAAAATACATGCAGTAAAACACATGTGCTGGCTTAGGAAGGCTTTGAGCTCCAGCCTGCCCATGCTGGGGGTCTGTTCCCATGGCAGAGAGGTGTCCTGCTGTGTTCTCTGCACACCTGCCACTGTTACAGCACAGACCCTGGGCTGGATAGCCTCTGGTCTGTGCTGTGACAGAGGCTTTAAGCTGTATATCCTTGTGACTTGGCTACAAGATGAAAATTGGAGCCTTTGAAGAGTGTTTATTCCCTCATAGGACTTTTACAGTAGAACACAAATTATGTATATATTAGAAAATATGTTCAGGTATGTTTCCAGGCACGGAAGCAATCTGGTGTAGAATAATATTTTAATAAAATATCTCAATTTGAAAACAGGACAATTTCACATTGCCAGCTGGGAGCAATCCTTGTTCATGTGAATTCCCAAACCATGCCAAAGAATTCTAGGGGTTTGCTAGTTGGCATAGGTTAAAATCGTGCCAGAGATCATTTTTAACAATTAAGCAATATAGGCAGTTGCATTCCAATACCCAGGAGTGTTTCCAGGCCCTGTAATTTACAGCCTGCATATTGCATTTCTATTCAGTTTGAAGTAATGAACAGAAAAATGTAGTAGCACAGTAGGGCTTCTCTGTGTGACTGCCATAGTTACTGGTCTGCCTCTTACAGGCAAAGTCTTCTTGCTGATTTTATGGCCAAGAACAAAATGTTCTATTAGGTTCTTAAGCAATTTAAATCTTGCACACAAAAAAAGGGTATGGAAGCAATGTGGGGTCATTTGAACTTGCCTGTGTTACCACCTGGAAAATAGTCTAAAGTTGCTGTTTAGAATAAAGATCATTAAGAGTTGCTCTGCTAAAATGTAAAATTTATTGGTTTTACCTTAAAAGTAATCACTACTTTTCCTTTCTAGACGATGTCTTCAGCAGTTGTTCAAATATATGCAGCAGATCGCAATGCCATGTGGTCAAAGAAATGCTGTGGTGTAGCTTGCCTTGTAAAGGACAATCCGCAGAGGTCATATTTTATCAGAATATATGACATTAAGGTAAGTGTCTTTTCTCTTGCAGACTGACTTTGTTATATTCATTCTCCATTTTGAATTGAATGAGTTTGTGTGATTGTAGTTACACCCATACGCAGATATTCTGAAGTAAATAGTTGTACACTGAGCAGTTCATTGACAGTACATATTAATAGGCATGGGCAACTTTCTTGGGTGTTCTAAATTTAAATTATTTCATAGATGTCAGCTCTTACAGATGAAATAAAGATATGATTTTCCTGCGGCTCACAGAAGCTGTCCTCCACTAATCAGATTAGTGGAACCAGTGAAAGCCAGTGTAGTGTCACTGATACGGGTAGCTGCCAGAACTCTAGCAGGTGTTAGTACCTTGGCTGGTACTAATAAAATACATGCTGCGTTCTTTAGGGATGAAAACCAGAATCTTCATTTTCATGATCAGTGTGTTCATGCACAGAAAAACTGCAGGATAAACATTTGCTTTTCCCACAGTATTTGTATTCATACTGAAGATCTCTGTCCGATTCTAATATTTCACTCAGGGCAGTGTGAACTAATGCATTCCAAGATGTTTTTACAGCAAAAAAAAATGATACCTAGAGGTATAAGTTGTATTGACTTTCGCTGAGACTTTGGAAAGCTTCCCATTCCCTCTACAGCTAGGAGTAGCTCCCTGTCTGTCAACATTAATTACTTGAAGTCTCTCAGATTGACTCAGAAATGCTAGTTGGCATTTACACTTGTCATTTGGTCACTTCATTATTAGGCTTAGAAACTGTTCCTTGGGTGTTGAACCATAATGCCATTTAAATATATAAAACTTGCTTAAAAAGGTGAAATTTTTGTTCCCTTGAAGTTAAGTGTTTTCAGGTAAACCCTGAGCTGGTAAAATGCTGGTGTAAGCCTCCCTTATTTTTATTACTATTACCTTTGTATCATTGCTATCACTGCTGACTATTAGTGCTACCAGCATAACTATTGCAGGATTATAGAAATTGAGACGTTTTTTAAAACATCCAGGAATCTGAACAGAAGGTAGAATGAGGGAATTAGTCTGGTTTCATCTGTTTTCTCCACGTGTTCTGGTATACTTGGATTGAGCTCATTCTTTGGGTGGATGACAGATGCGTAGCAATATGCAGCTTCAAACTCTTGATTGGTTATATTATGAAAGATAACCTGCAATTTGTCTTCAAGTGTTTTCAAATCTTTTTTCTTTTTTTTTTTTTTTCTCAGGATGGGAAATTATTGTGGGAGCAGGAGCTGTACAATAACTTTGTATATAATAGTCCTAGAGGATATTTTCATACCTTTGCTGGAGATGTGAGTCTCAACATCTTTGAATACCTGTTTTAGAATGTCTTTTAATACAACGGTAACTTCTTCTAATATAACTGAGGTTTTCATTTCACTCTGTAAATTATTTATGAAAGTACAATATTACTTGTTTTCCTTGAAGTTTTTTATGCTTATTTATTGAAATAACTTTGGCTTTCAACTAGAAAACTTAAGCCATAGAACAGAACATGAAATGCACTTCGGTATGAAACACATTCTGACACCTGTTAATACTGAAATTCTTTTGACTTACCGATGATGCTTGTGAGGTATCATCTATTTCTTCTAATAAAATTTTCTTCACCCAACTTTGATTTCAGGCCCCAAGATTTTGCTCAAACTTGTTAGTATGAGCTCAAGATACTTGATTAGTAGAGAGACATTCCTGTTAGATTATGTTTCACTGAGATTTGTTTCCAAATTTACAGTGGTGTTTTGTTTTTTTTTTTAACTGATTATACCTTCAGAAGGTATAAGAACTTACAAGTCTTTGAAACATTTTCTTAGTCATGGGTGGGGGGATATTAATGTTTTTCAGACATGTCAAGTTGGTCTTAATTTTGCTAATGAAGAAGAAGCTAAACTATTCCGCAAAACAGTAACAGAGTTACTTGGACGACGGCAGAGAAAATCTGGTAAATATTTAAATTAATCTTAAATTCAGGCTTGTTTATGTTGTTCTAGGGGGAGGCAGGAAATTAATTATATGTCTGAAAGCAACTGGAGGCTTTGCTGCTATATTTATATTTAGAAGTCATTGTGTTATGAAAGTGCTTCATCTCTCTATTTTACAAAAATATTTTTTTTCTGAAATAACGTGGTGCTCCATTCCTATAAAGTCTCAGCTTGTAGACTCCAAGATTGTGGTGTTTGAAAATATAGACCAGAAAGAAGCAAAAAGGGTAAGCTGTCAGTGGGAAAAAGGAGAAATCTTCCCGTAAGCTGTTTTCACGTTTGATTAAAACCCTATTTTAGCTCTGGGCTGTTTATAACGAATTTGTTTAAATTCAGCCCAAGTGGGTTGTAACAAAGATTTTACCATCTGGTATGTTCAGTAGTTCATGTGAATGAATTATTGGCATTGGTCCAGTGTTTAGTAGAGAAACATCTTCTATTCAAAACTCGTAATCTTGGCAGGGGCCGAGAACAGGAGACATAATGTGCCTATACTGTCCTTAGCAGCACAGGACGGTCTGAAGCACAGCATGCGTTTTGTCAGCTGCAGGATGCCTAAGGAACATGGTCAGTGTTTTAAAGGGAGCTTAGGCTTTCTCCAGATCTTGTCTTGGTCCTTTTTGTCATAAACATCTCATAAATGACTTGCCTGTCTGACAGCCATGTGACCATGAAGAGTAAGGTGAGAGAAAACATAGGTTGGATACGCATGGATGTGCTTAGGCTTGCTGTAGTGTGGACTTGTGTCTAAGCTATGAGTTTCTGTAGTCTGTCTTGGAATTGAATTGCACTAGCAATGAATGCAGGTAAGGCTGATGTAAAGGGAGGATGCCCTTGGAGAAGCATGGGCTTGCAAGTGTTCTCAGGAAGCTGCAGGATCCATGTGGGTTTCATTTAGGGATGGTGGCTTAGTCACAGAGCATTAGTTACTAAGCTCAGTTGGCTTCTTGAAGATGGTCTCTGCTTGAAACCAGAATATGTGCATTCTTGTGTGTCATTCTTCATTACCGTGTGTCTAAAACACTGTGCTGCCATGCACGGATGTGACTTGGAAGAAAGGAAATATCTATCTGCATGGCTGGCCATAGCAAACTTTGGCTAAAAATAGTGGTTCATCCTATGGTTCACAGGATGTTCACCATAGTATTTCTTGTTTAATCTTTGAGTAAATGTATTGGCTCGAGTGCTCAAACCCATGCTGTAGGATGAGCTTATTCCATACATTCTGAAATGTCTTAAAAGACAAACGACTCTGCCCCAAAATGCTTACAATTTGAAGAAAACTTTAGTTCAAAGAAGGAAATCTTAAAATACTCCATGTTTTTTCTTATTAAGAACTGGAAAACAAGAATTAAAAACAGATTTTTTTTTTTAGTCAAGCCACCAGGTGGAATTTCCTTTTTGTCATTGATAGGGACTGGTTGTAATTGTTCTCATATAATAACAGTCAAAGGTAAAACTGATTTGCTGTAGGTGCATGTACATAGATTTATATAAAAATGCTTTATAAAAACATTATATGTGTAGGCTAAATTATGCTGTACGCATAAGTTTATATCTAATATAAATTATATTAAAGCTTCATGTATTATTTATATTAGATAATAAATCGTGTGTATTCTAACACATCTTAACTTCTAAAGCTACAGTAATGGTTTGGCTTTCTTAATACTTTTTCTGTTTAATGGGACCTTTACTCCTATGCCTTCCAAAACATATTTCATTTCCTAGCAGTGCCACCTGATGTGCTTTTACAGAAATGAGTACTCTCTGTGATCACTTAGCAGCCTGCTATGCCATTCAGGGCTTGCTAGGAGACTTTTCCAGGGGTCTTATTGAAAGTTCAGGTTACAGGAAGGCAGCAAGAACAGCAGTTCTGGCTCAAAAAATTGTGTCTTGGTGCTGAGACTAGTATACAAAATGTCATACAGCTGCAAGAAGAGGCAACGGTGTTCTGCTCTTCCTCACTTGGCATGAAGTGTGTTCCAGTCAGTGTTCAGACAACTCCTGAGTAAGTGCATCTGGAGTTCAGCAGAGGTGAAGGTAGGGTTCCAAACAGAGAATGTGTGAGAGTTTACAAATGTACAAAATACTCAGTGGAGAATGGAATGATAGAGAAAGGCTTTAATATCAGGCTGTTTTTTCATCTAGTTAAATTTTGATTTTAAAAAACTCATTAAATCCTTAACCACAGGTTAGGAAGAAATTACCATACGTAGTTAATTTCTCTGGTAGACACACTTAAATAATCTCTCCACTTACTTCTTAAGCGGACCCCAAATAGTTTCCTCAGTAGGCAGAGTGAACACAGCCTTTCTCCTCTGGGCCTGTCAGTATAGTCCATTCACATTTTGGGTATACTTGCATGTAGGTACCATTTGTTCGTATTTTTTTTATCATCTTGCCTCAGAAATGTTAGTGTGTGCTCCACGCTCGTAGAGAATTTAGCTTTATTTTTAACTGCCTTTCAGACGTAGGAGGTTTCAGTTTTTGTCTAATTTTTTGGCACCTTGTAGCTCAGGGGTTGGAGCTCTTTTAGCCCTCCCTGAAGCTCCCTGCTTCCTCCACAAGCTTTTAGCTCCTGCTGCCCTTCCTAATGCATCTCAAGCTGGGTATTGAATATGTACTAAATGGTGCTATTACTGCCTGGGAGGCAGGGACATCTCTGCTGAGACTGGAATCCGATGCAAGCTGAGCACTTCAGAGATCTCTTTCCAGGAATACATGTTGATGGGAACACGGTTTCTCAGACACGGGCAGCTGAAGTTGATCTTTTGGATCAGCAGGCTTCTCCATCTTCTGTCAGACCTCTGGTGAGGTCATCGGCACTTCAGAACAGGAGTTCTTGTTTCCTAGTCTGCAGTGGAAACCACAGAAAAACAGATCTAGTATCTTTTGGACACAAATCGTTATTCTTATCTAGACCCAGCAAAAATTGTGGGAAGTGTTCAAAGTGTCCTGCTTTATTCTCCACTATTTTATCTCTGAAACTCTTTCTCCTAACGAAAATTCTAACAGGTTGCCATGATTTGGCACAAGGCCACTTACCATTTTCCATGAATGCCTACTGCTTTTGCCAGCTTCCCCTCCTGTGCCAAACGGTTTGCCCTAAGTCCTGCACTTTCCTTTTCAGTTTCAGGGCTGATGCTTCCTAGATAGGACTGCAATTACACTCCAGAAGTTGAGCAGGTTCTTTTGGAGTCCAGCGTGAGCGGATTCTTAACCTAAATATTCTAGGAAGAGTATTTGGCCAAAAAGCCCCTTCTTTGTCCCCCAGCCTTTCACCTCTAACACTAATTTTCTTTGAACTGATGGACAGGTGTCTTCTGAAGGCTTGCTCAGCCAAAGAAGATTCTTGAAGGATTTTGGTCACCTTCTTTTGGAGGTTCTCTATTCCCAACTGAAGGTTATCAGCATGTGAGGCTGACTCATCTTACCCACGTATAATTTTAGATTTTGTTTTTTAAATATTGATAGGACAAGGTCAAGGATATCTCTGTAAGCACAGTCTCCCTTCCCCTTATGCTTGTGTCTGAAAAGCACAACGGGTTAGCAGTTTTTCCAGGACTTGCTGAAGATGAAAATGTCTGTTTAAAAATTCTTCTTAAGCTCTTAGGAGGAGGCCCAGTTACATCTCAGATACGCCAATATCTATATAGAGCCATGTTTTTTGGTGTGGTGAGGTGATAGACCATGCTTGCATGTATGGTACTGCAAAATCCAGAAGCTTTCTGAATGTCTGTGTAGATACACAAGTGGTGTAAGTATAACTGGACTGGTTTTTGTTCAAAAAGTTGAGTTGTATAGGAACAAATACTAAGTGGGAAGTCTCCTTCAAAGGAGAATAAACCATTACAGGCTGAGATTAATGAGGTATGAAATGCTTACAACTGCATTTTAAGCTGTCAAACCAAATTCTTCATTATCTGTGAAACAATTTGGCTTTGTGAATAAAATATAAGGAGGAGGTCTGAGTTCTGTGCAATATTGTTCAGCTAGCTGCTGGTTAACAGGTGAAATGTCTTGCCCTTCTGTGTCCTAGTTTCTTCACATAAAACCAAAAATAATTATAAAGTACATCTGGCTTTGTGGGAGAACATTGCTGTATCAAAGTGCTCATTGTATTTCCAATTAAACTGAAGGAACAATCTCAGTTAGTGGAAATCAGAAACCGTAATACTCTGAAAATCTTGCTTTGATAGGTTGTACCAAAACAGCTGCTTTTTGAATATTTCACCTTATATTGGAGTCAAAATGTCTGAAATCAACTCACTAGCTATTTCCTTATGCTCCAAGTTGGCTCACTTCAATCAGTGCTAATGATCTAAAATATGTTTTCATAATTCTGTAATGCTTAACTTCTTTCAGATGGTCAACAAGTAGGTTTTAAAACCAGGTTGTTAGGTCTCAGCTCAAGGTCATTGAAAGTGTCACTAGAAACTAAAGTTTAGAATGAATTTGTTCTGTGATACCTATGAATAAATACTTTCTTTTTTCTTTTTCAACAGAAAAAAGAAGAGACCCTCCAAATGGTAAGCTTTTTGCATGAGCACTGCGTTTTATTTTTTCCTATTGCTGTCTTTTATGGTTTCTGTATAGCTTTTGTTTTGGGCTTGTTCAGGATAGTCCTGTGGTAGCAAAGGCAGTAAACTCATACTCTGGAGGTTAGTATGTTTGTTTTGTTTCTGTTCTTTGGTATTTGTTTACTTGTAGCTTGGAAGATTTGTGGCTTCTTAGCTGGCATTTGTAAAGGATGTTTTTGGAGAGGGGCATGTTTTCCTGTAAATAGGACAGAGGCCCTTCAGCTTAAGCTGTGAAGAAGGCTTTGTACCTTTCATTTGGTGTTTGGTCTTCAGAATATACCTATGAAGAGTTGCTCTACAAAACATTGCTGAAATTCAAAGCTAATATATTTGTCTGAAGGTGGGCATAATCATAATTGATTTCATAAAATATGCATGACATTTTAATTTTTTTATCTGACTAACCCTGTAACATAGCCTTTTAGTAATATGTCATACGTTTATAAGAGTAAACTTCTTTTTTTTCCACGAGAGAGTATCTGAATTTAGTTGTCTCGGGAATACATCTCACTGACATGAATATCTTTATGGTTTTAAACTAAAAGGTGGTTTGAAACTAAAAGAGGGGATATTTAGATTAGAGGTTAGGAGGAAATTCTTCTCTCTGAGGGTGGTGAGGCACTGGCACAGGCTGCACAGAGAAGCTGTGGATGCCCCATCCCTGGAGGTGTTCAAGGCCAGGCTGGATGATGCCCTGGGCAACCTGATCTAGTGGTCAACATCCCTACCCATGGCAGGGGGGTTGGAACTGGGTGATCTTTAAAGTCTCTTTCAACCCAGGCTGTTCTGTGATTTCTCAGAAGATCATTGTTAAATTCATGGAAGAAGTCCAAACTATGCATCAATTCTATCCAAAAATTTACCATGTATTCCTAGGTCAAGTGAGAAATGCACATCAGTGAATATCAAGTTTGGAGTCTTTAATCTAATTATGACTCCACACTGAAACTAAAAAGGGGGTTCTCTGGTGATATTTCTGTTGATGCCAGTTCACTGCTTGAGCAGGGATATCACCATCTGATCATCTAGGGGTCTCTGAACCCATATTGTTCAAGGAGGTAGTCTTAAGTTTATTCTAACTAAGACATCCAAGCATCTCATCTCACCAAACTATGTAGTCCTTAACTAATCCCAAATTATGGAAACTACAGATGTCCTTTCTTCATGCAGAATACTTCTCAAAATAACAATAGTAAAAAAAAAAAAAAAAAAAAAAAGCCTTTTTCACACACATTAAATTTTGAGGAAGCTCAGGCAATCATCAGCTTAGCCCAGGCATTTTTAGTATCCTTTCATTCAACAGTGACTGGGTTGCTTAGTTTTGAAACAATCATATTAATATATCAGTCTGGTCTTATCTACTAGATTTTCTGAGCTTTGGGAGGGTTTTAATTGTTGACTGTCTTGAGCAATGTTTGCTTTCCATCACCTAGAAGTTCATTCCTGGTAGCGATGTCTGCAGAGCAAAAAGAAAAATGTTGGTGACCACGTAGTGCCACCAACCACAGCAAATTTAGCATTTGTCTCTGTTCTGAAAGTTGACCAACAGTAATGCAAGCGATTCATTTGTCTAGCTTTCTAGTTGTGACAGGAATAAAATTGAAGAAAACTATCCTGTAAAAATTTAATGCTTAAAATAGTCTCCATAGTTTATCCAGTCAGACCTGAGGCAACAAAATGGTTTTGAGAAAAATAATGAAGTACTAAAACTTGCATTAATTGATCCCATCCACTTAGGCTGAATATTCTGTGGAAAACACAGGCTTATGCTCAGTGTTTCAGGTTTATAATCACTAGTCAAAACTCTGGTGTTTAGTAAACTGTTCTGCTGGGACATCTGTGGCTCTTCTATGATCTGTATACCTTCCTTTTCTGATTCTGTGAAATGCTATAATGCCTACCTTCTCTGCTGACAGGTGTGCTTATGCCTGCTGTAGTCTTAGGTTAGAGCCTCAGTTGGCTGTGACCTCCAGGCTGCAGCATTTGGAGTTCAGTCTAGAGCTGATCCATACTATACACACCATCAGTGTGTAACGGGAGAGGAGTGACAAAGAAAAACAACAGTCGTAGGGTCATCTGGCTTTTGTTGTGCTCCCTTTATGCAGTAAAATTGTCTTTTTGGGGAGAAAAGGAACACCTTTTTTTTTTGTATGTACTATGTATCAGTACACAATTATCTTCAAATCTGAAAAACAAGAACAGGAATGCTTCCATACACGTATAATCTGTGTTTTGAGGTATTGTGGGGAACTTTGTTTTAGTGGTGCTTGATTGTCTGGATTTTCTGCATGCATTGAAATAAATGGGGAGTTGCACAGAAAAAGCGCTCCTATTTTTTGTATGACGTTTACCATGGTACAGATTTAAGATTTTTTTTTTTGTTGTTAGAATTGCAGGATTAAAATAAATTGGCATTAAGAGTTATGTAAAATGTATTAGCCTGTAATTTCCTGGGATTTGTGTTCTACTCGCTTGTTATAGCTAGGTCTTTGTGCAAATCGAGGAGTTACTGTGGTCGAATTCATCTCTTAGTGAAGTTCTGGATGAAATAAGGATTTGTCAGAATTAGGTTCTGAGGGAATCTTTAAGAACCATGTGACAGAATTGTTTCATCTGTTAACAAGAACAGTTTGCATTTATTGTAGGGCTGTCAGTAGTCAGGGACAGATGTCTACAGTGGCTCTAAAATACAGAGAATGTCATAGAGTTTATATTTCAACATGTTCTGTACTACATTTTCTGGACCCCCTTCTGAAGATGCTGATATCAGTGGGTGCCTACGGCCACTGTATTGTCAAGTGCTGCCTAATGATGAGCTCTACATGCCTCTCTCATCTTCACTTATTGAGCTGTCTATACCTGATGGGGAAGGTGCTTGTGTTTTGATGGGAAAAATTTTACTGGATATAAACATGGCAGTTCTGGAAGAATACAATTCTTTCCAAGGTGCTTTTATCCCTCGTGGACATCTAAGGTGTAAACCTGATGGTAAGAATAACTTTCATAGTGAAGAGTTTTCTGTGATCTCTGGTGTGAATATTATTAGACTCAAGGAATTAGGCAATCAGCCCTTAATTTGAGCTCAGCTCAAATTAAAAAACTTCATTTTGCAAATGGCTGCTGCTTTGTACTTGTTAAAACCAGTTACAGTCAGTTTAAGACTACATATTTATTCCTGAATGTCAGTATAGGTTTTGAAACTACAAATATCACTGTAATGGTGAGAAGGTATAATATTGGTGACCGAAGTGAGAGTCAACTCCTACAGTATTTTTTCTGTTTGAATCGAATGAAATTTAGACTGTAGTTTTCAATTCATCCTGAAGGTTGGTTTAACTCCACATTGTTATGTTCTGGGTTGATTAAATTCACCAACTGTTGAATATTATGTGAACTTGAAGTGCATCTTTAACAATACAAATTGTGCATAGTTGTGTGGTCAGTCTGTGCTTTGTATTCTCAAATACAAAGCTGTCTAGATCATAGCACCTCTAGATCAAAGCATTTCTTTGTAGTAGAAAAAACTTCAGAAATTCTTGATCTTGCAGTTTACCTTCAGTTTTAGAAACTTGTCCTCTAAGACTGTCACAGGAATGTAGGAGTTGTCGTGTTTTTAGATGAGTTTTGACTAGCCCTCTGTCTTGTTTCTGTTCATGTTTCTTGTTCTGGTCGGTACTAGATGCTTCCCACCGAGGTGTTATGCTGCAAATGTCAGATAATGTATTTGTCATTGTCTGCTTCTCCTTTTAGATTCAGAGCTTGGACTGTGAAAACAGTTTGTTGGTGCTTTCAGCATGTGTAGGATAATTCTGAATAATCGATATAAAAAATTAAAAAATATCAGTTATGAAAAAATAAAAATAAGGTCCTGATTCACTTAACTTAGTCAACATTTTTATCGTACACCCAGTAAAGTTGGATGCAAGAATCTTATTTTAGTTGACTTGCTAACCATTAAATAGTAACTCAGAGTATGCTTTTCAAACTATTTCTGGCCAAACTGGTCTTAAGTAGACCTGCTTAATTTCAGTTTTGGAAGAATGAGGTTGCTTTTTCTTTTAGCAGGATTCTTTAAAAATACACACATACATATGTGTGTGTGTGCATATACCCACATGAAAAATGTGTAAATTGCCTCATAGTATTTAATCATAGTATTTAAGTAACACCATCACTTTCAAGAGTTACCTGCCATCAAAACTAAAAAACCTGAGTGGAAAATAATCTAGGTATGTTTGCTATAATATTACAAAGGCAACCTAATACTAAAATGCTGAAATGGGCAGGAGTGTAATTCAGATACATTTTCAATAACTGGATTACTAATTCAGAGTTCTTTTATAACAAAGAACATGCTCGAGAACATAATTCACAGAGTGTTTACTTTGTTTCTAGTATTGCTTTTACTGTCACAAGCTCTGTTTTTCATCTGGGACTTGGATTGTTTTCCAAACCTGTCAAAGAAAAAGAAATAACTTCCAAATAGCTCTATAAATGCTGTCGTATCTTTGAACATGACAGTATTCCCACCTGATTCTTATTAAGCAAAGGTTCCCTCTCCTTTAAGATGTGTTTACTGTGCTGCCAAGGTAGTGGTGTGCTGGGTGTTGCTGTTCATGGCACTCAATTTTAAGTCTCGTCTAGGATGGTAGTTATACTGGTATTGTGTACAGGTGCATGTATTACTGTCTCATTTCGCTCAAAACCTAATTCTGACAAATCCATATGTATTATATGCACATGAAAACCCTTTAATTTAGAATTAATTTCTTTGCCAATTTTGCAGAAACAAAATTCTAGCTTGTATTTTTTTTTTCCACCATTATTCTGCTCTAGCAATGCCTCTTTTTCTTCAGCAAATAACTTATAATTATGCATCTGACATCCAGGACCTAGTCAGATGCATGTGGTACATAAAGCTGTGGCTACAGTACAAGCATTTTGCCACATGCATGTGCACACAAAAAGTTGTTGGTTAAATATAGTTTAAATACAGCTTTGTTGAAACACGCTATTAAAAATCCTGTTCTTTTATCTTCACAGGCCCAAACCTACCAATGGCAACTGTTGATATCAAAAACCCAGAAATTACAACTAACAGATTTTATACTCCACAAGTCAACAATATTTCTTATACCAAAGAAAAGAAGAAAGGAAAAACTAAAAAGAGAAGATTGACAAAGGCAGATATTGGAACACCATCCAACTTCCAGTAAGGACTTTGAGTTTTGTCAATTATGCATGGGATTTAAATGTGTTACCATTGTGTGTAAACTGACTTTCTATGAATGCTAGTTGGCATGTTGCAGGGTTTAAAAGTTTAGATGCAGATGAGAGTTTACTGAATCTGTACATAAAAAGTAACCTGCTATCCTAAAGTAAATTAATTCAGCCGTATAAAGATGCCTTGCTGAAGTTGTCAGCTCAGTGTAGACTCTTCTTAAATTCACCCTCAATGGTAAACTCTTAAACTCCGTTATTCTTACAGCTATGCGTGCTTAACTGTGTATTGTTAAACAGGCCCTGACCTGTCATAACAGTAGCAATGACATAGCCATATCATCTCTGACTTTGTAAACTTAATTATTCTGGTATGTGGGCTAGTACCTGTACTGTGTGATGAAAGTACAACATGCATATATACACCTTTTAGGAACAGGTTGTTTTTCTGCTATTTGTTAGATGTCTTTGTTCTTTTAGTTATCTGTAATTTTAAGCTTCACTTTGATGAAAGTTGGTTTTGGTCAGCTTACTGAAAACCGTTTTTTTCTTAAATTATAATTTGACAGCTTAATTTTCTGCCTTTTAAAATCAGTGTACTTTATTTGCTAAATCAACAGCAATTTAAAGAGTTAGCTACAGGAAAAATCAGCTTCTGTGAAGTGCTGGAAAACCAGCATGAGATTTACATGCTAAATGAAAGTCTTGTTCTTTCAAACCACTATTTTGCATCACTTCCACTGGCGTGCTTTCCCAGAATAAAATTCCATAAAAGTAATGCCAGTATTACCAGTTAGGATAATGTTGTTGCAGTGTTTTGGGAGTCTTCTGTACAGAGTGCACAGGGAGCAAAAGGAGAGAGAGGTTAAAATGCATCCCTGTTCAGACCTCAGCTATATTTCTTCTGACATAAGTATTGGTGAAGGGACATCTATTAATGTCACTTAATACCGAAAAATGGAGAAAAGGATGAAAAGAGACATAAGGAAACTTGAATACTGATTTGTAGCTGCTGTAGCTCTACTGATGCAGATGTCAGCGTAGGTGGACAGTACTACAAATAAAGATCTGCGTTCGTATAACTTACACCCTTCCACAAATTCTGATCAGAGGTGCAGTGGTGCAGATATAAACATAATTTGTTGCTCTTGTCTTTTGGGTTCTGATAATTGTGGGACACTTTATGCGCATTCACAGGACATTAGAATAGTCCTAGAAAAACTGAAAATAAGATAAAGTAATAAATGAAGTTCAAACAAAAGATATATTCTAGTCTATGCCAAGATTTGTACATAGACTAGCTTTAAATGTAATTTCAAATAGTAAATGGTAAACCTTTGGAAAAGAAGCTTGAAAGTCTCTTTGGGTCCATTTAAGGTCTAGTTAAGTTTCCTGTAGAGTACAGCAGAGTATCGTCTTACTATATAAAATAGTTGTAGTTGCTCTTTTTGTATAAACATATGGAAATTACTGTTCAGTGATGTTTAGCAAACATGCCATTAGGAAAAGCTGTGCAGCTTGAGCTCTGATACTGGTGAAGACCAACATTTGCTACTACTTATGCCAGACCAGAGTTGCAATCGGGAAGTAGAATTACTGAATTGCTTCTGCTAGTCAGATGTTGACTTGTAGTGTTTTCAGGAAAAAATAAATAAAAAATAAATAGAAATCAAACTATACTTAATGTAACATTGCATACGTTCTTTAATATAAATTAAGTGCAATAATCTTTGAATCACATGCTCACAATCTCTTAAAAGAGCATTGTGAAATTAATACAGGTATGCAGAGATGTATATGTGAGATTGTATTTGCTGTTAAATTTCTATTAACATGTGAAAACCAGTTAAACCATTGCAACTGAATGTCTAATTTATGTGAAGCAAGCTTAGCATCCAGAATAATCCATTAATTGACAAATCATCCCATATTTTGATAATAAAAAGCATTTAAATATTTAGGGAAAACAGAGGGCTTTCCTTTTTCCTTTTTTCTGTAGCAGACCTTTTACTTGTGTTCTTAACCTTTGAACTGAGTAATCAACTAACTGCAGTTATAGCAAGACCAAAAACTGAAATGGGGCCCCAGCATCCTCAGTAAGAAAAACCCTAGTGCTTAGTGTTGGTACTAACAGTAGCTTCAGGTCTGCCTATGAAGATGAAACTCCATCTCTGTACAGTCCTTCCATCTCCGTAAGTATGTACCACAGGGTGGCACAGAGCCTTGATGTTTTGCCACAGGCTATATATAACCTAACAGAGGAAACTACTTCACCACTTGGTCTTCTTGATATAAGGTAGAATATGGGAATAATTGGAGGCTTTGTTATTCCTTTCTCAAGTGGAGCACTGAGGAGTAAGAATTGCTTAGTGTCTTAGGGGGCTGAAGGTAGGATCTGGTAATAATCCAGCTAGCTGGGTATCTGATTATTTTAGTTAACAAAGTCATTTTTACTCTGATTAAATGGACTTTTCTGCTTTTTTAGACACATTGGACATGTTGGCTGGGATCCAAACACAGGTTTTGATGTAAGTAATTTGATGTTTTTCAAGATACCACATGATTAAAGCTTTAGCAGCTTTTTAATGTAAGTTTTGAAAATTGGAATCAAATAAGTTAACTGCACATCAAACTGGTTACAAATTGAATCCCTGTTACAGGATTCAAACAGACATTGGAGTAGAAGTGAATAAGAGGGATTTGGGATTGAGGGGAAAATATTCAAAACTTAAGTTGATATGCAAGGTACTTTCCTTTCTTAAAACAGACCTTGCTGACTGCAAAGTCAACTCAGAGACATGTAGTTGTTTTAGCTGTCCCACTAAACTGTATCATTTTTTCCCTATTACAAATTATATTTTAAAAACGTCTGTCAAGCTACTTAAAACTAATGTGTCTGACTTGCAGGTGAATAACTTGGACCCAGAACTGAAAAACCTGTTTGATTTGTGTGGAATTTCAGAGGCTCAACTAAAAGACAAAGAAACTTCAAAGGTCATATATGATTTCATTGAAAAAACAGGAGGTGTGGAAGCAGTTAAAAACGAACTGCGCAGACAAGGTAAGCTTCCTTTTATTTCCACACCAGATTTTGAAAGGTGTTTTTTGTCTTAAGGATCGGAATAGAAGCTGTTGATGAGCAATTCTTGATATATATTCTTCTTAATCTGGACTTCATACCATCACAGAGGCATTATATTTCATGTTTCTGTACACCATACACCTTGCAAAAATGTCCATGCATGAGTACTTTCTCATTAAAGATAGGGTTGGACCCATGTCAGATAAATAATTGCCAGTAACACTTAGACTAACTGCAAAGCCATGCATGTGTTCCATACAGATTTTTCAGACTGCGAACATTGCATATTTATTTATAATCTTGGTTTTATAAATTAGAAGCAATATTGCTGTTGTTAGATAGGGTAGTAGTATGTGGCTGACAGGTATGTGTGGTGTCTCTCTATCCTGCCAACACTGTAATGTGAGCTTTGAAAAAGCTAGAAAAATGCAGATTTTATGTAAACATTAAAAAAAAAAAAAAAAAAAAAAAAAAAAAAACACTTTTCTAGCTTAAAGTAAAAAGTACTAGTTTTGATCAGGAAGATCTGATTTAGGTTTCTGCTGCAAGATAATTCTCAAATAAGCTATTTCCTGCCTAACCTTTGAATGTGATCTCAGCTGATGCATTAGATGCATTTGCTGCAATATCACTGGTCAACCTGAAAATTAGGCTGCCGATAAAGTTCTAAAAATTTACTTCTTGTTTCTCTAGAGAGGTGGTCTAGGTAAATTGTGTTGGAATTATAACAGTTTGAAACTGGTAAATAAATAGTTTGAGAGGCTGAATAGATGTGCGTTCAGGGTACAATGACTTGTTAAATTTATTCCTAGGTCCCCCACGTTGGAGTGGTATGTATTTGAGCTGTCATCTGAGCATATGCTGCTGTGTGATTTTCTTCCTAGACAAAAAACCTTAGCTGACATCTGTTTGACTGCAATACTAAAAATTATAGTCAAATTTCACAGATAAATTGAAAGCAAAATTTCAATTGCTTTTTTCTCAGCAACAAGTCTGTCAATTTTTTTTATATAACCTTAACTCTGTTAAAATGTGTACAGAGTTGTTGATCTAAAACTGTTGATTTTTAAGTTAGACTACGATTTGCCTTGGAGTCTTAATATTGTCTTAAAAAACTTTTAAAATGCCATTTTTCTGCTATGTACATATTAACTTCAAGTTGTGTCCACTTGCATGTATACAACTGAAAGAAAAGCTGCCTCGTCTTTCGTGTGCATGGTAATAATCTACCTCTATGCTTTTTGGTAGAGGTAGACACAAATATTAACAGTATTTCAGTGGTTTTGTCCGCAGTTCTGTGATTTGTAGGTTTGACTGCTGTTTGAAGTGTGTTTTTTCAACTGAAACACATTTTCCTGTTTTATTGCAAGAATTTCTGTGCCTCAGTGTTCACACTGCTAGGATGCTGAATAGAGTTACAGACACTTTGGTCTGTTGAGATAAAACTTTTTTTTCCCTGCCCTTTCCCTAGCTTTGGTACTGTTGGCTGTTTTTTACTGACAATACCATCAACAGAAGATTTTACAGACTTCGTATTAGTAGCTGTGCAGCACTTATAAAAGCTAATTTATTTTCTTGTTTTGCTTCTTTTCTGTTTGGGGGGAAGGGAGAGAGGATGAGGTAATGGTTCTCCGTCCTTGCTGCTCCTCCTTTTCACTTCAGTCCAGATAAGTGTGTAAAAAAAGAAAAAAAAAAAAATCATCCAACTTCCTGAACTGTATTTCCACAGTTTGGAGGTGCCTTATTGCTCTAGATGAGATGTATATGAAAATCCTTCCCCCCAGGAAAGCTTAAGCCTTCTGTTCGAAATCTACGGGCACCACAAACTCTGGAGTATGATCACATTGCATCTTTTCAGTAATGCAGGAAAACTCTAGTGCTTGCAGAGTAAGACTTGAAAATGCTGGCCTCCAATGGCCGGAAAGGAAATAACACCCTTATCAACCAATAAGGGGAGGTAGATTTTTTCTGGCTGTTCTTGATTTTTTTTAAATCAAGAATCTTCGCAGTATTTCTCTTGTAAAATATATGAAGTTCGAGAGGAGATTATTCCCTTGGTTTTCTTTTGAGGGAACAGAAAAAGTAGGGAAGTTGGAGGAACTGAGGATGTGACACACAACTTCAGAAAGAGTATGTCTCAGATGAGCAGGGAAAGAGGTACTGAGGCACCAGTACCTCTCCTTCTGCCTCTAAATGCCTCTTCGAGGGCTTTCTGGTACAGACAGACTGCTTTCTCAGCTTGTAACAGGATAAAAACAGTAAAGAAGCATCATCTTAAGGGTAATACCCTGTTTGTTATCAAAGCACATGGAATCAAATGTGAACTTTCTTAATAGGTGCTGTCAGATAACTGAGTAGTAATGGGCAGCAACCACACAACTTACATTACCACAAGCCATTAGATGCTTGATGGCAGAGGAAATGAAACTGTGTTATTTAAAATGCCATTAGCAAAGCAAGTACATTTCAAGGCCAAATCATATGGAAGTGATCCTGTGTGTTGAATAGAGGAAGTTGTTCTCTTCCTATAGCCCTTCCCATAAATGTTGTTGGAACTAATTTTAAGTAAATTCTGTGATTCTGACTTCCAGATTTTATTCTACTGGGTGGGACAGAATTTTGTATATATCTTCATTCAGATTTTTCAAGCCTATCTCAGAGCAGCTTCTGTTGGCAAATAAACATTGAGCAAAGGTATGTTTGCTAATGACTGCCACTTTTTTCAAGCTCAGTTTGTCTGTATACCTAGAATTAGATAAGTAACTATAGGACCATCCTCATATAATAGATTTATGGCATAAAACATAAAACAGGCTTTTATGACAGGTTTGGAAACACCATGATGAGTTGTTTTACTGCAACAAGCTAAAAGAAACATTCACATTGTTTAGAAAGACAGTATTCCTAAATGAGTATTAGATCATGTTTGTTTTGCTCTTAAAAACAGGCTTATTTGCCAACCCACAAAGGAAGTCAGTTCTGCTATACTGAAGCGATAGTTGATGGAGAGAGACAAGGTTTTGCTTCTCTTTTGTGTTGCATGTGGAGGAAACTGCTTCATTAGATTGAAGTTTTTCCCTGGTCTGGCACCATTAACTTGAAACGCTGTTACCAACACTGCCACCTCATTGTTTGGCTTTGCAGTTGCTGCTAGGCTGTTTTAAGGATGCAAAGGCATACAGTTAAACACAGTGATAGAGTATGTTCAGCGTTGTATCCCACCTATTCCTAATTGTAATGCATTAGTGGTTTTTTGTTTTTTTTTTTTAAGCATCATCTTCAAGTAACAAACCAAGCAAAAAATACCTTACCTTTATTCCCTAATCAAATAATAGATGGCCTGCAAAGTGCAAATTCTGTATTTCATTTTAAGGGAGTTTTTAAAGCCTCTTTCCCTTTTCTTCTGGCCTAGTTCAGCAAAATTTTAGTGTTTTGAATTTTTTGCTGCATTTCGTCATGGGAAATTGAAATGCTGCCTTGGATTATGAAGGACATTAACCACACTAAAACTAATGACCCAGCTAGTGTTGTGACTTCAGTTGTCTTACGTACTGCACTTGCTTCCTGCAGTGTTGCAGCTTTTATGAGAGTTTACAAAATACATTACACATATAAGGGCTATATTCAGTTTACTTTGTATTCATGCAAGCATAGCTTATGTTCAGCTATTTTCAGCTTAATTCAGAGTTGGTAAAACTTGTACATGCACAGAGATCCTTGCAAAAGTCAATGCAGACCCTTTTTTCTTCTTCTGACAGACTCTGAAAGACTTGTGAGTACTGAGCATCGTGTAACTGTACATTATTTTGCTTTGTTTCAGCTCCACCTCCACCACCACCATGCAGAGGAGGACCCCCGCCACCTCCACCACCACCTCCCCATAGCTCAGGCCCCCCTCCTCCCCCTGCTAGGGGCCGAGGGGCGCCACCTCCGCCTCCCTCAAGAGCTCCAACAGCAGCACCTCCACCCCCACCTCCATCTAGACCAGGTGCAGCGGTGCCCCCACCTCCTCCCAACAGGATGTATCCTCCTCCACCACCAGTGCATTCATCATCTGCGCCATCCGGGCCTCCTCCACCGCCGCCACCACCAAGTGGGTCATCTGCTCCCCCGCCGCCGCCGCCTCCTCCACCTCCTCCCGGTCCTCCCCCGCCACCTGGCCTTCCTTCAGAGGTCGATCACCCGCTTCCAGTTCCTGCAGGAAACAAAGCAGCGCTCTTAGATCAAATCAGAGAAGGAGCTCAGTTAAAGAAAGTAGAACAGAACAGTCGACCAGTGTCCTGCTCAGGAAGAGATGCGTTGTTAGACCAGATACGACAGGGTATACAGCTGAAATCTGTGAGTAAAACGTTCTCATCTAAGTCCCTTGGGACTTTCAAATGGCTGCAGGACTCCAAAATCAGTAGTAACTTGTGGCTTTGTTTTGGGCTCTGTCATAATTCATTGAGTTTTTGAAATCATACTCTAAACAATACTATTGGAAAAATGCTTAGTATATGTACTCGCTATGGATGAGTATTGATGCACAAAATTATTATTGTTTCAAAATCACTTCTCACTTTTCAGTAAGGCTTTAAGCATAAACCCTACAGTAATGATACCACAATATCACAGCTGAGAACTTTTGCAAGAACTACTGTGAAAGATTGCTGATGTCACAAATGCTTCAGTAAAATCTTCTAAACAACTGCAGGGGATTAGTTCAGCAATAATAGTACTTGAAGACAAACTCTAGAATTACTTGCTTCTTAAAAACTTAATCTTGAGTATGGACTAACTAAAGTTGTATTATGTGGCAAAAGAGAATAGTTCAGCTTTTTTAGACGTAAAAGCTTAGCTTGGGCTAAAGAAACTGTAGTTTCACTGTTCCTTCTGGCTAAACATAAACTACATAAACTTAGCAATTTTGTGGGGTTTTTCTAGAAATACACATTCTATTTTTCTAATTGCGTCATCCTAACAACTGTTTCTTTTCCAAGGTATCTGATGGCCAGGAGAGTGCACCACCTACACCTGCACCCACCTCAGGAATTGTGGGTGCATTAATGGAAGTTATGCAGAAAAGGAGCAAAGCCATTCATTCTTCAGGTAAGCCCGATGGAATTTTTCTGATCACTAGGCATCAGATTTTCAAGTGTTAACACTTCTGTTGACGCAGAATGTTTGGGGAAAAAGCATGGATTTCAGCATATAGTCAGATACAGAATGCTCTAGGCAGATCTCTAGTGATGATTCAAGTGGGTGCTTTGTGCCACTTTGAATTACAGATGTATAGTAGTTTGCAGTGATAATGAATTTAAAATTACAAATCAAGGTTCGTATCATTTATAAAATGTTTTTACAACTTATTTTGTCCATGAGATGTGATGATTTTTTTTTCCTCTAAATACTTTGAAAAGAAGGGTTTTAATGGTCTGTTTCTAGAAGCCAGGACTCCTGTATAGGCTCATGCACTTAGAACTGTGGCTTCCAAATGTGCTTTGGATGCCACCTGCTGGATAATAAACAGATAACTAGTGTTATTTGACAAGTCCTATGCTAGTACTGAGCTGCTTCAGTCTTCAGTGTTTGGGAAAAATAAGAATGGAAGATTTTCATCTCTCCTTCTAATACCAGCTTAAAAAAAAACGCAGTGCAGTAGCCCCAGTGCAGCTGTTGAGTTACACCTCTTCTGCTTTGATGGATTATTTTTCTTCCAGAGCTTACAATAGTATCAGACCTGCATTTGCAGTCTGCAGTCCATTTGACCATTGAACACAGTTTGATTTGTGTCCTTTTGTGGTAATCTCCAGTTTTGGTGCTTTACACAAATTAAACATTGGAAGCATGCTAAATACACCATATTCTGAAGGGGGAGTGCTCTTCCCTAACAAATCAGTAGTTTATACGCATTGTAATTTAAAAATCGTAGCATGCTAAAATTAAAAACAGTGGAAGGCTGGATAAAATTAACAAAACTGATGTTGAAGTTGATGTGGTTACTAGAATATTCTAAACTGCACAGTGCACAACAGTCTTCAGCTCACAAAAATATTTTTATCTGCTTGTGCAGTAAACAGAAATCCTGTTAGAGAATAAACCTGGGGAGAAACGGTTCTTATGCTTTAGAAATTAATCTAAAGTTTAAAATTCAATCTGGAACAAGCTGGCCTTTCTGACATTTCATGTTCTCTAGAAAAAAAAAAAAAAAGAGTAATAGTAAAAGTATGACATGAGAATTTGATTATTTCTCTCAGCAGAAAACAAGATAAAAATTTCCTACCTGGGGAAGGGAATAAGAAAGGAAACATGTAATTTTCAACCAGTATCAATCTAAACTGAGCATCATGCCTAGCAATCTTAAAATATAATATTACCAGGTGTCTTGTCCTGACCTCCTTCAACTGATTGTTCTTTTTCAGAATGTTGTGGGTGAAATCGGTAGCGCTTTTGTCATATTAATTTGGTGCATGCAATGACTTGCTTTTCTTGTTTTTTAGATGAAGATGAGGATGAAGATGATGAAGAAGACTTTGAAGATGATGACGAATGGGATGATTGATCATATATTATATTATATATATATATTTTTTAAGGTGAATGATATACTAAACACTACTTTCTGTCTATGGATTCTGTAAAATTATCATGTAAATGTTCTACCAATTTGCTGTATATTTTTGTTGCCTTTTGCTTTTTTATTAATCTGTGCAATACCTCATTTAATCTGTAAAGGTTTGTCATAATCCTCTACAAAGCTACTCCCTGTTAATGTGTGCAAGTTTACACCTGGATGATCATGTACATGTGAATACTTTCCATTCCATCAATAAGGGAGTTTAAATGTAATATGTGAGACTGACGAAAACCTTAATGTAATTTAGTTATAATGCAAGAAGGAAAACACTATTTTCATACCCTACTTTTTCTGTATCTAAATTTTCTTATTAAAACCTAGTATAGCACTATGTTCTTTAAGTGATGCAGCTCTTAGTTTATTTAGCCCCTTCATTTCAAATGCAGTGCTACATGAATGTTGAGGCTGGTTTATACTATTGCATGGTTTCAGATACACCACAACATGGCAGTTCAAGTCTTAGCAGTATGCTTTACATAAAACAAAATCAGTACAGAGATGCACAGCTAGTTGTGAAGATTACCTTGCCCTAACTGTAGCAATACTGACTGCTATCAAACAGCAGTAGTAATTGAATACTATAATTAGGGAACTCTCTATCTGAGGTTAAACAGGGTGGCTTTACGTTGTAAGTGATAAAGACATATTTGATGCAGACCAGTTCAGTCCTTTTTTTTTTTTTTTTTCCAACTCTTGTATTTCAGAATGAAGAAATGTAAATTTCTGGGGGCTATACTGGAGACTGGCAATTGCTACAGTTTATTTTTTAAATCATTTTTTATGTGGTTTTCAGGCTGAAGGGCTGCGTTTATTGCTTGCTTCAATAATGTTTAATTACTTTTTTAAAATTTGTAGGGCATTGGTGTACTAATAAAGTAAACATAAGTGGGATTACTTTGCAGTCTTTGCGTTATGGTACATAACAAATGCTAAAGCACCAATCCTACATCCAAAAAGTCGGAAAGCCATTAACTCACAATGTACAGTTTGACTATGTACTGAACTTTATGGCAATATTCTGTTTTCATACGTTGGCTTTAAGACCAAGGGTTGTGATGAAGATCAAGAACCCTATTCACAAGAGTACTATTTGAATAAGTGGACAGAAAATGGGATTCTCATTTCACAGCTCACATGTTCATGTTGTACTTTATAGTGCAGTAAACCTTGGCGTATCTGCCTATTACAGAATACTAATCTGTGCTGTGCAGGTATTCAATATCTGCAGCATAAATTACTGTACTTACTGTAATTTTCAGGTAGAAAATCTTTCTAAAAACACTATCTGACACAGAATGTTTAGTTAAGTCAGTCATATTTGGAGCGTAGTTAATGCATAGCGTCCTGGGACTGTAATCAAGGTATCAAACTCAATTTAAGTTATCGGAATTGTGTCGACTGAAACCCAGCGATGACCTGATCTTGACAGGCTGGACCTGCATGATATGGCTTGGATTTCTAACCCAGTTATAACCTAGTCTTTAGCAAATTAATTTAGTTACATGAGAAGAAAGGAAAGTCGCTGACAAGTAGTGGGAGGGGTAAGGTTGTAGTTAAATTTTTCAGAGGATGCTAACTTCCTTCCGAGAGTAATTTAAGCACATAACACTAGGAAAAACTATTTCCAAGTGATGTAATTTCCTTGCAGTAACTCTCTTATTGCACTCTGCTGCTGGAAACACTTCCTACGAGCTTTGCTGCTGTAATGGCTTGAGCATTGGATCAAGTGCAAGTGCAGCCAGGGGTAGCTAACAGCAGCGGGGTTAACTCATGTAGAAGGAAAATATTTGTATGGCTTTCATAAGCTCTGGTACTGCTCCCTCTTTGTTATTGCATATAGGGCATTTTAAAATTAAGCAGATGAGGCCTAGAGGTTTTCCTAACATGCTACTTGCTAGATATGTTTAGCTGTTATGTTCCCAGAGTTGGAGTTTCTGTAATATAGTTAATTATTAAGTATCACAGTTCATTAATCAAATTTCTGTTCCAGGTTTTGGGAGCTCTGAAGTTACGTTATTGAGTAAAACTTTAATTTGTAGATACTGGCCAAAGACAGCTTCTGTTTTTTCATTTCCTTTTTCTTCATGCAGAGAGTACACTCATATTCTGTGGTGTCCAGGTTAATATTTACTTTAAAATAGTGTATGTACATGATAAATTTCGGGCATAAAGACTGCAACAGCAGTTAAGTTAGTCATAACTGCATGCTTCAGCACTCCGCCACTTGCACTACGAGCAGAAGATAGCATTTCATGATACTGGTGCATTGTTGCTAAACATTGTAATGAAGGCCTCTCGTATACTCTGGTTAAATGACTGTCCAGATAGCCTTAGCAATTAACAAACTAGCATGAGGCTTTTGTATTTCAACACTCTATGTGCATAGACAATATCAGCTAGCCACTTGTACGTATGAAATCCGTAAGAACTTCTCAATCATTCAGTTTTCCATTTATCAAACTGAAATTTTTAGTATGTGAATTTTTGAAATGTACAGTGAATAGGATGTTGCACTGGTGGCAATTCATCATGGAGCATAATAAAATTAATTTGACCCAACTAGCGTAAAACTGTGTGGTTTTTAAGTGCTAATTGTGGCGCAGCGTTTAAAATAGATGTACATCTTGCTTACACGCTTCAAAAGCCATTTTGGTTGCCTAGCCAAGTTCACGAAGCAGTAAATAGTGGCTGTCAAATCACAGCGGTTTTGATGTCTGGAAAGTTGGATTGTGCTAGTGAATAAACACAATGAGTAAGAATGTGACACCCCGTGCTCCTGGCACATCTGACAGCTGCTCAGCAGCTTCTCTGGAAACAGCTACTGCTGCAGGCAAGTGCAATAATACGGCAACATTTCAAGGTCAAACAAACAGGGCTCTGTTAATCTAGAGTGAATACTAACTAGTTAGCTCTTCGCAATGAATGCTGCGACTTAGGAGGTTTTTTGAGATGTGAATCCTCGTCTTGTATGCTGCAGTGTTTGGGCTTAGGACGCTTCAGCCTGGTTTCCTCTAAACCACCTGAAGAGTCTAGCATTTTGAGTTTTCATCTGGTGTGTGCTTTCTTCTGAAGCTTATTGCTTGTCTGGTGTTTAGGCTGTAAGTGGAAGACAAAGTTGAAATTGTTGTGTAGAGGGTGTGCTGATTAAGTATATAAAGTTCTCTCTGCTCCATGACAAGAAGCTTACAAAATTTTTGTTTGCAGAACTTTTTTTCTTATTTTTCTTCTTTGACAGTGGTTACTTTCCCAAGTAAGATGTATGTAAAGAGGAAAAAGGAGATGTTCTTTTCAAGACTTACTGATCCATTGCAACAGCCTCTATCTAATCATTAGAGGAATTCCTGGTCTAATTAAAGCTCCTGAAGCTCAAGTACAGCGATAAGCAGCTTTATTTATAGAAAAGTGTAAATGGGTTAGGGAAGCTTAGAAGATACTAAACCTCTCTCAAGGGCCAGAGCTATCCTCTAGCACAGCAGTAGGGATGCCTGTTGCTCTGTATTTGTTTGTTGCCTAAAGTTTTCTTGCAAACAAAAAAGGCACAGGGCAATGTAAAGTGGAACAGAAGCTGTGGAGGTTTAGTGTGCAGATTTGAGATTGGTTCTGGGTGACACCAGCCCCACGCTGTTCTCTAAGGTGGTGGTAAAAGCATGAGGATGTCTGCACAGTTACAGGGGAGACTTGATTGTATCAACTAACTACTATAACACATCTATTTTTTGTTTGAAGAAATAAACCATTAGTTGGAAATCACTGGTTTCAAAAGGGTGAACACGTTGAGAAGAGAAATAGCATTGTTGCATCAATACTGAAATATAAATAGATGTTTTTGACAAATTTTATTTTGTGCTGAATTTTACAGTATTTGCAGAGCAACCTGCTCAGATGAGCCAGAATAGTGATATATCAGTTCTTCAAGTTTTTATTTTAATGGGGTTTAGGGTAGTGCCTGCAGGACTTGCCCATCTTTAAACAGCTTAATACGTGCTTGCAGTGGAGGATCTTGGTATTTTACATTTATTGTATTCTATTGGTTAGTGCTGACAAACACAGTCTGTTTTACTAGTGCTCTGAAAAGTTCTTAGAGTCTTTTTGGAGTGAACTTAAGCCATTATTTTGTGCTTTTCCCTCCCTGAATGTTAATCGTCTCTTCTGAGTTTTGTTTTTCCAGTAGTATGAATTTTATACTTGCTACTTCAGGACTGGTGGTGTGCAAGGTTTTCTGAGAAAAAGCTTCAGAACTTATAAAAATACAGAGGAAGTTCTAAAAGAGCAATAACCAATGTTATGTTTTTGTATGCCCCAGCTGGGGGACACAATAGTATCTGGAGTTTAAGGCTTGGGAATAAGAAATATAATGCTTGTATCATACATCAGACACAAAGTATTTGCTTAAATGCCATCGGCAGGCACACAGAATCGCAGTTGGCTCTTATGAATGTTGATGCCAAAAACCAGGCAACTACCAGAGCAGCTGAGCTGGATTTGGAGCCCTCTGTTGTGAGGTGGAGCTATCCTGTATGCTCAGGGTTCAGACTGCTCAGAAGCTTGTGCCTTTTTCTCAGCCCCCACCTCATTTTTACTGGATGCTACCATACAATTAACACCCTAATCCGTACAGAATAGATTACTGAAATTTACCTTCTGTCCCCAAGGTGTGTAAGAATGAGAGTACTACAGGAGAGCAAGCAAACCACTCTGGTATCTGTTATGTTAAACAGTGGTCAGGCCTGGATTTGGTATTTTTTATTATGCTAATAGTGGATTATCTGGTATAAAATCAAATAGCAAGGTCATTGTATCAAAATTGGTGTCCAGATCACATAAAAGAGAAACTATAGACGGTGATACTGCTGTTGGGTATGCTTTTGAAATGGGCATGCTATCGATTAGTACCCAGGATTGCACCCAAGCCCTATCTATGCAACACGTTGCCCTTTTCATATGTGAAATCAATATAATTCTTGGGTGAAAAGTGTAGCAAATGGTACTTGGACCTTTTTATTTCTCCACCATGCCTACATTTTGCCAAACAAATAATACATTTTTAGACATATTTCTAGATGACCTTTCCAACGCTTGTGTCTGAAAGGCAGGCATACTGTGGTTTAGAGAGGGAACTACTGATTTTCTTGGCAGGAGGTCTCCCTGCAGACTCCGTGTTCTTAGAAAAGTATTTGAATATAGCACATTACGTTGGTGATGTGTTCCTCAGCCAGACGACCTGTCATATGTGGGTTACTGCTTATGGAGAGAATAGTTCTTATGATTTTATTAATAATAATTTGCCATAGCTCTTTATGAATTATCCCAATTCTAATGCAAGCTATCACGTAAAGCAGAATTCTTACCAGGCTAGGAAAAAAGGAAAGTTACCAACAGAATTAAGTCCTCAGCAAGGTGCCTGGGAAGCAGGAACATCCCTACTGGGATTAGTGGCTAAAACTGAAATAAACACATACCAAGAGTGTTCAGAGATCTGGAAAAAAAAAAAAAAAAAAAAAGAGTTGACTACAACTCTGCAGAAGGAACTATAGAGTCCAGTAGAGCGAGAAAAACATTGCATGAAATCATTCTGTAGTGTTTAAAATGGTTTCCTTTGTGCTATAATGTTCTCTCTGCCAGCCTTGCAGAAGCTGGGATGGCTTTCTGCAAGATGGCTTTCTTGCTAAACGTCCTAGATAACTACCCAGATAATTTATCTTTTTCTCACAGATACGCTGTCCTATCTCAGCCCTCACTCCTCTCAGGCATTCTGGTCTTCACTACAAACATCTTACTCCTGAATATCTTTCCAAACTTCACCTCCAAGGTAGTAGTACACTTGCCTGAAAAATACTTTCAGCAGCCTCCACAGCATGCGGGTGCAGCTGTAATACATGAGCTGTTTAAAAGTGAACAGAAGTTGTCCTGCTGTGGACACCTCGTGGTAAAAAATGGTCTTCTCTATGTATTTATATGAAGGATGCTCAGAGGTAGAGAGAGCCCTGTGTTGATTGCAGTCATGGGCAGCGTGAGAGATGGGTGGCTGGTAAAAGGGCAGCTGTAATCCAACCTGCATTTTTCAAGGAGTCAACCCAACATACATCTCCGTAGGCACAGAAAACAAAAAGCAAATACTGCTCTTACTTTGCCTTTCTTTCTGGTAGCCTGGTTCATCACGTATGCAGACTCTAGGCTGTGGAGCTCAGGAAATCACAGGGACCACGGGTAGTGACTGGCCAGGGTGGTGATCACTTCCATGCGAGGAATCTGCCTCCTCAATCTCTGTCCAGTCTGGAGTTGATACCTGGATCTCAGATCAGTTTAGAGCAGCATTCTTTGTACATCTATCTGTGTACATCACAGATGCTAGCTAAACAAGAAATCTTCAGTTACGCTGTGGTGCGGAGGGTTTAGTGAGACCTGTGCATTCTGCCAACTGGAATCACTGCACTGTTACCTGCAGACATAAGGGACCTGCCTCCTGCAAGGCTGTAGCTGTGCCCCCCCTGGTTGGAATCAAGTGCTCATTGAAGTTGTTAGTCATGTTTCCACTGTCAGAACAGCCTTTCTGTGAGACCTGAAATCAAGGAGAATGAGTGAGGTACAAGATGAGATCATTACAGACCTTCATAGTTCCTGACCGATGCAACCAGATTCCTTTAAAACTCCCTTATGTCCCTCCCTAGACTGCTTTCAGCACTAAGCCTCCTGCCTTCAGCCTGCTCCTCACACGTCCCATCTCTGCAGACAGAAGTCTAACCTCAAGCAGATCATCTCTTGGTGCTCTTTTGGAGGCAACTCCAAAGAGCAGTGCCCACCATGGAGGACTCAGCATGGGACAGCAGAGCATACAGAAGCCCAAAAGGAGCACCCTATGAGCCATGTCCCCATGCAGCAGGCCCCACAGCTCAGATTCAGAAGCACCACTGTGTACTTTGGAGGAAAAATGATCCATGGTTTATGGTGTTGGTTACGAATTCGAGGTTTGGCTGCATTGTCCCTCAGAAATGGATGATGTTTTACTGAGGAAGCAGGGTGGGATTCATCCCACAATAGGCACCCCCACTGGTCCCACTTGGTCACCCTTCAGAAACTGATCACAACAGCTCATCTCTGCTGACTGTAGAGTGTGAGCACCCACTGAGCAGGTGCATATGCTTTAAGGACTTAGATGTAGGTGTCTTACCTGAAGCCAAATCTCTCCCCAGCTTGTTCTGTGCCTCAGTAACCCACCTGTATAATGGGGGTAAAGGCAGAGCAAAGTTAATGCAGATAAATATGTATCACAGAGTGGGTGAGGTTGGAGGGCACCGTGGAGGTCATCTGGTCCAGCCCCCTGCTCACGCAGGGCAATTACAGACCAAGGGACTGCTATCCACAGATGCTGAATTTTTAAGTTATCTTGATTCCCAGATTGAAAATGCTGGGTAAGTTTTTATTATTATTTCTATTAGGCCTGATTTTCAGAAGTGGCAGATTGGGTCATGCTCTGGTGTTGCCTTGAAGTGTGCTTTTGAATTTAATCTCTTGTGTGATCAGAATGCAGCATGCAGTTCCCCACGGGTTTAGTTTTAGTAAACTACCTACAAAAGATGTGACCTGCAAATAGCATTTGGGACTTGGAGCTGCAAGGCAGCTGCTAACCCTGTGGTTTACAAGCAACGTGTCCTCCTGGGGTCAGCAGCACATCCTATGCGGCAGGAGGACCTGGCTCTGATGGACGGGGTCAGCAGCTTAACTGATCCTGAACACCGAGTGCTCCCTGGGGCAAGGCGCCCGCATTCATACACCCCGCAGCAGCTCTTCCCCTATCATATGGCCACAGAGCTCTGCCTGTGTAGTGCAGCAGACTTCACTGCTGTTCGGCCACGAGCAGTCACATTTCTTCCTAAAGATGCAAAGAACATGAATTGTGCAGGTGTGAATTGCTATAAAATCACAAGAATCAGTCGCTGTTCTGAATTCCTGCACGTCTGCGAGATCAACGGGTGCAGTGGTGCAATTACCACGCTTTTAGAAAGCTGAGGGGCCTCGGAAGATTTGAAGCATAGGAGGCATTCTGTTTACAGCCTGGATTTATGGCAGCTCTGCGTTTGCTGGCTCCTGGTGGTTTCATCTTACTGCCGCGTCTGCCTCTATCGTCCTCATTTGAAAGGGGCCATCCTGTTTTCATCAGGGTGCACATTAAAGCTCTGCCTTTGTTCGAGGAAAGGCAGCCAATAGCTTTGAAGTGTGTGATAATATTTTTGCTGCAAGGGTGACAGTCACACTCTGGACGCCCCAGCTTCTCACACCATCATGGGACATTAGGAGAAACTGTCACTGGATGCTCCTGAAATCCGATTGATTTATTTTTCTCTTTTAAATTTTGTTTTAATAGTTTTACTAAATTAAATACTGCAGCCACGTGGCAACAACTTCAGCTCCCTACTTCAGTTGAAGGATGTGATCCATGCTTACTTCAAACTGTTGCACTTGCCATATATTTTGAGGTCCTAACTAAGAATTTATTAATCTTTCTGCATAATTTTCAGTGAACAGCTGCACTCAGCTCAGAGACAGAGAGGTCTTCCAAGAAACACAAGGGCAAATGTAGCTCTTTAAATCTGACCTCCTGTTTTTATTACTATGAAGACAGTTGGGTTCTAATTTAATAGCATCTATATTGCAGCATTAAAGAAGGAAAAAAGAAACAAAAACATTGTGTTTTGTTTTGCTAATTTGACCAAAACTGGCAAAATGTTCCTGCCTGAGGGAACTTCTGAAGGTCTTGCTCAGCAGAAACTCAGACACATAGGAACTCCAAAGTTTTTCATTCAGTTTAAATACTGGTTATTCAGTTCACATGTTGTTCAGGTCCTCCAAGCATTTTCCTAACGCTAACCAGATTGGATGGCGAGGTGCTGTAAAGGTCCAGTCAATAAAATGTTACTGCTTAAGTTACAAATTGGATTTAACCAAGGCTTTTACAGCAGTGTGTGATAGAGGTACACCTCCTGTCTATTGCTCCTTATTGCCAACATTATATTTTATTCAGCCATGAAATCTTTCCACCATGTCACATTTAGAAGTATTAAACTGGAGTGAAATCTTGGTATGAAATCAATTGGCTGAATCGTGTTGGCATGTCCTGGGAATAGTCAGGATTGGGGGGTTGCAGCAAGAAACCCAGTGGTATGGCACATTTGCTAGCAATAACCTCAGTCTCAGAGAGGAACATGTGTTTAATTGGTGTGATACTTCAGCCACAGGTGCGGTGATGAATGGAGATACCAGGCTGTGGAGAGTGAGAGTTATTATCTGCACTGAGCAGCTCTCGTGCATCATAGCTACCTGTTGAGGCCACGTTGTATGAGGTAGTCTTTGTATTTCATCCCTGGTTCCTCTTGAACATATGCTGTTTTAGAGGAGAACACACCAGGTGTGCAAAATACAAAGTTACATGGCAATGGGAGCATCTGAAGCAATCTGCACAGGATCTATGATCAAAGCCCCAAAACATCTCTAGGGCACATGAGCTTTTGGCAGAATTCATAGACCAGACACAAAGATTGGAATAGCAGGCTTAAGAAGGGATTTGTCAGGCTATCTGAGGCAGCGACCCATTCCACAGAAAGATATCGGTGTGTACAAGAATATATCAAGGGATCCACAAGTTCATGTTACAGTTTTGGCAATTCTTACAAACTGCAAAACATTTGGCCATCTGGCGGTAACTGGCAGTTCAGAGACTTAAGTTCAAGAAAGGACAGGCCCTTGTAGTACTGGAGAAGTCCTTCGAAACAAAAATCAGTCTGATCAATGCTCTCAGACACATGGTCTGATTTTTGGATGGTCCTGTGTGGAGCCAGGACTTGTATTCGATGATCATTGTGGGTCCCTTCCAACATGGGATATTCTATGAAGCTATAATTCGATGATTCTAATCCACTTGGAGAGAGGGTTAAGTATTTTATCAGCTCGGAAAGAGGCTGATTTGGAAAGCAGATGTTTAAACATCCATTGGAGTACAAAGAAATTAAATCCTGGAGTGTATTTTGGGCAGTTCCTGGCAGGGGAGTCCCACCACAGAAACAGCAAGCAAGACCTGGATAGTCAGGCTGCTTCTCTCACTCTAATGAGAAATTCCACCCTGGATGAATTGGCCCTTTCCTGAGAAAACAGCCACCCATGACTTCATTATCACTTTATACCGGGCATCACTACTAACATGAACACAATGGGACAATGCCAGAAAGCCAATGGGCAAGGTGAGAGGTGGGGAAAAAAAGCTTGGATTACTCAGGTGTGCAGATCTGATAACAACTTCACATCCCCAAGTGCTCACCACCACGTCTCCTCTTCTGCTGCTGCCTGAGTACGCTGTCGGGGAGTACATCTGAGGGGCCGTGGACTGGCACGCTGCAAGGGTAATGGTTGCTTCAGGATTAAGCTGTGGTTTGTTAGCTGTGGTCTTGATTAGATCACAGCTGGTTAACATGTGCAATGGCAAATAGCTGTGGCTCTGTTAGATTTGAATGAATGAATGTCAAAAGGCCTTGTGTCTGACAGCACAGTCCAAACACTTCGTGAACTCCAGCAGCTCGATGCTGTGCCCACTGCCCTGGGGAGCCTGTCCCAGTGCCCGACCACATCTGGGTGCAGAACCTTTTCCTAACCCCCAGCCTGACCCTCCCCTGTCCCAGCTCCATGCCATTCTCTCGGGTCCTGTCGCTGTCCCCAGAGAGCAGAGCTCAGCGCCTGCCCCTCCGCTCCCCTCGTGAGGGAGCTGCAGGCCACCATGAGGCCTCCCCTCAGCCTGCTCTGCTCTGGGCTGAGCAAACCAAGGGACCTCAGCCGCTCCTCATATGTCTTGCCCTTCACCATCTTCATAGCCCTCCTTTGGACAATCTCTAATAGTTTTATGTCCTTCTTACATTGTGGCACCCAGACCTGCACACAGTACTCAAAGTAAGGCTGCACAGAGCAGAGCAGGACAATCCCTTCCCTCGCCCAGCTGGCAGTGCTAGGCCTGATGCACCCTGGGGTACAGCTGGCCCTCCTGGCTGCCAGGGCACACTGCTGGCTCATCTTCAACTTGCCATTAACCAGAACCCCCAGATTTCAGTGGGGCTGCTCTCTTGCCTCTTGTTCCTCAGTCTGTACATATAGCCAGGGTTGCCCCATCCCAGGTGCAATGAGCCCATGCATTGCCACTCTGAATTATCCATTTTAAATGATTCTATGTGTCCAGTGCAAATGGTACAATGAGTAATGGGTTTAACTTTCCAAACAAGAAGACTAAGCACTAAGGAAAACTTTCCAGTGATATAATGGGGGATTGTTTAGGGACAGATTGTTTAGGGGCACTAGGATTTCCATCTACAGAGTGTTTTTAATGATTGAATTATGTTTGGTCTTTCCTTGGAGCGATGGCAGCTCTGAAAACACTTTCTAGAACTAACCTGTGTTCTGCAGAGATACGAAGCTGACTCAACTTGCTCAGTGCCCTTGAGACACACTGTGTCTGATAGCAGTGAGCCAGCGGAGAGGGATTAGAGCCCAGGATTGTCTGACACCCAGCTGTGAGCTCAGTTCTCCATGTGATCCATGGGATTCATCTCAGTGGGAATTCAAGAGCAGGAGCCAGTGGCATGGCAGGGTGATGCAGGCTGCTCAGCTGTGCTGGGCTGTCAACATCCACAGTTCTGTTGTCACAAGAGTCACAAAGAGCCTAGGGTATGGGTCCAGAACAACTTAGGCCACGCTAAAGGCATGATGCCCAGACACCATCCTCCCTCTGTACCCGGCTAGAGGCTCTCCTCACCTCCCTGCACCAGCAACATAGCACCAAGCCTGTAGACAGAGATCTGTGGAAACAACCAGCAGAACAGTGTTCCTTTCTGTTTGATTTTATTTATTTGTTTCTTTGTTTGTTTTGCCAGGTTAGTTTTGTGGTGGTTTAGCTCCCTTAATGCACAGCCAGGCAGGCAGAGGGCAACAGGGACCACCGCCGTGGTGATTCGGAACTGCAAAGTTCTCCTGGGGCTGCTCTGGCTGGTACTGCACCTAAAACCCATCAGTTAGGATGTTTGCAGTGACTGTAACTTAAACTATTTTTGATCACTGTAAAGAAACTGAAGTTGGGATTATGAATAATTAGACAGAAGATAAGCCTGTCATGAGACACAGTCTACATGAGATGCAGTCTACAGAGCCCACTGGGGACAACTTGGAGTTGACTGAAAGTCAAGTAACATTGTCCAGTGAGGCACCCAAACCTGTGCGATAAACTCAGATGTAAGGCAGAAAAATTTGCACCAGCTGGGTGCTGCCTGTGCAGTCACACAGCTTCTGGACCAGGGTGGGTGTCTGTTTGACTGGCTTGCAATATGGGCAGCACTGGCTTGCATCTGCCTGCCCTGTACAGCCTAGACCAACCCACTGTGGTAAGTAAAGATGAAAATGAAAAGCTAGATGTTGACGGAAGTGTTCAAGAGCATTTGAAACATAAGCACCGTTGCTTTCCTGCTTGTTTGTGAAACAGAGGAACACATGCATGTATCACAAACTTAAAGAGCAGTAAACTGAGACCTAGTGAAAGAAGTGACCCGACTTTGTGTACACATAAACACTTCCTTCAGGTGCCTGTGAAATTCACTGCTAGACGTGTGGCTCATTTACAGCCCTGAGGAACATTCATGAGTATGTTAATGAACAAAATAAAGCTATAGCTCTAAATGTTTCTCAGAAAAAGCCCTGGAAAGAAAAACCCAATAAATATTTAACACTTTACAGCTGGATTGACAGAATAGTCTCATGAGAATGGCGTAATGAAGGGAAGAATTTCATGTCTATGGAATTGAAACATCAGGTATCTCCTGCACAATAAATGTCGTCTGGTAAGTTTCTTCCTACGAGCCACAAGGAGGTTACTCTTTGTGAATCTTGTGAAATGATCTTCTAGGCCTCTCCTGGGAAACAGCCCCAGGGTATTCTCCTTGAGGTGGATAAGCAATTCTTTCTGTCCTCTCAGGTGCCTCTATACTTGCTTATTAGGTGGCTAAATCAAAGAAATTGCATGTCTTCCTTTTGATGGCATTCTCATACAGTGGCATCAACCTTGGGGTTCCTATTCTCATGGCTTGCTTCACCTTCATTTACAAAACTTACCGTGCTTGGCCATGGGCTGTGCTTCTCTGACAGTTTAGAATTACACTGACACTAATCATATACACTCAGGTATTCAGCCAAAAAACTCCCACTAACAATAATAATAATAATAGTAATAATAATAAAATATATACCTCCTTATATCTGAAGATTTTTGAGTACATTTGAATTGGTGTGACCATGACCTTGAAGGACTGTGAGGCAAAACAGTATTGATATCTCCAATTAAGAAATTTACCTGAGAGGACACAAATAGCAGAAGTCCATCCTAGGACATCATAACCTTCAGTCTGGGCTTTGAGATACATGTTCTGGCTGTTACTAAAAACCCACTGAGAATTTTTACTTTGACAATTTTTTTAAGATAAATAAGTTTACTTGTCTTAAAGTTCTGTAGAAAAACATTTACTTCTGCCATTAAAAAGGCTTTTAAAGCCTTTTTAAAAATTCATATTAACTTTAAACTGGAAAAGCAAAATGTTACAGATAGAAATAAATGCACCTGACAGGCAGGCTGTTGCCAAGGTTTTTAAAAAGGGAATAATTTTTCTATGTTTCCATTTTTTGTTTGGACTGATCCTTCCTTTCTGGTGACAACAGACATACAGGAGGCTGACAACTTCTTTGCCTTAGTCTTCACTGCTAGTCAAGCTTCCCACATCTCTCCAGTCCCTGAACCTCTAGGCAGGGGCTGGGAGAGCAAAGAGCCTCCCACTGTAAGCGAAGAGCAGGTTCAAGACCACCTGATGAAACTGAACAGGTACAAGTCTATGGGGCCTGATGACATGCATCCCAGGGTCCTGAGGGAACTGGCTGATGCAGTTGCCAAGCCAATCTCCATCATAATGGGATTGAGTTCACCCTCAGCAAGTTTGCAGATGACACCAAGCTAAGTGGTGCAGTTGACACAACAAAAGGAAGGGATGCCGTCCAAAGGGACCTGAACAAGCTTTATAAGTGGGCCCATGTGAACCTACTGAGGTTCAACAAGGCCAAGTGCAAGGTGCTGCACCTGAGCATCTAGCAAAAGATTTTGGCTTCTATGTCATACTCTTTCTCTGAAGTTGCATCTGACACACAGATTTCAAAATAAAGCATCTTAGTACAAATTGTAGGGGATTTTTATAACTTCCAATACTATCCTGGCTTGAAGATCTTGTGGAGTTATCTAACAGCATTAAAATAATAATGGCAGGGCCTTCTGTTACAAGCTTCAAGCTTCTGTTACTTAAAGTACCATACCATACTACCCTTTTCATAAGCCTCTTGCATTATTTTAACAGCAAACTGGTGTATTTGCCCATTTATTTATTTATTTATTTTCAACGAGAAAGATGTTTTAACAACCTTTTTGTTCTGTCAGGAATTTTCTTCTAATTTCTGATCCAAATGTAGCCATGCATATTTTATGCCCATTGTTTTTCAACTGCTAACACCATCCTGTGGCTGAATAGCTCCTTCCCCTTTGCATTATTTATAGACATGAGCCGAAATCCTTTTGAGCCTTTGTTTGGCTAGACTGATCCCACCACCTGTTCTCATTTCTTCTTGTAGGATGGTCTCCTCAGCTTCCCAATTATCCTAGCCATTTTCTGCCCTGCTTCCAACTCAAAACAATTTGTCATGACTCTTAGTTACCAGAATTGTACACAACCTCCCAGATGATGTTTCACTTGGGCTTACATCCAGGAACAGTTCTTGGATCTACCTCTCCCATTACATCCACTGACTAGAGGTACTTTAAGGTAGTTAGTAGTCATTTGCTCATAAACCAAAGAAAAGTTCTCTCTATTTTGGCTGCAGAGCTGCTTTACATTAATTATTATTTCCATATATACAATGAATTTCTGAGGAAACTGTGCGAGTGGAGGAGTGGTGTCTTGAATACTCACAGCTTCTCTTCTATGCTGGAGTGGCTGGTGTGCAGGTGAGGAAGGGTCTTTGGCCATAACCTCCTGCTCCCCTCCACCTTGCAGTCCCCAAGGCCCCAGAACATCCATCCTCCAACCAAGTCTTGATGGAACAGCACTGCATATGCTCCTCTGGCTTCCCATCTCTATGGAGCACAGGCTTAGCCTCCAGAAATGTAGGTGGCTTCACCTGGATGGAGCCTTGTTGGCCACCTGCCCTGATGAGTGGGAAGAAGGCACCTCCATGGTGCCAGGGAGTTGGATGGAGCCTGTTGTCAGACCAGCACACTTATCTCTAGAGAAATCCCCAAGCTGCACAGGTCACTACCCAAAACTTTTAAGAAGGGGCTCAGCAGGAGGGAAGAAACTTTCAAAAGACATGGAAGCAAAATCTCTTATGCTTTTACAAGCTTCTTTTCTTTTTATAAACTCAAACACTTCCCCAGGTGATTAGGCACAAACTGAAGGACAAGTACTGCAATTACAGGTAGAAAATGAAGCTCTGAATTTTCTGGTGCTTTGGTAGGTCTGTTCTCTCACACTGGGCCTTGCAGCATGGATGCTCACATGGAAACAGGTTACAAGGGCCACAGCATGAGGCTGCAGCTGAGGCAGTGCCTCCTGGTTGGACTATCCAGAGCACAAGGCCTTGCAGGGTGGCACAGCTCCGACCACCACACAGTGCTGCCTGCCCCACATGCCCAGGGCAGCCTGGTGGCAGGTCACCACTGCAACAGCACCCTTGTAGCACACAGTTCAGAGCAGCTATGGGGTGCCAAGAGGACCCTGTGTCCATCTCAACCACCACATGAAGCTTCTGTGACCTGCATAGTCCCACTCCCACTCCCCAGGCTGAATTTGGGGGAACACTCGCAGGAGAGATTTGGCTCAGTGCAAACAGGGGAGGCAGGTTTTGTTATTTTTTCTATGTCAGAAAGCTACAGTATTTCTGCTCTTCAGTGGGCTGGTCACTTCTGCAGTCCATGATGAGACAAATAATGTTCTAAGGACATGTAGGCTGTTCCTAAAAACAATATAACCTCTTGTCCTGCCCTGCCTCTTTGCCTCTTCAGTGACAGCAAGTACTTGATTATTCTTTGCAGCTCTCTTATTGCTGACCTATTCATTTTGAGAGGTTTTTGTGTGTGCGCATTCTCTGACTGGTCTTTGACAGCAAGTGGGCAGCCACGTGCTGCAGGGAATCCTTTGAGTTCAGTCGAGGAACATGCTGCACCCCAGGGCCTCCTTGTCAGCCCTGGTGAGGGTACAGGAATGTGCAGGAGCTGACCTAGGGGACATCCTCCATACAGGCCAAACAAGAGGCTGCCAGGCCTTCGGAGGAGGTTATTTGCCTCCCTGTGACTCAAGGGAAGGGAATAGAGAGTGAAGTGAGCCCAGCAGCAGGACCTGAGCCCCAGGGGAGATACACGAGTGCAGGGGTGTTTGCACCCAGGGGAGCTGAAGCTTGGCAGGGGGACAACTTGGCAGCCCTCCACTCCTGACTCGTGCTAAGCTGGGAGGTGGCATAGTACCTCCCAGAGTGGTTTCGTTTGCTTGTCATATGGTGCTCACTTGCCTACTTTAAAGGAAAACAAATGGCTTCTTGGAAGCTGCACATGCATCCGGGAGGAGCAGGACGCTGACCACAGCAGGACTGATGTGCGCCTAAGAAGAGAAGGGGCTGCCTTCCCCTTCAACAGGGCATCAAAATCTTAACAAGGTGTTTTCAGGGGCCCTGTCTCACAGCTGTGCAAGTAGGAGACAGGCTTTGAAATGCCTCCAAGTCAAAGTGCTGTGAAGTTTATGTAGGCAGAAGGTAATTACCCAGATTAGAATTTGGCCAGGACACAGGACTGACACTTCATGAAGGAGTGTGCCACAGGAGCTTAAATAACCACAAGCGATTGGCGCTTCCATGACTTTACCTTTTAGCAGAAACACTAATCTCCAGCAGTGGAGTGGTGATGGAGAGACAGGACTGATGAGGAAGGTGTCAACAACTGCAGGCTGCAGCGCGGGTTCAATCTTCATAAAGTCTGCATCCATTTCCCTTCCCCTTCTCAAATATATGAGTTGTAAAGAAGTAACTGAAACCACAGTTATTGACCTGAAAGTTGAATTCTACCTTTCTTTTTCTTCTTTTTTCCTAGCGTTCTTTCTTCTTCTGCATTTTTCCTTCCTCATCTGCCACTTTTCAGTATTCCTTTTTTTTTTTCTTCTGTACAATTACTTTCCTCACTTCTTACTCTCCATCTAAATCCCCTCCATTGTGCTTTCCTGGAGTTCAGTCCCTATCTTTCATTCTCCCTTCCAACTTCTTATCTGCTTCTGTCATTTGATTAAACATTTTGCTGCTTCTTATCCTTCACAAAGCTGTCTGGGATTGTGGGCCTCCTCCTGAGCATGGCTGCATTCCAGTATTGCTTATATCCTCAAAAGATCCCAGGCTCCAGCTTCTATGTGGTCATGAGTGACTGGCCACAGATTCAATTTTATGCTATGGGATTCTATGCTGGCATAAAGGTAGCGGAAGACTATCTGTATGCATATTTCCTGTGGTAATAGGTCTAGAAATACTCATGAATTGTTGTGAACCTGAGACTAGAGGAAAAATGTTGGGAAGTGTTTCAGTTAGTTGTAAATTGCTTTTAGTTGTAAATTGCTTTTAGTTGGTTCTACTCAGTAACTACCAAAGCAAATAAATTAAAAATTGAAAGTGTATCTTCACCTTTTTCTTATCATAACAGTAACTTTCCTGGCAATTCACCAATGCATCCCTTTTCTGTTATGCTTCACTGCCCTCAAGTAATTTGTACCTCTTTCTGGGGAAATCTATCCGGTGAATATTTCCTGATACAACCTTACCTGTAGTTTTTCGGTACCACCATATTGGATGACCATAAATACTTCTTTCTTGTGGTGTTATGTAAAAGAAATACCAATTCTCTTACTTTTTGCTAAAATAAGTAAACTAATTAATAATTAGTTGTTTTTCAGAAAACCTTTACTTCTCCTTGACCTTCAACATCTTCACTACTGCTTGTTTTTCTTCATGTTATTGCTGCCTTCATGCTATCTGATGCACTGAGAACCATGACTAATCAGACAGAGCTGGACTGTCTAGTACTACACGAAGAAGGGCTGCTCATGCCATTGCCTGTGATGTGATACCTCCAGCCACCCAGCTCCAAATGATGTTGGCTCTGCCTCTGCCATATCATGTTGACGATTCACACTCAGCTCAACTGGTATCGTATGAAAGTCCTTTTCCACCTGAATGCAAGTCTGCTCTTCAGGTTTCTCTATCTGACCAAGTCTTGGCACTAGGGTTAATTCTGCCTAGATACAGTGGTGTGCACATGGATTTCAGTTGAATAATTCTGCTGCACCTTAAAATATCCATGTTAATTTTAACGCCTAAGTCAACATGAACTGCAGCTCTGGCCATCACCCACTTTTCCCTTCTGTTAGATGAAGGTTTAGGACCTGGTATACAATACCAGTGGCCTGGTAAAGCCCACAACTTGATGTGAGTTGTATATATATAGTCTGAAGAACCATTTTCTTTTTCTCTTTTTCTTTTTCTATGGAACTGTACTAACACAGACTCAGGTACAATCCTCCAAACAAGCCTGATGCATGCAGGTAAGAAAGGTTTCATTTTCTTTCCTGGGAGATGTTCCTAATGTTCACACAAAGATCTGGCAGGATTTCAGTCACAAAAACCCAAGACTATGTTTCTGTTTAAAAGCTTCAAACTGCATTTATTGTAAATTTATGGAAAAAAATAATGAAGAAACCACAGGTTGGTAAACTATTACATCTCAGTGTGAAGAAGTTGTCCAGTGATTTGCAATCAGATATTGAAAAGAATATCTAAAGAAGCAGCAATTTTTCAATAGAAATCTTATTAAATAAAAAAGAAAATTATTTCCATATTTACAGATTATAAGGCAAATGTATCCTTAAAGCATTGTTTAGTAGTTAGTGGGTTTATTTCTTTGAAAGGAAAAGGGAAATGGTTCAAATCTAAGAGGGTACTTAGGAAGCAGCTTGCTACAGAGTCTATTTTACCACTGGTGAACAGCCCAACAGCCTCCCCTTGACCACTGCCATGCTCTGCTTCTTCTGTCATCCAGGCTTTCACCGAAGGGCTTCTGGTACCTCCACCTACGAAACACAGAGAGGTGGAAATCTCATTACATTTGATGTACAGTCTGGGTGTCAAAATTCCTTCCTGGGCTGTAGGCACTCTCCCAAGATCCCTCTGCTAATCACCACCTCCCATAACAAGCCTGAACCTAGGAAAGTACCTCACTTTCTGTCACAATCTCGGGTAAATAGAAGTCAGTGTGCTAAGAAAAGCCTAATCAGAGGAAAACCTCCTCCCGAGTATTTTATGTTCGCATTTCTAAGAATGTTTTTATTAAATATCTATGTACTAAAGTTAATTGAGTTTGTGCTGTATCTGAGCCACGATCAGTTACAGAAATATGATCTCTTACTTACCCGCCTTAATTGTTTTATGCTGCTTGCTCGAATTGCTTCCATAAGGTTGTCATGGAGAGACCTCTGTGGGGTGGAGGGTCGGGTGGAGGGTCGGGAGCCTTCTTCTGATCTTCTGTCTGAGACCGATTTTAGAGAATCTTTAATTTCTTTCAATATGCTGTTCTCATGTTTTTTGCTTTTTTTGCCTTTTTTCTTTTTCTGTCCATTCTGTAAGGCTTTTCTTGAGCTTTCTTGCTGCTTGATGACTTCAGCTATGTTCCTGGTTGGTGCCTTCTTCTCTGGAATAACTGGGGGAGGCGGAGGAGGAGGAGGAGGAGGGGGGGGTGGAGGTGGGGGTGGGGGTGCAAGAGCTGGCGGCTGACTTTTTGCTGGTGGTGCCTTCTTAGAGAGCTTTGGAGAGGACCAAGGTGAACTCTTAGGTGACGTATAAGGTGAGGAACGAGGAGTCCCCTTCTGCAAGACTTTGGTCTTTGGGTTGATGGCTCCATCACAACCAGACTCTTGCTGCCGTTGCTCCTGCATACGCTTTTGCCTTTGTTTATCCATATTTCTTGTCAGAATACTTGTCATGCTCATCCTTGGACCAGCAAGGTCAAAGTGGTATCCGAGCTTGACCAGAGTGGTGTTCTCTTTCAACAGTTTAACTATGTCCATTTCCACCTGGCTGCCCATAATATGCCTTTGGTTGTGGAACCGTAACTCTGTTAGAACCTTGTTATGCTGCAAAGCTCTCATGATGGCCAGCACTCCTTTGCCCGTGATAAAATTTGACTCAATATTCAGACTAGTTATATGCTGATTTACCTTTAACATACCGGCAATTGCTATTGCGACATTGTCATCAGCGTGTGTGTTAGCCAAGCTGAATGACTTGACTACGGTGTTGTCCCTCAGGGCTTGAGAAAATTGTATAAGCATCTGTGAAGTGATGTTTTCAATGTTATTTAGATTTACCTCTGTGGTGTCTGGGTCATTGCTCCGAACTTTTTCCAAAGCATCCTCAATAACGGTTGGGTTTCCACACGGGTGGATGGCGCTGCTTTTAAAGCTCAGATTGTCTGTGTCTTTACCATCGTGGCCATTGAGCAGATTTTCACTGTCCTTCGCACTGTTACTCTTCTTGTGTCTCGTATGGTCAGAACTCCTGCCATCCTCACAATTCACAGGTCTTTCACCAGCTGCAGCATTTTGCTTTTCATTGTCCTCATCATCACTGTCATCTTCATCTTCCTCCTCTTCTTCTTCTTCCTCTTCGTCATCCTCTTCAGTATATGCCTCCTCAGACACTTCACTGTTGCTTTCTGTAAAATATTCTTCTTGAATGTCTTCTGAATTGTCATTTTCTTGCTCTGATTCCTGAACGGGAATGTAGGTGTGGGTGTTAAACACAATTGCAGTAACATAGCTACTGCCTCTTTGCACAAAAATAATTATCTTGAAACTACAGAATTTAATGCTGATAGCTAAAAAATTCCCAGAAACAAAGACAATTAAGGGAACAGAAAAACTGTTTCAGCACCTTACACCTTTTTATCATTGTTTCTTTCATTTTCTTTAGAAGACAAATGCTTAGTGTAAATTGGATTAGCTTCCCAGATGTCAAAGATTTCTACCAAGAGAAGACTTAATACAAGATACCATAACATGGATAAACTTCATTCTCTTTGTTGGCATGTCTACAAGGGGCTATTAAATGGAGCTGTATGGGTCCCTGCCAGCAGAAACACAAGACTGCAGTTTCAGAATGGATGTGATATGTGAGCAACAAGTTTCTTGACTTCATAAAGATTAGACAGCTGCGTCAATGCTCAGTCTCCCTTGTATACATTACCACATCCAACAAGGCTAAAGAATGCCATGACTTAGAATACAAACAGTGTCTGCATGTGTAAACAGGCATATAGATGTGGAAGATAATATAGTATTACATGAGTCCTGCAGAAAGGACTCTGGATAAACTAAGGGTGTTATACACGCTTAGGAGCAATTTGTGAAGAAAAGATTACAACACTTTCCCACAGGTAACATGTAATCATGTCAATAAACCCCAAATCTCTTCATGTTTGCCAACAGCCAAGACTCTGCTCCTGAACAGTGGACACAGGCCAGCTGCCATACTGCAACGGGTTATAACTCATTGCTTATTCAATGAGTGTTTTTCTAAACCCCAGGGTTATTTCAGTGTGTTTGATGGGCACCCAAATAGCAGCTTTGGATCCACTTCTCAAAGTTCTGCCAGGTGTCCTTAGCAGTTATGGTGGCAGTGGACAATTCTCCACGTGCAGGAGCAGCTAAAGGTCTGTACCCCTCAAAAATCCCACTCTCTATTTGGAGAGCTCCAGAAGCGTGGCAGCATTGTGCAGGTCATGACTGAGCCCCCGAGCTGTGACCAACCCTCTTAACCAAAAAGAGATCTTAGGTGTCCTTTTCAGTCTACTGGGCAAGCCAGAGTCTAAGTTTTTTATGTTTGTAAATGCTTTTAAAATTTTGGATGAAGTGTAGTGGTTGCATGCACGACTTTATCAACATTCATGTTTTGGTCTTTGTAAAATAGTAAGTGTGTACTTTGTGGAGACGCAGTGATTCAGTTCTGTGCTTCTGGAAAACAGAATTGTTACTAACTTGGCAGCTTATTTTTAGAAAAGCTGTGTAGATTTAGGTTTTCTTAATTATCTGGTTCTAAAAATGCCAGTGAAAGGTTAAAATAATAGTAATTACAGATTGCATGGTACCATTTCATAGTCTTGAGCAGTTTGCTGTGTTGGGACACATGAAAATTAGACGATACTTGTAGTGTTCACAAAAGCCTGACTCTAATGAAACAGGTCATCGAACTGGTCCAGCCTACCACTGCTGAGAGTTCAGCACATGCAGGGTTTGCAGGATCCAGCTCCATCACCCTGTGCGTGGAGGGCTTGCAGGATCTGGCCTCCACTTCTCCTGCAGAGTCTGTGAAGGAAGTCCCTTAACACAGAAAGTTGCTGTGCTGCATATGGAAACAGGGATGTGTTTAAGCCAGGTTTATTATGGGACTGAGATTTGTATCTGCAGCTTCTGCACAAATATGCAGCCTTTTAAAAGCTGAAAACATCGGTTATCCAGGAAAGCATCTGTGTTGCTATGCTTTTATCTGCCCAAGCATATACCCTACAGTCTTCAGCACAGCTGCATATGAGCAGAAGCTTGTGCCTTTGAATGGACTGCTAATATGTTTTGATGACTCTAGATAAATATAAATAAATAAACAAACTTGATTTTTCTCAGAGGCACTTCTGAGGGTAGAGGAGGAATTTATTTTCCCAGCACGTACATCGTCAGCTGTCGTATCTCCATACATGGTTAGATGCCATATCTCACAGCAACCTGAACAACAATTCTGCAATGGAGTACTCCTCTTTGCAGATCTATAGAGACATGCCCGGGTATTGTGGCAGCATTTCAGTACAGGACTGCTGCCGGCAGCCTGCAGGGCTTCATCTTACTTCATGGTAGCAACTTGATGAAAAGTTAGGCCGCAGATAGTCAACACAGTGAGATAAATACCTCTGGAGGGCATGGCACTCACCCTAAAAGGCTATCTACAGGATGTGTGCCTTCTGAAGGGGCTGATGTCTTGCCACTAACTATAGAAATAGCACAAATAGCTATCTTAAATAAGGTGCCTAACTTTCAGACAGTTGAGGGCAAAGAGATTGCTTTCAAGAAACACAGAAAGCGTTTTCTTACTGCCTTCATTTGTGCCTCCGACATCAGCAAGTGAACACTTTCCTATTTTTGGACACTTTTAGAAATTTTCTTCTCACATCTAAAGGAACAAAGGCTTTTGCAAGCATTTTAAGGTTTAGCTATTAGCACCTTGTTAATACTATACAGGCATGGGAAACCATTCTGTGACACAGAATGAGCCCTGTTCAGAAGGTTTTTGTAACCAACCAGGTTTCAGGTTCCAGGCTCATCTGGAAAAAAGCATTAATCTTGCCATTCCGTTCCTTAGCACTTGACAAACAGGGAGTGAAGTCCACGTCTGCAAGCTGATACTAATGGTCTGATGACAGCTAGCACTCGGTGTGCTTGCCTACAAAGACACTACAACACCATTCACTAGCAGGAGCAAACACTTAACTGCAAAGAAATCCTGACTATTATTATCACGAGCTAATTTTATCCAAGTGATTTTTCTCTAAGACAATATTTAGTCTGATGTAAAATTGGCCTAATTAGATTTTCTTGCAAATGAACTGAGCTCCTGACAAGGCTGTTACAAGTTGAGATTTGCTTTTTTATTTTTTTTATCTTTTTTTGTATTTTTTTTTTTATTTAAACATAGAAGAACATGTCCTCATAAGGCAAAACTTGGTCTGGAGCCGTGCTTAAAAATCAAAAAAGTTACTCTCACACCTAAGTCCTTGCTTTGCTTTGAAACTACAGGAAGCTGTTGAGAAAACAAAAGCTAATTTTTGAAAGAGCTCAGTCTCACAGATGGTTTCTGCAAGGGCTCAGGGGATGATTGCTTCGGTTTGGTTTGGTTTGTTTTTAAAAGGCAGCATATAAGCTTTTAAACAAAATCAAAAGTTAACCAAAAGTCTATATCGCTACCTGGCAATAACTTTTAGCCTGTCCCTTAAAACTGTATTCCTGCCCATTTTTTAATCACCAGCAATAGTTTTTGCAGGATTTTCTTCTGTTTTCTGCTAAGCTTGTAATGTACTTCCAGAGAGGGTGCAAGAATTCTCTGAGCCAATTCTCTGTGCTTTAGCGGGCACAAACATATCTCCAACAATGTTCTTAAAAATGTTACAAGAGACAGAAAGAAAATAAAAGCAGCAAGTGAGATCAGCCAGGGAAGAAGAAGTCCTGACATTTCTAGGAAGCAGCGAACGCCTCAGGGTCTTACCTTGTCGCATGCACCCAGCCTCTCTTTTTCCAAGAGTTTTCTGGTCTCCCTCTCCCAGTAGGCCATCAGCGCTTCCCTGCTGAAAGTCCCTGTGGGTGTTTTCTCTGTCAGACTCTTTTGCCGTTGCCCTACGGGAAGGTTACGATCGGGCTCGATGTCCTCCAGCTCCCGCTCCAGCTCCTTCAGCTCCTCTTCAGTGAGAGAAGCGAGGAGCTCATCTTCATCAATGTCCTCATATTTGCTCAGCTCTCTTCTGTAGCCAAAGGTAGACATGGTCCCGTTTTGTCAGGCTGGTACAAAACTGAAAGGATCGGGCATTCACGAGGGCTGGATCAGGCACGCCGTGTCTCGTTTGGTCAGCAACTGTTTCCCTGAGTAGCTGAGGCACCCTTTTAAGAGTGATCACCAGGGGCTTACGACAATGCATGAAGGGATGAAAGCATGCTCTGTTTTAAGCATCAGACGTCAGCTAGACATCTGAAGAGAAAGAATGTCCCACCGCTGGTGTTTGCAGGTCCCTGGAAGAGGGGATTACTGACACAGTGACCATTGCCTTATTTAGAGCAGCCTGCTCGCAGGAGGGCACCCGCTGCCGGGGGGGGGGGGGGGGGGGCAGCGGGGAGAAAACCACGCTGGCCTCGCTTGTTAACAAGAGGAGGAAAGAGCCGTGAAAATTCACATAAACCCCAGCTGCCGCAGGGGCTGGGAACAGAACGGCCTCACCATTGCTCACCAGAGTCCTGCTGCCTTTCATGGTTTTCTGGCCAAACCACACCGTCGTTGCAGCAAGGCGGCTGCAGGAGGCTGCAAGTGGTAGAAGAAGGGGAGAAGGTTGTGGTGCCTGTACCTCACCTGCCACACATCACCCAGCTGGATTATCTGCCGATTCTCCTTGCTCAGGAGTGATAGGGGGAGGATCGACTCATCCCTTTGCAGCTGGTGCCAGATGCTGCTCTGGTGGAGGACTGCAGGCTGCTGCTGGGGTCGGTGGCATTGCATGGAGATGTAGGGGCACCTCACAGCACAGCACAGCACGGGCTTCGTTAATGCAAATGAGGCCTCTAGTGGGCATTTTAGTTTATGGCCATCACTCACTGGAGCTGATGGATGTGCAGCTGGAGAGCACCCTCAAATTCATATATATATACACGTATGTATATCTATGGGTATTTTTTCCTGTATAGATATATGATAATGTATTTACACAAACACATAAGTATATGGGAACAATGTACATATAAATATATGTATGTTATCACATCTTCTAGTAAGCACTATACTGACATTATTTTTAGAGAGAGGTATCTTCCAGTATAAGGAACCACAGAAAGAAAGCGTAACTTCACATTGTTTTTCTTCTCTTTACTACCTATAAATGATGGTAAATAAGCAAAGCTTTTGGAAACATCCAGGCCAGCAATATCTGAAAACCAATGCTCTGAGAGAGAGACAAAGAAAGGAAGAGTGAAATAGAGAAAAAGTAGATTTGGGTCCAAGGAAGTAGAAACCCACCTAAAATGATAAATGTTAACATTATAAAATGAAAAGTCACAGTGGTTTTATTTTTAGATGGTAAATTCCATGTTAAATGGAAATGTAAGTGAAATCATTTGAACTAAGTACTTGTCCAGAATTGCCTCTTTTTGATTAGCATGGATTGGGCACTAGAACTGACGTATGGTGTTTAGCCAAATTGTTTATAAAGTTTTATTACTGCATATGTTGTTTTAATGGCCATAGAGAGGAGTGAGCATGCTTTTCACAAACAGAGTTGGTAAATAAATTAGATATTTCCTTTCATCATTTTTCTATGTGAATTTCATGCAGCTTAGCTCACTCAAGTGGGATGAAAGCTTAGAAGCCTTTGCTTTCCTAACACAGGAAAAACACTCATAAATCAGATTAAAGAATACTGCACATTTGTAATCAAATTAAATAAATATTTGCAGGTCATTTGTATTCGCCAATCTTTTCTTAAAATAAAAAAAGCAAAAACAAGCTGCAAAAACATCAGACACAACACAATTTGTAAGCCTTAGACTTTTCTTATGTTGAGAGTTCACAATACAAGGTACAAACATACAACCGCTTGACTTGTATATTTACTCTTTTCTGTGTAGAATTCTAATTTTAAAAACTCAAAGAAACCTCAAAAAGTGACATGTTGCTCACTTTTCAAAGAATGTTCTAAAGGGTAATTTATTCCAGCCCTTCACAGCAACATGAACATTACCTTCAATGCTACTCCTTGCAGCGGCATGACAATACATTGGTACAGTGATGATGTTTATCATAAGATGAGAATCTCAGTGATGTCTGCTCTAGCCAAGGGATAACAGAATTTAAAGATGTTACAAAATATGGGTAAGCTTTTCTATTGCAAATGTCTTCCCAGAAGTGAGGGGAGATTGGCAGAGTTACATGAGGTTACAAGAGATTTGGGTCCTTTCTTAAACCTGTACATGTCACTCACAGTAATTTAGGACCCATTCTTTATAAGGAAATGGACAAGTGCAAACACCCATGAACAGTCTCTGGAACAACAGTGATAAAAGTAATAAAGCTGGCAAGTTGTACACACAAAAATGATGCTAAAACTGTAAAGCCAAGCACTCACAGATCAGCAAATGCTGGCATTACATTTGCCCTTGCCTGTTGATGAGCACAGAAACTCAGTGCTTAATTCCATAATTCTGTGATATAAAATTATATGCTTCAGTTCTGGTCCCATGAGTCCCCAGGACCCCTACTGCCACTCAGTGTGCAGGAGAGATCATGCATATTTAACAAACAGCCCCTCAAAATTTTGTCTTGTCGTTTTCTTCAGCATAACAAGATTACTAATGATTAATGTCTAAGAACGCTTTCAGAACAGTTGGCAGTGTTATCTCAATTGAAAGGAGAAATAAAGAGACTTTAAGATTGAAAGTATCCACTAACGCAGAGTGCTTACGGTGACATGCTTAGGATTTGCTTACGGTGACATGCTTAGGATTTGCTTTTTGGGAGTATTTGGCATTATGCAACACTTCAGTTTGTCAGTGCTCAGCTCCTGTGGGTATCACCCATTGCTGAAGCTGCCCACCACTACAGTTCAGACCACAGATTATCACTCATATTATTTAATTATGATTAAATTGGCTTGCCTAACTTCTCAGAGGAAATTTGCTAAAAATTAGGATTGATTTTATTTTCCTAGTATTACCATTCCTGCATTAGACTTTTTGTTCTCTTCCCTCAGTCCCATTTCTCAGACATTATAAACACTCAGACACTCAGATTTCTGGAAAAAAAAAAAAAAAGGCAAAAATAGCAGCCTGGGCATCCTGTTGTACATCCCACACTATATGCTCAATCACAGAACTGTGACTCCAATATAAACCCTTCAGGAAGACATGTTGTACTAGCGAGGTGTGAGGTGGTTGAAGCGAGAGGTGGCACAGTGAACTTCCTCCTATCACAAGCAACACGAGGGCAGAGCATGGGCTACACATAGTAGTCCACATGCACAGGTCTGTAATTGCTGTGTTGACTGTTATCTAGGATGAATCCTCCAAAGTACTTTGCCACCGACCAGCACAAAACCTCAAACCATGCCCCTGACACCCTGCTAAAATCCTGTATTCAGGGAATAGCTTGTCACTTCTAGGCCATGAAAACTCTTTGATCATTCAAAAAAATAATAATTTTTGAAATATTTGCTTCGTTCAGGACGGGGGCTAACATGAGAGAAGATAGGAGCTGAGAGAGCCCATTTTATTGAAGCAGGTCTCACTTTGCCATTTCAAACATCTAGGGTGCAAGCTTCTGGCTCTGAGTGGGACTGAACCCACTCAGAGGCTGGTAGACTTCAGACAGGACTGAAGTCCTGTCAGACAATCTTTCCTAGCCCAGGTGACTTATCTTCTAGGTTTTAGAAGACGAGACACTTCTAAGTGCTTATGCCTCTTTTTTCCTTTCCAAACAACTAAATATTTCAAACAGCAGCCTAGGAAATGTTCAGCTTCTCACAGGTTTCCACACCTTGTTGTTCAAGTTGTTGAAAGGAAGTGAGCAACATCAGAAGGGCAGTAGGCATCACCGACTGGGGCAAAATCCACAGCTTAAACTTTACTTGCAGTCTGGTGAGCACAGGCCAAATGACAGGAAAGCAAAGTGAGTGTTGTACAACCTTGTCCTCAGGCGTGGGACACGGCCTGTCCTCGGGGCACTGGCTATTTCAGTCACAGCTCCTAAGGACAGCCTGTCAGACAGATGCGTTGGCTTGTATCAAAATGCCGGCCCACGCTGCAGGAATGGGTCCAGTTGCTATAAAGCACATTAAAAACAATGCCACCACAGCATGTCTGGGCTTTCCCATTCCCTCATGTTGCACATTTTCACCCTTCCCCACCTCTTTTGCAACCCCATTCCTCACCCAGCACCTTCCCTGATGCATACCCCTCATGCAGGCCCTGATGCTCCAGCCCCAATCTCCTCACTGCTGTGGCCTTCCCTGCCTCCTTTCCCTGACCCCTTCTCCTTCCTGCCCCTCATCCCACATCCCCTGTTCTCCTCCCAGTGCTGCCTGCCTTGCTGCCTGCCATCCCCCTCCTGCCTCACACTCCTTTCCCCTTCCTCCTCATGCATATATTTCTGTATGCTGCTTCTGTAGGCCCAGGTTGAACGCAGAGTCCAAAAGAGACAAAGGGTCAGCAGCCTGGCATCTAGGCAGGACGGGCAGGCAGACTGATGGGACAAGCTGTAGCTCTTTCTCCCAAGGGACCAGCATTACTTTTGAAAATTGTGCACACCGTACCGCTCTTGAAAAGGATGTGTCATCACCTGCATTTAACACTGGTATCAGCCCAGCAAATGGGATAAAGCATGCACTGAAGGCATTTGAAGGAACAATTTTTCAGCTGCTTTTCTCTGTGACAGATGATTCTGTTGTCCAGTCCATTTCTCCTGGTGTTGCTGTAAATGGGGAGTCACAAGTGAGAAAAACTTTTCCCTTCATCCCTGCTAAGGAAACAAAAAGTGGGATGAGTTTAAAGACCACCGTGAACCCAAACCAGTCTTTGCTTGGGAATCTGATTTGACATCCTAAACCAATGACAGATCCTTCCCGCTGACCCTCTGCAGCACACTCCAGGCCACTGGAAGGGCAGATTCCAGGTCCAATTGTAGCTTAACAGCTCAGACCCACCACAAACAGCGATCAGCTTTCACTCAAAAACATGTGCATGTGGACTGCCTTATTGCTCAGATTCGTTTTGAAAACAACATTCCCACCAGCTGCTGGGAAGGTAACCAGAAGTCTGGGGAATGCTATAAACCACCAAGCCATGGGGCAAACACTAATCTAATATGTTTTGATGGTGGGGGCGTTCAGGTTCCCTTGCTTATCAAGCAGACAGAAGAATCATAGAAAAATGTCATAGTAATGTCAAAGAAAAAGTCATAGTAAAGAACAGAATGGGTTCTGCTGGTGCTGGTGATGGGAAGTGTGCAAGGATGCATCTCGGAAGTGGAGTCAAGAGGTGAACCTTGCTGCAGGAAACCGCTGGGGGAAAAAAGGTAACAGTGCAAACAAAAACATTTGAGGACTAACAAATTCCGTCAGCATTTGATTAAAAGAAGGAAAACTTTCTAATCATCTCGTGTCAGTACAATAAGTCACGTTCCATAATAACAGCATGAGGGGAACCTGCTTATCTCTGACAGAGCAAACTATTGTGCTGTTCTGTAAGTGCTTCTCTACTTCCCTACTGACTGTCCACTTCCTCAGTGCCAGTTTTTGCCACACCAAAAAGATAAAGTGCCTTATACACAATGGTTGTCCCAATGCTCTTGCTTTCATATAGCTGCTCATATTCCTCAGGAAGAATCTCAATGTGCTTTACAAACATTGCCAACAGATTTACGAACTATATATAGAAATAATTTCACTCACTACTGATGTACAGACACCAGGGTGACCACAGCAGCTGTTTGGTATTACAGAGCAATATTGCTCATTGGTTTTGGACAGGAAGCAGAGGCTGCTGTATGGCAGAGAAAGTAGCAGAGGTACTCCTGAATGCAGACAGGCATAAAGTGGGTGGTTTTTACAAGAACAGTTTGAATGGGACACTGTTTAAGCACCCGTAGTCAGCCTGTTCTTTCCCAAAAAGCATGATAAAATATATAACATCTGCCACTACAAACATTACGTTATTCATGGTGGTATTTGCAAATGCACCATAAGTTGTATGTCTAGGTCCGAGTATGTAGCTATTAAATTGTGAGTAATTATGAAAAGTGCATGCACTTAATCCTTTGTTGAATGCCTCAGACTCAGACAGTTCACCTGTGTAGCTTAGACAAATATACAGTTTGCCTTTCAGATAAAAAAAAAAAAAAAAAAAAAAAAAAGCTGTTTCTTTATACCCAGGGAGCAATACAAGTACTAACTTCTATAACTAGCATTTCCTCGATTTGAAGTCAAGGTATTTTAACAGTGTGTGTTTATTAAGATAATTTTTTTTATTATTAAAAAAAAAAAAAAAGATCCTAGCAGTATAAACAAATGATGTAAATCATAAGGAATGAAATACAAGCAGCAGTACTAAGTAAATAAAGACAATAAAGTAGAGAATTTATGTCTACTTTGAAATAGCCCATATTAATGACAATGGGAGTCTGGGCACTGTATCTACCATGCACAAATTATGCAGGCAAAAGTAAATAGTTTTCTGTTAGACTTGATCAAATGTAAAGATTTCTACTGCAAATGTGAATTTTGAATATGAAATTAAATACGTTGTACATGTCACCAGAGCTACACTACCATATCAGTCTTAAAACTACTAACAACATGTTTTTACAGCTTTTCAGGAGAGTCATGAAACGCAAGTTCCTCAGGGAATACTTCTCCTGATCTAAGTACCTCTTTTGCTGTTGTGAGTGACACTTAAGGGAGTACTCCAGAGAGAAAATGTTTCCCGTTGCAATATATACTTTTAAATATTTATACAGTCATTCAGTGCACTTACCCGTGTACTTGTTTCTGATTTATCCAGCTTTTGTCTTGGTAAAGGATCAGAATGGATTTCTTTGACGACTGTTCCATGCATTTGGAGATAGACAGTGTGGGTTTGAATCAAGGTCATTATCTGTAGGTATAGAAAAGGAATCCAAAGGAGAGACACCTTGGACAGCAAGGTTCCCGTTTTAATTACTGCAGCCTAAACAATTTCCAGTGGAAAGGTCAGGGAGAGAACAAGCCAGAATAGAGCCAGTCAGGCTGAAATTCACTTTGGCTGGAATAATGTTTCCTGATACCACCCTTCTTGAGCAGACATCTATCAGTGCCAAGGCTCACAGGGAAAAAAAAGGAGATGGAGGAAGGCTTTAAATGGACTGACTCAGCAGGCAGCCTAGTGCCATTGCGGAGTACAACAGAGAGGCAAAGATGGATACACAGAAGACAACAGAGATGAGGGCAAGGCACTGTTCACCAGGCACATATTAAGGGGGTTGATGCAAAAGCTAATGGAGATGAGACCTGTTCTGCTACAGAGATAAGCGCTCATCAATTTATGCCACTTTTCTCCATGCAAACCATAGCTAAATTGTTGGCTACTTTAGAAGCCTTTTCTGCCCCAAATAAAGGTCAGAAAAATCCCTTTACCTACCCAAAGGTAGACACAAAAGAGCACTGCTCTGTGACTGTGTTTTTCCATATAGGACTCACATACTGTCAGGAATAATCAGAGAAAAGGCAACTGAGGAATGAAAAAACGGAGGCAGAATACTGGCTCCTGCAGTAAAACAGTAAAATTGTCTCCCACTTGATACCTGGAGCAAGGATCTGCCATGCCAGCTTCTCAGATTAAATGGTAGCCAGTGCATGGAAGTTTTATGGAAGGCATACACGATACTATGGGCCCTAAAGGGTATAGATGGTAATATAACTCATGGCTGTGGTTTGGTCCTTCACCAAACTATGAAAACACAGCTACAGAGTTCATCTCACTGATGCTGCAATAGCTGACATAACCACAGCTGAATTCCTGGCTCCTCGGGGAGCTCATCAGTCTGGCGCAGCTGTTTGTGTCAGATTTTATGAGAAATAGAGACCAAATGATATCGCTGCTTTCAAACATTGTCCCCAAACTGATCAGAGTCCCTACCCAAGAGCATGCCTGAATCAAAGCCAGGGCATTTAATTACTTCTAGCCAATGTCGCCCATGGGTAGACATGCCATGGAATTGGGTTGCAATGGAACACCTAATAAGTCACACCCAAATAGCAGAGAAAATGAAAACCCAGCATTACAAGGGTTCAGTCAGCATCCAAATGGGAAAAAAATGAGTAACTTTTTTTCCCTAGCCACTTATTCTTACAGCTGGGGTTGCTGCCTTCACTTCTTTTCACACATTTCCTGCTCTCACCAGTATAAACTCAACTCCACAATAGTAATAATCAATTATCTGGCTGCAAAACATGGGAGTTGAAAGATTTGTGTTCAATTCCTAGTTTTGCCATAAGCATGACACAGAGTAAATAGCTTCCTTTCTCTATCTATCTATTTCACCTCATGCTCCATTTAAAAGAAAGTTTTGCCCCGCACTCCTCCACTCAGTTCACAGGTGCCTTGAAGGCATTCCACATGCTTTCTTATGGTGTTATATTTCCTTTAGTATTCAGGAGGAAAAAGGCTTCAATAAATAAACATCTTCAATGTAGTGGGAAAGAAAAGCTTTAAAGTAGAATAAGGCCACCTTCTGCAACAGGGGCCCAAATAAAAATGGTCCAGAGGTATTGTTCAAAAGATAAGCATGATAAACCTCTTAAACTTACCCAGTGATCTTTTAAGGACTAGTCCATGATATTTTAAACATTTCAGGCAATACTTTGCCCTCGAGCTGAATGCTTTGATGCCAGAGGCGCTCTAACTATTGCCTGAGGCGTGTATAGAGGCCTAAATATAAACCTTGGCCCATGAACTAAAATTACTAATGGAATTTGGCTCTAGCCACAGAAAGGGTTTAAAATCTCCTGTCTAAAGCCCTATTTGATCATGTTTCCTTTGCTGGTAGCAGTATACTGTATCAGTTATGTGACTACCCAGGTCCTTATGTTGTGGTCACTCTATTCACTGAAATGACCACTATTCAAGACTTATTAAGCCCATATTCCTGCTTAGAAATTCCCACATAGAAATATCAGTCCATAGGTTATGCAGCACACATGCATTTAGGCTGGTATATCCAGGATGCGTTGGGCTGGGGAGCCTTGGTTGCCTACAGCCACGTTGGTTTCATCGAGGGTTCAGCCCTCAGGCCATGCATGGGGTCAGAAATCAGCTGGGACATCCTGCTGCCAGGGCCTGGTGTGGATGCCACATACCTGGGAATTTTGCACAAATGACCAAATTCTTCCCTTCCATCCTGGTCAGAATTTCTGGCAAAACAACAGAGGACATGTCTTGGAAAACCAGATGAGTACTTGCCCTAGCAAGAGCAGAAGCAACTACTAAGCCTTCTGCTCAAATCCTCTCTGTGTCCCAGACCAGTAATTTCTGCTTGTTCCATTTGTTCCTGTAAATATATTGTGAGGAAGGACAGACCCACAAATAACTCACAGAGTTGCCTTCGGAAATGGAATTTACATTTCTGACTGAGATGTTAATAAGTTATATATGGCAATCACATGCAGCAGACACAAAGTTCTAAAGAACATGGAAAGCAAGCATATGGAGCAGGGCAGAAGGATGCTTCAGCTGTCCGTGTCCGTGTCCGTGCCCGTGTGTGTGTGAAAGGGAGGGAGAACCAGTGTATCTCTTGAATTACATGTTTAGCTATGCTCTGAATTAGGCACTACGTAACATGGACATCCACCAACTGAAATCTTCTGTGACTTTAGGCAGGATAGCAAAGGGAGTAAGTGCAATCCACTTTTAATAGAATACCATAAAGAATATTTAATCGTTTGTGTTTTATTCTCAGCATGCACAGAAATGTGCTGCCAAGTGCATCACAGCATAACTAAGGGTCTTGCTTAGTCTGGCTGAGAAATGATCTGAAAAAGCTCTGCAGGAGCCATGATTAAAGTTATGACACTGCACCATTTTTCAGCTAAGGGGATAGGCTACTTGATTTCCTGCTTTGTTTGTCTATCAAAATCTACCCACTGTTTTAGAAAGCCTGAAGTCCCTTGGTTTTTGCCAAGCACTAAAATATGCTGTACTGGTATGCTGTACTGGCAAACAGATGTACCTAGGAACGCTCGTTCTGCAAAAATAGCTAAAAAGAATCTTTGAAGTGTTTGGAGAATTTTATAATAGAAACATTATTTTTCAAATATAAAATGTGTTACACTTCATGCCAATTACATGAAAAAGACTTGCATTTAGAGGTTTAATTTTCCTAGACAGGTTAAATTAGACATTTAATCTCTTTTCCAGATAAACTCATGCCACAATAGGAGTGCAACAATTGTATTTATCATCAGTACAAAGTCCATCAGGAAAATTCTTTTGTCCTTTCTTCATCTGAATTCCCATTTAGAGTGTAATTTTCTACATAATTATTATAATGTCCTTATTCTGATTTTAGACTAGATTCAGATAGTACAATGTTGTGTTAAACCATGAGCTTTAACGTTCCAGTTTTGAAGAAAAAATTGTTCCCATAAAAGATCTATTTACAACAAATATCAGAATGTTGTGAGTGTATATAAAACAACAAGCAGCGCTTCAGCTAGTAAAAAAAAAAAAAAAAAAAGAAAGAAAGAAAGAAAGAAAGAAAGAAAGAAAGAAAGAAAGAAAGAAAGAAAGAAAGAAAGAAAGAAAAGAAACGAGTCTAATTACAGATTGTGCACAGTTATTTTTAAAAACTACTCTAAATGTATCTCTTTTCCATACAGATCATATTCTTTATATAGGATATAGTTCTTGAGAACCGGTGGAAGTGGAAATTTTTTCATAGATGACAGTTTCTGGAGCCTCCTCAACCCCATGAGTTTACGTATTTTCAGGCGACAAAGATGTTTCAATGGGCGAGGATTATCTAAAAATAATAGCGAGAGAGAAATAGTGGAAAAATAATGTCATTAACACTGACTGTAAGACAGTTCACAATCTCAAAACTTGCTGTAATAAAATCAATAACAAAATCTATTGGCTTGGGGTATTATTATTATCTTGCCACTTCTGAATAAAATACCATTCATTTTACTTCAAAATTGTGATGTCACACTCTGTTGATATTAAACAAACTTCTTCTTTTAGATATTTGCCTAACACTGTATGTCTGCCTTTTAGAAATATTCACACTGTGCTGTGTCTCCAAAACATCCATCTGAACACCTAGACATTATTTAACATAATCAATGGTACCTAATAAATGATCTTTCTTTTCTCTACATTCTCTGATGTTAAATCAAATTCTATTAAAAAAAATAAAGTAATAGTTTAATAAAATTATCTCCTGCAAAGAGAACTTGTCATGTATTTCCCAAGTCTTTTTTTTTTTTTTTTTTAAGGTCTTTGCTGCCACCAGTGGTAGAAGGTCTAAGCTAACTTGTAGAACTTCAGAAGTAAAAATGTACAGAAAAATATTATTCAACTGCAGTATTAATAATGGCAAGTCTAGATGTATATCATATAAAACAGGAATTGATGGTGACGTGATGTACTATTGTGATGATACACTCACTGTCATCACCTCTCACTTTGAACATAATAGGATCTAAACCATGCTTTTATGATAATCCTTGAATGACTAACAGACTTGAGAGATCAAGGGAGCAAAAAGAAGGATGAAGTGTGAGCAATACTCCTCGATAAAAAATGTCGAGTCCCATAGCTGTGCAATGACTGGTGTTACAAGGCTTAATATGGAGTTTGAGAAGCACCTCAATGGTCCTGCTTAACTGAGGAGCCTTCCCACATGACAATGACATTCCTTATGAGTCTCATTCTCACCAGATGCACACTTGTCATAATCCAGTCCAGTTAACTAACTTGGGACCAATAGCAGTAAGTAAAGATCTTTCTCAATCTGAGGAATGGATGACAGACATAACCTGGTTCTTAGCTAGTACACAGATGGATTGCATATTTTGGACTAATATGACCTGACATGGGGAATTAAAGTTTCCTATAATAAATCATAACACCATTAACTAGAACTTAGATATTTACCCAATATTTGACGAATCTCTGGCCATTCCTTCTGTGTTTCTAGGACAAACTTAATTTTTGTGCACAGAGGGACATAATCCATGTAATCTATAAAAACACGAACAACTTTGCCCGCTAAGTGTTTCAACCAAGGAACAGCAATAAAGTCACAGAACTGGAAGGAAAAACACATCAAGGAACAGCTTCAAAATGTGTGCAGAGGAATGCCAAAGTAACACAAATAAAGCAATTACACAAGATAATTTAAAGTATTAGGAATGACCTTTAACAGCCCTAAACTGATGTCTATGTAAGTTACTTTAAAAGCCATTTGCTTCCATGCTTAACCTTTGTGATCCCTTAATTCTTCTGGACAGGTTCAAAGGCCAGTAACCATTATAACATTGCTATAATTTCCAGCATTGCTTTGTTCAGCTGTGATTTCCCTTTGGAAATGCATCCTTTCCATTGGTTTGGACAGGACCAGAAATACTAATATCCTGCTTTGCAGCTTCTTTAAACTTCCTTCCTAAATCTTTAATATACAGGCACCAAAACAAAACCACTCTACATAGATAATTTTCTCTCAAAGTCAAAAAATATTTTTAGTGTGTTTCAAAGAAGGATTTTGTGAATAGGTTAAAGCTAACTCCGTACAATAATCTGGAATTTTTAAAGCTGACTAATGGAAATATGAAAGAGAAGAGAAGGAAGGTATGTATTTACTGGATTATCCTTTATTACAGAAGAAGTCCATCCTGGGAGAATCTCTTCCTCTGGAGTTGACCACACAAAAGAATTTCCAAAGATATCTTGATGCATACAGTCAAAACACATCTCCACATTATATCCATGATTCAGCAACAGCCTCAGCATCACTTCATCGTTCAAGGCATACTGAATGGCACTGGGGAAATGCGTATCATTAACCAGCATAAAGTAGCAATTGACGTTTGCCCCATGAGATAGAAGTAGCCTTACTATTTCATGATTACCAGCTCTCACTGCCACAAGAAGACAGTTTAAAGGATCCTTGTTTGGATTTGCACCAGCTTTCAGTAATATTTCGGTGCAAAGAATGTCATTGTTTGAAACAGCAAAATAAAGTGCAGTTTTCCTTTCATCATCGTAACTATTTGAAATGTGCTCAGCCAAGAGAGTATTGACATCAAAACCACTTTCAATGAGGAGCTCTAGACACTGCGAATTCTGACCATCTGCAGCTGAGTGAACAGGGCTTAACCCACTTTTCTGGATTGCATTTTGGGATGTGACTGGAATGAGATACTTCAGGACCCTAAAAAACAGTGAAGAAAATTAGTAAGGCATCATTCCCCTGCATGAAGAAAATGACCATCACCTAATGCTAACCTACATGTAGATTCTTTACACAAGAAGATCCTAACACAAATCACCTGTTTTGAGCAGTGTCAAATGGGACCTTGTGTTTAAGTCGTTTCAGTGCTTTTCACTTAGTTTTAAAGAAGTATACTTTGCATTTTGCTTTCTGTATTCTAAAATAACACAAGTTGATTCAAGTTGACAAAACATTGGCATTTCTGAAATATAAATGATCTCTACATTTGTATGTTTAACATCGTGTTCTTCAAATATGACCTTGAGCCACGCTGTATCTTAAAGAACACATGAAGTCCAAACTCATACTCACAGGTAATGGCCCTCATAAGCTGCTTTGTGTATGGGAAGCAGTCCTGCCTTATTAGGCACATTGCCACTTCCTCCATATTCCAAAAGAAGTGCTATGCAGTCTGGATTACCTCCTCCGGCTGCTTCAAACAGTATTGATGCACCATCATCTGCTAAGGCCTCAACATCTCCACCTTGAAGAATAGACAGCTCAGAATTATATCCAAATTGATTTGCAGATCATCATAATACCAAGCCCAGAGTACTTTCCTCCTCATTTTTAGATGTATTTAAATTAAAATGGTATGGAATTAAGAAATGTGGAAAATTTAGTCCTCAAAGGCAAAAAAAAAAATCTTGTACAGATACAAGTTCTAATGTAGGAAAACACTTACTTGAGTGGGATTTGGTTTGATCTTAAGTGTTATAATTGAGGATTTTCAAAATGTTAGTGTATTTTGAAATATATTTAATGCATTATTTAATACCAACATAATTATATTCACTGTTGAAAGAAAGGAAGCAGAGGAAGGGAAGGGAAGAACACAGAAGTAAGGGAGGGAAAGGACACGTATAGCAGTACAATAGAGTCCCTCTTTGACTGAAATGGATTAGTGTCAACACTGTCACTCATCTCATGTGGATTATGGAAGTGTAGGAATACTCATAGATGCTTCCTTTCCTTCCAAGAAACCAAATCTTCTCATTCATCAGTACTCTTTCTCTCCTTTTCCATCATCACCCTAAAACCCCGCAGCAACTAGACAAGACATATGCCAGTCCAGAGGTGTATTTCCTTTTTACCCAACTACATACCTTTATGAATAAGATGTTCCAGCACATCACAGTGACCGTATTCAGCAGCAACACCTAATGGTGTTACTCCATATCCATCCTTAAGGTTCACATTTCCACCATTCTTCAGAAGAAGAGAAACAATATCTTTGCGTCCCTGCTTTGCAGCTTCATGCATTGCTGACCAACGTTTTACGCACGGCTGGTGGATGCTACAGTTGTGTTTTATCAGAGTGGATGCCATTTCAAAAGAGCCCCTTTTTACAGCTTGAAGATATTAAAAAGGGAAGAAAATCATACAATTATATTTTCAGGTATGTTGACCTGAAATTTAAAGGTATCTAGTAAGTTTAGAGAAGCTTTTTATTCTGTACTGATAGGAGGAAAATCAAAAGATTTCTAGTGCTAGAAATCTGGGTATCCAGTTCATATATTGGTAAATAAATGATGATGTGAGCTTCCTGGGAAATCAAGGCAAACCACCATGATGTGTAAAATACATCAGTTTTGAGAGCAAAAGCAGCATCAGTTCAATTGCAAGGAAAAGCAACAATAAAAATAACATAATATTAGGCAATAGGTCTTACTTTTAAAGTCGGTGCAAGCATTACAATAAAAATAATAAAATCAATAATAAAATAAAGCATTACAATATCTTTCCAAAATCCCTCAAAATTATGATTTAGTCATCTGGTAACTCTAATCTTAATGTGTACTCAGTGGCTGTTATTAGCCAAAGCACAATTGACATCTGCCATACTTTAAGACTATGTTCTGCCCTTTTGAGAATCTGAGTTTGAAATGTCCAGATATTTACACCCCTAAATCATTTTCGTATAAAATAATGATCCAGAGTAGAAGTCTAATTTCACTTCTGAACTATCCTTTAGAATAACAGATCTCTTGACTCACTGGCAGGGCAGCTGAGAAAGATCAGCATCAGAGGGTTAGCAAATCTAACTTTTGTGAATGTCTCAAGGCTATTGAGGAGGCAATTACCAATAAGAAGTGGAGTTTCTCCTTTGTCATTTTTTGTATTGGGCCAAACACCTTTCTCCAGCAATGCTCGTACGTTTTCCACAAAGCCAGCTTTTGCTGCCAAAGTTAGTGGTGTTTCTCCATCGCACGTTTTGTATTCCCACATTGCTTTATAAGACGCTAGACGACAGTAAAACATAAAATTACATTAATGGACAAATATTGCTAACATGCACATGTATGTTCATTTTTGCACTGTAGGGCTTCTGAAAAAAAGTATTAAAAAACACTCCAAATTCTTTACTGGTATAAACTGATGCAACATCTCCCAAAAGAAAATTTGCCTAATACTTAACATATGTAAGATGCTCCATGAAGGATTTCTTCATACTTTTTTTAGTAATCAATTCCAGCCTGTTTCTGTGCACGTCTGTTTTTTTGTTTGGTGTTTCTTTTCTGCTTCCCCTATCTTGTGAAATATTTTTACCTTACTCACCATCTAAAATGATTTCAAGTATTTGTTGAATTGGCTGAGCTGCAGCCTCATGCAGTGGAAACCAGCCTCTTTCATCAGCTTCATCCAAAGCATATTTCTGTTTCACAAGGTCTTGGAGCCCAAATACTTGACCTTTAGAAATCCAGTGGATAAAATGAGATGTATTTGAAAAAAAAAATATTATATGGAAAGCTTAGTTTTGCAAATAGACTGTTTTATATTAGGGTTTTTACCTTGCTTTATGGCTGCTACAATTTTCCTATTTTCCTCACTAGGTGGTACAAAACTATCCAAAAAAAAAAAAAAAAAAGGCAGAAAATATAAACAAATGGTAGATGCATTATATTATTTATTTAATATTTTATATTAGGTTCTCATCTGATCCAACTTTCCCGTGAAACATATCAGCTACAGTCCTGATTAGCCTTGTGACCTCCTAAGTTACACCTGACGCGTAGAGCTTCAGAGTAGCCCATGCTCTCGACATCAGTGCAATTCCTGCTGCAGGCTGACCTCCTGATGAGCCTCCAGAGCACACGCCTGGTATCCCTTCCCCTCCTCTTCCCTCTCATCCCCAGGCATGGCAATTTCCAGAAGGAGCTGTGAAGTGCTCTGACAAACCTCCTAATTCAGAAAAGAATTCTGGTTGTGGACTACAGAGTCCACACAGTACAGCAAGGAGCCCTTCAGATTCACGGACTTTAGACAGCAAATGAGAACATGACGGCGTCAGAATGGCAGTGTTCATAAATGGACAGTTTGATGATGTCGATGGTACCACTGTCCCTGAAAAAGTATAGTTGATATTTTTTTTCAGTATCATTTACCAGCACCAGCATTCAACTACCATCTCATGGAGGTTTCTCTGAGAGATGGAAGTTGAATGCTGGTGTCTGCTCATGCGTTGAGAGATTTTGGTGATACAAGCATCTTAAAAAATACATTCGATTAAAAATAATAATAATAATAATAATAATAATAATAAAAGGAGGAGTAGCCAAATAAGAGAATTCCCATTGAATACACCAAGAGCCCTTATTGAAAAGGGAGATTCCGGACTCACAACAGAAGCCCCTGATGAGAACCCAGACTCTCACGAGATCCCACAGGAAACTAAGACATGCTAACAGGCCTCCAAGACTTACGGTTCTACATCTCCCTTTCACTTTTGAGACTGACCAACCTACAAAATATATTTATAGGATTATTGCTGAAGAATCTCCCTACTAAGACAAAGTTTTGTTTCCTTTCTTCTATACCCTTTTCATAAGAATGTAAATGGCCTAAAAATCTATGGGAAATAGTAGTTTAGCCAAGTGAATCTCATTTCCCTAAACCCTCTGGAACTCCAGAAGGCAGCTCAGAGCAGAAGCCTGCTCTGCCTTTTAGTGTTGCCTGCCCAGCACAGAGCCCTGCGTAACACCACAGAGATGATTTCCATCAGCCCACGTAGCTCAGCTGAAGCCTACATTTCATAACTGAAGGAACCAATCTTAACTATAACATCAATGTCACCTGTGAACCCTTGCTGAATGTTCCTGCAGGGTTTTTGTTTTTCTGGTTTGGATTTTTCTTCCACACATACATATCTAAGTGCATGGGGGAAGGCTGGAACACTGTTACAAGTACCAAACAGATTACTAACAAATTAAAATTTATTCTTTAAAGTCTAACATTTTAGAAATGGTTTAGGAAAGAATACGAAAACAACAAAATCTACATTTCTATTTTGTTTGCTCTTTTCAGGCAGTGCTTCTCAGAGAATGATGCATAATGGCCAAATCAAGAACTGTATTAAGGATGGTATAAAGCAATAAATCAGTGTCTCTAAACACTCTAAATATATGGCATAACCTCTCATGCACATACTGAATTTACGGTACCTGTCATTGTAACTGGAAGACACTGGTGGCTTGGCTGCATTTGATTCTTGAATGTTAAGCTGTATGGCATATTCGGTGAGCAGATCTTCAGCTAAATCTTCGCTTTCATCCGCCATTTTTTATGGTGAGCTATTTGAAATACACTTTTTAAAATAATAAAATCAAGTGTTTCCATCAATTTATTTTAATTTAATAATGTTTTGGTGAGTTTACTCCTATTTTAAAATGACAGAAAACAATCCTGGAAGCACCGGACATTCCAATTAGAAAAGCTCTTTTTGCTGTTCACGTGCTACATTTGTTATCTACAAATACTGGACAATTTGTGAACCACAAAATAGACTTTTCCTCTTTAGAAAGCTGCAGTCACCAAATCAGTGAATATATGATTTCTATACATGCATGAATAACAAACAGTAAGCAAATTGATCTTCTCAGAATGATTCCTAACCAAAAACAGGCATTTGCAAGGAATTCATGAGCAAAACATAAATATATACACATTTTAAAATTCCAGAAACAAAAAAGGAAGACACTCAAACCATTTGAGAATCATTTACAGAGAGGGTTTGCAATTCCAAATGAAACATATGACCAATTCCAAGGGTGATCACACACTGCACTCAGCAAAGTTATGAACTCGACTCTTTTGCATGGGGAAAGAAAACTTTTTCCTGCCTCCCTCACCCAGGGTGGCACCAGCAGCTGATCCAAGACCGATCTACCAACCGCAGGATTTCAGAGTGAGAAAGCCCACGGCATATCACTAAAGTTTAGGAGGTGACACGTCATCCAGTTCTGAATTCAAATGAACTTTACTAGACAAGTTTTCAGCTGTAATCTGTATTCACCGGTCCTCTCCTGGAGCAGAATCGAGCATGGATGGGGGTATTTCCTCGATTAAAAAATACGGGATTTTAAGAGAGGATACCAAATGCAAAACCTATTTACATTAATATAATAATGTATAGGATTCTGGACCGGACGGACAGGTAGTCTTACGATACAAAATGACAACAGTCTTATGTCATTAATTATCACTTTTAATGCCACCCATTAATATAGTTACAAAACAAACAACAACAAAAAATGAGCCAGCTTCCAAATCTTGCTTTGATTTTACACTGCCAAGGCACGGGGGCTATAAAAGCAGACCGAGGGCTTTGAGTCTCTGCACTGGTTCTGCAGCCTTGAAGTTTAATGGACATCCACAAGAATTTGGTACATGAGCTAGGCTGATGTTCAAGTTGTGCCAGTTATTTTCAAGGTGTGAGAGTAGTTGGAAAACCCAGTGGATTAGTAACAGAACATGTCAGATCTTTTAACTACAGTTACCAGTTTAATTCAGTCTTCTTATATCATCAACAGTAACTGAGGCTTATGTTCAGCATGCCTTCTGCTAGTGATACCACATCAACCAAATGCCTTGCTAGTAAATTTTAACTACAACTGGAAGGAATGTTGCTCTTTGTACCATCTTGCTGAAGGTTCCTGAAGCATAAAATGTGGCATTTATATATCATAAAACATATGTAAGATCAGAAACATAAGTTACTATTTGCATAACTATAGCTACACAACTTTTTACAGGCAGACTTAAGGTTTTGCTCGAGCTTCTCTGATTTGCATAGCTTAACACATTTGGGCTTTAATCAAACTGCAGACACCAGATGTTGAATTATTATTATTATTATTATTATTGCTATTCTCTGAGTTTATGCAATACTAGAACACCTGCCATCAAATTGTTGTACAAATATTGCCCAGGGAAGTGCTGGAGTCCCCATCCCTGGAGGCATTTAAGAGACATGTGGACGTGGTACTAAGGGATATGGTTTACTGACAGCAATCAGTAGATCATGTTAACTGTTGGACTAGATGGTCCTGAAGGTCTTTTCCAGCCTAAATGATTCTATAATATTAAATAATTACACTAAGCGTATGTTGTATGTTTCACAGGGTAGTTACTGCAGGGTGTCCTAGTCATTTGGCAACCACAGAGGGAATGTTATAGAAATTATTTGGAAGCCTTTTTCTGCCAAATGATCTTCAAGAGAAAGTGCTAACCAGGTTTCTTCTTAGAGAAATTTCTGCATTGATCCAGCAATTAGTAAGTGAATCAAAGTACCATAGTCAGCATCACTATTCCATCCACAAATGCTTCATTGCTTAGTATAAAGCTTGCAAAACAAATTCGAATCAGTAAGGGCTTTGAGTCAGAATGACTAGGAAGTTGAATGTCGCTTGGATTCAGATTCCCAAGTAATACAGATTCACATCTCTTTCAGCATGTCAACATACCAAGGTGTAATACAAAGCACAGAAACTTCAAAAGGCTACAGAAAACCAAGCTGCTGACCATAACTTTTCTAAATGCTGCCATGAGCTTCTTATTAATCAGAGCTTTTATTTATTTATTTTTTATCACCGATAAGACCACAAGATGAGCCCCATTCCTCATCTCTTGTTGGCAACGCACTTTGCTGGCAGGCAGGGAATTCTGAGTCAAGGTTCTTTCATGAATTCATCTTCTCATCTTCACAAGCACTTTCCTAACTTTGACGGCATGTTAAAGCTTCCATCATGTAACCCCTTACATACTTATGTTGAAATTCACTAATGTACACTGTTCTGAAGACTGACAAACCTGTTAGGCAGCAGGGTCTCTTTTGGACTAGTATTTTTTGAAGTATCTCAGCAAACTTACCTACAAGCTCTTCTACCATCACCTAAAAGAAAAGTGCATTTTAGAATAAATTGATATTTCACTGGGAGGTATTCCTTATGAGACCACAGAGTTAATTTAGTTAAGTTCATTTTTTAAGGAGAAATGCGTGTCATTCATAATTTCCTGTTGCCAGCACAGCAGCTTAAAGGCAAATGGAAGCTACCCTGACTTCCTTCACACCTTTCCTCATGTTTTGAAACCCTTCTGTACTTGAAGACTCCATGCCATTGCTGACATTTATAAAGCAGCTTTTTTAGAAATCATGGTCACTGCATCAGATCCACGCGGGTAGACTGTCATGCCCTGCAAGCCCCACTGAAGCTGCAGCCCTTAGGGGAATCCAGCCTGAATGCTCATTACTACACTGCAGCCCAACACATTATACCTGCCTTGGAGCCACATTATGTGAATGGAAAGACTCTGAAGACTTACATAGGGGTTTTGATTAGGTTCTCACATTACAAGCTGTCTGAAAAAAGGCTGTTTTGGTATATTATATTTATGACGATGTTCACAAATGGTTTAATCCTGTGAATTGATCAATTAATACTTCACTGATTCCAAAATAAGAGCACAGAGCACCTTGCAGGATAGCCATTTAGCAAGATAATCCTTTTATTTGGGGAAAAATATATGGACTGTCTACCCCCACTTTATCTCCAAAAGCTTAGTGGAAGAAATCAGTCATCATATAAACTTGTGGGTTTGTTTTTTTTTTGTTTTGGTTTGTTTTGGTTTTTGGTCGTACAGCTCCCATACCCATTTGGTCAGCTAACTCCTGCTTCACTGTAGTCCCCAGAACTGCTAATGCCACAGGCAACACAGAGCTCTACCTGAACACAGGTTTAACCAGAATGGTGTTAGGTAAGCAGTGTTTTAAAATCACTATGTGTGCTGTTTTCAAACGACCTTATTCCACGAAACTAAATAAATATATAAATGTATCCTAAAATGAGAAAAGTTAGTGAGGTAGCAACTGATTGACATGGTAGAGTAAGTAGAAGGTAAAAGCCTCACCACAGCACAAGTGCTGAACGCATTGCTCGAGGTCTGTAAATGCTTTGAGAGCCTGCTTTGCTATATCACTGCTGGTAATACACAGTGCTAAGGTGACAAGGTCTGACAGAAGCGTGGGTGTTCCACCGGATCACCGTGGCGTAAAACAGCACGGCTGGTACACTGAGCAGCAGCAGAAATCTCCCTCTTACGTGACGCAGAAGTGAAAAGGCTACAAAGCTCAGCACCAAAATTCTCTTCCATTCGACTACAGAGGTTTTGCAGTTACCAGACCTCAGCCCTAGATCTCTAGAAATAACTGCAAATGCCTTCTACACAAGTTTTTTATATTGAATATCTTCCTTAAACAACATTTGGAGTAGTCTGGTAGTTTTCTACTATTTTTTTTCCCATTTTCTAACTGAAAAAAAAGAGAGATTACTTACTGTTGTTTCACCTATAAGAACAAAAGAAAGAAAGGGGGAAAAAAGTTTTGCTATCTTAAAGTCATTGTTTTTACTGAAAAAAAAAAAGAACTTGCAGTTCATGGTTATTGAGTCTTTCCTTGGAAAGAAGTGTGTCAAGCATTTATCATTTTAGATGCATGGGTATAAAGTTTATGTTAGGTGTGTTAATTTTATTCTCGTTTCTTATCCTTAAAATAATCTAGACAATCCTAGCTTTGCCCTCTATTAATATAAGACCCTTAGGCATGCAAAGACGTTATTCATAGCAATAAAATAATTAATAGCAGTCTACTTTTGGACTCAGACTATTAAATATTACAGTTTTAAACTACTTCACTGTTAGTTTAATTGGCGAGCATAACATATATTCTCACCTTTTCAACCCATTATCTTGCCACTGTTACTCTGGGGCCTGCATTTTGAACAGCCAGGAATAGTGCCCTGCGAGCTGATGTGTCCTGTGATATTTCTAAAATTAAATACGCAGTTGCTAGATAAATTAAGGTCTGACCTTGTACAACTGTAACACAAGCAGACTCAACCCACAGGAAAGTATTACACATGACTTCTCTAAAATCTCACCAAATGTACCATGGGGTCTGGATGGTAATAATAAGGTTATCTGTGCCCTCATTGGTTCAACAACTCTCATTAAGAAAATAAGGTAATTGCCAACTTAGTCTCAAGGACTACATTAACAAAATCTGGTAACATAACATAAATTAACAGAGATCTCAGAAGGTTTAGCCATTAACTACTTGTAGATTCTGTCTAGAGGTAGATGGTGATAATCACTATAGATACACAATCTAGATAGAGTATGTATATATAACCTACATATAGTGACATATATCTATATATACTATATATCTATAGTGATAATCACTATCTCTGAGGGTGATATGATGCAAAGCTTTACAGATCCAATAACTTGAAATTGAAGAAAAAGACACAGCACCACTGACAGTAGTGATATAAATGTAAAATAACCAATGAAGAACAGCAGTACTCAGCAAGTTAAATCACAGGAGAGTGGAAGAAGCTGTATTTTGTTTCTCTAGCTAGACAGATGCATCAATGATGCAACACCTCTGGCTTGCTTTTGTTTTAATCAAAGTAGTTACTATCTTTACCAAAATAAATCGACAAAAAGGGAACACAGCAAATTAAAACAATAAACTTCCAACATATGCTTGATTTAGCAGTTCTGATAAAATGAAATTTTACACTGTTAACTCTTGCTAGAATAAACTGTCAGAACTCAATTGCCCTATGACACACCTGTGTTTATAGAACTGCATAACTATAAACTTAACTAAGGTACTGCATGCATCTCATCTTTGCACACAAGATCAAGAAAATAACTTAATGATGATAAATAATATTAATTGCAACTCCTATAACTGCTAACTCCAATAATTGCAACTCCTTTTGCTATTGTTACCTAGACAAGTGTTGGGAGCCTGCAAAAAACACATTCAGTTCAACAGAAGCAGACATGCTGAGATCCTGCTCTACCGTTGGCTAAAAGCCGGTAAAAACAGAAATATATTTATATATTAAAAATATTTAAAATATATACATTTGTAATATACATAAAGAACATAAACATTTTAATTGCTTACCTTTTGTTCTTTCATTTCTGTTATGTAATCAGGACACTATCAGAACTAACACATATCCATATTATAAGCATGCTATTGTTTTGCTTTTCAATTATTTTTTAACATAAAATTTTAATTTTTTATGCATTGCTGCATAAACATGTCTGATTCTGATCTTACATAGTTACAAGGTGCAGTATGTATCCATCAGTCAGTTACATTCCATGGAGGTAAAGGGCTAATAAATGAAATAAGACTCTTCTCATGATATCAAATCATATGGTAATTTGCAAGACTTCACAATGAGATAAATTCATTGGTGAGACAAAAAAGGGAAGGAAGGGAAGACACAGCTATAGCAAGGCCTTCTGAGGGTGCCTGCATTCTGTATATTAATGTGCAGAATAACACTCCTAATAGCATTTCCTAATGAAATGCCAAGTGTTCCCCCATGCCCACAGAACAGGTAGTTGCTTTACGGATTTATCCAATGATACTTTGAAGGTATTTATGGCCTCAGAGTTGTAATGTTTTAAAACAAATTATGTATTGAAACTGAGTTTGGCAATATGGCATACTCTATCACTTCCAGATCAATTTCATAAATTGGTTTATCAACACACTAGTGAAAACTACTAGCTTTTACTATCTGTTCTAGGATGTGGCAAGGACACTACATGCTTGGGTTGTTTAAACAGACGGTAAGAACTTGTATTTGAATGAAGCCAATCGAGCTAACTTGGATAAAGAATGCAGAACAATTTGTGCTGTGGTCAGGATGTAATCAGGAGGTAGATCATCTGGCTGGAGCCCCACAGCAACGGGCAAAATATAGGGATGGTACCATTAAAAAGGCTGATTTATTTATTTTTTTTAATATCTTTTTTTAAATGACTTTAAAAATCCTTTTAATAGGAAAGAGGGAGATTCTCAATGCATCAGAAAGGCCACATTCAGACACCTCAGATCTATCTGATGCAATCTCTAAAATTTTTGGCTCAAGAGTGCAGAAGCACAAACCCCACATTCAGATAGAAACCTTGTGTTAATCACCTTGCTTCGGTAACTCAGCTGAACTAGCTCATGTCTCGCTATAAGGCTTCAGCAAAAACTGTGATACTCTGAAGCTCAGTTTGTTGGTTTTCCTTACCAGTTCCAGAAAAGCGAAACTCAAACATGGGCCAAATGAATTCTGAAGAAAAATTTGTCTGGAGTAAATACAATATAAAGTCAGAATTAAAATATTATCAAATCTTACTGTGCAAAACTCACCCTTCAAACTAGTAGCTAGGCCGTAAACATAAGTCTTAGTACAATGAATCTTTAAATGAACTTTATGTTTATGTTCACCAATAATTGTAAATGCCTCTTTACTGCTAATTCCTTTCAGTCTATCACCAGTTTTTTAATTAACAGCTTTCTGTTTTCTGTATTTTACTTTTTTTCTCGCACACATTAACTCTGTAATTGCCTGCTTGTTGTAATCTACTACAGTGAACCTTATTTTGGATTCTACTGCTAATTAGTTACTTCTAATACCATTCCTAGACAAATTAATTTAATGAACAAAACTCCTGAGAGGTGTGTGCTCGCTTTTGCTTATGAAATGGAGTCCAGAACCGTAACCCAGCTTGGGGGCTGCTCACCAGGCAGTCACTGACCTCAGGGAGGACCTCCTGATCATCCTAGACATGCATACCATTTTCAGGTTGTTTTTAATTGTTCAGAAACTTCTGCAGTATCTCCAAACTGAACCTTATTCCCAGATGTTAAACTGTTTTGTTATACTCTGCCACTAACCAAGTAGCCAGATGTATTCTACGTGTACAAAAACACAACCGACGCCCAAGGAACTTCCAGATGCTTTTTATTTGGCATTTACGAGTGGGCACCCTCCCTAATCATTAGACGTGCTTGTGTTTATAACGGGGATCTCCTCACGCATCCGCCTTGGAAACGCAAGTCACACCACCCAGCCCCACCGCCTCCCAACAGCGCATGCGCGAGCAAACACCGCGGGTCCTGGCACTACGCGCGCCCTCCGAGCGGCTTCCAGGAGGCTGCGGCGCATGCGCAGCCCGGCGCCCTTCTCTATGCCCTCTACGCGCCCGCCTCAGGCCCTCGGCGCCGCGCATGCGCCCGGCGGTTCCCGGCTGCGCCGCCATGGCGGGGGCACTGAGGAAGGTGAGGGGGCGCCGCGGGGGTCCCGTCCCCCGGCCCTGCCCTGCTCTGCCCTGCGGGGTCCCGGGGAGGCAGCGATGGGGTGAGGAGGGCGCTGAGGGGAGTGCGGGGCCGGGGTCCCCTCCCCGGAGGTGGCCGGCGGCGGGCCTGGTGTGGGGACGGGGACGGGACCCCGTCAGGGTCAGGCCCGGTGGTGGTGTGCGGGCCTCGGGGCGCTGCCCGAGCCCTGGGTGCGCAGAGGTGAGGCGGGGGCACGGCACCGGCAGCTCGGTTTGGCGCTGTGGGTCTGTGGAAGGAAGTGCGTCTGGTGGGAGAGAGAGGTTAGTGGCACAGGAGGGGCTGAGCTAGGTGTACAGGGGGACAGAGCGAAATAAAAATAAATAGTGTGGGTGTTGCTGCGTTAGTATAGTAAATGCTTTTATGTTCTCCGAGCAGACCACTGGGCTCGTAGGATTGGCTGTAGCTGAAAATCCTCATGAGGTATGTAGTGGCTTGGCTGTATGTAACACAAACTGTCAGAGCAAAGCCTTTTTTGTTACGTATTCATATATGTTCATTCATATGTATATTCATATATGTTCATTGTATACCTTAAAGTAGTGCCAGCTTAATGTATTATAAAAGCCTTCTAATTCTGCAGGGGAATCTTACCCTATTCCCTAACCTTACCCTAACCATTTGGTGCAAAGCAGGATTAGGGCCTATGATCATAGAATCATAAAATGGCTTAGGTTGGGTCTAGTGGATTAGCTCTCCACAAGGCCAGGTTGGCCAAGGTCCCATCCAACCTGTCCATGCACAGCTGTATGAAAACCACAGAATGGCATGGGTTGGAAGCAACCTTCAAGATCATCTAGTTCCAACCCCCCTGCCATGGGCAGGGATGGCATCCACAAAATCAGGTTGCCTGGGGCCTCATCCAACCTAGGGCCTTTAACATTTCCAGGGAAGGGTTATCCACATCTCTGGGCAACCTGTTCCAGTGCATCACCACCCTCTGAGAGAAGAATCTCCTAACATCTAATCTTAATCTTCCCTTTCTTATTTTATAATCATTCCACCTTACCATCTCACTACCTGCCTGAATAAAAAGTTGGTTTTCTTCTTTGTAAGCCCCCTTTAAGTATTGAAAGACCACAGTGAGGTCTCCCCAGAGCTGCCTTATTTTCTCCAGGCTGAAAAGCCCCAGCTGTTTCAGCCTTTCTTCACAGGAGAGCTGCTCCAGCCCTCTGATCAACTTTGTGGCCCTTCTCTGCACCTGCTCTAACAGCCCCACATCCTTCTTGTGCTGGGGGCCCCAGACCTGGACGCAGCACTCCAAGTGGGGCCTCAGAAGGTCAGAGCAGAGGAGGACAATCACCTCCCTCCACCTGCTGGCCACTTCCTCTGTTGAAGCAGTGTAGGATGCAGTTGCCCTTCTGGGCAAGACACTGTTGAGGTTGGAATGCTTCAGCGGTTCTTGGAAGCTTGGTGCTTTCTTTTTACCTCCTCAGGGTCAGTAATGAAAGTGTGTTGCATCTTGTTTTCTTAATCAGGAGGTATGAGCTGTGAAAGGATTCGAGTAATTCTTAAACCTCTTTGTGCTTTGAAATTTCCTGCTGTGCAACGATTCTGTTTCAAAAAATGCTTGCCACCAATATTTAGGAATAACGTCATAAAGATCCACTGTGATAAACAATATTGTTCTGTGCAAATGATTCTAGTTTAGTCTACAGCCTTCTCAGGCACCTTCTGGGTGGACTTACTCAGTTCCATTTCTTACAGGGATTTAAGGTCCAGAGCAAATAAATCAATAATGTTTTAGATAAATTATAGATACTGTGCCAATCCTCATGTCATTTTCTGTGTTTTCTTCTTTGTGTTTATGTCTACACTATTCCACTTCTGTTGTGCGTTGTTCCTACAGTGCATCTGTTCCCCTTAGGTTAGACGGTTACCCTGTCAACGTAACAAAAGCTTAATTTCTTCATCATCCTAATGTGTCCTTTATTGCTGCATTTAAATCCACTAACAGAAGTTTCAGGTTTTAGTTTAATCTGTATATGACTCAAAACCTTGCACCATCATAAGGAGAGGTGAAAAAACAAAGAAACAAAAAGTTATGCAGTAGGTTATATGCTTCTTTATATCTTTCCCAGGTAATTTTTCAGAAGCAAATGGTTTGGTCATAAGCATATCTGATTTGTGAAAATTATGGTCATTAGAACTGCAGCTTCTGTTGTTTCAGTTTTGCATCAAGTGTACTTTAAGTTGCAGCTTTGGTTAATATATATATATTTATTTTTTTTTTAACCAAAAAGTGGTAACTTTTGGTCCTGATAAATCCCAATCCCATTCAAGACAGAATTCTGTGGTTCAGATTTGGTTATTCTGTTAATCTTATTTCTAGATTGAATACTGTAACTATCTGTAGCACAAAAAAGTGTTAGGTAATAGGTTAAGTAGTTAAATAATTGGAGTTGCAGATTTTAACCGTATCTTTTGATCACTTCAGCGCCTGCGAATACTGTACACTAAAATCCTTGGTGTTCTGCAAAACATTCCCAAAGATGCAGCGTATAGGAAATACACTGAGCAGATTGTAAATCAGCGGCTTAATTTGGTGCAAACAGTAAGTACAGCTCTATCATTAAGTGTCATGTGTGAAAACATTTTTAGGATGAGAAAACGATTTTCAAAATGCCTGTTTTCCAGGAGTATAAGTAACTTTTGGGTATCGATTCAGAAAAAATTCAAAAGTCTTGAGGTCCATTTTTGTTATTGGCTGGAATATTTTGATGGTATGTTAAAAAATAATTTTATTTTTCTGATATTGTCTGAAAATTAAAAGAAAAATATTTTTTTTGAAGATCTTTAAAACAGTGGTAGCTTTCACGCATTTGCACAAAAAATGTCTTTCCTCTTACCAATATGTTATATTAGCAAAACCTTTGCCTCTGACACTTTAAAATATGTTTTGGTACGTTAAACTATGCAATACAGGTAACATGTATGTAACACGACTGTTGGGAGGTTGCATATGATTCTCAAAAACTAAGATCTACTACAGCCCTTTGGATGTCATTAAATAGTATTGCATTTTAGTATTTATTGTTGAGAGCTTGATCTTTTGTTTACAATCAAAAAATATAGTGTAAAATGACAGAAGCTAGCAAATTAGATGGTAGTTTTGAGGTTGGCTAGAGTATCTGTTCAAATCAGTTTAAATTAGTGCTTTTGTGATGTATCTGTTCTTTCTACTTTTCAATAAAACTGAATATGTATATATATCTGAATACACAGGAAACTGATGTGCAGAAGCTACAGGACAAACTGAATAGTGGTCGAATAGAAGAAGTCATTGTACAGGTAAAGCAGGAAATTTGAAAATTGGGTATAAGTTGGAATAGTAGTTTTGACTGTTCCTTTGACTGAGCTTTTGTTCAGAACTTGACGCTTTTCTGTGTCTCCCTTTATTGTAAAACAAACAACAAAAAATAAATACATGGGTTTATATATATTTTTTAAAGAATCTGGAAATGAATTGTCATATAGCGGGTAGGATGACCATCTTAAAAATGAACACAATTACTCATTCGCTGTATTATGCTTACATATATACCATGCACACTTAGATTGCTTCTTACAGTGTCTGAATCAGTGAAAAACACAGAGGAGAGCTGACTGATACAAGGGGATAATTCTAATAGACTGGAAAATACCAGGGATGAAGTTATCATGAAGTAGTCATTGGGAATGAGTAGGTGAACAGGCTGAGTATCCCTCAGGAGACTCAATACACTTAAAAAAATAAAAAAATAAAGTTACTCAGTTCCTATAAATAAATAAATAAAAGCACATTTAAAATTTGAGATAGTGATAGGTAGTAATTCATCACTGAGATGATGAATTGAAATAAATGTAACTTAATATACTGTATAGATTTTAAAAACTTCATAGAGTAATAGAAGGGTTTGGGTTGGAAGGGACCCTAAAGCCCGCCCAGTTCCAACACACCAGCCTGGCCTTGGACACCTCCAGGGACAGGGCATTCACAGCTTCTCTGGGCAACCTGTTCCAGTGCCTCACCCCTCTGAGTAAAGAATTTCTTCCTGATACCTAATCTAAATCTAGCCTTTGTTAATTTACTTTGTTTATGGTCTTTCTTAATAGGCTGAAAATGAGCTTTCCCTGTCAAGAAAAATGTTACAGTGGAAACCATGGGAGCCTCTAGTTGAAGAACCTCCTTCTAACCAGTGGAAATGGCCAATATAATATTCAAATGGTGTAATTTCTTGAAATTCAAAACTGTTAAATCTATTGTTACTGACAGTTAACCTTTAAATTAAAATTACTTCATAAAAACACGTTTTGTCTTAATGTCTGCTTGTATTTAGCAATCTGAAGACTTTCTAATTTCTTGCAAAAATGGCCTTAAGAAAATTTTGGTGCTTTACAAACTTTGTTTCATTTCCTTTCTGTTGTTGTTATCTGTTATTTGTTGATATACAAATGTTATTTGAAATCAAAGTTGTAGAAAAGCATGATCCTACCCTTCTCTCCCACTGTTGGTTTTGTATTCTTCCCGCTTTCTCAAAGCCAGTACCAGGGTCTTTATGGCCACAGGATTAGGAAAGCGATGAAATACTAAAACTAGGCTTACCAAAAATATTTATTTTTTTAGATTTCATCTGGATCACTGTCTTGAGCTGGCTGATTTTACTGGCCACATGAACAGTAATTCTGTTTCAGGGAAGTGCTAGATGTCAGCCCTTACCATGACAGCAGGAACAGGTTACTTGATAAACGGGTAGGTTACCATAATGTACATGGCAGAAACTGTAGTATCACTCTTTATTTTGTATGTATGTAACTTGCTTTTTATAAAGATTTTGTATATAAACATGTACTTTATGGATTTATATGTATATTAATTCAAACCTGGAATATTACTACTAATAATTAGGAGAAAAATATTTTTCTCAACACATCTGGCTAGGTTCTTGCAAGCATTTAAATGGAGACTGCACACCTGAAGCCTGAAAACTTGCCTAAAAATCTAAGCTTACAGGCCCGAATTAAAACTACCCCAATTAGATCTAAGAACACTGTGCAGGTTTGTCTTTATTCATATTTTTTCAGTACCTTTTCAGTACCATTAACAAACTTGATGCAAGTGCCAAGATAAGAATATAGTTAGCTATTTGACAAAAATCTGCATCCTGTTAAAGGTTGACAGTTCTGTTCTATATTAAATACTTTTTAATAGGTATCTTGTCTAGGACTATCGATTTACCTGTGGCTTCATTATTAATGGTTAATTACATCTCTTATATAATACTTTTACAATTAAGGTGTTAGGGAGTAGGACAGGTAGAAGAAAAGCCACTAGGTATAGCTAATGTAAGCTACGTATTGCTTCTGTTGACTCTAGCAATTATTTTTGCTGCATCATTAGTGTTGTGGTTTTTTTTCTTCCCCACAGACTGTTACAATAATTACAGGATTTTTTTTTTTTTTTTCAAAATATTTTACTTGCTTGGTTTAATAGCTTTTTTTTTTTTTTTTTTTTGCTTTCGGAAAGTTAAAATCTCGTTTCTTCTGAGCTAAGACCACTAGGTGGCATTCCAGAAGAAGACTTCACTGAAGCTTGCAAACAACATTTCCACATGAGAAATACTAAAGATTATAAACCTGAATGAGGGTGAACCATGTTGGGTGAGAAATAAAGACAAATAGTCTTAGGTAATAAGTATTAAGCTAATGTGAGAAAAAGTGTGGGGGGAGGGCAGGGAATGAAACACCAACACATTTTGGTTGGTAATACGTGCAGGAGGGTAGCAAAATATTGCTATCTTTTCACTTATTTCCTGAGGCAGTAGCTGAACTCCTAAAGCTGTATTGGCCATGTGACTTAGCTGTCCTATGAGTTCATTAATTATGTTTCCTACTTTATATTAGCAATGATTTTGCTGGTCTATAAGTGTTTCTGTTGTGTTGTGTCTCTCAAGATAATTTTCTAAATCTATCTGAAATACTGAATTAGTCTTCACAAATACTTTGATTTAGGAGTCAATTAACTTGAGTCTTAAAAAGGTTCTACTGAGGCCAAAGTCTAGGAATCACAGATAAGGACTTTTCAGCTTTTTATCAAATTCTCTGCATGCCTTATAATTTATTTCCATTACTTCTATCATTGGTTCAGTTTTGTTCCACAATTTTAGAAAGCAGAAATGAATCCCATCCATGCTATGTAAGTTTGCTAAATTAATAGTATGCTGTAGAATCAGCATTAAATAGCAGTTAATGAAAACAAAGGAAAGACAATGGTCTTTGTTTTGAGATGTATTGGTGTTGTGTAGTTCACTTCATCCTAGTTCGGGATACCTCTGCCAAGAAGAGAAACAAAGTAATTTTTACCCTGCTATTTGCTTTGTAACTATATACCTGATACTTAAATCTACACCGTAGCAACAAACAGTACACACATATTTTACAGGCAAGAGAGAATCTATATTAGGCGTACTATGTTGCAAGTAAATTATTTTAAGATGAATATGCCAGCAAGGCATAGTTTGGAGACTGATTATAATGATTTTGCTTGATTTTTTTCTCTATTAACTATGTTGGAATATGTGATGAAGGGAAAGATTTTATCTGTTGTTGTATGGTAAGGTAAATCAGCGCAAACCTTAGAGTTAACAAAACACTTTAAGATCCTCTGATTAAAGTCATTATGTGTGACAATCACCTAAGACAACCTAAGGGAGATGCAGATTGTTAAACCAGTAAAACAACGTTTAGTTTGCCATCTAACAGCAGCACTGAGGTTTTTGTTTGTCTCAAGTGCTATCTGTGCTGTTTAGTCTGTCGAGTGTCTGTTTTCGTAACAAGACAACTTTAATCTATGTAATTTTGATTGTTGACATTCCATTGGAAGTAGATGAAAGATGCTTTTTTGTTTTCAAGGTATATGCTTTCCCAAAGAATGAAAATCATTTTTCACGCTGCAGGTGAGTTTGAATGTTTGACCAATGTGGTTATATGACAGGGACAAAGTGATTTGCTCTATAGAATTACTTCTGGTCCTCTTCTACCATGAGTTCAGGTTCAGTCCAGGGGTCAGAAAACAGATACCAGTAGTAAGGGGCTGTTTCTGCCCTTATGGGAAGCAGGTCTGTGTTCGTAATCTGAAGTCTGTGAGACTTTGTAACGTGAATGCGGCATACTGTTACATGGTGTGTAGATGTAATTCCAAACATATATTGAAATATGTAATTATATTGAAATAACTTTTTTACCAGGGTCCTCCCAGAGCCTGGCACCACACAGCTGTGCCTTTTAACTCTAAAGTAGTTGTGCGAGGTCGCTGGACTCGGGGTTTTCCTGCATGGCGCTGAGACACCTGTGCGAGCTGTAGCAACACCTCGTCGCTTCGCACCCGTCGAATCCCCTCACACGGGTCTTTCCTTCCCCTGCCCGCAGAGGAAATGCCCGACACCCTCCATCGCCCCTCGTAACAAGCCAGGGCCGATGCGAAGCGAGAGGTTTTGCGGTGGTGCTGCCCCCGTCCCCTCACGGCGCCGCCGCCGCCATTTCCCCGGCGTCCCCCGCCGCCCTTCAGGACGCATGCCTGGGGCCGCGCTGCCATGGTTGCAGGGAGCGGCTGCTTCGGGACGCCCTGACAGAGCCGGGGGGGAAAGGAGCAAAGCACCGGGGTACCGGGGGTTCCAGCCGTGCCCCGAGCCGGGGGGAGAGAAGAGGAGGCGGGCGGCCAACGGCCCGACCCGCTGCCCCCTGGTGGTGCCCGCCCTGAGGGGCGCTGAGGGGAGGTGAGCCCATGGCTGTGCGCCCTGAGGGAGGGCCTGGCCGCCGGCTGGCTTGGCTGTGAATTCCTCCCTGTGCACATTTCACCGATGTATATATGCATTATATACATACATGCATATGTATAGGGGCTGCTGGCTGCTCGCTGGCACCGTGGTGGAGCGTTGTGTGTGCTAAAGACCTGTGAAGATGCTCAGTGTTTTGCAGCTGGATGAAAATAAGTCATCCAGCTGTTCTGAGTAGGCTGGTTGAGAGAGGATTTAGGAAAAGTTTTTCAGAGCGATGGAAAATGGTGAGCAAGGTGCGTGTGAGCCAGACGGCCCATTCAGTGCATCACCCGAGAATGCATCTCCTGTTACTGCTACAAGTTACCCTACTTCACTTGCATTAAAAAATTCAGAAAGGGAAAAAGAAACATCTCAAGATGCAGTGCTGTCAGAGAATGTGACAAATTCGACAGTGACAGGTAAAGAACTTGTTAAAACGTTGGACATTAGTGCTTTAAGGAGATTTTTTTCTTCAACTCGATTATGCCATCTTGCACTCCTCACACCCTCCTGTTCACATTTGCAGGTTTTTGGTTTTGAAGTGACTTTTAAAATTATTATATAAAATTTGATTGAAAAGGTGAAGAATGCATTATATATCTCACATTGTGATAGCAATTTGTATACTAATAGAACATCTTATAGGGCAATCTTTGTTTCCAGAAATGTATATGAGTATGTTTATGTGTTTTGTACAGGTGTGTTAAAAATAGCAGTGCATAATTCAAATATAACATGACTTCTATTAATTTAGGCTAGATCATAGCAGTCACCTTGCTATTTTACCTTTCTGAGGTTCGCCTGTAACTTACCTGTCACCCTTCTGTACTCCATGCCTTTCTCCTGCAGTCCTCAAAACACTCCAGTGCTTCCTGCATTTACTTGATGTTTCTCTCTTCTGTCCTGTGTGACTTCCCCTTTTCCATTCAGCACCCTGCTTCCTTAGGTCTTCAGAGCTGAAGGTAGCGCATCCCATTCCACGTGTGAGCACAGTGAGTGACAATACAGAGCTGCTGCCTGCCTGCCTCTTGGCTGGGTTCTGTTCAGATGCTCTTATTTCAAGTAGCTGGTCATCACTTCCTGGGAAGAGCACTGTACCAAAGCCAGATGGTGTATCTTATCTCTAAGCCAAAAAGAAGTAATGTCTGGAGTTTCAAGCTAAGTAAACCTGGTTCATAGTCTTTGAGTCAACACCACAAAGTCAAGTAACGTGTGGAAGATCACACAGATTCAGCTATCATATGCTTAGATCGGGTCTAAGCTGGAGTGGGTTTCAGTAAGATTTTCAATAATGGTTCACTGTGTACGTGACTAACTTTATAAAATTATTTACTTGAGAATAAAACATACATTTAGCTACTATAACTTTTTAAATTGGAATATGAATGACTTTTTATGTGGTAAAAGCATTACGTTAGATCTCTCTTTAAATAGTATCTAATACTGCTTCAGCTTTCTGTTGAAACAAACTGTTTTCCAGCTTAAAAATCTATGATTATTCTGCCTTACAATGTTTCAATAACATCATTTAGGTGTAAACCTGAAAGAGGTATTTATTTGTTTTGAGAAGCATATCAGAAATTAATTTTGTTTTTATTTTTTAGGAAGCGTAATTGAGGATAATAAAACTCTTATGTGGAGTGTGGCTACATTTCATGAAACTATCCAGTGTGAGGAGTTGCATCTTGATCTGGGACATTTTGCCAGGAAAGGAGTTCAACAGGATTACCGCATGCCTGATGTCATCACTGTCAGAGTACAAACAGGTAAATGGTGTTTTTAAATGTGTATCTATCTCGATAGATAAACAAACATTTTAAAATCTCGATCTGTTACTAAAAGAAACAATATTTCTGTCTTGGAACTTCTGTTTGGACAGATCCTGATACCTTCCAAGATGTAGCTGTAAAAATTGAAAGACCTACTTTTCGTAAACCATTTCTGGGTGGATTTAAGAACAGAATAACAGGAGTGGAATTTCATAATGCAGGATCACAAACAATACCCAAAAAAAGACCTGAAAAAGGAACTACATTATTTTGTAGGGAAACACAGGTAATAGCTTTGTAGTGTCTTTTTAGAATGTTTATTATTATTATTATTATTATTTGTTTCTAAACAATAGAACATTGACACAATTATTTCAAATAGGAATGAGGATGTAAGTCAGCAATAAGTATGCAGGTGAATGTATTTAATGGATTAATATCATTAGGCTTGTGTTTTTTGTTTTTGTTTATAAACAGCTAATTTTGTACTTCTTGTAATGATGATCAATACAATCTCTGTATTTTGTTACAATTTGACATGCGTTTTTTCCCCAGACTGTGTTTCAAAAAAATAAACGTCAACAAACAGCAAATCCAACATCAACACAGATGACTAAGGTTGGCCTGTATGTGTCAAGCGTGACTGACAAACTAATAACACCTGGAAAGTATTTCACAGCAGAAGAATACCATAAACGTCGACTTGAAGCTGTAAGTTCTCTTCTGTTTGCAACTGTATCTGTGAAGTAAAGTAGCACAAAGGTTACTTGAATATTTAAGGAGTGTTCAAAGAGTAAATTCAACAGTGAGCTTCCAAATGTCAGCTTAATCTTCACATTTGGTAATCTTTCTGATTTAGGGTAAGTGTGTGTCTGCACATTTACAATATTAGTGTTTTCAGCAACATTTGAATGAGACCTTATGGTTTCTTAAATATTGCACATTGTGAATGTAATGATATCTATTTTAAGGTAAACTTCCATACATATTATTAGGGATTAAAATACACTTGTCCCTATGGCATTCTCATATCCTCAGAAGGACTTTAATGCCATGTACAGCCTCAAATAGCTGGAGTATTGGACTAGGATTTACACGACTTGCATTTGACTTCTGGATTTTGTGTTTTTGTATGTATGTATGTATGTATTTATATATTTATTTATAAACAGACCTGACACACACAGTGGGCTTGTGGCTTCTTTTTGGTGCACAGAGTTGCTTCCTGTAGGTGATTCTGACTGCAGATTCTGTACAGTGATTGTACAGGGCTGGCTGTTCAGGCATTTTAAGTTTCTTCATGCAAGCCACTTACTCAGTGACTGTGCACCTAACTTAAGTACGCCTTGTCATCATGTTAGCCTCTGGACACTGCTTTGTAAATGCCCTAGGTCTTATTTTAATTTCTTGAAATAGGCAGTTTGACTAAATGGATAAACAATTGGTTTCCCCAAGTGAGATAAGTGTATTGATATGTTTAGCCAGATGCTTTAGTATCTTCTGGTTAGAAGTTTTCTGTAAGAACTTGCTTGGTTAGCATGACCTGACACCCCTAAGATCTTGTAGAAATGGAACCCAAAATAACTATGCTGTTTGTTTTTAAATTGATGACTTTTTGGTATTGTATCACATGTAGGTAATAGTATTACAGAAATATTTCCGCCGTTGGCATGCTAGAAAACTAGTACAAAAATTGAAGGAAGAAAAGAGACTGAGGCTGGCATGGGAGGCACAAGAAGAGTTAAAAAAGAAAAAAGAGAAAGAAGACAAAGTGAGGAGGGAACGTGAGCGAAGACTGAACCCTAAAACAAAAGAAGACTTTGAGCTGCTTTACCATGCTTTAGAATGTAAGTTTTTCTTAAAGGGACGCTCTTAAAGCAGCCAAAGAGTACAGTCGAAAACAAACTTTTCTGGTTTTGGCAAGTTGTGTTTTTTTTTTTTTTTTTTTTTAAGGCATTACGTGACTTTTATATATTTCTAGAAGCTTTTTAGGAAATTATCAGCTTATAGAATGGTGCTAGTATTTGTGCTGTTTTGCGGGACTTTTTTGCCTGTTTGTTTGTTTTTGCCTTCATCTGTAATGATGTAAGGTCAGCTAGAGGAACAACTTCTAATTTTTTTAAGAATCAGAAGTTTAAAGTAACTCTGATGCATATAAGTTGCTGAAAATAATGCCATCAAGAAATCACAATTAAGATCCATCGTTTGCCGTTTAATATAGATATTTTCATAACGGGTTACATTTTGCCCAGAAATTTACAAGAGAAATTAAGTTTTTGCTTTCGTCCATGTCCTCTTCTGTCACCATTTCTTTTCCTTTCTAATGTATTCCATGTTTCACAAAACTGCTGTCAAAAATTTAAAAATCTGTTAAGACTCCTATAGAGCATCTTGAAAGACTTCTCCTATCAGAGTGGATGATGTCTAATAGAGGCAAGCACCTCTAAACTTTTCTGGCAAAATAAAGTGAATACTGCAGATAATTGGCTTAAAGTCTAACAGGAGAATAATGTAAATATAACAGAAAATTAGCCATTTTGGAAAAACAAAAATGAAAGATATGTACCAGCACATTAAAAACAAACTAAAAAAAAAAACAAAAAACTGCAAGAGTTCTTTTAAAATGTCTCCTTTTAAGCAAGAAGCTTGCACTGTCACTTCTATAACTCATATTTTATCTAAGCCTACAGTGCTTGCTTATGGTATAATAACTCTTTAGCAGTTTTTACCTTACTGTTCCTAATGCAGATCTGACCTAATGGATTACCTGATTCATTGCAAAGATACCAGATGTACCTTAAACCATCCCAACTATTTTCCTATTGTAAACTGAGTAAATAAATTTGGCCGCATGTTATTCATACAGCTTAGGCTCATGATTCAAGAAGTCCCAGGTTACACACTTATCTTAAATTCTGTCATACTTTGTGTGGCACAGAACAAATCGCTTTGTCTAAATGTGTAAGTGATATAAATATTACTGTTCTCTGTGACAAATGTAAAAATTTATTACTGGTTTTAAGATTTAAAATTTTGGGGATTGTATCTTTCTGGGATTTGTGCTTGGTTGGTTGTTTTTTCCTTCCCTCTTTCTCCTCAGAGAAGATTTGCTTTTTATTTCTGAAGAATTGGGCACTCTTAAAGGCCTAACTTGATAATCAAAACCCAAGATATTCAACTGATTATTTTCTCTCTCAATTTATGGCAAGGACTACTGTTTAGTATCTGATTTTCTCCAGTATTTCTTTAAACTTCTTCCTAGTTAATGTGCTATCGACTGTGATCTAATTCTTTGTGCGTGGAGAGGCTTATTTGCAATAGAAGCAAGAAAGCTGAGATAAAGTTGTGATTAAGCACTGATTTCCCTGATATTCTTAGATTTAAAACTTATTGTTATATAACAGTCTTTTTTGCTTAATTTAATACAGTTGGATTCATAAATAACAGAACTTCCAGTTTTGCGTGTTCAGGAATTTAAGATCTAGGCAACCTGAGAAGCAAGTGCCACTTCAAAAGCTGTAAAACAATTGGCTGGTATCAATCTGTTTTTTTTTGTTTGTTTGTTTGCTTGCTTTTGTTTTGTTTACTGTTGTTGACTAGTTGCTTCTCTGGAAACTTGCAGTCATGCTCTTTGTTATAACGGAGCTTAGTGGTTCTAGGAAGTTGGTTTGTTTTTTTTTCCTACCTGCATCTGAAACTCACATTCTTATAGTGTCACCAGTCTACACAAGCTAAATCATTGTGACAGTAATAGAATGAGGTTATTGTCCTCTAGAGATTGTGAAGGTTATTGCTGCTGATCACAACACCGGGATAATATTACAGGGTCAGCCAGTAGAAGCAATTCATTTTGGTACAAAAACTTGCCTGCTGACTGTCTGGTGCAAATGAGATGTATCTAAATATTCTACGTGTCTGCATATAGAGACATTTGTTAGTTATTTGAAAAGTATGAACAACTTCATTTGCTCTATAAAAACACTAGGAAAAAAAATATAATGATCCAATCTCTATCTGTAAAACATAATCTAAGAAGAATGTCTTTAACTTGATTGTATGTATATGATGACTCACCCTAGGTGAGTATGGATAACTGTTTCATAGCACCTTCATCTCTGCAAGTACAAAATTGCTTATTGTATTTATTAACTCTACCTTTGAAGTTGCTGCCCCCTTCAGGCATATAAAGCTTCATGTAAATTAATTCTATGCTGTGCTTTTGTTTGCAGAAATGGCTTTATTTTAAAATATATCTTTGGGTACTCAGAATTTGTCAGACAGCTGTCACATTAATACCAAAGCTTGGAGAGCCTTAAGGAAATGGATCGAAATATTTTAAAATAGAAAACATAAGGTATTGTAGATAAGGAAGCCACGGGCAGAAAATAAACCTTTCTCCCTTCCCTCCTCCTGGCTTTAATCTTACCTGATGATATAGGCTTTTGCAGTAAGTGTGCATCACATTGTATTGTTTTCTCTACCCCATGTTTTGCTTTTGTATAAATATTCTGAAATAATAACAAGATACTTTGAGATGCTATTCAGGAATATGGAAGCTTGAGGTCTTACAAAATTACCTACAAAAATATCAGGATGTATTTGAAATGGAACTGACCCTTCAGAAAAGCCAGGAATTGTTATGATGTATGCAAAGCAAAACAGCTTTCCATAAACATAATGATTTTACTGAGGGATTCCTGTAAGGGCACGTAGGCTGCATATCAGAAGGGGTACCACAAAATAAGCCATGATAGGTGTGTCTGCATGTTTGTTATTAAGTATTTAGTTTATACTTCAAAGTGTAGGAGATACCTGTGGTTTGGTGATTTGACCCTGTGAGTTAGAAGGCCAGGTGCTCATACAGCATGTACTGATTCACTTGCTGCTGTGATTATTATCTAGTGGCTTGGTGTCCCTTCCTTCTATTTAAATGGTTCAGTTCTGGAAGAGGAAATGGAGAGTGAAGTAGTGATTGTCTATTTATAAGTGTGTTTCCATCTGCCTTAGGTGGCAAAAGATGATACTACTCAATATTCACTGTTAAGACCTGAAGAGCTAAACATGATTGTCAGCCAAGTTTTATCTTGGGTTTGGATGACGTCAGTCTTCTTTAGATTTTACTCTTTTCTGCAGGGAGAAGCAGTGGTTTTCTAAGCACTGAGAACCAGTGGCACCGCAGTAAGATGCTGTTCTTAATCTGTTGGGAGGATCTTCATGATATCTTGTCTTGCAAGTTTGATCAGCATTTGTTTAAAATGATTCTTGTGTTCATATCATTCACAGCTGTTTGAGACTCATTATTATTTGAGATGCAAAATCATGAAGAAATCATTGCACCCTGCATTTCCACAGAAACTAAATTATTCTTCTTTTTCATTTTTCTGTTAAATCGTCTTTGAGTTTGGAGTATGACTTGGCAGTGTGCAATTGATGTACGCTCACACACTCTTAGAACACCTGTATCATTTACATTAATTTCTGTGCCATTTTGTGTGTACTGAAAATATGTATAACAATCGATTTCCCAATACAGAAACTGTTTTTTTATTATTATTATTAATAATTATGTTATGTCTGAAATAGGAAAGTAGGAATTTCACTGGAAAGCATCTAAAAAAATACCTAAAATATTTATACCTGTAGCATGGAGGCAGGAGGAGATTGAACGGATTAACGCAACTCTTACTGGAGCTGAAAGAAAGGCAGCACTTTGTGGACTTCTAGAAGAAGAGGCACAGCTGATTGCTTCCATTGGGAGACACAAAATAAACGCAGATGAGGAGAATCAACATAAAGCAGTACTGCACTTTCTGAGCAAGGTCAGTAAAGTAGTTTTAGGCTGAACATAAATGTAAAGTTCCGAAATACAGGAAGAGAAAAGGCATCTGTAAATTACCAGCCCAAAGTAACTTTTATAGCTTTACAAGTTAATCATGTGAATCCTAATGTTCTCTATATCCAGATTTTCTAGTTGTTCGTGTCAGTGATGCTCTTTTTCCAAGCTGAGAAAATTCCCTAGCACTGTGACTGATTATTGAAGGATGAACAATGCATCAGTACATCATTAGGACTGTCACTTGAGATTTTTCATATACAAAAGTAGCTGCGTATATGTATAATACAAAAATCAGCACAGAGCAGATTAATTTTGTGTTGTGTAACCATCATGCATAAAGGACGTGATTCTGATGGCACTTTTAGCATCATGCAAGGCTCAAGTTCTAACAGAACTCAGAATGGCTAATTTAAGCCATTATAAAATATCAGGACACTGCATATTATTCTGTATTTTGTATTGTGAGAATTAGAATGTAAGAATTCATGCATGAAACTCTGTTCTTTCTTAATCAGTTTCTGTATCTTTAAAAATCTGCCTATAAGCTTACCTTTCAAAAATACTCAGTTTCACTAAACAAAACGAATGACTAAATGATCTTCCCTCTGGTATGTACTGTTCATTGCTCTCTATAGTGGAAAAGTTTGCTATTGCATTTAAACTTAAATGCAAACTTTGAACTATGCATTAAGTATTTGTAAAAATTAAATTTTACTCTACAGAATTAGTTATTTTTTTTCTTTTTTTCTTTCCTCAAAAATGTTATACTGCAGGAGCTAGATTTTTTGTTTATTTCCCCATTGAGCACAGGCTTCTGTTCCTAGATAATCTTATGCCTGTCTTCAAAGGAAGTATTTACTCTGTGTTCCTGTACAGGATAGAAACCCAAGAGAGCGTTAACTGTATCTTGTATCTTATTGAACTCAGTGATTAACTCATTGGTTTCGGCTGAACTACAATTTTAACTTGAGATTTTATTTTTCTGTAATCATAGGGATGAAATTTAATGTGAGTGTTCTTTGGGTTCTCATCTATTTGAAAAACAAAAGAGAGAATTAGTTCATATAAAGATGATTTAGAATGACATTACATTCAGTGGCTCTTTAATGTGAAGTACAAAAAATAAAGTCCTTTTAAGTTAAAACAGCAATCTAACCTCTCAGAAGATTATTTTTTTTCTCTGTCTGCTTTCAGGGGATATGAAATAATTATGAAAAGAAATACTGCAACAGCAATAGTTTGGGAATAACAAAATTTTTAGACTATTTAGTGCTCAAAAGTGGCAGTTCTGTCCAAAGGAAACTCTTCATTTTATTATTGATGCATGGGAACAGGCCCCCAGAAAATGATTTGATAAAGTCTATCATCTTTCTTCATTATGAACAAATTACTTATCTGAAATACTGGGGGAACTGCTACCAGGTTTATTGCCGTGACATGACTGAATTCTCTGTTACTGCTATCAAGAGTGCAAAAAACAAAGAAACTTAATATTTAGGAATGATACCAAGAATCACGAATCGTTTCTATGTTAAATACTTGCTTCTACTATTTAACATCTATTCCTTTATCATCCTTCTAAGAAAAGAAGCCTGGTTCAGTCTAAAGCAAATATATTTCCTCTTAACTGTATCTTGATCTTTATTTTTCCTTTCTGCACTGCTTTCCAGTGTGCTACCCTGTATAGATTACTTCTGGTATATATTCTCAGGAGCCAGACAGTTTTCTTGCATTTAGGAATCAGAAGTAAAATGTTCTTCAGTACCATAACTCCTATTGATAGCTGATGGTTGGAGATTCATGAGAGACCTGAGAGACAAGAGACATCTCTTTCCAAACAGTGGACATACTTCAGGAGCACTTATTACTATTTTATTTATTCATATTTTACATTTATACTTTTGTGTTTCAGTACAGAGACTAATTTCTTTCTAATTTGACAAGCTAGTTAGCTTAATTTCTGCATCTTTTCATGGTTTTGCTTGCTTGCTTGTTTGTTTGTTTGTTTTCCTTTTTTTCTTCTTTGTTTTAACATAATTTCAACAGTAGTGTTTGTTTGGTGTTGGACTAACCCGTTGACATAGATAGCAGCCTAACACAGGAGATAAAGAAAGTAATAAACTTTGCATTTAAAAAAAAAAAAAGGCAATGTCAAACTGAATAGGTGTCTCATTATGATTGTAACAAGGCAGTTTAAACACATGAAATTTATTGTTGGAGTGGATTATAGCCACTTTATTCAGTTATTTCTTCAGCTTTGAACTGATAACGTTAATCCAGACACTTGCCGTTAAAGTTGTAATGACGTTGTAATGCATTCTTCATGCATGAAGAATGCAAGCAGCTCTACTTAGCCAACATGATATGAAAGTTGCTTTTTCATGGTAACTTTTGTTCCCTTCATTCCTAAGTTAGGCATGTACCCTATGTGCTTTTAGAATGGTTTCTCCTGGTCATGTGTGCACTACCTTCTAGGTGTCTTCTTTACACCAAGTTCATTTGTCTGCATTCAAATTTTGAAGAGCAAAATTGGAGTTTTTTTTAAAAGGCAGTCCTGTAATTATTAACTCTTGTTCTATTCATACCTTTCAAACTTTTTGCTATTTCTGTACACGTCTTCTGAATTTCATTTTTTTGCTTTGCTTACCTTTTTCTCTCTGTATCTGTGCTCTTTTGTTTCTCTCCTTAGATGTTCTTTTCTGGTTTCTTGTGCTGGCAGCAGAGTGCAGTTACAGTAGTCTTGCTCTCTGAAGTAATACAGATAACAGCATTATTGTAAATTCCACAGCACTGCCAGCAGACAGTTTCAGTCAGGAGAAAGCTGGGTAAAAAATCTGTAATTTTAGTTTTGTTATGTCAATCCTTCATGAAAATAGTCCTGAAATCAGTGAGATTGAGATTCTTTCTGATACACTCGAAATCCTGTCCATAGTGATGAGATCTCTGTATTTATTTTTTCAATAAAAAGCTGCATCATTCATTGTTTGTTTAATTTGCTTCATTTTATAAAATACCCTTTTTGATGAGGTAGTGAGGAAGTTACAGATAGGTTTTCTTGATTTGAGTAATTTAAATGTGATCATAACATAGGTTGTCTGTGTTACAGGTGGTCTGCAGCGTACAGCCCTGAGACTGCTAGCTCATAGCTGGATTGTGTAAATTTACCAAAGGAACCTAGCTTCAGTAACTGTGTCCTAGGCAATCTCTGCTCAATGACTCTCCCTAGTATAAGCAGATGACCTTTATGTCTTACAAAAAGTGATTTCTTTGTAGAGGATCAAATGTATGTACTGCAGTTACGTACACTGTGGAAATCAATGATTGTCGCAGCTTTTTCGTAAGGTAGATGGGCAACATAATATTTCTTCTAAGTTTGTGGGTTTTTGCCTTTTTTTTTTTCAGTATTTCTAGTTCTGTACAAAGTTAGTGTAACAAAGTCATGAAGTTACGTTAGAATGCTCCTTTCTCTCCCTGACAGAAAACAGCTTCTTTCTGGTTTTGCAGAAGTTCAAAGATTTCATTAAGGAATGACGAGTTCTACTTTTCACTAATGTCCATTTTGCTGTTGCATTTCTTAATTAGTTCTGGATCTGGATTGTGATCTCTGATTAATAATACTTTAATTATAGTTCCATCCCTACTGATAAAGTAATTAAACGTTATCCAGTATTAGGCCATCTTTTCAATTACTTTGTCTTTCTTTTGCTTGCCTAATTTTATAATTTTAAAAGACGAAAGCCCTATTTTGATGTGGTGAAGACTGCTCCTATCTGTTCTATCTACCTAACATTCTTGCTATTTGTATGACTTCCCACCATCACAAGCCATCATCATCATAATAATAATCACATAGATACTAAAATCATATCCACAAAACTACTCAGGCATCCAAAGGTTTCATGAAGTGTTGCTCTAGTTAGCTGACACTGAGATCTCAAAGTGAAGCTCACAGGTGTTTGAGAATATTCAAGTTCCAAATGCAGTGAAAATGAATGATTAACACACCCAGTGAAATTACAAATAACTGTCTCAGTGTAAGATTAAGGAAGAAGAGTGGTGTTAGACAATGATGGGGAGAGGGTTTCGAATGCCATCTTTCTGTTGGATTGAGATATCTGTCTCCATGGTTAATTAGCCCCACACTGTATCAGTGTGGACAGCAACCAGAGCCAGTCCTGCAGGAAGAGGAGAATGCCAGGACTCTTCGAACTGAGTAGTGCAGCTGATCCCATGTAACTTCTCACTGCAGAAGTTCAAGATGTGCAAAGAGAATTGGAATAGTATGGTCTGTAGTTAGGTCTGCAAAACAGGAGCCAGCTAAGTATCCAATAAGCTGTAAATTCATACTGTACCTTAGTCAGCTTTACCAGTCTATGCCTTCTATCTGCCTGTACAGCTAGCGAAAATAGAACAGTTCCCTGGAGGTGCCTCGCGCCGCAGTAGCCTTTGAGGCCTTAAATTTGAGATCTTTACACAGTCAACAGTCCCATTGATCTTACTGATAGTTTAGAGGGATTTATGACTGCGAGATGAAACACAGAGCAAATGTATTCCAACACTACTGTCAGTAAATTCATTTTAAAGAAGCAGAGCGTATCCCTGTAGGAGAATATTATTTATTTTTAATATACTCCAAGTCAAAATTTTCATGACCTGCAATTTTAAACAAAGTGTGCAATTGAATGCTTGCTCTGGTGGAAAAGGTACTGTAGAAATATCGACAATAGAATTAGCCTTTTGTGTTAGCCAAGCATTAAAGTCAAGTCAGTGTTTGCTCTGGTGAAACCTGATGTAACAATGCACTTGGTCAGCTGGTGATCAGTTTATAATAGCTCAGTTGTACAAATTGTTTCTGAAGTGTGCACAACCCAAGAGATGGAAAGCATATGATGGAAAAACCACTGAAATGGATACACCGTACACACTCCGAGCCAGAGAACTGCTTGAAATCTACCGCAGTGTTAGCATGAATGACATCCCACAAGATGAGAGAGTAGATGTGCTGTTAACACTCAGATGTACAGTGGAGGTATGTTTTATTTTTCTATTTATGTTTGGCTTGAAGCTACACTTTCCAGAGGTACAGTCATTTAATTATGTCAATACATATGCAACACTTCTGGCAAATAGGTGCCAGCATGATCAGCTGGCAGCAAGAGTCTAATGTACCATGAGAGAATAATTTATATTCCAGGTATACTCTAAATTCATATTGCACTTTGTGATGTACGCGTTTTTCTTCAAGTTGTGGTAGAATTTTAAGTTTTTGGTCTTTTTTTTTTTTTGTGTGTGTGTATTAAAACATAATACAAATATAGGACAAAGATTAGCTTAATATTTGTAACAACTTGATGAAAACCATGACAGAGATGCGAGTGTCTGTTACTATTTTTTTGTTTTTCTTGAAACAGATGTTCTTGATTCCCCATTTAGAACCTTATAATTTCTCTGTTGCTTTGGCTGCCACTTTTATGGCTGGCAAATACTGATTTTTTTTTTTTCTTTTACCTCTCACTCCCCATCCCCACTGCTACTGCCAGGATTCTTAGTGAAATAGAAGCTGGCTGCATTTCTTTTAAACCTTTTATTTACTTATTTTTTTAATTCAGCTTTAAGGCACTTTCAAGATGGTAAGTTGACATCAAACTAGAACAGAATGTTGTTTCCTGGTCTTACTGAAACAAACTAGCATCTTCCTGTTGCCTTTGGTAATAGCAGAATTTGATCTGAAGTCAATATGACATTGGGAGCATTGCTAATTTATGAACTTTTGCCCATCTGAATACAGTCATTGTTGTAGTAATCAAAGCCTAGAATTTCTGTAAATTAACACTCATGTTTTAGGTGAAGAAACCCTGAACTTAGTCACCTGCTATCTATCCCTGGAGAATCTCTTTATAAGCATTTGAAGTATTGAAATGACTAATTTCCAAGGATGCTTATAAATCTCCCAGGTCTTTAGTGTGTGTGTTTTGACTGGTTGGGTGGTTTTGTCTTTGTTTCTTTTAAAATATATTTAAAAAAAAACAAAAAACAAAAACAAAAACAAACAAAAACAAACAAACAAACAAAAAAAAACACAACTGTGTATACATGTTACACCTCCTGTCACATAGCCAGAGGGTGCCAAAAGAAGCCAAAGCTCCTTAGGGACTTTCTGGGGATTTTGGAGACTCAAAACTGTGCCTGTGTTCTGTGCCTCATGTCAGATGCTCAGTGTTTTTTAGTGCCTCCAGATTTGCAGTTCTTCATAGCTTCAGTATACATACAGGCTCCTTAAAGCAAAATCTGTAAGTATTCTTAGTTGTTTGGCTTTTTACGTTAGTGTTTTTAGAGGTTATTTTCCTAAGACACTACAGGTTCTTCTGTTCATATTGAGAATGTAAGGGGCTGTGAATGAATGGCATAGTGTCCATAGTTTGCTTTTGTATCTGTGTTAGAAATATTTTGTTTGTTATATTGTTGTATTGGTTTTTTCCCCCTTTTTATTCTGTACTTTCCTTCAGGAACATGCATGTGAATTAACAAAGGAAATAGTGGAATTAATTGACAGAGAAGTTGATCTTATGTCAAGAGAGGTGAAAGAATGCAACTTAGAAGGACTGAGGAAAAGAATTTGTACGTTATTTCTACAGTATATTAAAACACCGAAGTTTAACCCTGAAGTTGCAAAGATACTTAAGGTATTGTTCCTGTTTTGCAGTCTGAGTTAATAGCCATAAAACCAAATAGCCAAAAAAATAGGATAGAAAATGGGAGTGGAAAACCATGAATACTTTTTTATTTCTTTTTGCTGTAGAATTGCTGGAGGAGTTCCTCAAGAAGTAAAAATACATACAATTTTCATACAAATCATCTTATATAGTCATAGAGAAAGCATAGTTTTAACATGGTTTTAACAATCTGAGAAGTAGCAGATCGTAAAGAGAGAGCGCTGTAAATGGTCTTACAGATCTTACAAGGTAGTAACAGGAAATTGTAACAGCAACGACACCAACCAACAGAGAGAGCTGAAAATGACATAATTGCAAAGCATTTTTTCTTCCACTGGAAGAAGGTGTAATGTCTCACAAATCCAGGAAGGAGGAGCGTTGCCATTGTCAAAGTGATGAGCTGCTGTTGTACAACCAATTGTTACTTCATGAAAAGCAGATCCAGCTAGGAAGGGGAGATAGTGGTAGATACCTCTTTTAAGTTGTGTGATTGTTTTTTTTTTTAATTTCTAACTCCAGACTGTAGTAAAAATATCACTCGTTATGGCTGGTTTAGAAAAAGACATGTATTCTGCATATATCAGGAGAGGATTCCTCTTATGGTGTTTGATAGTGCCTCAAGGATAGGGACCTAGTAAACGATAATGGGCTTTAGAATCAACTAACAGTAAATTTTCACTACGTTTATCATCAGGGTTACCTAGATGGGTCATAGCAGAGAGTGGGGATGGGAAATGCTTGGGTTTTGTAGCTTTTGGTTCACTGTATCTTGAGTTCAAGGTTGAACTGCACCTATTTTTGAACCTTGTAACCTCCCGTAGACCATAAAAAAGACGGCAGTTCATTAGCAGACAGTCAAAGTGACCACAGCCTCTGGGTGTTTCAAAGAAAGGCAGATGACCACAGTGGGTAGCGGGATTGTCAGATTGTTCAAGCTACCCTATTACAGACGTGGGCCTTCTGCACAGACTACATTATACTCCTTCCAGAACCACAAAGCAAGATGAGGATAAGGTTTTTAGCAAGTTTCGTTCACTTTCTTCCCCAGTATTGCTTTTGGACACAGAGTTTTTATGATTTCATATTTTTATGCTGAAGTATTAATATGCCTGCAAGCTCAAGGCTTTATCTTTGACGTGAAGAACAGATTCCACATGAAAAATTAAATGCTGAAGAATTGGTTTCTGCTTTCTGTGTTATCAGCCATTCTGGAAAGATGACAATCTGCTTACAGAAAAGCACTAGCAAGAGCACTGGCGCAGAAGGTCTTCATATATCTTAAAAAAACAAACTGACTGATTTGTATAACTGGTTTAAACAAGAACAGTAAGAAAATAGAATGGCTTTTGGTCTTCTATTTAAAAGAAAAAAAATCCTAATGAGTATTTTAAAATTAATTAGTAGCTTTTAAATATTAGAGCATTTGCATAAATACATGTACAATCTATTCATGGTAGAGTTAGGGTGGCTCACAAGTAATACAAAGATATTATCATGTTGTGATAAATTAACTTTTTTTTTTTTTTTTTTTTAAATCTTTTAGGTTCCACCACATCCTCTAAAGCTCTATAAAAATGTTAACTTCTGTCATAGCTGCGAAAATTACTTACCATCTACTGAATTTCCTGTTCCTGCTAATTCCCGCACCATTGGCAGATGTCACTTGTGTTGCAAGCTTGATAATGAGGCTCGGCAACGGGAATCATTTTTGAAGTACAGACTTATACTAGAAAATCTCAAGAAGTCTGAAGCTGATTACCAGGATGATACTAAAATTGTTTTCTTAGTTCAGGTACTGTCTGAGAGATCATTGCTAATAATGGAAACTGGTGGCTTTGTCTCTAATTTTCCTTTTATTTTGTGGATGTAGTTGACAGGAAGAGAACTAAAAGCTAAAAGCGACAAAAACTCCCTGTGATATGTGATGTTCACTACCATTAAGAAAAAGCACTCGAGCTCTTGAAATGTAGCTGTGGTTACAAGCAATATATTAAAAGAAGGTAGAAGACTGGCTAGCAGGTCAAAGAAACAGATGATCCAGATTCTCTGGTACTGCTGTGGTGATACTGTTGCTTAAAGCCACTGGCATCATTGGTAAAGGAACAGTGATGTTTTTGTGGCTGGAGTATTGCTGAAGACATAGTGTTAGTAAAACAACCTTAGCCCCTTTTTCTGAATTGTTGTAGTAATACAAGTGAATTTTTTATATTCTCAGAAGGAAAAAATAAAGAAAACAAGGTCTTTACATTCTGTTTTATGTCAGCAGAGCATCTGTCTAGTTGGAATTTTTACTGCTTTGCACTCAGTGAGAGAGATTCACTAAATATTTAATTTTTCTAAATTATTTACTATCATATGTAATTATATGTAGTCTTCTGCAGCATTTCTAAGTAGGTAATGTTTCTTAATGATCATTGCAAGAACAACTCAGTTCAAAGAACTTCTTGCCTCTACCTTTGGCAAACTCTGTCTCTTCTAGTTGTTACTATTTGTTTTGTCAACAAAAGAATCTGACATCCAATATCCACTGGGAAAGTTTTAAAGTAATTGCAAAATATTATCTTTTGAAAATCGAACAGCCCAAATTTATTTGAACGTTCTGGGATTTAGAAATAGGAATCTCTATGGCATCAACATTCATAGGACAGTTTTGAACTGTATTTTCAGGATGTCTAAAACAGCAACCAAGCAAACAGAAGCCAGACATCAATATGCCAAAAAGTAAGATTGGATCTTTAATTATCATGCCTGTGTTAAGAAATATAACAGAAGAGTTTTAGTAGATGCTTGTTTGTCAATACTGGTTTCTATTTAAGCTGAATAGTTTTTGTTTGTTTGTTTTTGTTTCTTTTCTTTATTTGAACGTGTAAACATCCTTCAAGCTCACTTGGATGTCTCTCACATCACATCACTTACAAAATTTTTCCAGCAAACTCTCTTGGCTGCATTAGAACAGCAGATGCTTGACCTTGCGGAATGCTGGTGGCCGTTAATGCACTGAAACATGACTGTTTTTTAACTGCTGACACTGAAAGCCCTCTCTTGCCATTGCAGTTTTACCACTACAGCATCTCTGGACACTCCATGTCATTTTCATCCAAATTAACTTTTTCTCTTCAGAGCTGTAAATATCTAAACAGCAGAGATTTGCATCTTAAGTTATTAGTTTTGTCTTTTCTCAAACATTTCTTTAAATTATTACATTTTTCCAAGCTGTTTTTTTTTTCTTTTCTTCCCCTAACAACCGCTGTTTGTCCTCTACTCCACTGTATCCAGAAAACAGCTCCAAGGCATCAAAAATGACTCTGGCACAACTAGAAGTCTTTTGCAACGTCTACGACAGCTTGATTTATTGTCCAGTGCAGTACCAAAACTGGATTGTCTGTGGATAGATGCAAGACTTTTGTGATAAGATAGAAGATTTTTCTTCAGATGTCTTGCGTATTGATTCTAACCCTGCTTGGGCTGAACACTTCACGTGCTGTTAAGGCAAATAAAGCAGTTGGCGTGTGTTAGGGTGTAGCTCCGCTGAATTCAGCTTGCTACAGCTAAAGACCTGCTTTGTGGTATCAAAATGAGTTAGATCAGCAGCTGTGTCAAGTCCTGAGGCTGCCTTTAATTCTTTCAGAGGGTTTAACTATGCCATGCTCCTTAGAATCAATGGTACAGAGTATGGCTTTGATTTTCTTGATGGGCAAAATCCTAATGGATGTGATCATTTGAACTAATGAATACTCTTCACTCCTTTATCAGTTCGTTGCCTACCCTCATTTCCCAGTCTCAGCTGCTGAGTGCTCTCTGATACTTGCTCCCAACCTGTTACACGGCAGTAAGGGCATTTCTGTTTCTTGTGAGAACAGAACAAGTTATTGGGATGGAGGAACTGAGTTTCTTATGAAATCAATGAGCTGTAAATTTTCACAGCAAAACATATCTACCTCAAGAAAGTGCAGAAGTTGACTCTTAAATAAAACTTTCCCCCATAAGTAGACTAGTTTTAACATAGAACAAACTTTTGCCTGTTTTTTCAGGGAAAAAAAATAATCCAGGAATAAGAAAGTCAGATTGTAGATCTGTTTTGCATGGGACTTTATATACTCCAATATAGACTTTAGCGAATTCTTTTAAGATGTACAGCTTCACATACACACACACACAAAATAAATAGTAGTACTTGCTAATATGTTTGCTGACAGATTTCTGGCTTCTTAGAAGATATAGAAGTTATTCAAAATTTTGTGAAAAGGAGGAAATACTGAAAATAGAAGCAATTAGTGAAACCTAGTAAAGGAGGCCCCACAGGACCAGATTTAAGACCAGATGTAGCAGTAATCCTATGTTCCTGGACTTAGTAGGCACACATTTATTATAAGTGGAGGTTCTAAGCCAAGCTTTTATCCACATTTTCCCTGGAAATAATTTAGATGGGCTCCTGGATTTTTGGAAGCAAGATAGATGAGAATACGTTAGGCTGTATGTCACTGAAGCACCATGCTGGTATACTTTCATTCATCCTTTGTCAGGAATTTAATAAATAGCGTGTAAACGTTTATTTTAACAAAATAAATCAAGATTTCTCCTTAGAGAAATGAGCCTTTTTCAAAAGGCTAGGTGGAAGAAAACCTGTTTAAAAGTCTGTTGTTTACAGGCTCCTGTAGATAAAAAATCTTCCAATAATGTTTCCATGACTGATACAGAGAAGGATCAATGGAGGGCAACTGAAAACTTTACCAAAGTTCAGTGGTAACTGCTGTCTTAAATTCTTCTTCTGCATTTACGATGCTGTTTTTACCAAGTTTTAGTAGTGTTTTCTGACAGCTAGTTATAAATTAAATTAAGATTAATGCAGAATAACTTGAAACATGGGTGAAAAATATATCTAAAGACCTTTCTGTACCAGAGAACCTTTACAAATGGACCTTCCATTATATTTTGTTAATGTTGTAGTGTAGCTACCTGATCATATGTGACCTCATTTGATAAAATGAGTAACAGAGTCACGAACACCATAAACTCTTGCACATCAACAGCAGAGTGAGGGGAAGGAAGCAGAGCAGGCAATTTAGGGTCTGTCATGGGTGAGAGTTTTTATTGGCCTAATTTCCTACGTTTTCCACACCTTATTATCCTGACTGCATGTAAACTTGAAGTAATTTAGTAGTGTAATAACAGTAATAATTCGATAACAGTAATTCTGAACCCCTGAATGAAATGGTAAACATCTCAGTAATAACAGAGATGGATTATTATTATTAACCAAAGAAGTCTGAGCAGGTTAAAGAATGCCATGCGAGAAAACAAAAACATGGGATTTAAGAAGTTTTATAAAAGCATTTAAGCAATCAGGATGTCAAAGGAAGATGGGAAATTGCCTTTGGCAGAAACAATCAAAGTAAGAATGTAGCGTTTTAGAGATGACATAAAAATGTAGTTGATAATTGCCACACCATGCTAGAGGAAGATGTAGTGTATATCTAGATGTTCTTTAACCAAGTGATTGTATGACATGTGCATAGAACAATATTTTATTTGAAGACTGATTTGGATTCTTACATGGTTACCATGTTCTTCTTGTAGAATGAAATAAGTTTCTTCTTTCTTACCCATTTTCCATTTCAGCTGCAAGATCTACAGTACATGATTGAGAACATTTGGGGCTGTCAGTCCGCTCTTAGTGCCTGCAGTGACCTCTATGATTTGGTGATGGTCAGATGGGATAAGCAGCAGGAGTGGTCTCCGTGGAACACAGTTCTTCTCACTAAAGATGAGGCAGATGCACATCTTAAGCTGTGTAACCTTCAAGAGGTAAAATTTAACGGGCTTAATTTGTTTCCAATACTTCTATTACATTTTAATAGAATCCTGTGCGTAGTGATGTTTGGCCAAAGTCCTTACACTCATGCATGTTTAAGTTGGCCCACTATATCTGTTTAAATAATTATGTCTGTAGTATTAAATAGACAAGGCAGTAGTCCAGAGGGCAGCTGGCAGACTACAGCTCACATCCACGTACCTAAACTGTCTTGCCCTGGTTCTCCCACCTGAAATTCAAGAAGCTAAGTTGCCTCATCCGTGCTGCTTACTGAGAACCATTCCACATCTGTGATGCTCCCTCATCTGTGCTCCGACATAGCCAGCCTGGATGTAAAATATGCTAAGCTCTAAATACTGTAACACCTGTGTACTTTTGGTCTGGTATAGGCTTTAGCCTCATTTGTTTCTGGCCTCATAAATTTATCATCAAATAACAGAATGGCACGTATAATCTTTTGTCTAGAATTTAAGGATTTCTCATAATAAAATGTTCCAGCTTACGTTCTCACATAGCACCACTTTCTTACATTTAAGTGCCACTGAAAATGTAGTCCTACAGTTTATAATTAAATAATAAAAATGTAATGGCAGCTCTGAGTTGGGAAAACTTAAGAATCGGTACAGAAGTAATTGAAACTGCGTATTTTTATATCACTACCCCCAAATCCCATATCTAAACATAGTAGCCTGGTAAATAACTCACTCCACTGGACATCATATGGTAGAGTATTCAATTTTCTGTGGCACAATAGAGTCCTGGGGACTGTGTTTGTCTTGTGATTAGTAATGGATTATTAAGCCTCTCTCCTGTAGGTTTCTGATTTATATAAGTAGTGATCCAAGGCCGTTGTTGTATAGCATTCTTTTATTCAGGATGTTCTTAATTCAATTTCTAACACAGTATGTATGCAACACAAATGCAACTTCTGATGTTAGTTGTTATGGAAGTCTTGAGAGTATCTGAGAATAAAATTCACAGAGGAAAAGAATTACTCAGTGGAAGTTATGCTTTGGGAACAAAATGTGTTAGGGCATTCTAAAGATAAAGGGAATTCAGCTATCTATATTTTTGTCTGTGCATGCCTAACTTGTGTTTTCAAGCAGCTGTGTTTATATGAGCATTACCTTTAAAAGTTACAATCAGTTTCAAGCTGGAAATTCCTTTATCAACTCCTCTATCTCACTTCCAGTCAGTAAGGCTCTTCAGGCACTCTGAGTCTAACAATGCATCCATGAATCTATGTTACTGGCTTTATAGCAGGCAGAGGTTCTGATTACGCATTTACCTGGTTTAACTTCTTAAGTCTGGATGTCATAGTCAGAAATGCCATTAACTTGTTTAGGTCCACAGGTTACACTTGTGTTTTTAATATGAATGATAAATTGTAGTAAAAATATTTCATTACTTTAATGTAACTGCAATAAAACCTTTTTCTGTTTGGATTTAAACTTTCTCTGTCATTGGATTCAGCCCAAGTAATGAAATTTAAACTACATTAGAGTACAGAGTGAATTTTTTCAGCTTTTTTATATTATTCAGTTACAATGAAAAGCCGAAAGTAAACAAACTTCATCTGTGAAGACAAGTAAAAGTCTTGAATTTCATGCGCTTTTTATTAAATGTGTTCTAAGCTGGTATATGCTCTGTATATACCCTTGAGAAGAACCATTACTTTTCCTATTTCAAATGCCTTCGTTCAAAGTTGGAGAACAACTGTATGATTGGCAGAGGGCCATAGAAGGTTCCTCTGCATCTCCTGCTTCAGTGGAGGTGGGAGAAAGCTCAGAAAAGCAACAGATAAGATACGCAAGCCTACCTTAAAATTGTATGGTATTTGTAGTTAACTCTTGCTACAAAAATTGAAACGGGCCAGCAAGGAATTGCCTTTCTTCACTGGTAATGGCCAAAGCTCTGTTTCAAAAAGTAATTGTGAAATAAGAGAAAATGAGGCAATGTTAAAATGCTGTAAGTTGGATCTCATTCATTTAAAACAAAAACAAACAAACAAAAAGCCTCTTAAGCTATCTAGAGATAGCAAAGTTGCCTGTTTTTTTTTCCAAGTAAATATTATGCTTATTTACAGCATCATCTGAGATAGTACTAATCACTAGAAATTGTGAAAATATTATCACTGCTGACTCAAACACTGAAAAACACTTTCTGCAGTGATTATTTGTAACTAATCACTCTGATTCTTAGTAAGGAAATTTCCTGTATTTATCAATTTGCAAATGATGATATTTAGCCATTGTCATTTTTAATTTTTAAAAGATAGATACAACTTTTTTTACTTGAAAATAAATGAATGAATTTTATCTTGGATAAAAAATGCCAGAAGTGTTCCTGTTTTTAAAAGATGACATTTCACAAGGAGTGGTTAGTGATTTTCACTGTTGGACCATAAGGTAGCAGTATAGAACTACAAAATGTTTTATTTCCTTCTGTAATGTATATGAATAAATCATATGGCTTAGTCCATTGAAGGGTCACTATTTATACTGTCTATAATATAAAGCAATCTGTGGATTGATGAATATTTTCATTGTATTTAATGGCATTTGGATTTTCTTTCAGGCTTATGAAGCAGCATTTATTCACAGAATAAAACAAAAACATATCCGGGCGAAAAAGTACTTTGCTCAGATCCCAGCAATGACATCATTTTTGCCTAGGAGTAACAAGCAGGCTAATGCAAGTTAATTTTTAATAGCTACGCCTATTCCTACCAGTACAAAAACATAACTCTTAGCGAAATTAACTGAAGTTAAAGAAGGTAACTGAACTATTGATTAATACAATTTACTTGATTTTGAAGATTTTTTTACCAATATCTTAATTGTATAACATCAAAATAAACCTGCCTATAAAATAATTTGATCTTGATTATTCAATATAACTATATTTCATGGTTTGTAACCTCATTATTTAAAAAATATTGTTGATGAGCTATATACATTTGTGAGCTATGACTGCTTTATTGTGCATGCCTGTGTTGCTTGGAATATTTGTTTCTGTGTAATATTGCTTTTGAGGAAATCTAGCTACCTCTGTCATCTTCCACTTAGAAAAGTAAAAATAAATTATTTAATTTTATATTAATATATTAAATGTATTTTTCTGGCGTTAAGCATATAAGGCAGAGAACCCCTCAAACTGTGCATTCCTGCAGAACAACAAAATTGATATGCCCTTCCAAATATAGCTGCTCTGACTTGGAAACATTGGTGTAAAACAGTAACTTCATTTTTTATGGCTCATCTTGTTGATCATAATGGAACTGCCAGTATACAATTGTTGTATCCAAGATCATGAAATTATTGTGAATCAGGCTGAAAACTTTAAAATACACAATGCAGACTGTTCAGAACATTTATTTTTTTGAGGAACTTCTGTTATTTAAAGTAGAAGTTAATTGCTTCCCTAATTATGGTTATGTTTGATTATAATTACAGTGAAAAATGTTTGATGGTGTCCATTCAATAAAGTCCTACAGAAAGTTGCTAGCTTCTGTTGACTGCTTGAAACCTCTATTCTAGACATGTCTTTCACCAAGGGCAAAGCCCTTTGCTCTGACATATAAAACTGTCTAGTAAAAGCAGTAGCATTTAAAAATATAGATAAGCGTATATTTAGAACCAAACAGCTGGTAACGAGGTTGATTCCTTCAACAGAACACAAACTTGTAGACTCGACTGACGCGGTGCATTCTAACATCAATGGAAGTCTTTCCACTGGTTTTGCCATTAATTGCAGATTCTGGGTTTTATTTCAGTATATGAACTAGTAGCACATGAGCATTACCATTGATTTACGTACTTACCAGGGCTTGAGCCTTAAGATAAGAATGGCTGCTAAGACTGGGCCTCTGCCTGAGTGATAAAAGGATTTTTGAAGAAAATTATGGATTGAAGGGCAAAAGGAAAAGCATGCATCATATAAACAGTAGCAAACTTCTTTATACATTAATTTCTTTTTAAATGTTTGTTTAAAATGTACATTACAAGCCCTGAAAGGTGGTTTCAGTAAACAATAAGGAAATAATTTGAACAAATGTGAGAAGCCACAAGTCCTTTGGTATCAGTGCTATGTGGTGTTGGAGATTTTTGGAATTTACAGAATCATAAAATAATTCAGGTTTGAAGGGATCTCAGGAATCCAGCTCCTGCTCCAAGCCCACGCAGGTATGAAGTCAGACTGAATTGCTTAGGGCTTTATCCATACACATCTTGAAAAATCTTGAAAACCTTCAAGGATATAGAATACATCACCTCTACCAGTAATTTGTTCCAGTGCCTGGCTTTCCACACCTGAAAAAAAAAGCTTATTCTCATATCCAGTTAAAAGCTGCTTTATTTCATTTAAGTCTGTTGTCTCTCATCCTCTTACTATGCATGCCTGACTTAATCTTGATAATCTCTTCATACATTTTGGAAAGCTGCTATCAGGATTTCCCCAAGCCTTCTTTCCTTCAGGCTGAACAAGACCAGCCTGTCCTCACATCAAGCGCTTCTGCCTCCTGAGCTTCTTGGTGGAATGCTGTTGAACTTGCTCCCATTTACCAAAGCCTTTCTTAATTTGGGGCTTGAAACTGGATGCAGAATTATGGATTTATGCTTGAAGAGTTCTAGATTCTATGTTCAGTTGAGCATTCACAAACAAGTTGTTCGGCCTGCTACAGAATTGCTCACCCACAGAAATTTTTTGGTTTACGCCAAAGTCCACTTGAGCATTGTCTGGTGCATGGCTGTCTGTGATTTTGAACTTTCATGGGAAAAAAACAAATAGCTACCTGTATATAAAGTGAGACCTCATGTCTTCCTTCTAACCAGTGTCCAAAAATGGTCTCTGATATCATAGGAATTGAGTGTTTTGGAGAATATGACATATTGAAAGAGAACTGTTCAAAAAAGAAAAAAGATTTGGCCAAGTATAGCCGACATAATTCAAAACTAGGGTGACTTTTTTTTTCTTTTTTTTTTTTTGTGTAACATGATTGAAATTACCATACGCTATTTCCTGTTAGTTTTCTTCAATTGGGACTTTGATCATCTTACACATTATTTCTCCACTGTTACTGAATTTAAAAACAAAGAAGGATTTTTACCATTATATAACATACAGAAATGTGTTTTGCTTTGAAAAGGAAATAATTTTAAAATTTTCTTTAACATTTTATTTGTTTCACGTGTTTATGTAGATTACAAATTATATTTTTCCAAGATGTAAATTTCTGCCTTTATGTCTCATAGGAAGAGGAACTCAAAGCAACCACTCTTTCCACCTCCTTGACCCCAAAAGATGTCAGAATTAACAAAGCATTAATTCCTTTCTTGTATAATGTGATTGTAAACAGTGATAGAAACAGGATTATAAATTACATATGTGAGGGCAGCAAAGTAGCTGCTAATCAATACTTAGCATATGGAAAATACTTTTCCAATAGGAAGTAATATTAATGATAACGTATATGTATATACATGTATATAAAGCCATCATCCAAATCTTGGCTTTTTTTTTTTTTTTTTTTTTTTTTAAAGAACCTAAATTTGAATATGTCTATTATCTGAGCTAGAGGAAAAGATTTTTTTAAGATGCTGCTGTAGTACCATGTTAGCTCCCAAAACTGTGGCTGAGGAATCATATTTGCAAAGAAAATGGCTGGCACTTATTTTTGTCACTGGTCTATAGATAATCTTTTAGCTTATCTTGCACTATAAATTGTCCTTGTTACAAGAGTGATCCCTTTTAGCCTGACTTACAGTCCTAAATTTACCTTCATCCCACACAAATCTGGCATTCACACTTCTTTTTGTAGAATTATGAAGTTGAGAGGATTATTTTTTTCTTAAAAAAAAAAAAAATATTTCACAAGAAAAAGAAATTAAACATCATTTTGTTCTTTTCTCCCCATTATTTTTTAAGTTCTGTATTTCAACTCTGACAGGATGAGAAATATGTGGGATATGTGATATGAATACAATTGTAAAAGAAAGCTTGTATAAATCCAGATAAATGGGTAGGAGTAAGAGGCAAGCACAAGGTATGTCAATACTACAGCCTCTCATATTGAAATTGTCTTAGTTAAGTGGAGATACATAGTGGTGGAGGTGTTCCTTCATTGCAGTTTCATAGTGGTTTCACAGTTGTCTGGGTTCCAGGATTTTGAACTTCTGCTGGATTTTAAAGTCTTCACGTACAAGCAGTTCTAAGCTTGGACTTAACCTATGAGTTTACAAGGAGAAGCCTCTGTGGAAAATGCATGAGTAAACTTGGTGTGCTGTTGTGTACGCTGAAAGGCATCAATCTATATTACTGCTTAGGTTCCTGCTCACAAATGAAAGAACTTCTGCAACCCCATCTCATCTCATTTTAATTAATTCAGAGAAATGAATCTTTTGAAAAACCTCTTTGCAGTAGCTAAATTTCTTTCGTATGGTTTGGCAAGAAATCTTTATTTTTAGAAGTGAGGAAAAAAGAGAGAAAGGAGCAAATATATGCAGATGCATTCGCGAGCCAAATTTTCTGGGGGAGGCAAATTAAAATCCCAGTCAATGGGTTCTTCTCATTCCCTTTTTTAGAACTTTCTTCACTTCAGTCATTCCCAACCTGTGGGCTGCGGAGAAATATTAAAAAGGAAAATGCGGTTTGTTTTCAGTTAAAAGTTTGATCCTAAGTAATACAGTGATCCGAGAGAAAACAATCTGCTTTTGTTTCAAAAAGTTTTAAGGTAGCTTCTGTAAGGCAGAATATGGAGAGTACATCTACCAGCTGTGCTTCATTTCCCTTGTGTGTGATTTGGCTTGAGTGTGCAAATCCCCTGTGAAAGATCCAACTCAAACCAAGGGTTGATCAGTTTTTTAAGATATTACCAGCCAGAAAGAGACAGGGACTATATACCTGTATTTTAGAATTCTCTCCCCTGTTTTAGCTTCTCTTTTGTTTTCATTAGTCTACTGTACATCAACCACTTCAGAAACAAGAAGCCAGGAATCTCTTACATGAGTTAGGTTCTTCATTCATGGTGTCAGCAGTTGAGCGTGGACTTGCAAAAGATGTTCACATGGCAGCAGTGGAATTTTTTAAATGGTGTAAATGCTTTGGCCCTGTGGAAATGCATTAGTCACCCATTAAAAAAAAAAAAAAAAAAAAAAGAGTATGGAATCTTCACTTACTTGCTAATGAATCATTTGCCCTTGTGGTGATATTTCTATCAGGGTACAGTGCATTATTTGTCTGTGTATCTGTGGGCCTTGATTTCCACACATTCAAGTCAGACCATTGAGGGCTTATTCAGATATGAAAGTCCTGGCAGCATTGGTTGTATTTATCTACTGTGTTAGCAATGGAGGGGAGCCCCTAGAACCTGCTCTTAGCTGAAAGAATAGGAAGATACGCTGCTTTATTGCTCTGTTTCTCAAAGCAAGGATCTCTTCATTGCGTGAGCTGGAGAATAAAAGGAGCCAGCTGCAGAAGGCATGGGCTTAGTGGAGTAAAAGCAAGTGTGGAGGCAGTAACACACTATTTCTCGAGACTGCCAACTGCAATGCAAATCCAGCAGGTTCTGTAAAATTGACAATTTTGCTGCAAATTCTGATTCCTTTAGTATTCTGTGGGCAACCACACTATGCACTCTTGCTTTATGTAATGCTGACATTCAGTTCTTCATTTCTTACATGAAGAATAACTGTAAGAAGCAGACAGGAGGAGCTGCAGTCCATTGGCTTTGTGGGCTGGAGATGCATACAAAACGTCTCTGTATCATTCCGGACAGTTAGGTGAGAAACCAGGTCTGGAAGACACCATGGAAAGGCCAAACAATTCCAGAATTTTGCTTCTGTTGACTGAATTATTCCAACTCATCCTAAATTCTCTCTAGGGTGTTTCAGTTCTACTCCTGTCCTTTCTGGTCTGGACTGTTCTTACCTGTCTGTTCCCTTAAACAGACAAACAGTGGCCTGTGAAAAGGGAGATGAAGGATTTATGAAATATCCATGAGGAGGGGAAAGTGCAATAAAAGGGTTAACTTCAGTGTTATGCAAAGGTAACATGGAGAAGAAAAGGAGCACGTGGGGGATTGGCTTTATTACTTTCCTCAGAAATATTATTTTGGTATCTGGAATCTGATTTGAGATTGAAATGATGAACAAATTGTCCCATATTAGTCAACAGTGCTGGCACAATACACTGTGAATTAAGGCAAATGGACTTCATGAGTCAAGCTATGTGTGCTCTGATTCAGGCGTGCATGCTTTCTGACTTCTGTTTATATCTGCCTTATAATTTGCGTTGTGCTTCCTTATTTTTCCCTTGTCACAACTTGTTTTAGCATAGCTAACAATTTCTTTTGTGTAATGTCCTTAATATCTCCTCCTGGTTGCAAAGAGGCGTCCATGCCCTGTGCTCAACATGTGCTAAATGACTGCTGCTGCCTGATGTAGTCAGATGACACAGAAACAACTCAGCACTTGGCAGGGATGAAAAGGGATTGCAAAGAAATTTGCTCCCCAGTGTGAAGAATCGCTCTATGACTATTTTGATCTTGCATGAGATTTGTGAAATACTGAAGTCAGGTTCTGAAGCGGTTCTAATTTGCTCCCGACTTCTGAAATTTTTGATTTTTTGGGAGAGCATCGCTCCTTGCAAAAGATAGCTGAACAACTCCATGTCTCGGTGGATGCACTCCAAGCGTACCGTTTTCTCACTCTTCCTTCTCACTGGAATCCGCGATGGGGAGATTTACTGCAGCCTTCAAACCTGTCAACACCCAAATGTGTGACACCAGTTCTCAACACATGTGAAAGAGCTAAGCTGAGGGACACGGTAATATATAGCAGGGGGAGGAGACAGAAGTTCTGCAGCATACATTTTGCTCAGCATGGAAAACTTTTTGATAAACTTGGCTTGGAAGCCGAGCAATGCTGTTATCAGCCTGCAGCTACCAAGGAGCTAGGACACAGTATGTCAGGAGCTGGATGCTGCGAGTCTCCCCCGTGTTGGTGTTACCACTGACAGGCTCTGCATCCCGAGCTGTAAAGATTTGAGCTCAAAAGCTGAACAACTGCACGATGCCTGCTTAGCTTCGGAGCACTTGCCTGAGTGCACGATAAGAGAAACTTTGCATGGGAGCAGTTGGAGCTGCCTGCACGAAGCAGGCTGCTGCTTCTTCCTGATCTGCTGAAACAGCACGAGGGAGAACAGGGAGAAGAGAGGAGCTGCGCATGCCTCCATGGGACGGGGACAGGGACAGGGACAGGGACGGGGACAGGGACGGGGACGGGGACGGGGAAGGGGAAGGGGACAGGGGCAGGAGCAGGCAGCAAACACTCGCCTGCGACCACCGGGGCTCTTCAGAGACCCCCAGAGAGCCTCACCCCGGGCTGGGAAGCACGCCCAGCTGGGCAGAGGCGATGTAAACAGTTCGGGGGAAAGCAATGAATATGCGTAGCGATTCTGAACCAAACACATGAATATGCAACAAGTGATGCTGAGGTACCCCACCACGGGTGGCGGCGCGACCCCCACGCCCCCGGCGCTGTGACAGAAAGCGCCCTCTTGTCAGCGTTACAGTGGTGTGAAGGGGCTTTGCCCCGGGGGCTCGGTGCCACAGGAGCGTGTGAGGAATCTCTCCCCGCTTACACAGCGCAGAGTTTTTACGAGACGGAGGCTTATTAAAACCCTTTACGAGCCCCAGCCCCGAGCCGAGGAGGCCGGCGCTGTGCCGACAAGCGCCCTGCGGCCGCCGTCAGGCCGGGGCAGCCCGGCGGAGCAGGAAGTGCAGCGGGGCCTGGGTGCGCGCCCAGCCCGCCGCAGTTCCGCCTGGGCTGCGCCGGAGGCATGGCACGGCTCTGCCCGGCTGCCCCCCTGCTGCTGCTGGGCACCCTGCTGGGGACGGGGACCCCCCTAACGCCCGGCTCCCCGCTGCCGCCGGGCCCCTTGCTGCTGCTGGGCTCGCTGCTGCTGCCCGCCCGGCCGGCGCTGGCAGGGGGCCACGTACCCGCGCTGCTCTGGTCGACCGCGAGGTAGGAGAGCTCCAGCAGGCAGCGGTGCCCGCCCCGCTGCTCCCAGCGGGGGTGCGAGTGGGTTTCCTACCTAGCAGGGCCTGGCGAGGGGGAAATTTGCCTTATCGGGTGGTAAATTTGCGCCGTACGTAAACTTGCGGGTGGGTGAGCAAGCCAACAGGTGAAGCTACACGGTTTTGTTTGCGGTTCTAAGGGGGTGCTAAGGCGAGGGGGTTTTAATTCCTCACGCCTGAAGCGGGTAGGATTTGTGCACCCAGAGGCAACCTTGAAGCCCTCCGACAGAGCTTTCCTGGCTTAAAGGCATGCCGTAAGGCAGCCTCCCTAAAAGGAGCTGACCAAAAACTGCGTGGCCAAGTTTAATCTGCGCAGCTCCTAACTCCCAGATGCTGATTTTCCACTTCTAAGCTGCTTTTCTTATTATTTTTATTTATTTATTTTTAATAACACTTAATATTATTTTACTAACATTTGCTTTGTGTATAGGCATCAGCAGTTAGAAATAATAGACAGCAAATCTAGCGGAGAGTTCATCTCCTGTCCTCTGCAAGAGCGTATGCATTACACCTAGTTCAAGAGGATGCCTCATCTCGGCTGGGTATTAATTAATTTCCCTAATACAAACCATCACAAACAGCAGCTGAATGTGTCACTCTCCAGACAGGTGTCTCCAGGAAAAGCTCTCTTGCCCCGTGGCTGGCCTTGAGTGGATGCTGTCTGCTCCGGGAGGGAACAGGAGGGACACGGTGGTGGGGGCTGCTGGTGGGCACGGCCACGCAGGGCGCGTTGTGCTGCTGTGGCCATCAGCAACCATCCCATCGGGATTTGTGGGACTCGCTGCCTTTGCACCTCCATCGCCCTCTTAATTCCCAGAGTGCTGCTTACAATTGTACCCTTCTGTAAAGGAAAAAGGGAATCCAGCCAGTGGTTTCTTGGAGATAATTATCCTTTCAGCTGGTTGTGCTGAATTCACTTTACCTTTCGTGAGACTTTGAGCCATTCAATGTGTTTGAGGCACGATGAACTATCTAGCTGTCACCGGGAAGACAGACCAAGCACTGCTCTTAGTTATTTATGCCAGTGGAAATCTCTTGTCTATAGGCAAGATTATTAAGCTTTAAGTCTGAGAGCTAAATCCATTTGTGTTGTTGTTTTTGTTTGTTTGCTTCTTTTTATTTTTTTTAGTTGCTTCTTAATGCAATGATTTTAATTCAGCAATAGGAGGATTCAGAAATTTTATGATTGTCAGGAGTTACACAGAAAAGGATTTCCTGAAGAATAGTGTATGGTGTCATATAGACAAGCATGATGCTTTTATTTGTTTTTTCATATGTCATGCTTTAATGTTGAGATCCATGGAAAAATTACATTTGAAAACATACATGTAGGAGGTGTTTTCTGTGTTTGTTTCATATGTATCCTGGGCATTGTATTATTTTCTCTGCAGTAATTAATAACAACTTTGACATATGTCTTCCCATCTCAAGCATTTCCAGAAACTGAACTTCTGGCCCCTGGGCAGCCCCAGTATACAGCAGTCTGAAAATGTTACCATTTTGATAAAGTTTGATTAGGTAACTTTGACACCCTCCACCTATCCCTCCCATCTCCCCACCCCCCAACAGATATAAGCAGATATCTCAACATCAAGGTTCTTGGTATTCAAAATACTTAAGCTGATCGCTTTTATAACCCAGGCACAAGAATAAGTGCTAAACTTCTATATTTAAAAGCCTTTTTTTTAAATTTTATATTTAAACTTCTATATTTAAATGTTGGAGAGAGTTGTTAGGATAAAAGTGATCTCAAGAGTCTAAGAAAGGATTGGTAGCTTCCTTTGTCCTAGATCCTAGTTTATATAAATATTACACATGTTGTCAATATAAGCAAAGTCTTATCGGTTAATTCAGGGTGGTCATAAAACAAACTTTCCACCAAGATGCAATTAGCGGCTCGCCCTAGTGCAGATTGTTCAGGTCTGAACAAATCTAGAGCAAGAAAATCAGGATGGTAGACTGATGAAACTAGTTTCATGTTTCCATGAACAGAAGAAGTGTTCCTCCTATCGTGACCTCTGCATTTTTAAAAGGGGAAGTCTTTATGAGGGACAAATTAGTTCTTGTGTCTTGTGAAAGCCTGTGAAGCTAGTGTAAAGGAGATTTGTGTTATTTTATAAAATAAAGAGGAACAGGAACTTCTGTTTGCATAACTCTATTCTGTGCTTTACATCTTGGTACTTTGCAGTGATGTAAGGCTTTCGGTGTGTGGCCTACAGGCTTACTGAAATCAGGGAACTATTACTATGAATTTTAAGAAGGGTAACTGAAGAAGTACAGTAATTATCAAAGGATTTCTGCTCACTGTGTGGAAACATGTGTCACCAATTTAAACCTTTGGCTTCACTCACTGACCAACAGGAGTTGAGATTCACCCATCTCTTCCATCACCCTCTCCTGGGTTAACTATCAGGACACAATACTGAACTGCTGAGCTCTAATATATTTTGCTACTCTTTAGAATTAGTCAGTGTTTGTAAGGCAGGATCTCAGAAGAGCTGTATTAGAAGTTTAAAAACTCTTCTTTTATGCGTTATTGTACTGTAATCATACCGTTCAAGCTAATGTTAGATGTAGAGGAAGCCTGCAACTGAGAGACATGCACAGTGTGCAGAGCATAAAGGAAGTGGCTGTAAACAGGGACGTTTACAAATCAAATACCTCTTCCCTTGAGAAGAAAAAATGCAGATCTGTACTTTGAGAAACAGGAGTGTTTTTTCACCAAACAACAATCTTTCTTTATTGCACTCAGAAGAAAGATGAAGTGGGAAAAAGACGGTAGGTCACAGTGTCCTGCTTTTCACAAAGGAATACTAACATATCAGTAGACGTTCTCCAAAGTGACTTCGCCCTGGAAAAAAACAGCCTTTATCTTAAATCAGGCATTAAGCTAATACTGTTAATATTGTTACTTTCCAAACCAAGAGAGACAGAGAGGTTCCTCTAGCATGTGATTCAGACCGGAAACATGATTTAGCCATTTTGGAAAAATATTCAAAAGAAATTTCTTTACAGATTAGAGAGGGAGCCTGAGGAAATAAATTAATTAAAATTAGCTTTTGTGATTGCCCTTCATGTGTCTGTTTTAGGATGACTTTTGCTTGTAGTTATTGAGAATTTATTGCTACTTTTCATTTATGCTATGCTTATTTTGGGAGATGAAACCTTTTCTGGAAAATCCAGATTATAAGTGGTTTTGAGGCCTTTAATGCCATTTGGGGTGTTTCCTAAAGCTGAAAGGACTTCACTGAAAAATCTCCTGCAAGGAGATATAGCATAAAAAGGATACAGTGGAAACAGAATCCTTTGGCCATCCACTTTTTGCCATAAGTTTACTGGGCTTGTATGGAGATACTCTGTGCTAGCATGCTTGAGGAGCTTTTTGATTTTTCTTTTTTTATCTACAGGCACCAGTTTTCATTCTACTGGTGCTACTAGAAATGGTGACATGAGCTTTTTGTGTAGAAGTGATATTTAAAGATCATTTCCAAAAGCTTGCTTAGCCCTTCTGTGCAGGGGAAAATTTTATTTTTTATGTGGTAATCATGTGGCATCTGAAAGAGACAACTGACAAGAACTGGTAGGCAAGAGTTCAGAAGCCAGCTACAAAGCAAGTACATAGACTCACAGGTTAGAGCAATGAAGTCCTATTATCTTACCATCTGTCCTCTTGAAGGTCCAGATACAAGCAATCTTGAAATCTTTGCTCCCATCAAAAATAAGTGCTCAAGTCTTCCTTCCGCCTAGGAAGAACACAGATCAGAGAATGTATCCCAGCTCTGCAATAACCTGTATGCTTAGACTTCCTGTCTGCCACAGCACTAAAGGGCAAGAAAGAAGAAAAAAAAAATCCACCCCAAGCTTAGCTATCCTTCCTTTCCTTACTGCATTTTTTGGCTATTGAAGGAAAAAGAGAGCAGCTGAGCTTCAAGCTTCTTAATTCCTAGGCAGAGGGAAAGCACAAATGTTAGCAGAGATCCTTGTCATAGGGAGCCCCCGTGGCTGAGGATGACAGTTCTGCTGTGGGGGTGCTAAGCCTGCTTGGCATGCAGATGACTTCACATGGCTGTGCATCTTTGGACATCAAATTTCATGTGTGCAATCAGGCGTAGCAATCGATACATGTGTTGGCCTGCTGCCTGTTTCATCCTGTGCCGTCCCGTACTGCCTGCTTGAGGTGAGGAGTTCAGAGGAATGGATGGGTTCATTATGTTCAGTAATGCACACCCTTGGCTTATCCACCATGCAGACACATATCCCCATTTCCCTCTGCAGTTCATTTAAAGCAGCTAACAAAACATACTGGCATTTCCCATCTGAATCACAGTGAGAATTTTTGTTGCACCCAGGTCACTGGCCTATGAAGTGAAGCCTCGCACACTGCCATTCATGGTACTTGGCAAACTATCTAAGAGAAGCAAAACACATATAATATGGGAAATAGGAGTATTAGGCAAACACTGCATTATAACAGAATTATTGACTAGCTGATGGAGACATTTTTTCTAATGATGATGCTGGAGTTAATGAAGTTGACTGCTTGAAAGCAAAAAGGTCTCACAAAAGGTGCTTTTTCAGGTTAGATAGCAAGAGCTGCTTTGAGAAACAAGGAATAACTCAGAAGCAAGAGTGCTTTAAAATAGGATCATTACATTTCTGAGTTTTTTGAGTTCATGACAAAAGCATTTGCCATTGTACTGCTGCAAATAAAATGGTTTTGTTTCATGTGCTCTTACTTTTTATTCTTAATTGCAAGTCCAAAGAGTTCTCAAAATCTTCATTTTTTTCTAATACTAGGCATGAAATTGATATTACCAATTATCTGATTTGCAAAAATAAATATAGCAAGGTATTCACTATTATTTCACTTCATACAAACCGCCCTTTAACATCTCTTAATTGATTCTATCTTCTTTTCCTTTAATACCATTAGTACTTTGGTGTACCCATGCAATCCATAAAGTCAGTATGAAAGTTAGTGAATTCAGAGTGCTTTATCTTGAAGATTATATTTAAATCTTTGAAATCATGAGGCCAACTTTTCTGAAAAGTTGAAGCATGTCTATTTGAATCTTTAAGCTGATGGTCTTCAGAAATACTAATTACTGTGGGCTGTCAAACACAAATGAATAAAGTGAAGGTGCCGAGAAAAACTAAGAAAACATCAAATGATAATTTGTCAAATCAGAAAAAATAATTCCTTCCTGCACAGCAAGGTTTACCTCTAAAGCTTGAAAAGAAACAGCCTAAAGACTTACAAGAAATGAATTTAACATCTGCAGCACCTTGTCCTGAATGAGTCCCCACATTTGCTGTTTGCTCTAATACACTCCCAAACCCTCAAATCTGAAGAGAACTAGGTATCCACTGATGAAAAACTGCACTGTTTTTATCTCTTCTCTGTGTGCAGTTAGAGGCTTTTGATTCACTCTCTGCAGCCTTCATTGGAATTACTGGCGAGTCTTGAAGTGAATTACGGGTTTCCCCTGTCAAAAACATTACAGACCCCCCTCTGTGCGTCTATCGCCCCTGTTCTGCTTTCACCTCAAGAGACTGCAAATATTGTTTTAAGTCATAAAAACTTGGTGGGGAAGTCATTTCTGAGTTGCTTTTTTTTTTTTCTTTTTTTTTGATTAGTTTCATCTGATTGAATCTATTCACTATATCAAGAGCTATACTAAAGCATATATAAATGCATATATATATATGTATCAGAAGCCTGTGTGATTTTGAAAAATACTTCGACATTCATTTCTGTTCTGTCTGGGACAAGGAAAGACACTTGGAAACAAATACTAGGTTGCTGTAAAATGTATGGGCAAGATGTATGAGGAGCAGCTGAGGTCCCTTGGTTTGCTCAGCCCAGAGCAGAACAGGCTGAGGGGAGGCCTCATGGCGGCCTGCAGCTCCCTCATGAGGGGAGCGGAGGGGCAGGCGCTGAGCTCTGCTCTCTGGGGACAGCAACAGGACCCGAGGGAACGGCATGGAGCTGGGACAGGGGAGGGTCAGGCTGGGGGTTAGGGAAAGGTTCTGCACCCAGAGGTGGTCGGGCACTGGGAGAGGCTCCCCAGGGCAGTGGTCATGGCACCGAGCTGCTGGAGTTCAAGAAACGTTTGGACAGTGCTCTCAGACACAGGTCCTGTGTGGAGCCAGAAGTTGGATTCAGTGGTCTTCATGGGTCCCTTCCAACTCAGGCTATTCTGTGTTTCTACAATCTCAACTTCACCAAATTGCAACCATATAATGACAGATGCCAAAGCACACGGTAATCCTCCACATTCTGTTCTTTATAGTTAGCACCATTCAGAGGGACTGAGTACCTGGTTTCTCAGGCCTTAGCAACCAATGGATGTTTGTGGAAAAGAGGAGCTTATGCTTCAAGCTCTGGGTTTTATACAGTATGGCAATACTGCCTTAGTCAAGTCGCCCAGGATCAAAATTTTCATAATAAATTTCATCCCTATAAACATGTTGCATACTGTTAAAATCCCAGTCAGGCATTGAATGAATAATGCCAACAATTTTACTCAGAACTATTCTTAGTAGTAACAAAACTAAATGGCCAAGTTATTTCCCTGTCCAGTCCTCCTAAGGACAAGTTAGCAAACGAAGTCATAAGCTTTTCTTGGTGTCATTTGCCATTCTGTTCAGAAGAGCTCCTGCTCCTAGATAGGCAATTTTCTGAGCTGATTCTGCAGAAAGGTTGCTTCAACACAAAAGCTGTAGGAGAGAATGTATTTTTTATGAAAACGTCAGAAAGCCACTTTAACTTAACAGAAGGTTTATGAAAAAATGTTGTTTTATGACAACTTGTGGTCTAGACTGACTTGTACTGCTCTCTAGCCACCAAGTGCTTGATGGCACTGGAAATTATTTCAGGAATTGGAATTACCTTTGGGAATTCTCCCTGGAGGTTTTCGGTATATTCTTCATTATATGTAGTAGCTAATTTTTGGAAAGATGCAGCTGTGGTGCTGTACAGAAACAAGAACAGCTAGTAATAGTAGTGAGAGTTACCTGGACTGGACCAATTCCATTCCTGCTGTAACCCAGTTAGCATGATACAGACATACATGGACAATTTATTTTCCTGTGACATGGAATAAAAGTTATACTGAACAGTAAACCTGAACTTAATCCAGTGTTGATGATGTTTTTAACTGCTCCTGTACATTTGGAGAAAGAAGTGGTGTAATCATCGTCAGCAATTATAATGTTAAAAAAAATGATTTTCTTTGCAGATCCCAGTGGAATCCAGAGCCTGCTTTGCATGAAGGACACATTGTCTCAGCACAGGAGCTGGCTGTACTCTTGCAACCTGTTTTTAGCCCCAGTCCCAGAAATCTTGTTTTGTTCCTTCAAGAAACGGTATGTAACATTAATTCCTTTTCTCTTACCAATACAAAGTGCAAGTGTGGACATGGCTCCTTCTCACCAATCTGCTCTCTTTGTTTTTCAGCTTAGCATAGATGATTTCACATACTACAGTGAATCCTATGGTAACAAGAATCCATTTCAAAATGTTCAGGCAAGCATTTCTCTCTTTTATTTCTTTATATGTATTGGGTTTTTTAATTAAAATGATGTAAGAAAGATGCAAACAGACAATAACTGGCAAAATTAAACTGAATTGCAGCAGTTTGCCAATTTAAATTATTTATAGAGATTATTTCAGTTTAAGTATATCAGTTAAACAACTCCGTTTGCAGAAGTGTGTTATGTGACTGTTTTATTTCAGAAGATCAGTTTTTCAGAATTATCTTAACTGGCAAAATTGTTCCTAAGCATGTTGCAATTTTGTATTATGAAAAAACTATATATACATGCATTAAAAACTCTAAGACTGACACCCCAAAGTAGCGTTTGGACGTCATAGGAAGAAAAGAAGTAAGGAATCAATTATTTACTCCAGATTTTCAGAACTGAACGCTCATTTTATTTTCATGTGAGGTAAAGCTGTCTTGACCCATCCAGACAGCTGATTTTGTCATGTTTGAATATTGTGCCTAGATACTGCATTGCTTTAATCTTCATGCTACTTCAATAATCTAAAATAAACTCCAGGCATAGAATCTGAGTCCTCCTGAAATGGTGACGAACTTTATCTTCTGTTCTCACTGAAGAGATTCACAGATTTTGTGCTCAGCATCTCTGGTTATACTGACATGACAATTTATTGAACTGTAATTAGAGAAGGAAAATGTTCACATGTGGAAGTCATTAAGGCATTCCTGTGAGCAGTGCAGGATGAACAGAGCTATTAGTAACATAACTGATACAGAGTACGTGAGGAAGTGTTAATTCCTAACCACTATGTAGCAAGCTGTATGTATAATTAAATACATAAATATTTACATATTACCTGTCTTTGACATCTTAGACATCTTACACATAAATATTTACATATTATCTGTCTTAGACATCTTTCTTGTCTAAAAACCTCACATCTTCCTTGTATCCCTAATGCTAACCTTCATATCTTTGCCATATAACAACATCTTAACACTGATGCAGGAACAGAAACAACTATTCAAAGTATGTTAATAGTTTTTTTGAGGAATGAATGACAGTAATATTCATCTGTAGAGTAAGGATCAGTGGCTGCATCCTCAGTCAGATGTATTGGCACTTCTCTGGTATGCCTTACCCTCTCTGGGTTTAAAATCTATGCAAGGTTGTCTGGAGCAGATTGTGTTCCTGCTTATGGGACTGCAAAGCTGGTTTGATTTTAAAATTCATAAGCTGATTGGAACATACGTGGTACTGCTGCAAGCTCCTAATGATTCTGTGGTCTTATTTTTGTAGGCCCTGGATGTTTAAGAGGAAGGATATTTGGTATTTTAAACTCTTCTTTTGCCTTTTAGTTGGGACCGCATCAGCACTGTAGAGCTTATATCCAAAGCTGAGTCTAGGGACTAATGGTTTTAGAAAATGGGTGGAATATTGAGTGGATTTGGGACGTTTACATCAATCTTTGGTCTGTATCTGACAGAGCAGAGTTTTGAACCCTGCTTTTCAACAAGCTGAATAAATGTCAGTAACAGTTTGCTTGCTTTCAGACCTTGCCTCTGTTTTCTTTCTGTCTCGGAGTAGAGAAACTTTTTGTGATTACAGCATCTTCAAAACTGGAGTTTATTTAATCAAATTGGTAACCTTAACTCCAGCACTTCCTACATCTGTTGTGTTGGACTTGGCAATCTTTTCTAGTGTAGTTTTGTGGTGGATGAGATGCTGTAACTTAGAAAAAAGAAAATGAGATGTATAAATTAAATATTTATTTTTCACATACATGCCCGTAATGCAGAATTCTGATGATGTGTGTGTGCATCATCACGTAGCTTTTAGGGCTAGAAGGGATCTTCATAATCATCCAGCTCCATCCTGAGTGCAACAAAGGTTACAAAAATTGTCTCAGTTGCTATCACATCAGTTGTATTCCACTTGACTTACTTTGGGAAAGAAATCTATGTCTTAATCATGCTATGAAAGACACAGGACAATGAGAAGGTCAGGTCTGAATTTTCTCACTGGGGAAATTAGGGTCTTTCATATTGCATAACCACAAAGTTTTATGCCTTCACAATCTATATTATACAAGTGATTCATTAGGCCATTTTAACCGTTCTATACCACCTGAGTATCCTCCTTTGAACTTTGGCAATGCAAATTTATTCACAAACTTAAACCAGAGATCTCATTTGGAGGGTGTATGTGCATGTAGCAGCACGTGTACTACAAGAAGAAAAGTGTTATTTGTAGAAGAGTTGTAGGCTTGTAAACCACAGAGACATTTGCAGATATTAGATTTGTTCAGCTACATTAGCAGCTGTTCTGAGCTTTTGGGATCAGTGGTTTTGTATGCAATAAAAGAATTCTATTTCCAGTTAATACAGAAAGAAACCTTATATGTAGATCATTTATCTTAAACATTCAAAGAACTTCTTAATTAAATAATAAAATACAAAGATTAGCATTTGGGGAACTTCTTTTTGTCAAGTAGTCACCTATCCTATGAACTATTTTTCTTTAATATTGGCTTTGGCTTTCCCCAAACACTACTCAGCTCCTTAGAACTGCCATGTATGGTAGCACGCAACAATTAGTTGCCAGCTGTGCTGCTGCATAATTATTATTGTAAGTCATTGCCATTTGTGGTTCTGTGTCTCCACTGTAACATCACTCAGTGGGCATTTTTCTAGACTGAGGAGCACTGCTTAGTCATGTGCAGCACAGAGGTCCTGCTATAATTTTGATTGCCTTTGTTGCCCTTCTCTGTACCTCTTTGAGTTTTATTGTGTTTTTGTATTTGATAAGGGGCCATGCAGAATTGCATACAAATCAAGATATAAGTGCAACATAATTAATCAGTGACATAACAATTTCTTTTGTTCTGTTCCATAGTCTTTTCCAAAAAAGACTAATACTAAAAAAAAGACATACTTTTTTTTCCCCAGTTTTGACCATCATCAGACACTGAACTGACATTAAAGTTTCATTCGTGAAGGATGACACTCAGTTCCAAGTCTCTTATTGTGTGCATAAAATTAGTGTTGTTCTTTTCTCACTCTGTGCTCTTCTAAAATCAATTTACAATAAATCTCGTCTTGTTGCTGAAGGGGCTTTCCCAAAATTTGCTCCTGTTGTTGTCTCTTGCCTTGATTACCTCAAATCAGTCAGTGTAATCAGCAGATTTCATTAGCTCAGTATCTATGCCTTATTGCCAGACATTTTATGATCATACTGGACAGAACAGACCCAAATGCAGAGGTCCACCTTTCTCTGCTTTGGTAACAGGTGATTTTTTTAGCCCTTGCTTGCTACCTTTTTACCTACGCATCATCCACGTGAAGACCTCATAATATTGTGAAGACCACACAAAAGCAGCTTAATTTCTTTAGGAGTCTTTGCTACAAGATTATGCCAAGTGCTTTTTGTGAATCCAAGTACACTGTAACAGCTGGAGCTCCCTGGTATACATGCCTATTGACTCCTTCAGAGATTTCCAGCAGAATTGTGACACACAACTCCTTTTAGCAAAAGCTGTGTCAGCCTTTTCTCAGTATAATCCTGCAATATTGTTATAGTCAGTACTTTATTCTTTAAAATGGTTACTCCCATTCTTGGACTTCAGGTTTGCTTGTCTGTAGTTCCCCAGATCTCTCTGTAACCCTTGAAAAACCTGGTGTCGTGTCTGCCACCAAACAACACAGTGGTATGAAGGTTTGTTCAACAATGCTTTCTGTAGCCGAAATGCATTTTATTAGCTAAAGTGCATCAAATCAATTTCCATTAAAATTATAACATACAGCTTTATGCATCTACCTGGATATCACAGGTACAATTGAAAAATTTGTAAGATAATAGTAATGGCAAAGCTAAAATGCAACAATAATGTTCTTTGTAACTATCCATGTCTGTAGAAACAGATGTGCCTTCAAATCAGTTTGAATAGACTTTTTTTTTTTTTATGGAAGAACCATTGACCAGTGCTGTAGAAAATAAATACAATACTTCAGTATTTTAAACAACACACTAACAAGTAAAAGATCTCTTCTACATGCAAGAGCCTGCCCACTTCAGGTGTAGGTTCCCAGATGTTTCCAGAGGACTCTTTTTTCCCAAGAGATATTTGTATTATAAGACTTCTTGCCAGTTATGCTGCCAAACATAAACTAGTTCAGAACAATGAGTGTGCCTAAATGATCCTTCATAGGTGGGCACATGAGTCTTTAATAAAGATTTTAATGATACATCTTTAATGATAGACCTAGATGTACTCCATTCCAGATTCAAATTGCTTAGCTGTAATAGCAACGCAGTTAACACAGTACTGAAACCAAAGCTGGGCAAGTTAGTCCAAGCACAGCTTTATCATAATTCAGCTACTTAGCTTCAGGATGGCTGGACATGTAGATGGTGTCATCTCACGCATACCTTCAAAAATACCTGAACAGCGGCAATATATGTAATAAAATTGTGGACCTGCTCGCAATATTTCACTCAGGAGAGGTGTGTGAATTAAAAAAAGAAAGCAAATTAATAAGAGTAATTTGGCATTAGATGTGCTAAAAATTCTCATGTCAATGTAGGAATTTCTGTTACCAGTCCATCGGGTCAATAGGAGGATTTTTTTTTTCTTTTCCCTTTCCTGTTCTCAGATACTGTGTGTTTATACCTCTTTGCTTAGTCCTTTAGCAGAATGCAGAGTCAGGTGTTTCTCAGTAGTCCTCTTCATCCTCTGCCCTCTTTTGGAGGTCTCTTGTTTTGAAAACACGTTGTAGTTGAAATGCTAGAATGCCTGGAGCAACATATGGGTATTTTAAGAACAAGTGTGCCGCGGCCAAATGTCAGGAGGCACAAACGAGAGGCATGGGACCAAAATGTCTGTCTGATGCTAATGAGTAGGTATCCAGCTGTGTGTGCCCTTCGAATGGAAGAGACAGCTGAATACCAGTGGCTGGAAGCTGAGACAGATGGCAATGCAGGACTGGTTAGGAGCAGAGGGACAATTCAAGCATTCCTCAGTAATGATGCATTTTATTTTTTATTCTACAATAAATGAGTAATCTACTTAATACATAGCCTTGGAAGAACTGGCTGCTGCCATTCTGTCTGCAGCTAGGGGGCGAGGGATTAAAGTATCAAAAATAAACTGGAATAACTGACTACTGCTCAGGGTTGTAGCTCTATATTAGTATATGTAAAAGAAACTAAAAGGGAATGTATCATCCTTCCCTTCCAGGAGGTGCTAAACACCCTACTCAAAGACCAGATCAGTGTTTTCTGCTCTATTTTAATTTCTGCAGTTATTTTTCTATCAGTCTGGCAAATCAGACAATACTACATAATCCTCCCATATGAGCATCTATAGAAATGTGAAAATAACTAACCTTTGTCTAGGAAGGAAAACATGTGAGCATTTAGAAAGAACCAGGGGAGGTCAGAAAAGTGGTAGGCAGCCAGAGAGCAGACAAAAAGAAAAAAGAGTAGGAGGAGAAAAGTGTTAGCAGCACAACACTCGCATCAGTTAGAGGGAGAGAGTCTATAACAACTTGAATATCTGAATGTTGGATCAAGTGACAGACTTGATCTGGAGTTAAATGTAGAAAATGCAGAAGTGAAGTTAACAGGTTTTAAACTAGGACTCAGTGAAAATATATCTTCAAATCTTCACATTAAATTTTGGGTATCTTAATTTTGATCATTCTCAAGCCTACATCTTGCATTTTCTTTCCCTGAATATTCCGAGTGAATTTTATTATTCAGAACAATCTTTGGAAAGATGTTTTTCAGCTTTGCAGGCTTCAAATTTATAGAGCAAGAATGTTTAAAATACATTTCACTCAAGTATTTTCACCAGAAACTCAGCTATGGGAAGTATAAGTAAAATCATATATACACTCTCTAATGCTTGATTATCTGAACTAGCTCAGTTTGAGCCTTATAATTTGCATTGTGAATAGAAAGAATGATAACACATGACATGAAGTTTGTGTGTCTCCACACCAAGAACAAGCTTAGAATAGTGCAACTGGGAGGGATCTTCAAAGGTCATCTACTGCCTGACCTCTTCAGGGCTGACAAAAAGGACATTATTCAAATATCTCTCCAACACTGACAGGCATGGAGCAACACCCACCTCACTGGGAAACCTGTTCCAGTGTTTTACCACCCTCATGGTAAATATTTTTTTCCTTATGTCCAGTCTGAGCATCCCCTGGTGCAGCTTTGTGCCAGTCCCACACGTTCTGTCATTGATTACCAGGGATCAGAGACTGGCACCCCCTCCCTGTGCTTCCCCTCCTCATGAAGCTGTACAGAGCAATGAGGTTATCTCTCAACCTCCTCTTCTCCAAACTAGACAACCCAGGTGTCCTCAGCCTCCCCTCGCAGGACATGCCTTCCAACCCTTTTTCCAGCTTTGTTGCCCTCCTCTGGATGCTTTCAAGGACCTTAACATCCTTTTTATATTGTGGAGCCCAGAACTGCATGCAGTATTCAAGGTGAGGCTGCACCAATGCAGGGACCACCTGGCAATGTTCTGTTTAATGCATCCCAAAATGTGTTTTGCCCTCTGTGCTGCCAGGGCACACTGCTGGCTCATGCTGAGCCTCCTGTTGGCCAGCACCCCCAGATCCCCTTCTGTTGAGCTGCTCTCCAGCCACTCATCTCCCAGTCTGTACCTGTGTCCAACATTACTCTGTCCCAGGTGCAGAACCCAGTATTTTCCTTTGGTGAACTTCATGCTGTTGCTGTGTCCAGTGCTCCAGTCTCTCCAGATTCTTCTGCAAGGCCTCTCGTCCCTAGGGAGCCTACATCACCTCCCAGTTTAGTATCATCAGCAAAGTTGCTGAGGATGCATTCAACTCCTGCATCCAGATCACTGATGATCATGTTGAACAGGCCTGGCCCTAAAACAGAGCCCCGGGGAACACCGCTGGTGACCAGCTGCCAGCCAGATGCAGCCCCGTTCAGTACGGCCCTGTGAGCTTTGCCATTCAGTCGGTTCCTCACCCACCTGAGCATATACCTGCTCATCTCACAGCTAGACAATTTGTCCAGAAGAATGCCATGAGGGGCAGTGTCAAAGACTTTACTAAAATCCAAAAAGATTACATCTGCTGCCTTCATGCACCTGGCGGGTGGCCTTATTATAGAAGGAGGTCAGATTACTGAGGCAGGACTTTCCCTTTGTGAACCCAAGCTGACTATGCCTGATAATAGCTTTGTTCTTTAAGTGGCTTTCAGTATCCCCTGGAACAATCTTCTCCATAACTTTTCCAGGGATGGAGGTTAGACTAACAGGTCTGTAGTGTCCCTCATGCTCTTTTTGTAGATGGGTTTACCTCTGGTAAATTGTTGAGAGGGGTCCAGCTATAACATCCACAGATTCTTTCAGCACTCTGAAGTGAATCCTGTCACGCCCCATGAATTTACAAACATTCAGTTGATACAGATGTTCCTTTACAATTTCAGTGACCACAGATTGAAAGTTAGTGCTCCTCCAGGCATGGTCCTCCAACTCTGAGATCTGGGCAGCCTAAGATCAGTCGTTGCTGTTAAATAGTGAAGCAAAAAAGGCATTAAATGTCTCCACCTTTTCCTTCTTGTTATCCACTCCAAGTATCAGTCCAGTGTTTTCCTTCATCTTGCTGTTAATGTATTTGAAAAAGCCTTTTTTTGTTGTCTGACACCACAAAGGCCAGTGTCAAATCAGGTTGGGGTTTGGTTTATCCTGCTTATTTCCCTGCAGATGTGAAATGTAGCTCTGTACGCTCCTTGTGAATTCAGACCTTGCTTCCAAAGGTCACATTTTTTTTTTTTTTTTATTTCTGCCCTAGTTCCAGGCAGGGTTCCCTGTTCAGCTAAGCCAGTATTTTGCCCCATTTGCTTGACTTATGATAACTAGCTTTCTGAAAAGCATAAAGTTTGCTCTAAAGTTTGTCCATGGTGACAGCTCTTCTGCAGAACCTAAAAAATGCAGATTTATTTAAATAATAGTTAAAATTAGACACTTATCTGTACTCTGTGCTATACCATTGAGATGTACACAAAGGAAGGGAATTTGTTACGCAAAATATGTCTCTGTGCTAAATACAGCTGCTGGAACTTGAGGTGTCTGACATTGATCCTTTCCACCTACGAGGCCATTTAGATCCCATCTGATGGTCATCTGATGAGCTTTCATATCATATCATCCGTATCCTGCCTCAGCTTTTCCCCCCATACTCTCCAATACATTTTCCACCTTCTCCTTTCTCGGCTTGAGATCTTTTGTGTCAGCTGCCTCTCTTCTTCCAACACACACATGGAAGGGACAGTAAGGTCTGACATCACTGTATGTCTTAAGCTTGCCCCAAAAAAGTGCATGAATAAGAGCAATGCAGGTGCCAGTTCACTGCCCCTTTCCAGGATCAGCCTGCTTTCCAGGATCAGCACCAGGCTGCTGAGATTTTGCTTAGTGTTTATCATGGTGGTTCCTCACCTTGTGTATTAAATTCAGAACGTAGAAAAAAATTGGTTTGTGTTTAATTATTAACCATGTAAATAAACTGTCCATAAATTTGTTACAGGAAATTCTTCAGTCTTCTCCTTCATCTCTAGTTTTGCCTGCTGTTGACTCCAAGGCTACCAGGCAACTTTTGAGCTTTCTTCAGGAGTCGGGAGATTGGAATTTAACAAACATGACAAATCTCGATATCTCTCACCTGGAAGTGAATACATCTAAGCCAAACTTACTTGTGGTTCAGCTACAACCACTTGTCAGGTAGGAGCTTGTTGTGAAGGTATCTGACCAAAAGTATGCAAGATTTTTACATCTTTTTTTGAAAATATCTGATATATTCAGGAAATTTAGAAATCAAAAGGGAAGGTTACAAGGTTAGCAAAGTTATTTTTTCCTGCAAATGTGTATCCGGTGTTTTTTAATGTCCTCTGATGAGCTTACCAGGTATAATAGCTGAATTATGTTGAAAAAGTCAGTCAGGCGTTCCTGTTTTGTCTGCCTCATTATATGAGAACAAAAGGACAACTAATGAAAATAAATGGCAACACACTTTAAGCAGAAAAGCTGAATTATTTCATGCAATGCATGATTAACCTGCAGAATTAATTGCTAGAAGGCATTCCAGGGGTCAAAGCACTGGCAGGAAAAATAAACAAATAAACATACAAACAACCTAGAAGTAAAAATGAATAATGAGACTGTTTTTCATAACTCTGGAAGTAGAAGGAGGGTTATAACTCCTCCTGTTTCCAGACCTATGACAACTGCTGCCTAATGGAGGCAGAGGCTTCAGGTGGATCCTAGTGCCTGGCTGTTACTTTACTTGTAGGGCTTTTACATCACTGTGGTTTGTCTGGTACAGAGTGCTCCTGGAGGCTGCGTATGGGTCACAAACCCAATCTAGATGGGCAGCTATTTCGTATCATTTCAGCAGAAAGCTGTGAAGTCATACGGAGTATGACAATGCCAATGTACCTCAAGGAAATAAAAGGCATGGATATAGTGAGCCCCTCTGCTCAGCTTCTCTTGCTCTTTATCTTCCTCGATTGCTACTTCAGCATTCATACCTGTCAGTATATGGTGCATGATTGGATGGGTCCTAAGAGAGTGCAATTAAAAATTACACCAATAAATTACACCCAATCTAAAGAGCTCATGTACAAATTTCAGATGAACACCACTAAATGCAAGGATAACTGAGGAGACAACAGTCAAAATAGCATCAGTAGTCTGGCTTCTCTTCAGCTAAAGAGGTTTGAGGTTTTTGAGGAATCAGCTGAAGATGTCATCCTTGTATAAACTGCTTTGCAGAAGGGTCATGAGGAGATGAGAAGATGATGGAGGAACTTTGTAGTCTGATGCTGAAAGTGACACCTTGATTAGTCAGCTCTTGTGTACTTTTCTGGGTCACGTTGTTTGTAATTGATTTTTAACTGTCTTTCTCACATATTCTTTGTAGTGGCTTAAGTGAGGTTTCCACCCTGGAAGCAATGGCTGAAAATGGTAAGCAATATGACCAAGATGTCACTAACATTTCACCATTTAAGCTTGTGTTCTTGCTTAAGCAGATTGTGTTCTCTGTTTTTCCAGTTGTTGCTGTAATACTTTAATGTGACTATTTAAAAGGTTTTTTTCCCCACCCACGGTACTTACAAGCACACAATTATCATAGTGTTGAAGTACTGAGTGAGTGATTCAAAACCCACTGAAATGGCTACAGCTCTGTGACCCGAAACATAGTGATGATTCACCTCTGCCTCAGGCATGGGCCTTTGCTCATGCTCTGGGATCCTCCCAGTGCAGTGTGAGCCCTGCATCGTCAGCTTTGACTCCTCTGGCAGCCCAAAGGTCTTGTCTCACAGTGGAGACCCTCTGATGGAGTGAGCAGGGAATGCTTTCCCAATCTTTGTGAAACAATACCGTTGCCCTTCACAGCCTTTGATTTTAGAGTCTTTCATTGGTTCTGCAGGTATTAAATACTGCTTGTTAAAGATGAATGTCTTCATACAACTCAATGTTAAAACTTTTCTTGTACAGTATCTGGCTGAAAAAGAGGTGCCACAGACTAAACGGGCAGTGAGAGGCATCTGGATGTTTGCAGGGCTTTGGCTTATTACTCTAAATTAGAAATCAGGTTACAAAGTCTGCAAATGACTGCAGTGGTAGTTTCAGGGACGTGCACTGCAATGTCCGTGGAGTCTATGACAGTTTCTACCCAGAGCAGGGGGTGGGAAATCAGAAGCAGATCTGAAAATCAGGGGAAATACCTTTGTACTGAAATCAGTGGTGCAATCTTTTCTCCTTTGTTCTTGCACAACTCCAAAGTTATTGTCTTTTAGACTCAATTAAGCAGCTGGATTTCCATCTCTGAATTGCAGTGAAGTTAGAATCATAGAGAGATTTGTATCGGAAGGGATTGTCAAAGCTCATCTAGTACCAAACCCCCTGCCATGGGAAGGTACCCCTCCCACCAGACCAGGTTGCCCAAAGCTCCATCCAGCCTGGCCTTGAATGCTTCCAGGGATGGGGCTTCAGCTTCTCTGGGCAGCCTGTGCCAGTGCCTCACCGCCTTCAGAATGAAGAATTTATTCCTAATATCAATACCCACTTCTGGTTTAAAACCATTACCATTGTTCAGTTCTCCCTTCTTGTCCTCAGAACATATCAGGTAAAAGCTTTGGCTTAATGTTGGCCTTGGCTAAACGTTGCCCTCCTTAAAGGCCATTTTTTTCATCAGCTGCACAAAGTCAAGAACAGGCCTCCCAAACCTTGTCTCAGCCTGCTTTTGTTTTGGAACAGCAAAGTTAATGCTCCTGTCCCATCCACGTTTGGGATGACGAAGGTATAAGCTACTACCAGCTTTGTGGTTGGTGTCAACTGGCTGTTATCAGGAAAAGGTGTGTGCACGGGGAAGATGTGCCACTTCCTATGGCCAACTGCAAAATCTGCGCTCAGTGTTCTGAGTCGCAGCTGTGCTCTGGAGAAGTGGTAATGTGGGCTGCATCCTCACCTTCTGGTACATCTGCCAAAGCAGCCACTCAACGTGTTGCAGAATAAAACCTGGAAATATCAGCAGGAAGTATTAATTCAAATGAAAGTTACTGAAAAGTTCCTTAAAATTATCCCACTGAAAGTCTGTGCAGCGGATGGGGCAGACTCAGAAGAGGGTCATCGCAAAGGTATTAGACAAGAGACCCAAATGTCCTTCCAAATCTTGTGGTCCAGGTTCCAGCTGGTGTAGGTGGCTGAATACCGGTTGCAGCATAACCACAACCATTTGCTAAACATTGCTGTCAGCACACCCTTCAAGGTCATAACTGCTTGCAAGGCCATGAGTTATTGGTGTTTTTTGTGGAGTGACTGCTGGTAGATTCTACTTGGATAAGCAACCAAATATACTCTGTGTCACATACTTGTAAGGCAACAAGAGAATTGCTGACCCATAAATACTGCTTTTTTGTTTGGTTGTGGATGTTTTTTTTAATACTATCAACAGTAAGCCCAAAGTAAACCAGGACAGACCTGTATTACGCTGCCTAGAAGTTCACAAAGCCTCTTACGTTTGTCACAGTTACTTCTTTCCTTTTCACTGTAGATGGCTTTAAAATCTGACGTAATAAAATGTCAGAGAAATCTCTCCTGCTGTTTTACTCACTGCAGACAGCAATCTCTGTCAGACAGAACAAATGGGCTCGGATTCTGCCCAAGGGAAATGTGCTGTTCTGAACTTTGTAGACGCTGGAGTAAGCCGGGGTTTTAGCACATTATTAAAATGACATTCATGAGAAAATCCAAACTGGAATTCAGAATCCAACCCTGCTCAAGGTTCCAGGGATTCAGACTTATGTCCAGTCTCTCCCTCCCTACATGATAGAGATAGGCAGATATGGGGTTATTTCTATAAAATAGTTTCTACAAAGATTATTTTTTACTCTTTTTTTTTTTTAATTGTAACAGCATTTTTAGGTTGTAAGCCCTCCCTTTCTTAGCCTTGATTCAACAAAAGTGTACTTTTTCTTCTTGCTTTTAGCTCTGTTTTCTTTATGCTTCTTTTCAGTATTTCTTCTTTATTTCCTTTGCACGAAATAGTGTTTGGGAGCATGGGAGCATTACTCAATTTTTGCCAGTTTCCTATTTTTTTTTTTCTACTCAAGAGAAGTTTGCATTCTGTCTTATCAGTCTTACCTGCTGGATGCAGCATACCTCAGAATCAATGAGAAATCTGCCTACAACTCCATCTAAGATGAGGTTCTTTAATGTTTTTGTGTGTATTCATCTTTCTGCTCTGATTCTTAGTGCATTTCTTTTTCTGCTCTTTCTCTTCTCTCCCATTTTTCTTCTTCTCATCTCGCTCCATTCTGTTCTTTCTCTTTTATTCATAGTTATATCTTTAGTTTCATTTTACTAGTTTATACCTTTAGTTTCGTTTTACCTTTCTCCTTCCAGAACATTTCTTCTTAGTTTCTCTCTTCGATCCCTTCCATCCATGTGTAAAAGCACACAAAGAAATTAAGGTGGATTAGAAATTAATAATAGCACTTATCCTGCAGTCCCTGGTGAAATTCAAGGAATATGTCTTTAGTGAGACAGAAAAGCTTAATCCTTCCACTAGGGCATAGCATGCAATTATGCTAACTGAAAAAGGTTATCCTGGACAAACTGTTTTACATTCACAGTTCTACGTAGTGTTTTTTTGGTTCACGCTAACTGAAAAACCTGCAATAAGACCACTCTAAAATCCCTCTAACAATATTACCATCAGGAGATGCCTCTTGTTCCACTGCAGAAAGAGCTGGGGATAATTAACATTCCTATATAGGCAAGGAATTGAGGTGCTTTAAAATAGCGTGTACAAATCTGGGCCCTTTTCCTCGGAGAATTTGCAAATACTTCATTAGCAAGGTGGAATGTTTGGCTGCTTTCCTGGTCACAGGAAAACAACGATCTATATCAATTTCATTGTCATAAGGATGTTCACAGCAGCTTCTCCAAATGAAGAAATTACCTCTAGAATCTACCCAAAAGCAAAAGTTATAGATTTTACTGGTAACTATAGTTACGTGTAGCTCCTTACTGAAGTGAAATGTAAATAATGTGTTATTTCAGAAGGCAATCAGTTGTTTTAACGGAAGAGAAAAAAAAACACACGCACAAAAACCACCAAAATAAATGCAATCTATGCATTTTTCTATGTAGTATTTTTCCTTCTGAAAATTTTATCTGAGGCTGCTGAGAATTTCTGGTGCATTGCACTGTGCATGTAGAATACAAATCTACATTATGTAATTCCTTTAACCCCCCGCAATCAGTATAATTAAGTAGTACATAGGCGCTTGCTTTCCTGACTAAGTCTGTTTCTTATAGTAGAAGCTTTTAATAATATTTTCTTAGAAGTAAACTTTACATTGCTATGATTCGTGACTGATATAAGGAAATCAGTTTGGTTAAAACCCTACAGAAAAAAGAAAACACAACAATACTTGCATTTTCACAAAAGCTAAGCATTTTACTCAGCCAGGAGACCATAATTACTGTAAATAAAAATGATTTTAAAGGGTAATAATGCAAGTTCCACTACCAATACATTAAAATAAAATACAAAATATCATGTAAAGTATAACCTTGAAATCTGAGAAAGGTGTTGTCCAGGCTATTTAATAGCCATTACATGGTTGAGGAGTGGGAAGGCACTGAAACAGTAAATGTCAGTCTGCTGGCTTATTTCCCTCACAGTCCTAATGACAACCCTAATACCAGCTCTTGATTCACTGCTATTATGCTCCTCATTGTAAGCAGATGTTAATATTTTTGTATAGAGACTGAAAACATTTATCAGTTGTAAGTATTTGTCACAACTACCTGTAGTTTCAGAGCTAGAAGAGAATCTTCTGCACAGCACTGAAAGGTCCTCTCTTTCTTACTTGATTTTCCTTCTGTTTTCAGAAGTATGCCAGCACATTTCTACGTTGCCCTCCACTGTAGTCAACAGCAAAATTTTCTGTATCCCATTGAGGGTACAGAATCAGGCTTTAAATCCACTGAAGCAAAAAAGGAATATCACTGCCAATATTACGCATCTCATGCCCCCATCTGAGGACTACTGCTCTTCTGAGTGTTGTTTCTCACTGATCAGTTGTTCTGTGTGCTTTGTCATTCACAGACGGGTAGTAGTTCAGCTTTATTTATTTATTTGTGAACTGGTCACTGGACTGACAGGGTACGCATCCTGTTCTCATCTCTTGATTGATTTATTCTGCTCTTGCTTTTAATTTTTCCAACTTGTCACCTTTCAGCTGTTGTTTCTCTTGTATTCACTTGTCAGCTTCAAAACCACCTATTTTATCCGAATTGTTGTAATGTATTGGTTTTGTATCACCCTACTGAAATTGTGCGTTTTTCAAGACACTGAAGATATCTTATCCCATTTGTACCTATTGACATACAAATGGTAGCAGCACCTAGATTGCATAAATAAACTAAATGAATCTAGCTCATTACTTTGCCACCTACTGTAGGTTTTTAGCTTTCTCAGCTTACAAAGTTTGCTAAATTATGCATGTTTCTATTTATAGACAAAATAATTGGAAGACTGACCATGGAGTTGGAGGAACGAGGGATTCATTTTTCAGCAATTTATACTGCAGTGAGACCTTCAAGGGTGAGTAATCTTCAGTGCCTAGAACTGTCGAATTTTTGGCATCTAACAACTTAATGTTTACAGAGGAATGCTGTAGATAATTTTCAAGATTACACACACAAGCAATCTGTATTATATGAGGTTTTGACCAGAAATGATTGCATGAACTTTTATATGCAATAGCTATATCACATAACTGCTAAAGCCTTGCTAATCTAGGAGATATAAATTTGCTATGCCTTTAGTTGCCTTTAGGACTTAATATTATTTTTAATGACTGTAATGTTAAATATTTTTTCATTTAACAGTTTTATAGTAAGGTCTACATGGAACATTATTAGGCTTTTCTCATGTCAGTAAAGATGGAGTATAGTTAATTAACTGAAGGCTACTAATTTATTCCTTTTTAAATTAACTGGTTTTATTCCCTTTAGTCAATATTCAGTATTTACAACTGGAACACAAAGTTTGCGCTCTTGCTGATAGTCAGAACATCATTTATAGATCATTGTATCATGTTAGCAGTAAGTAGCAGTACAGAATATTTATTTATGCAGAGTTATCTGTTTTGTATGACATACTGCTTGTCATCAAGCAATATTTGCATTTTTATGTGATTAAATGGAAGACAGTCGTGACTCGAGGAAAACAGAATGCAATTCCCACTAAAGAAAAGGGGCATGGGAGAAACGTGCTGTATCCTAAAAAGTACCTACTTTGAAAGAAACTTATCTGATCCAGTGGATAACACACCTGAGCTCCTAATATGGTACTTAGTTTAATTTGAATTTTTAATTCAAGCTCAGGATAATGTCAATTGAGAATACAGAAGTTATAATTTCCTTGTTTTGGCAACAGGAAAGTCATTACTGAGATTGTCTAGATCTCGTGTGAGCCCTGCAAGCAGGATTTTGAGAAGTCAGTGAGTTTTCAGGAGGGAACACTAAGAACAATTCACAGTTGTTATTAGCACAGGAACAACAGTTGGAAAACCTGCTTTAAGTGGGCATGGAGTGAAATCTGTTTAGCTTGTCCAAAAGAAGAGTAAGAATCAACTTGATTGAACTTTATAAATGTTCTTTAAACCAAAATTGGATGAGTTCCTCAAAGGTGTTGTGAGTGCAATTAGAAGTATTCTGGATTTTCGCAAGCAAGATCTTGAATCTCTACCTGTCCAACAAGATGCTTAGAATGGTCCCTTCATACCCCAAGCAAAAGGCTAGTTCTGCTGAAGAAAAACAAGAAATTTAATCAACAATCTGCCCTGTAAACTTAACTTGAGAGAATGGGTTTTCAAGACCAGGGTTAGAGTACACAATAGGAGCAGCGTGAGGAAGCTCACACTGATACTCTTTGTGACGTGTGTTTCTTATGGCAAAGGAGAGGACATGAGTCCAGCACTTAGGATCTATTTTTTTTTAATACTCTGTTGTGTTTTTTTTTTCAGATGAAGATCCAAAATAAAATTATTTCATTACTGTGGCTCTTTACTGAAATCAAAGGAACACAGGCATTTGTAGCTCAAATTGCCTTTAGAACAATTGGAATGAAAAATATTTTTAATTAATGAAAGAATTGGTATCGAGAGAAGGATTTTTTAGAGCAATTTTAACAGTTTGTTGAATTTCAAATCTATGCATATTTCAACAGGCTTTCTAAATTAAAGTGACTTAGTTTGAGCAACTGATGTACTTTTAAATAATTAAAGCAATGTATTTTAAGATGTTCTGCATTTTAAAAAGTAAGCAATTTACACTTTTCTTAATTGTATAAATTCAATGCATATTCATATAAAACCATTTGAAGTATTTTTTTCCTAAAATTACTTGAAGTTATTACAGTGCATTCAAGGTTATCAGCTCCTGTACAGGGCTAGGAAAGGCAAAATGGAAAGTGCCTTTGAGGGTTCATCTATTTATGCATTTGCATGTAACCTCTTCTTAAGCATATATTGCATATCTTTGGTGTGCTTGAACTACAGAAGATGTGAGATATTTTGTAGCCATAAGTTAGAGGACTGATTCCTTCTGCTTAAGCTATAAAGACTATATTCTATGATCTTGGAGTTACCAGGTCACCCCACAGTGATAACCAAGAAGACCACTCTATATGGGAAGTAAAAAGCTTTGATCATGTGGGAAAAGATTTTACAGTACTCAGTACATTTGAAAATCAATACCAATCACTCTCGATGAAAGATTTGCATTTTATAAGTGGGCTTTTTCCTGCTGATGAAGGAAATGAACTTTAAACATGACACTCAAAACAAACAAAAAAAAAAAGCTCCTTCTGATCAAGTAAATTAATTTTATGCAGTGAAGCTCCCAAACACTGGAACTCTGATACATCTCTCCCTATAGCTCTGCCTCCTTGCTCTGGGGCAGTTAATAGAGTTAATGGCTTCATAGCATCTTGTTGCATTCATTCATTCTTCTATCACCTCAAGCAAGGGGAATAAATGTGAGAATGTGAGAAATACATATATTAGAAAATATTTCAGACTGGTATTGGCTTTTGCGGAAAGTGATTTAATGAGACAGAAGGTAAAACTCTCCTATGACTGAGTCCCTTTTCTGACTTGATGAGGAAGAGCTGTTCAATTTAGTCAGTGCAGCCACAAATCCCTTTGGGCTATCATCCTTATCAGTTGATAACCCCAATGCACTATGGACATTTATTCAGGCTGGTTCCTGTTCTATTCCAGTTTCAGAATTTGAAGCTGGCAGATAGAGTTAAGCCCCTGAAACAGCATCTGTTTGAAACATGGAATGGTTTCACTGACCAGATGATAATTCCTCTGGATATCCCACTGTGTCATAATGGAGCTTTCTTCCCCCAGCAAGGCACCTGCCACGTCTCCTGACTCTTGTTCCAAAATACTTTGCCTTCAAGATGTGGCTGAATTGGGCTGGCACTGGGAGAGTGGTTTGTATCACCTAATTCTGGGCAACCAAAATGTAGATGTCTATATCTGATGTCATCAACCAGGGCTCTCTTCAAAGGACCGAAATGAGCTTTTTAGAGTATGTTTTTTCTGAATATTTTGTAGGTGACTGGTGCAGGATGAGAAAAAACTCACCCTTTGTCTCTGACAAGCATAAAGGCATCCCACAGGCTTAGGCCACAACTCAACATGTACCTTTAGTCAGACAACTCTCACTCAGTATTTCTCATCTTGTTTTCCATTAAAAAACATAAACTTGTCCTAAGACTTGAGGATACCTTTCTTCTCTGGAAGGCAAGTCATCTGGAAGTCATTTTCTTTTATCACTGCTAGCTAGTTTTTTTGGCTTGTGGCTGTAATGCATGACGTTGCTTGTGCTGTTGCAATTGAAAAGGTTAAAAGACTGTAGTGACTAAAAGATAGGTATGCCTCAAATCATAAATCTCATCATGTTTCCCATTCTTCAGGTCCTCATGCCATCCGTGTCAGTTTTTTAAAAGTTTGCTTCTGAAACTTCTGCAAGACAACTTCATAGTTGTCTTGTTGGATTGGATGCAGCAGAGACACATATTGCCAAGTGGAGATTTATGGCTACCTCCCAGCTGATACTCATTTTGCTGACACCACTTTTTACAGATGCATTGTGAAGTGCTGTTTAAACCTTCTCTGCTGCCTCCACATTTTCAGAGTTTCATCTGCCGTGGGCTTTTGACTGCTTCACTCTACAAGCTGTCTGCTCTAGGTAGCATCTATGTTTCTTGAGTCTTTGATCCCACTCAGAGCCAAGCAATCTGAGTTACAAGATCTTTATTCAGCCATAAGTAACATGGGCATCCATAGCACAAGTGACTAACTCTTAAAAAAGTGTCTCTTGAAGGTGTAAGATCCTCAGATGATACACAAGCACGCCTTAGCTTAGAAGAGTTAGGAAATGTTTCATCTTCTTTCGCTAGTGCTTGTTGCTGCATTTTCTTTCTATTTGCATTCTTTGCATTTTCTAACTAATGCAGTTTGCAATGCTGCATTTTCCCTTGGCATCCAGCTTCTCTCTTTTTTGTTCACCACTCTGAGGAGACTAAACTCTGCAACAACCACCCCACTGACTTCACAGCTTCTGATTAATGGAATACTTTTAACTATTAAGTATAATCAAACATTATAATATGATCTTTCCCATGAGCTGAATGTTAGAAAAATGCTTACAATACCATTTGCTGGTGCTGGGGTTGTAGGGGGGATGCCCTCATGCATCCTTGAATATGGGAACTCCCTTAATCATTTACTTTTGTATTTTTTACATTTGAAAGAGCAATTATAATTTGACAGTGTAACAGAGCATCAGGGCCTCCAACTTCAAAGGAGAAGCCACAGGAATACTTCATCCTTTAGTCTTCTCCCTCACTTTAGAATTTCATTATCACGAAAAATAAACTTTAACTCGTAGATGAAGAATATGCACTTAATTATTTCCCTGCTAACTCAGTATTTTCTACTTAGATGAGGTGTAGTCTTTTTAAATAATGACAGAAGAACTGCTTAAGGCTGGTTGAAGCCAGTTACGTGTTGCTCTAGAGGAAAAAAAATGAACAAAACATGTAGCCAAATTAGCGTGGAAATTGAATACTAGGGATGTGAGAAATGCTAGCTAGCAATTCTGTATGATTCAGTTCATGTGTTAGTGGGGAACTCAGGGAAATAACTGCAAGCTAGTGTTTTACCTTTAACCCTAGACTTTGCACTACTATTTTGTAGACATGGGTGTTAAGATTCACTTAATTTAAACATCATTTTGCAAGTTTACCTTATATTTCATGTTTATATATATATATGTATATCGACTTCATTGGGAAATAAAGGTAAGCACAGAACTAAATTTTTTTATCTGATCAGAACAATCTTTTTTTATTTTCAGTTTCCAGCTTCTTAGGCTATAGATGGGTTCCAGATAAACCATATTAGAAAGTTGTAAGGTGTTTAAAGCTAATGACTGAGAAGAACTGGGATGGGGGAGGGATGGTGGAGAAGGGCACATGTGAGAATGGTATGTTCTAAGAAATCTGTCTTAGGAAAAAAGGAAAAGACAGAAAAGGGGAAAATACAGGTATAAAAACTGCAACAAAAACTCCTAGAAATACATTAATGTATAGCTAAAGGTCATAAAAAATAACAGATCAAAATCAAGGTGTAAGACTAAAATATGATAGAATAAAGGGAATACATAACTATAAGAAAGCATATTGATATGGCATATTGGCAGGTATGTTAAAAATTTCTGACAGGAAAAATCCAAGGTAAAGATTTTATTAGAATAACAGATCATTAAAAGACTGCTGCTATACCTTAAAGATGTTTGGATTCAAGCAGAGAAAAGTATTTTATTCCCATAGACTCTGGGAAGACTGAGGCTGTGCAGAGCATCCAAGCGATATGACTGTGAGCTAAAGATTCAATCCTAAAACTGAAACAGACCATATACCTGTGACATGGTGAATTCATGGAATCAAAGAACGGCCTGGGTTGGAAGGGGCCCTTAAAGATCATCCAGTCCAACCCCTCTGCCATGGGCCAGGACACTAAATGAGGCCACCCAAGGTCCCATCCAACCTGGCCCCTAACACTTAAGGGATGGAGCATCCACCACCTCTCTGTGCAACCTGTTGGGCTGCTTCTTGGGCCTCTCTGCTTTGGATCAGGTGAAACTTTTGGTGATAAAGGCAAATGGAACCTGAACTGAGAGCAACTGAATGTGCTCAGAATGGAGAATGTCCTGTTTGCCCTCTTAGCTCCACTAATTATGTTGACTGACTCTGTTCATAGATAGAATGCAAACTGTTTACAGACAACATACTGAAAGCTAAAACGAAATGCCTAAAAATGTTTTTTAAAGACTACTTCTCTCCCCCTGCTCCCTCCCTGCATGGAAATGTCCCAAACTGTCTTATGACAGTGTGACAAGAGTGAAGGAGGTGAAGCTATTAGAAGTAATTCAACCAGGCTTAAAAAGTGAAAGTCTTGTGTGCATTCAGAAAATGTAAAGGAATATAAATTCCTGCAAGCTAAATGAAAAATCATACGGCAAACATTTTGAAGAATAATGTGTGAATGACATTAAAATATTAAAATACAGTAGACAGGAATTATTTCAGAGCTCATTGGATCTAATCAAAATGAGGAAATCAGAAAAATAAGTGGCAACACAAAGCCAAATGAACCTATGTGTTAATAGTCTCTGTGGTGGAGTATAGAGAGCTTCTCACTTCAAAGACTTTTCTAGTAATCAGACAGCCTCAAAAACCTTTGTTGTTATTGAGCTGGTGGTAGAATAGATTTCAGAATAAACCAATAAAATGAATATTATCATATCACCAAAATAAAATAATTTTCACCTAAATTCTAAATAAAGCAAGAAACCGCCAAACTAATTATCTTAACTGCCATGATTTCAAATGTAAAATTATACATTATAATTTATATATGTACATATATAAGTTATGAATTAGTTTGGCCTTAATCCCAGAGGAGCAGGAGGTAGCAAGTATGACATGGGGTTTCAAAAGAGGTTCCATATATCTGGGAAATGCAACCAGGAAACCTGTCTTCTGTACTGGCCAAACTGGTTGAAAGTATAGGAGTAAATAAGTGAATACATGAGGAAAATATAGTATGGATTCAGTGTTCTTAGAGAGGTGTAAAATACACAGGTAAAGTGATCCTATTACTTCAGTAAAAAGGGTAAAAAGTGAGGTTATTTGGGGGCAGAAATAAAAATTCTGAAGGTAGGAAACATGGATGCAAACAAAGGATCAGTGTTTACGCTGGAGAGTGGAATTACATATGGATACATGTGGAGACCTGTGCTGTTCCAAAGAGTATGGAAAGGGGGCCGAAATCTGAAGACACTGAAGTTTGTCGATGTACTGACAAGTTAGAGGAACAACTCACAGCACTGTGTTACTGGGTGATAAAATGACAGATGAAATCCAGTGTAATGGAAAGTAACACACATAAGGAAAACCTTAAATATGCATATTGCGCCGTGGTGAGAGGCTGCTATTTCTCAGAAAAGAGATTTTGGTGTGACTGTGGGCAGATCTCTTGGAACATCACAGCACTCAGCAGCAGGATGGATAGCAAGCAGAAAGTTAGGAATTACTTGGAAAGGAAAAGGGCAAAGCAGCAAGCGTCAGTTATTTCACTATGTACATGTAAGTCCTTGGTGAGTGCAAGTTTGGGAGTGACATCATGTGTGCCATTTTGGCCACCCCATCTCCAAAAGGATACCTTACAACTACATAAATAATAGACATAAATAACTACATAAATAATAAGACATAAATACTATATATAGGAAAAGCAATAGTTCAGGGGGGAAATAATAAAAACATCAACATGGATAAGCTTAACGTGAAGTAATTATTAACTATCTCTGGCCACTGTTGATGATTATCACCACTTACAGACCACAACACAGGAATTAAGGAGCACCAAATTCCTTAAAAGAAACAAAGTAAACTGTTTTTCACTTTACATGTCTTTGGATGACAAAAGTAGGTTGATTTCAGTGAAACTAATGGAAATTAACTTACTTCAGGTAAACTAATGGAAGAAATATAGGAAGGAAGGATCGATGGAAGAGCCCATGTTCGTTGCAGTGAACATAGAGACTCTTTTCAGCTCCAAAAATCTCTATCCCAAAGATGACAGGAATCAAAGAGGGTATCCTGGGACAATTATTGTTTTTATTTACCCTTTTCTTAATCATATCAGCCAGTTAAGATCAGTAGCACTGGAAGTGAGCTAGGTGGACCTTTGGTCTCACAGCATGTAGCTGGTCTCATTTCTTTGCTTGGCGGTGGAAGGTTGGGATATTGACATAGCATTTCTCCAGAACAGGAATGTAAGAGGTAATATGTAACTTATTTAACTAAAGGCCATAAGCCATAAGAAGCAGCCAACAGACTAAAAAAAGCTCTGCTAAAGGAAGTTTACAGGCTTTCCTCCCCATGCTTGCCCATTGGGTTGTTGTGGAATTGCCACATGAAAATGTGGCAATAAATCATTGTTTTGTTGGCAACTGGGAAATCTATAATAAAAAACAACTGTGTCAGCTGGAAATCAAGTAGTTGTCACCCCAGGTTCTGTGCAGTTTTCCGTATTTCACTGTAGTGAAACAGGTTGGATTTTCAAGATCCCTGTCAGTAAGGATCTGCAGGTTTCTTCTGGGAACTCTGAATCCTTTCCCCATTCATTGCTACTACTGATCAAGGGGAACTGCATCTTCTGATCAAAAAGAAATGTATTTCCCACACCTTTTCCAGACACCAAGACCCACAGGCATGATCTTCTTCAGAGGCAAACATGCATTCCTATTTTGAGGAAGTCAGGGGTTAGAAATGGGAAACCAATCCCATATGCTCAGAGAGTCACAGCACACGTCTCCTCCCAGCGTGTTCCTCGGGCTGATGTGCAAAGAGCTCGGTGCTGTGTGACAGGAAGGTTTGTGCATATCAGAACAGCCTCATCCAAAACATCGACCTGCTTTTCTTCTTGTATTCTTTCCCATTATGGGAAAATAAATAAAATAAATAAAGCTGAGGAAAGATACATTTGGTGCAACCACTGGGCTACCCCTTGTAGTGGCAAAAGCATTGATACCCTGCACCATATGATTTTTAGTGCAGCCTCTGTTGTCTGTGCTAAAGAGAGAAATATTAAAGGAATAAAGACATACTATACCAGCACATGACATAAAAAAAATGCCAATAATCAGTAAAATACACATTCCCAACACTGAGAAGTGTGTGTTATCTAGTGCTTAGAGGTGGTATAACAAACTCCTAAGCTTTAGTCCATCCAGTCTGTAACTCAGTTAAAACTAATTGGAAGAAACATCAGTTGTTGTTTTTTTTGTTTGTTTGTTTGTTTCAAATGGCATATTTTATTCTACCTCTTCTTACGTTTTAGAAAAAAATTCATTCACTTTATATAGTGCAACAGGATGTCTCAATTTCAAAAATTCAGTGGTATTTGCTAGGAAGACATTTTATGGAGCAGTTCTAGATCTGCTGTATCTGTGCATGTAATGGTTGTGTTTTTCTATCTTGCCAACTCTTACTGTGTCTGAGATCTACTGAAGTTATTAGACCCTATCCAAAGCCATCAGCTAATGACTTTCTGCCATTTGAAACAGGAAAGAGGGACCATTGTTATTCATACATAACCATTGTGCATATGCAGCCATTAATTTGTAGATACAGCATACATGCCTCTAAAATTAGAATAGCTGCTGCTAATTTTTTTTTTGTGTAATTTTCAAGCATTTTTATTACTTTAACAGAAATATATCCTTGCTTTAGTGATGGATAATTCTATTGAAATGTTCTTTCTAAAAGTTACTTTTATTAAATAATACTGGCTTTTCCATAAAAATAAATCAACCTGGAATTGCATGCAAGCCTCTGTTCACAAAGATAGCATGTTAGAGCTTTAGCAGACCCAGTGAAGAGTTAGGCCAGGGTGGCCACAAAATGTTGACAGGCAGTTACAGAAGTGTTCGTGTTTTGAAGTACAGATCTTTTTTTTTTTTTCTTTCTGAGGACCATACTGCCTATCCCTTCTAGCTGACAGCTTTAGATTCAAGAGGATTTCAGTCAATATAAGGTATCTTTCTTTTTACCATTCTGGCTTAGAACGTTGACAGACCTAGAAAATCATCTGATTTCAAAAACTTGTGAAGCCAGTATCTTTTGGGGACATAGCCCTGTAGATTCAATAACCTAGAGCCTTGCAGAGCTGTGCAGCCACCTGAGAAGGCACCAGTCAAACTGCAGCAGGACCAGAGGCAGCAGTGGGAGGGCTGTGGCTCACCAGGCAGATCTCCAGACTGTTGGCCTCAATAATGTGCCGGGATGCTGTAAAAGCAGAGGCAGATTTGGCCAGCGTGAGGTTGTGGTCTTTGTGGTTTCTGGGATCCAGCCTAGTGTCATAGCACTGTACTGGTTCATGTAGGCTGACCAGCTCACTCCAACCTAGCAGCGGAATCTCTTGGGGAATCTCTTATTCTGGAGCTTTTGTACAACCTATGTCCTTAGTGTCACTGACAGATATGCCCCCAGTGGAAAAAAAAAAAAAAAAAAGCCAAGAAACCCATCCTATTCCTGCCAAAATGCCACTGGCATCTTATTTAATTTGTTAATGGAAGCATTTCTGTAAAACCCATACATAAAGTGTTGCCTGACATCAAATTTAATATTACATAGCATATTTTGTTCTTGTTCTGTCCTTGTCATTTTACGAAAGCCTCAGTGTTTACGATTGTAATGCCACATTGCAGCTGTTCTCCTCTGATGGGATTTCTGCTTTAACCCAAATGATCGAGTGACTTCACAGATAGATATTTAATGATTCATAAACAGCATCATCCTATGTTTTAGTGCACTATAGTATGTAAGATGAACCCTCAGTATTCTAACCGCTAGATACCTCTGCCTCTGGGGCTTTCAGACAAAACACTGACAAAATCCTGGAACAGAATAAGCTGGGTTTCTTGCCTTATTTTCAGCAGAACTATTGTAAGGTGAATGTTAGATCCTACTTAGCTTGCTTTGCTGTTGAAAACTGTTTCCTTCTCCCCAGTATATGCTTTCCTTATGACCCTAATGATCTTCGTTTGTGCTGCTCCACAATTTTTCTCACTGTGTGAACTGCCAACAGGAGCAATTGATTGTGATTGAACGAAGTCCCCAGCCAGGCTTGCTATTGCCAGGCACTGCCAGGCCATTGCCAGGCATCTGGTCACTGAATGCAACCCCACGGAAGTGCTGGAAGGAAGTTGGTCTTTGTTTTCTAATACACCTCACCTTACAAAGTTCAGCTTTCCAGAGTTTTGCAAGGTATCATGACAAGGGTCAATAACTACCAGCCCCAGAGGTGGCAGTCACACCCAGCTTCTGGCAGAGCTTGCATGTTTTGCTCTCATTTTTGTTCCTGTTGGGCTGGAAACTGTCGGGAGATGAAAGAGATTATGAAGTTGAGATTAATAACAGGGGGCTGAGATGTGTTCCCTGGAAGGGTTAACTAAGCTGCTGGAAATACAGCAATTCTGAGACAAACCCAGAAGATTTTATTAAAGTTTATCAAGAAAAAAGAAAGTGTGGTAATCTTCTTCCAAAGTGCATGGATGTTAGTTTTAAGATAAGTTTTGTCTAGACTTCATGATGTGGTTTTCATTTATATATATACCTTCTAGCTTACATACACTACTGTCAGAAAAATTAAGTGGATTACTGAGTGTAAGAAAGCAGAGTAGAAGGTAAGCACTTTTTTATTGGTTTTCCATTTTAAAAAATGCTTGTTTCATCTTCCCTGTCCAAAAGACCCAGTTTGCTAGAATTATTGGCCTTTGCCTTTTGATTCATCAAAACTAGAAAGACAGTGCCAGTCTTCCCTCACAAGTGCAATTAGTGCAAGTTGTGACTTCCCTGTTTTCTCCAAAGGGGTTGTGACACACAGATGGAGATGCTGAAAGCAAAGACTGTCATTGTCACATTGAACAGGGTATTTTTACAGGGCGAATCTGGCCATCTGAAAAACAGACCAGTATTTAGACTATCATTTATTAGAGATAGACGTAAGGAATTGCAGGAACAATATGCAACTTTTTAAAGCTAAAAATTAATTTAATTGAATTATCAATAAAAATTGTGATTGTAACCTAAAATACTGTCATACTGTCCACATCCTTGTCTTCAATTTAAGAAAGGCAGGGTGGTGATAGGCTTCCCAGTGTTGTAGATTAGTCCTCCAAAGTGCTACAGGATCAAAATAGTAAGTGGAGGAAGGGAGAAATTTGTGGCTGTTGAGGTTTTTAATTCCCCCATCACTACTCTGCATTTTGGGTAAAAAACAATGTTGGCAGCTCTCCCAGCACTATGATTAATACATTTTGCCCCTGTCTGCATTTTTCAATGATGTAACCCACCAGACCCCTACCTAGCCTCGGTCCAGTCTTCAATACATGTCTGTTTCTTCTTGTTGCAGCAGAGGTATCTCATCCTTTTTCACATCTCCCATGGCAACTTGGATTCTACATACAGACATAAGAAAGTGGGGAAAACAGTCAGATGGAGTGGGTATTCCCCTCGGCAGTCTAAAAATGATGTAAAATCTGTAGCGTCTTTTATCCTTATGGCAGCATTGCCTGAAACGGGGCCCAAAATCTAATGTTAAAGCTGGGGAGATTGGCATCAGGGAATTTTCCTTGAATGATAAATGTGGTAGATTCTTTGCAGAATTAATTCTGTATTACAATACAAACTCTTAGTACATTTTTTCCTCTCTTGTATTCTAGATTAAATTGAATTTAAGTGATTCAAATGAATTTTAAAAATTTGATAGATGAACAACACATTATTTTAATTGGAATAATTTGGGGTAGTTGTCCTAAATGAAATTTAAGGTGGTGAATTTAAGTGTAGCAGCGCTGTCCCCTGCTGCATGTTATGTTTTATACATATTATGTTTTACTTTCTAAAATCAAGATCTTTTTATAGGCCAGTTGCTGCTCTTCCTTAGGTTAGCTGAAAAAGTTTGGTATAAAAACCAGTTATAAGTTGGAGTGAGAAAATAACAGGAAATATCAAAGTTTTCTTTGGAAAACTGGGACTAGTCTGGCATTTGTAGATGTGCTCGTACATCATATACATGCAAAAATTCCCTGTCTCATTTCAAGGCCTTTCAAGTGGAATGATAATCTGAAGTGCTGCATGTCAGCACCTTTCTCTGCATTGGGTTCTGGCACGTGCATGCCCCATGCTCATTCACTCACCTCTGCACCATATGCAATTGCACAGGGAATAGCCATGTTCTCAGTAAGCAGAAATCAAGAGATCTTATACAACCCTGGGGCTGCAAAAGAACAGGCCTATGAAGAAGCACATCTAGCCATAAACATTTGGACTGCCAGTGCAGGTTGTGTTTACACAGGCCACTAAACTGGCTGGCTCTGCTACAGTTCTGTTGTCCCCTTTAAACAAAGTTCTCCAAATGCTTGGTCATGACTTGGATGCTCTCCACAGGTCTTAACAGCACTATGAGTACAAACAGTACAGGACCTAAAGAGGTCCTTATCTTTTAGAGCCAGGCTTATATTTGCACTTTAACACTCATGTCCCAGCCTCACTTCTGTGAAGAATCCTGGGCGATGAGATGCAGGATGGCAGGTCACAGTCCTTGAGCCGTTTGGGTTGCTGATAGAAGCATGCCTGGCTGGGGAAGGAGCCTTCAGATGATAATGTGAACCAGTAAGCTTGGTCACATATCCTTTAGGGCACTAAAATGATAGTAACTGTTAATAAATGGTTGCTACTGACGTAACATACCTCATTTCTATGCAGTCCTTTTTCCCCCTGCTCTATCAGAATATTAATGAAAATGTGAAAAAGAGGCCGAGAGCTCCACTGGGCAAAAGGACGTGCTACTGAAATTTATTCCAGTATCTTGATCAGGCTTACAGTTGCTTTACAAAGGTGCTAAATAGCATACAATTCACTTCATTGTGCTAGCATGTGGTGATCTTATGAGTCCCTACCAACTGCTGAAGTGGAAAAGGAGAAAGTATAATCTAAGAAGTAGGCCATTTTCTAGTAGTTTCATTTCCTTTTTTTTTTTTTTTTTTTTTTTTTTTTTTTTTTTTTTGGAGGATCCCATTCCATTTTCAGCAATGCAAATTAATCTTGCTTTGAAAACACGATTCCTGCTGTGCACCTTGAAGCATGACCACGTTAAGCTCCTTCTTTTGGTCCTGTTGTAAATGCCCTCAGATATGCAGCTCTGTGCTCTCCATCTGGATCTGCCTGAAGATGCATGCAGTCAGCTAGGATAAAAATGAGATAAATGTATAAGAAAATTGTCTGCTTCTGAGTATATTTCTACTCTAACAAATATTGTTCTTCCATGGACTAACCTTCTGCACAGTGCATTTGGATCTTCGTACTTTCTGTAATTTTTTTTCTGTATGTGTATCCATATGTATGAGCACTACACGTACCCAGTTCCATACTTTTGGCAGGTATTGTCATAGTTGAGTTGTACATAGATTTTGAATTAGATAATATTTATTTTAAAGCATGTTTCTCTCACTGTTTGTAACTTAGAACAACTTTTCTGTCTCATGTTTCACTGAAGAGAAGCATGCTACATCCCTGCTTGTTTCATCTGTGTGCACTGGTGATTCTGGTCAGTTTGACATTTTGACTTAAAAAAAAAATCATTGTCAGGAAAAGTGTCTGAGTAAAAAATGTAAGGCCTCAGATCTCACAATCCAAGCAGCTTACTCTGTCTTATACATAAACATATGGAAATTGATTTTTCTAAACCAAGTTTCTACATTTTCATGAATCTACCCAATGCACATTTTTACATGCTTTGTTTCCCTTGAAAACTCTATTTTAGTTTTACCTCATGCTGTTTGCATTGAAGTGATTCGGTGTGGAGGGAAGGAACAGTTTAGAAATTTAATTCTGGTTCTGATAACACCTGCAAGTGCAATTACTTGGGATCTGTGCAGTTTTAAGATATGTAAGCTTTACTGTGTTATGGAAGTTATAAAATATCAGGTGATTTAAGTATGAACAGAAATTTCAAATTTGAAAAACTACCTTGAAGTTGTGATAACCTACCACCTTAAAATGAGATAGTTAAATGAGTAAGAAAGGTTCATTCAAATGAGCTTCTGGTAATTCCTGATAAGCTAGGCATCTACACTGGAAGTGTTGGGGAGTTTCTGAGTGTAACCAGGTCACCCTACAATCATCCCTTGTGGAAAACAGAGTTTAAACATCCTCTGGGTTCAGTTGCAGCAGGGCAGAAATTTTATCTCTGTCAGTTTTAGTTATTAAGCAATGAAAGTCAAAATTAGTTGCTGGTAGGTAAGATACTTTGCAACTTAGCATGAAAGACTGTAGTTGCTCCATCAAAGCCTGCATTTGAATCTGAACTTCCTCAAAAATTTTTGCTACCCTGATATAGGGTGGGATTTAATTTTTTTAGTATTACGTCTAATTTCATATCTGTGTAGATGATGGACAGACATGTACCTTTGGGTTCACATTTCATATTGGAAAGTTAATTCAAACAACAGGAATTAGGAAGAGCAGTAGATAAAATGTGTAGTTCATTTAGTAGGTAGGAAATTACATCTTAATAAGCTGGGGCTTCTAGCTCTTGGAATCTAGGAATCTAGACTTGAACATTGTGTTGAAAAAGCCTTCCTCATCATGCATCCTACTCAAGTTGTTATGAGTAGTAGATCTCCAGACAATTTAGGACAGGAACATACAGAATCACAGAATGGCTGAGGTTGAAAGGGATCTCTGAAGGCGATCTGGTCCAACCCCCTTGTTCAAGCAGGCCGACCTAGAGCAGGTTGCACAGGACCATGTCCAGGCAGCTTCTGAAGATCTCTAAGGAGGGACTCCTTAGAGACTCCACAGTCTTTCTGGCAACCCGTGCCAGTGCTCCATCACACACTCAGTAAAGTGCTTCCTGACATTCAGATGGAAACTCTTGTGTTTCGGTTTGTGCCCATTGTCATCTGTCCTGACACTGGGCACCACTGAAAGGAGCTTGTCTCCATCCTCTTTGCATCCCCCCTTCAGGTATTTATATACATTGATAAGATCCCTGTAAGCTTTCTCTTCTCCAGACTGAACAATCCAAGTTGTCTTTCTTCACAGGAGAGTTACTCCAGTCCCTTCATCATCTCTCTCCTGTAGCTCCATGTCTCTCTTGTATTGAGGAGCCCAGAACCAGACACAGTACTTCAGTACGACCTCACCAGTGCTGACTGAGGAGAGGAGAGGGATCACCTCCCTGGACCTGCTGGCAACACTTTGCCAAATGCAGCCCAGGATACCACTGGCCTTCCTTGTGGCAAGGGCACAGAGCTCAGTCATGTTCAACTAGGTGTCCACCAGGACCCCCCAGGACCTTTTCTACGAAGCTGCTCTCCAGCTGGGCAATCCCATCTTGTACTGGCATGTGGGGTTGTTCCTCGTCAGGTGCAGGACTTTGCACTTCACCTTGAAGAGCTTTGTGAGGTTCTTGTCAGCCCATTTCTCCAGCCTGTCAGGTTTCCTCTGGATGGCAGCACAGCCCTCTGGTGTATCAGAGAATGAATCCAGAGTGCGTCCGGTCTGCTCAAGGAAAGAAAGGGAGACAGCCTGACATTTAAATGGAACACAAGACTGGCCAAACGTAGCACCAAAAGTGAGGTGATACATTTTAAGATAGTCAGGGGTAGTGGTGTGGGGGAGAGTAGAGTGGGACAACACAACAAAAAAAAAAAAAGGAAATTATAAAAACACTGGAAAGTTCAAACTCTCAAAACCAGAGATAACTGGTAACTGTTTACTTGATTTTCTAGATTTTGACAGGTTGAAGTACCATTATGCTATAAGTCTGTACCAATGGATCAGTGAAACAGGTTTAATCAAATATATTTTTTCTTCTTGCAATGCTTGCAATTTTTCTAAACTTGACACTGAAAAGAACATATTTGCAGTGATTCTGAATTCCAGTGGTTGCTTTTTAAATTGATGACTTTTAACATTAATATACAAACAGCCATTACCTGCATCCCAAATTTTTGGTACAGTATCTTTTGGCAAAGCTGATGTATTGGCAGAGCTGGGGCTGGTCGTAGTGCTGGTGTTGCTGTCTGTGGTGAGGCTGAGATCTTTTATCAGTCTGAAAATCTGTACGAAAACTGACCTCTTTTGGCATGAAGGAAAGGGAAATTTCAGAAGAAGGAATTGAAATGTACTGATATTTGGCTGAGACGTGAATGCTGAGTGACTTCTGCTGTGCCACAGCCAAAGCCCAGCAAGCAGCATTATCTGACATCATGCTGGGACCAGCACCGCTGCACTCAGCACACAACAGCGTTCTAGCATCATTTTTAAAAGGATGCTTTGCAAGCAAGCACTGTAAAGATCCCTGTTAAAGCAAATGGAGAAAATGCAAATGTACAGTCAGTTTGGTATCCTGTCAAAAGCTTTACTGATGGCAGGTTATGGGTAGATGCAGTTCAAGGTACCAAAGGAAGATCTGGTTCAGCTAGCAGGTATATGTCTTTGGGGTGCTATAGTGCAACCTTTCACATGGTTTTGTCACATCAATTATCTGGTCCTTTCTGCACTTACATGGAACTTTCTGATTTTTGCTTTGTTTTGCTGTTAATGGAAATGGAGATTTTATGTAGTTTTCTGATTTCAACACCTGGCTTAATTGTATTATGACCAAATTTGGAAAAATGACCATTTGCCATCTAAGCGTGATATATACAGAGACCACACCACAGATCATGGTACTGGTTTTGAGGCAAGGACTGGGCAAAGATACAACCTACAAAGAGAAAGGGAGTGTAATTATCCTCCTTACTCCCTCCATTCCCTAAAAGTACAGAATGACCTCTTCATTCCTCTAGCTGTTACAAGAGGAGCAACAGCTTCACAGAGATGTGGTCATAGACCCATATTCTTAGAAATGAAAAGAAGCAATGACCACAATCGGGACACTTCTCTTATTGATGTGCACAGCTAAACATAACCATTGAAAAGTCAAGAAGTACAAGACAAAAAAAAGACATAACCACCTGCTGAACTTACATCCAAAAATTCCACTTCGGAACTAGTACAAAGTGTAGCCTGTTTCTATGGTTCATTACCATTCATAATTTTACCCAATGAAAATTGTGTTTGCCCAGTATTTTTTTATGTGTTTGCAAGCTTGCAATTTGTATTTGTTTGTAATTTCAAATATATGAAATGGCCCCATATCTTTTTTCTTGTCTCTAGCCATTCTGTTTTGGAACAGCCAACAAAAAAACAAAAACAGCAATGACAGCAAAACGAATAATTTTGGATGTAAGGTCTGTTTGCTTTGAAAAAGATTGGCATGTTGGTGCATCAAAATATTGCCAGATCAGCTGTGTTTCTCCTTTCCAAGAGAGATGATTCTGAATGAGGAGGGTTGCAAACCAGATGAAAGGGAAGAATTTTGTCCAGGCTACTTCTGCTGCAGGTTCAGTTAGTAACCATGGTGTTCATTTGTGAGCTAAGCCAATGTAAATTGCACTTTTTTTTTTTTTTCCCTTGTACCTTGTTTAATCGGGTCTTGTGATCACTGCATACTTGAGATCTAAAATGCCGTTGATAAATCCAGACAAACAAGACAGTGACTCTCAGTGTGTATGGTTCAGATTAGGTAAAGGTGAAGGGGTCACTAAGCAACAGAATTAAGTATGCTTTAATGATTGAGAGCATTGCCACTATGGGTTGTTCCTAAATAATCTAATTGATTTACAAGAATTCAATGTAAACACAATCAATTTCTCAACATAGCATCTTGTCATTTGTAGCTTAGCATGGAATATATGGTATGGGGAAGATGATTTTTATTTAGTAAGCTCATGTTTGTGCAGCAACAAAGGAATAAGAAGGCTTATTCTGAAATATGGAGGCAGGGATGTGGTGGTGGGGCTCTCAGCTTCAAACTGAAGGTCGGGGCAAGCAGCAATCACTGTCTTTGGTTCTGCACTGGGTCCCAGGCTGGGGTATTTCAGATATCCTCCCTCCAGCCTCAAGGCTAAATTATCTTGAGTTGCTGTGAGGTATGCTTTCAGGTTTTGAATGTGCTGAATTACACCAGCCACAGGTACCTGATAGAAATAGACCTTCAGGCTGAAGGGGTGAGTAGACAGGCTGGTAAGTGCTTGGAGGACATATCTGCAGAGAGGTGACTGCCAGGCTCCTGTCGGGTGTAGCTGTCCTGCCTGCCTGTAGCTATGCAGGTGAGGACCTGCTGGGCTGCACAGTCCACAGCTTTCTCTATTTTCAGTCACAGAAATGACTGAAACAAAGCCTGATTTTAGAAATGTGACTGGCAAGCTGGGTTGCCTCTCTTCTTCAGCATGAGTAAATTTGTTAAAACAGGTTCAGTCAGAGGAAACTAATGGATTCCTTAGTCCCTGACACCCCTTCTTTACAGGTAAACGCTCTTCTGGTTTATATGCCTGTTCAGAGACCAAAGGGAATCTTTATGTGAGAGCCTCACAACAAAGTACTGGCAGCAGAGCAATAGAAATAAAGCTGCAGTCTCATGACGATATTCTAATAGCTTTCTTTTTATTTTAAGGTACTTTAAACTAATCCCCAAAGTCAGCCCAATCGCAGTCTCCGATGCAGCATTGTTTTCAGCTATTAGCAGGTGGTTTTTAAAGCCCTCTTTAGATGATATGCAGGGCCCACATAGTGAAGTCAATTGTTAGACAGGATATAATTTAGACTTCAGCTCTTCCTCTCAGTTTGAAATAAAATGATTACATTTCAGGAGAGCCTAAGGGAAGATTAAAAGTTTTATATCAAAAGTTGAATATTTTCTTTTGTTGTACACTCTTCTTTTAAAGGAAGTGGTATTCATTTAAAATAATGCATGTTCTGATGTATTTGAAAAGGCACTACTGTGAATTAAAAAGGAATTCATAAAGTATGCATGTATGGGAGAGGAAGATTGCAATCTTTGTTTGAGTGTTTAGTCAAAGGTTTTTACTCGACCCGTTCTGCTTTGTTCACAGAGTGAGATCGCTATCTGCAAAGATGCACTGTAAATAACAGATGGCCCACAGCGTTTAGAGGGCAGCAGTTAATGTGACAAAATCTTTTGGGGCTCCTCTCCACAGACAGGTTATAAAGTGGTATTATAGCTTCTCTTCCAGACTGGAAGAAAAGTCCTTGCCTGTCTTTAAACCTGTTAAAATGATTCCAGGCAATAGTTCCACATAATTACGGTTCTGGTAACTCCTGTTATGACTCTCATTTCTTGTATCCCAAAGTTATCCAAGGGCAGAGGGCACTTGTAGAATAACAAGCTGTAAAGCTGATGTGAGCGTTCAAAACAGATGGAACAGCACAGATACAAACAGAGTAGGAAGTAAAGAGTGAGACACGAACACCAGGATAAAGTTTTTGTCCAATGCGATCAGCTAGGTTTTACCATTTACATCAGTGGGAATTTTTTTACCAAAGGTGCCCTGGGAAAAGGGGCAAGTGGCACTGCTGCCACTTCCCTTATACAGAAAGGCACTTCTTATAAAGAAGGCACTACCTATTAAAAAATTCCTGCAAGCAAATGTATTTGCAGTGAAGTCTCATATAAGAGTTCCCCATCTCAGCCAAGTGAGCATAGATCTTCCCAAAGCCATCAGAAGAGCCTAAATATAACACTGCTATTTTTAAGTAGCGTTCTTTCATGCTTGTTAAAATCAACAGTGTGAAAACTGTTATCGTTACTAAGGAGTGTGGCCACTGAGCTGGCAAGTTGAAGTTTTCTTGTGATTTTATCACAGGAAAGAGGTGAATTTATTTCTGTTTATTCGTCTGTAATCTATACATATATTTCTTTTATCTGCTAACAGCAATGCATACTACTATCTTAAGGCAGCATTGACACAGTTTTATATTAATTTACCTCATGTCAGTGGTGCTTGTTTTCATTCGTGGACACCTGACCATAGGAACCAAGGTTAATACCACCCAATTAACCTCCATACTGCTAATTAAAAAGACAGACAATTATAAATATTGAGGTCAACTACATATCTAAGAAGGATGGGGGCTCATGGGAGAGAATGTTAAAGGTCTGTGTTCAGTTGACATCATCTCTTCCAAAGGTGATGAATTGTTAATGTGCTGTTGTTCCAGATTTCTAGAAGAACTGAAACGATGTGGAATTTAAGACGACAGTTAATGGCCACTGAGGAAGACAGTTCATCATATCCTCCTGTGAATGTGACCATTGGAAATAATACTTGCATCCTTTTTTATGCTGGTAATTTCAGCCTCAAAGCCTACAGTTCAGTTTTTATAGATTTGACAAATGCAACATTTGTAATCCAGAATGTGGACATTTCTTCCTCTGTGTGCTCCGACGTCAACACAACGTGAGTAGAACAAGAAATTTCACTTTTCACATATATGTGGTTCTGAAAGCTAATCAAATGAAACAATGAGAAGTTAATAAAGGATAAATCTTTCTTCTTCCAAAGCACCCAAAATTTGCATTTTGCATTTAATATTCTTGGATGAAGATTGAGTCAAGATCACAGAGAGTGTTCAGATGCACCCTCTATTTTTCTATATTTTTTTCCTTGTACATTACTTAGTTCCTTGTTTGTTTATATTTGGTCCAACCAGGTTTCTCTGTGCATGATCTTACAGTCACAGAGATCTCTGCTGTCATTAATGAGATGATCGTTTCATTGTAAAATTCCCTTGAAGTGGAATATTGCCAGTTGGTAGGTGGTACTTCAGTTGGAAATACATTAATGAAACATGATCTCTGTTTTCCTTTATTTTGAAGCACCTGTTCTTGGGTAAAAAAAAAAAAAAAAGACTATAGAAATATTTTGTCATATTTTTCTGTGTACTTTTTGTGCTGTGAACCTTTGCTACATGACTTCTGTAATTGCCTATTGATTCAGAATATTCCCTCTGATTGAAATGTCACAATGATCTAATTAAAGCTGACTACTCTAACATTAAAAATCTTTTTCTTACTCTCAGACTGTCATTAAAATACACAAAGCCTGTGAATGGGATCAACAGCCTAGAGATAAGGTAACTTATGATTTACTCTTAAATAAATCTTTGCGATGTATAAAGCCCATTTGTAAACCAGGACAAAGAAAAAAGAGGAGGAGTTAAGTGAAAATGTTTTTAAAATCATTATTTTGTTTCTTTGTGGAGGAGTTATCATAGAGTAGAACAATTATAGTCTTTATATAGAGAGGAATAATAGTCTTTATATAGAGAATACATTAGCATGCTCAGGTAAAGTTCTGAAAAAGTAGTGCAGGCAAACAACCATACTGTAACATAGTGGCATATAAAGCATCTTGTTTTGCTCATAGGATCAGAACATAACCCGGTCTCAGGAAAACTGAACTGTAATTTGTAAATAATTCTAGTAGCTGAAGTCTAACAGCATTGCCAGGGTTGTGTTTAGTGTTGATGAGGATTACAAGTGTACTCTGTTGGAGTTTGCATGTGGCTAATGAGGGTTGCAAAAACTGATAATTTTTCTGCTCTGTGGACGGTGATAAGACCAGGATTCTTCTACCATAAGAACAGGGAAGAGAAAATATGGAAAAGGAAGACCTGGCATGAAAACTCAAAGGGAAAACTTGTTGCTGTTGCTCTCACTAATATACTTTAGAGATGAGGATAAAAAATCAACTGCTGTTCCTGCTGCTGAGGAAAGAACTGAGGTTTGTGGACCAGTAGTTGTATGGCAGTCCTCACAGCAGTAGCAGATGCTTTCTTAAGCTCTGGCAAAGATAACATGGCCTTTTCATTTCAGTACCTCAGTTAATTGCTTAGTTACAGGGGAAGGATTTGGACCAGGTAGCTTGCATTGAACTGAATTTGCATGTAACAAGGACCTGTCTTGACGAGAGCCAGTTATGTGTCTGGAGTTGTGTTTAGAGTGAACAGAGACACTTGTAGTTATGATCAGAGGCCGTGATAGGTGGCAAAACAATGAATATGCTTTGCTATTTAAAACCTTACCACTATCCTGCCCCTCCAAAAAGCATCTGGAGCTTCATGTGTGTAGAGACAAAAATGCCTAAAGCGAAAATTTTTTATATGTGAAAAGTGCTTAGCAATATAAACTGGGGTAGCGGAAGAAAGGGCTGTGGGGTTTTTGGCTTTCAGGGTAGCCATTGCTCAGGTATTTGCTGATCACTGGTCTACTTCCGGGAGGAAGTGATTGCTTTTGCATCACCTTTTTTCCTCTTTCCTTCACTTACTAAACTGTCTTCAACTCAAACCACAAGTTTCTTTGCTCTTCTCTTCCTATTCTCTCCCTTGCCCCATTGGGAGCAGGGAGTGAGCAAGTGGGTATGTGGGTGCTTGGCTGCTGGCCAACATCAACCCATGACACCTCAGAAGACTTTGTAAAGAAAACTTTCTGCTAAAGACACGCCTTGTCATTTGCGTTATTTGGTCTTATCTCTTGCTTTAAGAGACAATGAGGTCATTTTAGCTACTATTTGCTACCATAATGTGATATTGCATGGGGTATGTAATACATACTCAACAGAACCAGAGAAATCCATTGATCTTTCATGATAAAGGAGCATATTATTTACTTTGCTTATCCCACTGTGTCTGTTCTCAAGGACTTCTAAAACCCACAGATACATTACAACCTCTGGTTGCTCACCTTCTGGTTCACTTCAATTACATTTCTTGTTCAAGATGACTTTTTAGTAAGAGCACATTCTGCCTCTGTGAAAAGGACACAAGCAGGGCAAAGAGGTGGGAAGGAACGCAGGATAGAGCCATGACTGTGTTTTTTTCCCTGTAAAGGCCATCTACTTAGGTGTAGGGGAACATTCCCTGAAGAAATAAAGTGACGCCAGACAAGAGCACGTTCAAATAGCTCTATTTGTTCCTCAGTAAAATAAACTCTAACCTCAGCAGCATGAGCTAGATACACTACTTGCCCTTAAACACTACAAGTCTTCCACATTATGCTGAGCAGCTAGGCATATCCATCTCCTACAAGCAACTGCAATAGCTGCCTTGTTATGCAAACAGCTGCCTCTCCCTCTCCCTCCCTCCAGCAAGAGCAGTGGTCAACCTCTTGCACTTGCCAAAGAGGGGTGAGCTGCTGGGGAGCCATACGAGAGGGCTTCTGGCTGTGTGAGTTTTAGAAAAGTGCACTAATGCTGCAGCAGGGGTAGGAGCAGCGGGCTTTTGCTGGAAGAAAAAAAGCATCTCAGCTTTCTCAGCAGCCGATGACCTCCAGCTGTTCATGCATCTGTTTGTCATCTTCTCTGGGGAACGGTGCCAAAGTGGATAGAAGTGCACAGTGTTACCTGGACAGGACTTCCTTACTCTTTTCCCCACTTAAACTTCCAAGTACTTGTTGTTGTGTAGCATATATAGAATGGAATAGAATAGATCCAAGAACTGTGTTGTAAAGTCTTTTGCGTAACAGTTGTGCTTCTTTTTACAATCTTTGGGACAGCAGTAATTCCAGAAAACTTCCTTTTCAGAAACTTATCTCCTTGTAATGAATAGCTGCATGAAATGGTAACAGCTGATGGCATTTAGAGTTCGTATGGTTATCTGGCACAAAGGGAGTCTGGCACATGACCAAGAATAGTTTGTGCCACAATACTCACAAGTACGTAATGGCTATGTGTAAATTTGCTTCCTGTATTGCCTCTAATAGTCAATATGAGCCCATCATTTCCTGTAAAAGGCAAGAACTTTCAGTTCTACAAATAAAGTCTTCATTACCTCTCCTCCCCTTGTCATGCATTTGCTATGTCAAGTTCATTCTATCTATTCACCTAAGAAAATATTTATTAACTTAAATTTAAAAAAGTATTGATTTTTGTTACTTGAATGTCTTTTTTGTAATGTAACACATTAACAGTTTTATCAATTATCAGTTAAGTGTGTCCTTGTTGGAGACAATTACTATCAGTTGTTTGGAAAAATTCTAAGGACAAAAGCCTGGATAGGTACACTAACCTTGTGCAACTAGTTCCCTAATTAAAATCTTAATTCTCATAAATTAAAAAAAAAAAAAAAAGTTTAAGCTTTAGTTTTTGTGCAATGCGAAGAGACAGTGTTCTCGCAGATGCCACTTTAGATTGTACTTATATACATAGCCTTATAAAACTTGTTTGTTCATATGGTAAGTTTCCAAGGAATTTCCTCGTCTTCTTATCTTCTTAGCAAAGGTACAGAACACACCCAATATCTGTGATTGGTACAAACATTTAAGTAAGCTTCTGTGTATTTATAACTGTCCTTCTCTTTACATTGAAAAAGTGCAGCTAGTGCCTATAGCTGCAAATTCTGTTCAGTTTGTGCTATGTATCAGGAAAAGATTCCCTTCTTCTAGCAATTAGTATCTATGAGTATATAGGTTTTAATTTTGTAACTTTATCATTTGAACAATAGAAAATCATTCCATAAATATGTGTGAACGTGTACTAAATGCAATTCAAAGGATATATATATATTTTTTTTTTTTCATTGATGTTTGCAGCTGAGTGTAGTGTGGAAAGAGCTGTTTAAGTTCAGGACATAAAGGAATGCCATAAGACAAAACATCCTTTTCTCACCTGAACGACACTTTGAGTTCTAGGATTTCTTCTGAGGATTTTGAAACTCTGCAGGATTATGGAGTTATATGAATCAAAAGCCACAGATTATTTTTTTTTTAAGGAAAAAAAAAAAAAGTTCAATTAATGTAGTGATTTTGGTCTTTATTTCTAAGGAACGTTGTGTTTAGTTTACACTCTTACATTGTGTGGATGATATGCTACTGAAAGTAAGTGATTTAAACAAGCAATAGAGAATGTTTTCTTCTCCATCTATACATCATACGGAACATATAATATTCTGTATTGTTCCACATTTCTAAACTAATTATTTTTCAAACCTATCATAATTGAATCCCAATGTTACCCAATATGTTAAGACCCACAGATAGCAACACCCATTGTGGATAGACATATTAGAATATTTAATTTTGTAGCAAGGGTCACTTATTCCTAAAAAGATTCTTCTTCTAAATGCTTTGTGGATATCAATAAGCAGAAAAAATCTTCAGCAAACAATAGATGAATGAGTACATAAACCAAATAGGGCTAAAGTATTAGGCAACATACAATAAAGATAAAAGTTTATCATTTCCTTAAGAGATAACATGATTACCTAAAAGCAACAGGATAAAAATAGTAAAGATGAAGACATAGTCCTGATGTGTATAAACAAAGATGTACTTCTGGATGTTCTCAATTATTTCTAACTCAAAACATTCGGGCGATGTTCATACTGCAGTGGTAGTAACTTACATACAAATTCCATAATAATAAATTACTGTTAACTGACTGTTGTAAAATAAGAAAATATTCATTTGTGGCTAACCTGCTACAAATTAGGAAACTAGAGCTAACAACCCCTCCTCCTCATCTAGTGAAAGAAAAATCTGTCCTCCAGTGTAAATTCAGACATTTGCAAAGGCAGATTGCTATTTAGGCATCTGAGACATGGAAGAATTGCAATGATAAATCAAAATGGTTATCAGGCCTGTACCTATCATAAAAGCAATCTAAAAAAAAAATAAAATCCCATAAATTGTTTATTGAGAGCCACTGCAGGCCTGTTGACAGTCTCTCAAGTTCAGCTTCACTGATTATAAACTGTTGGTAACTGATGAAATACTGCATTGGTAGAGGCCCTTGAAGAATGAAATCACATTTGCTTGCTCCTTGCCTGCCACAGCTTGTGAGATGAAACTCCAAGAAGGAATAGAAACATTCACAAAGGCTCTTCACTTATGAACAATCCTAATGACATGGGAGGCCAAGATACCAACTGTGATGTATGCAGCTACTGATTGTGGACCTTTATTTGCAACCAGTGCTTTATCAAATGAAGGTTATTTTTTTTTTTCTGTCATTTGAACTCTTTTTTTTTTTTCTCTGTTGTCTTTCTAGGTTTATAATGACCAACAAGTTCTATGAAGGCTCAGCTAGATATTGGTCCACTTTGGATTCAGTTGAGATTGAACAAGAAGGAAAAATTGCTACGTTTAATGTTTCTGTCATCTCTGCTCCTGCAGAGTATTCATTTCATTGTCAGCTGGTGGGAACAAGCACTCTCTATCCTGCAAGGCTGATTCCATCCAACAGTGAAGCAAGAAACTGGGATGTTTTCATTTCCAGTTTCCAAGTGAGTACACATTGCCATTTCAGAGATAATTCTAGGAACTATTACTTGCTATTGTAGGTGCTGAACGACACACATTCATAATGCCCTTACTTTCAATTCAGCCTGAGGAAAAAAAGTAAAAAGAAAAGCTGTTCCCCATAGGTGAGCTATTTAATAAAGGGGTAAAAGAGATGGCAGTTGCTGAACAATAAGAACATGGAAGCACAGCTGTGAAAAACAAAAAAATTCTGAAGTTGTCTGCAGAGAAGAAAAGCCAATAAAACCAAATGTGCTTAATCAGGCAAAGAATGACTAAATCTCCATGCCTGTTTAATGAATTGGGCTGCTATTGGAAACATGGGCCTCTTAAGTGGGTGGCTTTATGCTGCTTACTTTGTTTTTATTTGATTTCTTTGCTCTTTATTTACCTAGGAAAGTACAGCTTAGTGTGGTTACAGCTTTCAATGACATAGACTGTCTAAACTCCTACAGACAGAAACAAAGCCCAGTACAATTAGATTTAATGGAAGGTTTGCCATGAGCTTCAATCAGAAGCAATATTAGGTCCTGTATGGCCCAGAAGGAAAGCAGTTTGCTTCTTTTTCTTCTTTTTTTTTATTTTTTCTCCTTTTTTTAATGAGATATAGATTTTCTGTATATTTAGTGCAGTAGTGCAGTCTACATATGTGAGGTGTAGATGATTGTGTCTATTATTTTGGGCACAGATCTTCACTTAGGACAAGTACATCAACACTTATATTTTGAAACAATATTACATTAAGGGATATCTTTGATTAAAGAGCATGAAAATGATAGGAATAATTCCAAAGTGGACTTTTATTTGTTAGAGATGCACTAATCTCGTGATAACTGGATACAAATGCTAATATGGTCATAGTTATGATTTTGGTAGCACACAGTCTCAATGATCTGAATTAGTATTTGACATTTCAGCTTAAACATTGGCAATCCTGAAGGAACAGCATTGGTGGTGAGATTTAATTTCTTCCTACTACCCATAGCTACTTCCATTGCAGATTCAGATTCTAAAAGATGGAATGCAAAAATGAAGAATTGAAATAACAGCAAATTTAATATCTTTGGTCATTATTCAGTCACATAAAAATGCTAAACCTAAGTATCTCTGGCAGCTTTCCTTCCAAATCATTAGTTTTTATCTTCCCCTTTGCAGAAATCCACAGATCCTAAGTCCCACAGTTTTTGAGAAGCAATATAGCTTCTCAAATGTTGTTAATTACCAATGTTGTTAAGTTTCCTTCTGATTGTATTGTTTATGGAAAGGCTTGAAAATACCTGAGTCTGTGCAACTGGATTTTGCTTAGTCAAATCTTTGAAGCTAAGCTATGAAAATACATAGTCTAAGAAAATACAAAAGGTCCACTTACAACAACCTACCTTTTCCTAGAATTTCTGTGTACCTTGATACTGTTGTCATCTCAAAGCTTAGGGAGAAGTCTTGTTCTATCTTTAGCAGCCATCCTTCCACTAGTATCTTGATTAAAAGTAGAAGTAGTAGGTTGCCCACCTTCCTTACTGATTTGGACCATTAGCTCCTTCCACTGTTCAGACAACAGAACTTTCCTTTGGGGTAAGGCCTTTTTCTCTAGTAAGTCCTAAGTAAAAAAAACAGTCTGCAAAGGCCTGTTCAGATCATTTTCATTGCATGTGACTCAGTAAAACCAGAAAGTCTCCATTTTGGGCCACTTTCTAAGTAAATTCCCTCTGAACTAGATCATACCTTTCCAACTGTCTTCCACTTACATGTAATAAAGTCTAAACGATCTCAGTATCTGTCTTTGACCAATAATGAGGTTAGGTATTTCCCAAGCTATGTTGTAAGTTGAAAAAAGCACATGGGATGTGCTTAGTGATTGCAGCCAGCACAAGATCTGTTGCTGACACTGAGAAACATGATTTTAATTTCAGTGTTATGCAATGAATCAGAGACCAAGATCCAGTGCCAATCTAGTTCGTACAATTGCACTTTACAACCTTGGGTCATCAAAGCAGTATCACTGTATTAGAAGGTCATGGCACCCACACAGTGAAGCCTTGCATAGCCTGTTCCAGGTCGGTGTTGAAATGAGCAGCCATTTGCTTTAGTTCTGGAGCTAGCTTGGTCACTACCATGTAAGAACCTCTGTAGGATGGTATCTAGACAAAGCCATTACACAATGTCACTGCTCATCCGTGTAAAGGGTACCAATGCATTATTTTTTTGTAACAAGAATGGTTGTTCTACCATGATCGTTTTGAGGATCTCAAGAGTTTCTGTGAAATTAAACAGGAGTCTGCCATCAAGCACAGTTTTTCTTTAATATGCATCATACTGATTTAGAAGCCACTTTGCTTTTAACAAAAAATAGCAAAACTTTAAAGTTAATAAGGATTAGGATAATTAGGATTCTTTGTGGCTGAAGTATTTCTACCTTAAAAAATTAGATGTGCATTGTACTTTTAAGAGCAATGAAAACAACAGATTTACTTGAAGGCTTTGTCAAAGGTCAAATAATGAAACAATTCAAACAAAATAATTTAAAAAATAAACAATAAATGTAGACGAGTACAGTCTTGACAAATGATGCTGGTTCAAACAGTGAAATGAAAACTTCTGCAGGACAGAGGCTTGTATCCTGCATTTTGCATTCACAAAAATTAGAGAAGTACATTAAAGTATTTTTAACTTTTTCGTAAGTAGTAGTCACATTTTTACCTCCCAGCTGGGATGTAACACCCCCACAGAAATGATTAAGCTTCAGAAAAACAATAAAAGAATCCTGCATATACTTCGTCTCCTTCCTAAAAGTAGGCATCGCATTTTAAGAATGTACAGTTAAAGCTTTCACCCTCAGAGGTTCAATAAGCATAATCCTTCTTCAAAAAGAAACAAACAAACAAAACAATCATCAATAAGTTCAACATAATAAAATTTAGCATTTCTGTTTCTAAATCAGAAGTGATAAAGCTTTGCTGAAGCAAATACAGCTATTAAGTGCTTTGGAAATTTCCCCTAAGTGTGGTAACTTACTTATCTTAAATTACATAAATCATCACCTGTTTTCTGTTTTTATTGTAAATATGTCTTTCAGACTATATTTCATGACAAAGCAGTGGCTTAACAAGAAAAGGCTTTGGTAATCACCTGTATTCTCGAAAACCATGCAGTTATCCTGCCCAACAGCTTACTTTCAGTAATCCTGCTTTAATCAGAACTCTGGCTGCCTGTAGTGAAAGCATTCAAGATTTGCAAGTTAGCTACCACGATCTGACTTGGAAAGATTCGTCGAGAGGCCCAGAAAATCTTTTAGTGCTAAAATTATCTTCGCCTCCACAGTGCCTAAATGGGCCTCGCTTCTGCATATGATAATAGCTTTATTAATCAGCATTCTGTAAGGTATAGTCGTTGCTTTTACCACACATAATGTACACCTTAACTTCAGCTGCCTGAGCCACAAATGACCTCAAACTCAGTCAGCTCACTGATGTAGCATTGTATGCAATCCACAGACTAATTTCTTTAGTATCTGCAGCAACACTTTACCTAGGAACTGCAAACTCAGTTATTACCACAAAGCTTTCACATTAGTTTATCTGAAAGCATAGAGTAATCATGGAACTGGAACATAGAAAAATAAAAATCCAATATCTTCTTTTCCTTAATTTTCTTCCACCAGTAAGTTTCCCTTACTTTCGAAGGAATCGGTGCTTATGTCATTATGTCCATGTGTGTAGAGGGAGGATTGTCTTCGCTTTCTTCATAGTTTCCTAATCCTTTGACTGGTTTTAGCAAAAAATTTAGAATGGTATCAGTCTCAAAGGCATTCAGATTGTTGATTATTTTTGCAAAATTGATGGCTAGGCAGAGAATAGATCCTCGAATCGGTTGATTTTTCCAAGGAAAATTATACGGCATGAGATCAACCAGTAGCAGACTTTGAGAAATCAATCAGAGAAGAAATACAAGATTCCCTAACCACAAGGAAAACTTAGGTTTCATATGTGAATATACAACATAGAATCCACACCTCAGTGAAGGAAGCTGCCTCTTCTCTTTTGCATCTCTGATGTCTAAGAAGGTGGGGAGAAAAACCTTCCCAACTTCTTGAATTTTTACTAAAACTCAGCTTAAAAAGTCATCTATCATTAGACGCATTTTAAAGTAGGCTTCAGAAGTTCTGCTTGTCAAGGAGCTATTACCTAAAAACAACGGGGTATTTCAACACATCTCCCTTCATTTGGGGAGCTTTAGTTCACATGCCTTTGAGTACATTGAGAGTCCTGATTCTGCAGTGGTCATCAAGCTATAGTGATCACACATCTTGTTTGGAAATCTACTTCTAACAGTAACACACATTTCTGAAGTGGGAACACAACCTCCCTCTTGCCAAATATAAAACTTCCACATCTTAAATTTTCTGGGTGGAAAGGGGACCTGAAAAATTGTTAGCAAAGGATTTCGTTCTCACTCTTTTTAAATGGGCTGTGAGTGTGTTTTTTGTAATGCCCACATACATCCTGAAATCCGCTGGGTCTGTGCTCTATATTTAATTGCACTCATCTACCTTTCTTCATTCTCAGCTTCAAGGATTCAATGTGGAAAACGGCCAGTTTTCTTATGCCAGTGACTGTACGGGTTTCTTCTCTCCTGGAATCTGGATGGGCTTGGTGACATCTGCAATTTTACTGTGGATCCTGGCCTATGGAGTCCACATGATCATGCAGCTCACAGCAAACAGCAGATTTGATGATCCCAAAGGTCCTGCTCTGTCAGTTCCACAGACAGAATAGCCATGGATTGATTTAATTATATGCTGCTTCAGATTCTCCTGGGTTGATATTTATGTCTTTTATTACCCTTCTACTTTACAGTATGTGTAACCTAAAAAGATATCATAGCAGAATGGGATAATCAAACTACATATTAAAATTTCCCGTATGTTTGGCAATAGAAATAATTCTGCTTGTTATTACCATGATTTTTTATTAACTGTGTTAAGGTCTGAGGTGAGGTTGTCAAGGTTATTACTCTCTCTGGCTATTACAAAGACCAGTACAAACTGCCTTCATATTATATATTTTTGGTGAAGAAAGATTATCGCAACAGAGAAAAATGGGAAGGATTTATAAATAACTTATTCAATAAGAAATTAAACTTATTATCATACTAAGTATGATTAAATGTGCAGTGCAGACAATATGTTAACGAAGATAAGGTAATTTTCTTAGCATTCTTTCTTCTGGGTATATTTGAAGTAGTTTTGAAGTTTGTACAGAAAAGGAGAAAAAAACCTATAGTCACTAGAAGCACTGTGTGAAGGTACTGTTTAAGTCTGAGCATGTTTATGGTCATCTCACTGATTCCAGAAGTCTGAAAACACTTGGTTTGATGAATTCCTTTGCAAATAATAAAGGTACTACAGCCTCTCACTGGGAAATCTGACTGTGGAGTGAATTGCTAAATGTTATAAGAAACTAAGTGGTAAAATGATGAAAAAAAGGTGAAATATATTTTTATTCTTTTGTTTGTAATGCTTTGTTAAGATTGTACATGTTCTATTAGTAGTTAAAGAACAAAAAGATAACATTTTGACAAGGTTACATCTGTCACATGAGAAAAAAAAATTTTGATCCTAATCCATGTCATAGGACAATGATAAAGAGGAAAGAAGGTTAGAATCAATTATTTAACTAAACCAGTAATAGTTTCTACCCATTGTTCCTGGATGCCATGTTTTTGGTATGAAGTCAAAGAGGTAAATGAAATACAATGTGAAGATATTCTGTCTGTATAATTCAACCCTGACTTGGAAAACAGAAATGATGCTGGCATGTAACTACAGGAGGGACTCCACTGGTACAGTATTTTTCCCAGATGTTTTTCAAAACCTTGAGGAATGCTGGCATTTGATCTACACAAAAATGCAGTGCTAGAAAGGCACTTTTTCTCTGTAAAAATCAATTGCCAGAAGAGACAACTGGATGTACTTTATTAGTTTCCTTTTAAAGCAAGTCAGACAAATGAGGCTTCATTGAAAATTTATATAATAGTTGTGTAACTGATAGCCACAAGAGAAGAAGGACATTATGAGGGGCTTGGTTTAAGACAGCTTTTGTATGACTTTTATATAGATTCAACAAAATTTGGAATAGATTTTGTTCAACGGTGATGATATATGAGAACTGAAGAACAGCTTTAGAAGGCCACCTAGCTCAGGATCCTGTCCCCAGCAGTGGTATGAGTACTGTGAGTATTAGTACTTCCTGCACATGTTCTCCTGGTCTCAACCATTTAAGCTCCGGGACTTCTTCAGCAAGAGCTGGGGTCTGTATTTAATAATTCTAGGTATATTTATATCCCATGTCTTTGTCCAGCCTCCCCTTGAGCCTATGAACAGTCCTAGAGCTCACAGTATGCTGACTGTAGTGTGGCACTGAGGATACGTGTACCCTCCCTTGCTCGCCTAGGCTAGACTAGGAGCAGGGGAGGAGGAAAGAGTTTCACATAGGCTGTGCCATAGAGAAAATGTAGGCCTCTTTCAGAAGAGATCAAGTAGGAAGAGGAGATGTTCAGCCTGGAGAAAAAAGAAGGCTCCAGAGAGATCTCATTACAATCTTTCAATACTTAAAGGAGTCTTAAAAAATTATGGAGAAGGACTCTTTACTTGGGTAGATAATGATAGGACAAGGGGGAATGGTCTTAAACTAAAAGAGCGTAGATTTAGATTAGACATTAGGAAGAAATTCTTCACCCAGAGGGTGGTGAGGCACTGGCACAGGCTGCCCAGAGAAGCTGTGGATGCCCCATCCCTGGAGGTGCTCAAGGCCAGGCTGGATGGTTCCTTGGCCAACCTGATCTAGTAGATGTCCCTTCCTATGGCAGAGGGCTTGGAACTAGATGATCTGTAAGGTTCCTTCCAACTCCAGAGCTGGGACAAGCCATGTGTTGTAGCCCTTGATGTGCAGGGCTACTATTGTGAGGTCTGAGCTGGAAAAGTGCAGGAAAAGCAGGTGATTATCAGCAACCCTCACTGTCCTGGAGGCCAGATGGCCTGGAGGGGACAATAAGGGTCCTTCTTAGCAGAGGATGAGCTGCTCTGTACGGTTCTCACAGCGGCCACCCCTGCAGCATCCCACTGCCAGCCCTTGGAGGAGGACACCCAACACCACGCCAGGGGGCTGTGTGCACCACCAGAGCCCCCATGCCATCTTGAATCCCTGCGGCTGTACATTGCGCTGCCCTGCAGCCAGAGGCAAACACAAGACTACTGATTCCAGAAGGGGCTGGGCCTCAAGAAATCCTAAAAGGATTTTGCACCTGCCTGCATCTGTTTACCTTGTTAATAAAGTTAGAAATGTGTCAGGGGCTCACGGTTCTGTGTACTTCTGTTTTCACAATCCAGCTTAATCATAGGTGCACTTGTTAAAACATGCCTGCCCAGGGAACAGTTCCAGCAAGAACATTAGCTCTGCCTGGAAGGTGTGAGCCTTTAGGACTTCCCCTAGAGCTCACTGAAGTTACCAGAAGTATTTCCACTGACTTCCATGAGTGCCAGCTCATTTTTCTAAAAAGTACAAAATAATAAAGATAGAGGGGATGATGGGAAAGAGCACAGCTAAAACAACAACAACAACAAAAGTCTTTTTTTTTCCTATCTAATGTATAAATAAATGAAACTTTATTGATAGTTTCTGTTTTTTTTTTTCTCAAAGAAGAAAACAAAACAACCCTACAGCACAACTTGAAAATCAATATAACCTTAGAAATTCAAGAAGGTTAAGACCAGAGAAAAACCAAACCCCAAAGGCCTGAAGCCATAAGTTACTTAAGGCATTTCATCTCAGAACTCAGCAGTGATCACTTGGAGGGGAGAGCAGAGATGGAGCTACAACCTGAGTCTTCTGACTCCTGTTCCTATTATATAAGGAATAGGTTCCTTATATTCCTTTAAGGTATAGGTTCATTTTGTGTCCTGATGTACTGGTTTATCTGCTTACAAAATGACCTTTCACAAACCATGTGGAAACCCATAAATGACTTATAATGAAACAGAATATAGTAGAAATAGTCCCAAAGTAGTATTTTTATGTAGGCAGTAAAGGAGGATAAGTCATTCCATCTGTCAAGGGAAGACTCAATGAAGTAATTGGTTCCTCCTTTCCTTCTGGGTGCCTGGTAAATAATATGCAAATCTGTATCAGCCGAATTAGGCAGTGTCCAGGCATTAGAGGGCTCCATAACTCTTTCGACATAATCTATGATCAAGCAGGGGAACCTAGAGATACTGAAAATAAGGAATGACCATGAGAAAGCTAACTCCTAGGATAATCAAAGATATGAGAAGAAGCCTGAATATTGGGTATTGGTCACTGCTGGCAAAAAGCTAGCAGTAGTCTCAGCAGGTGGTGATGATTGTGGGGACAAGTGGATAATCTCCTTACATTTTTTACATAATCTTCTCCTTACATTGAACAAGAGGAGCAAAACGATGCACACTTACATGTATGCAATGGGGGCAGGGAGTCCTTTTCCTGCATGCTGTTTTTTTTCTGTTGCATCCCATGATGGGTTGACTTTGGCCAAATGTTAGATGCCAACCCAGCTGCTCCCTCATTGCCCCTCCTCTACAGGACAGAGGAGAAAATAAGACGGAAAAGAAAAAACTCATGGGTCGAGGTAAGGATACGGAAACCACTTAACCAGTCACTGTCACAAGCTAAAAAATATAAAAAGACTTTGGGAAAATTAATTTAATTAGTTGCCAATTGCAATAGGTGGGATAGTAAGAAACAAATATAAAACACCTTCAGTCTGCTCAAACACAAAAATCCTGTTGCGTCTAATAATCTTTCAATAAAGGAACCCAATCTTCTGTTTGCTAATGATGGTTATTCTCTCAGATTAGTATATTCTCTATCAAAATTTATCAATGCAAAATCAAGGAGGAAAGAGCTGTTTCTTCAGAACTCTGATTTCTAGAAGCTTAAAAAAAATACTGAGTTGCAGTGAAAAAAAAAAAAAAAAAAAAAAAAGCAAAGAAAGAAACAAGATCTTGCCAAGGGGTGGTTCCCTAAGTAACTAGTCTCTCACTTCCACAATGTGGGTCAGCATCTCAGTCTTCCTACCTGTGTGGGTGGAAAGGAGACCTTCCTACAGTGCCTGAGATCCAAGAGCAGATCATCTGCCACTGATGTACCACAAATGAAGAGGTTTCCTTTTCTTCACCACAACTTTTAGTTGCCTTCTGTTTGAACACAGATTCCTTGCTCTAGGTTGGCTGGATTTCTCTATACCCCTGGATCTGGTATGTTCTTGAATTATTATAACTGAACTTAAGTTTTGACTCTTACATATCATTTATTACTACCATGATAGAAAATGATTTACTGAATGATCGTATCTTTTCTGTTTTTCAAATGGCAATATTCATGTCCAGTAGAAGACTGTGGACATTTCCAGTCCATTTCCAGTCTGGTTTAATACTCCTTTAAATAGTTGTGTAGAAGTCACATAGGATGGGGTACGGTGACCATGGGACATGTATTATATGCAACTTTCTTTGGCTAATGAAAACCGTGCAATAATAATGTTTGAAACATGAAGAAAAACAAACACACAAATGTTTTCATAAAAGTACTTTTGGAGGATGGGTAAGTTCAAGACTTTGATGTAATGTTAGAATTGTAATTTTATGTATCCTTATTCTTCAAGATAAGTATGGGTACATACGGATAGCAGAGTGATCAATTCACCTATTTTACAAATATCTTTCACTGAGGCATACTGGCATGACTTAAGACATTGCTCTCTCAATCTACCCTGCCTTCTATTCATGTGTACCTGTGGCTCAGCTGTTCATTCAGTTCACACTGCTGTGCTCTCGTTTTTCACTAGGGAGGTAATATACCAGATTTTGCACTAGAGTAGGTGAGATGCAGGTGCTTGTCTATGTCTGTCATTGCTGTTTCTGAGTAATAAAAGTCTGGCAGGGGAGCAAAGCACATAGCTGCAAACATTGATGTCTTAACACATTATAGTGATATTGATGAAGGATTTTTTTCATAGCTGTCAGAAGAAGAAACCAAAGCATGCAGGCAGACAGGTGGCATAGCAGGGCTCAAGACCACACTGCAGACAGCCTGGGAGGCAGAACCAGCTCCATTTTGGGTGCTGTCTTATGTCTGCGCGTGCCTGAACACAGTTCAGCTAATGTGTGAGAGAAATCTCAAGGGTGCTCTTTCATATCCTGATACACAGACCCTAAAGGCTGACCACAGGCAGTACCTAGAGGGCACCATGATCCAGGTGCGGCCTCCTCCTCCCATTCTGTATCTTCAGATTGCAGTTGAACAGGTATCCCAGGCCTCAGATGGTCTCAACCCTTATCTTTAACAAAAATGAGGGAAAGGAAATGTGGAAGAGAAGGGGCAATATGGGCCATCCTGTTTTTCTCAGACTGAGCATCTCCCAGAGTCCTACACCCCACTGGACAAGCAAGGGCGGCCACAAAGGGCCCTGCCACTACACGTGAGGGTGTGCGCACCCGCGTGATACTGGGATGTCTCAGAAAGCTCCCCAAATTTTCCACGTTTACTCCCAGAGCTGCTGCTGGGGGCTGTCTGCAAGTTGAGGCAGGAACCCCGGCTTTGGAGGCCCTCCAGACGCTGAGGTGGCTGGAAGGAGTGGGAGGAGGGAGCCCTGCTCAGGCTATACCCGTTTGTCTTACCACGTGTGTGAAGCAGCAGAAGCGGACCCCCAGAGTGTTTGAAACAGGCATTTGAATTTTGAATGGGAAAGTCTGAGGCTTCGTCTATCTTTTTTAGAGCTAGCTTGTGTTACAATTACAAAACAGATGGCCTGCTTTTGCTTGTACAACTTTTGTGGGTGTGTACTTACGCGGCCAGAGTGGAACGGTTGCATCATATTTCATTGATTTGGATTTTCACAGACATTTTGGGGAATCTACCGGTTTGGTTGGTTTTGCAGCAAAAAGGTGGACCTTCATAGTTTGCTACTACCAACCCGTGTGGCCTAGTAACGATGCTTAGGTACCCAAGTGGAGAGAAATCAGTGCGAGTTTTGTTTTGGTTTGCCTTAAGTAGCACAAGAATTATTTATTGACTGAGTGAGGGAAATGAGAGTTTCTTCATGTTCTGACATAATTTGAACCCATTTCTCCTATAATTGCTTTTATAGCACTCTTTGAAGTTCAAGGGGGCAGAAAGGGATTACTGGTCATAGATTGTTGGGTCAAGCACACTTCTGGTGACAAATGAACGAGTTAAAGATTAACAGATAGTTTTCTCAGTTGTATTATTTGAAACACTTTCTGTGGTAAAACTGGTGTCTAAGAATTGAATGAGATAAAGGATTTTGCATAATGAATGACTACCTTCTAGTTACTTTTACCACCTTTCCTTATCAGAAAGGTAAAAGACCCTTCAGTGGGGTCATTGTCTTCATCTGGAATAGCCAAAGGTTTCTCTTCAAAGATTCAGTAAATTGCATGTTACTCATTAAATAAAATCTGCATCTTGTCTAATCAGCAGTGTGTGTGTCTGCTGCAAATCCAGGACTGGATTCACCTGCTGTGCAATGTGACTCATTCTAAAAGCTGTTTATGGCGAGGCTGTTGCTGTACATGCAAATTACACAGCAATCAGAATTGTAGCTCAAGTGTTCCTCTTCTTTGATACTTTAATATATTGGGCCTCCTGTCTCAAAGTGTCAGCACAGACCTTCAACTGCCATGCAATCTGTGTTCCAATGTTTTATACCCTTTTTATGAAAAGAAGACTGATGGGCACTTGCAGCAGAGGCAATGATATCTGTTTTTAGTGTTCTAAGTACAATCATTTCATTATTGTCATTAATTATTATTCTTTTAGTGTATTTGGAAGGATGATCTTTTCCCTTTAAACACTAAGTCCAATGTTAAACAATCACTTATTAGATACTTTTAATGCTGTTAAGGAACATAGTGACCTTGCTTTACTGGTGGTGCTATGGTGGTAGTCATCTCATCCCTAATACTAATACATGCTTCTCATACAGAAAAAGGTCTTCAAATCAAAATGTTCTGGTGCAAATTGCTTCATCTGTAAGGAAAGACTGCAGCTTTTGGCAGAATATAACCTCTATTTTCTGCTGAACTACAGCATTGTGTGAAATTGCCTGTTAAGTGGAGAACACAGCTGGTATTTGGGATGACACTGGCTGTATCAGCCATACCGTCTGGCCAAGCCTCTAAGATTAGCAGTTTTCCTCCCGCTCCTGAAGGGCTAATATGAAGCCTCTTCAGATTTATGTCTCTCTGCTCTGCAGTGTGGTATTACCACCACCTCCTAGAGATGCTTCTGCTTCCATACCACTCACCTGGTATGGTGAGCACATTGACTGAGCCTGGTCTCGCTTAGCTTGTTCAATCCTTGCCAAGGCAGTTGGGACTGCAGATCATGTGTCACTGCCCAATATTTCTAAATTTCAGTTATTGTAAGCTCATCAAAAACACAAGCAACACAGAACCTACATCTGCTCAAAAACAATTTAGTCAAAAGAATCAATAGTCAAGGGCCAAGCCTTAAGCCTCCTTTTGATGAAAAGTTGCTCACAAATATATAAATTCAAACTGACTTAGAAAACAGAGGAATGTAGGAAAAAAAAAAAATCCTTGTATGGAGGAGCTCTAAAAAGAGATTGGGAGACCTGCACAGGATAGAGGAATTAATGTTTTTTGTATAAATCTATGAAATGCTGCAGAAGTTTAGAGAAGAAACCTGTAAATAAAAAGATGAATTTCCTGTCTCTTTCCCAGCTTCCTTCCTGTGGGGAATAATACATAAATAAATAAATGGGAAACCACAGAATCTGCTTTAAATGCCAGGAATACTTCTGTCACCATAATCTTTGTTCTGTAGAAATGCATGTGTTGTGAAAAAAAACAAACAAACATGCAAACAGCTTTTCTGAGTGAAGCTTTTATTCTGAGAAAGGATCTGCTTATACAGAAAAAGTGAGTACAGCTATATTTGCTCTTTGAAAACAGTCTCCAAGGGAGAACCTGCAGTGTCAGACTGCTTCCAGTCCTCCTGTTAGCTTGCTCTGAACGTGTTAGGTAGAGAAAACAAACACTGTGCTGAGCCATTCGAGTCCGCCCCCTTGCAAACAATGGGCTGGCTTGCCTCAGGTTATCTTGGGGTTAAGAAGCAGGAAAGCAAGGTGTCCTTCTCTCCTTCCACTATCCCTACAGGCAGCAGGCACAGCAGGAGTATCTATGATCTCCTGAACTTCAGTGTTTATGAAAAACACGTCAAGCAGTGTCAGCTCTCCTCTCTGAGAAGTGTCAAAGAGAAGTGTCAAAGTGCCCTCAGCACTTTGGTCACAACAACCCCAAGCAGTGCTACAGGCTTGGGGAAGAGTGGCTGAAAAACTGTGCAAAGGAAAAGGATCCAGGGATGTTGGTCAATGCTCACCTGAATATGAGCCAGCAGTGTGCCCAGGTGGCCAAGAAGGCCAATGACATCCTGGCTTGTATCAGGAATAGTGTAGCCAGCAGGAGCAGGGAGGTGATCGTCCCCCTGTACTTGGCTCTGGTGAGGCCACACTTCGAATACTGTGTTCAGCTTCGGGCCCCTCACTACAAGGACATCGAGGCCCTGGAGTGTGTCCAGAGCAGGGCTACGAAGCTGGTGAAGGGCCTGGAACACAAGTCCTGTGGGGAGTGACTGAGGGAATTGGGGGTGTTTGGTCTGGAGAAGAGGAGACTCAGGGCAGACCTTATTGTTCTCTACAGCTACCTGAAAGGAAGGTGTGGCGAGCTGGGGGTCGGTCTCTTCTCACAGGTAGCTAGTGATAGGACTAGAAGGAATGGCCTCAAGTTGTGCCAGGGGAATTTCTGGTTGGAAATGAGGAGACATTTCTTCTCAGAAAGAGCAGTCAGGCATTGGAACGGGTTGCCCAGGGAGGTGGTGGAGTCACTGCCCCTGGGGGTGTTAAGGAAAGGTTGGAACATGGTGCTTAGGGATGAGGGTTATTGGGTGACATTGGTGGTAGGGTGATGGCTGAACCAGATGGTCTTGGAGGTCTTTACCAACCTTAATGATTCTATGATTCTATCAAAAATGAAGGCATCGTCCTACTCCCTCATAGGCAGAACTGGGTTGGCAGTTGAACATCAAGCCTTTTCCTGTTTCATCTTTTTTGTTCATTGGGTTATCTTGCCCAATTGCATGTCTGACTTCAAGCTTCACCTGTGTTCAAGCTCACCTTGTTTCCCCTCTTCTTCATGTTTGCAATGCATCTGTTTGCTAGTACACAGCAGAAGTGAAGGGTGAACCAGGTCTGATTTGGAAATACTGTGAAGACTGCAACTCCGGAATATCCCTCTCCTGCCCACAGACAAGGCTGCATGTTCTAGCTGGTTCTTCCTGTTAGGTGACCTGATTGCTTGGAGCTGAGCACAGTACTTAAAAGCATTTGGCAAGTTCAATGCCTATCAGGGAGCAGCACAAGTGCTATTTGTCGTCCTTTGCTGAAGGAAAAGGCACTTATTTGTTTAGGAAATAGAGGCTGTAAAGCTTAACTTGTGATATTTTAGTCACTTCCATGGCAACAGACTCTGAGAGAACAAAGCAGGACTTCACCAGATCATGTAACAGCTTGGAAATGGAATAGGGAAAATTAAACATAGCGATACTATGGGGTTTTCCCTAACTTTTGAATGTTACCTCTGTTAGTTAACTGCTAATGTGAAGCAATTGCTGTACTGCCGAGCAATTAAGGGCAAACTGGCATTGATTTCCTCCGGTTTTCAGGCATTCCTTGTTTCTGTGAGGACAGGGGAAGTGCCAGCCCAGCACGTTGGTTACACTGTCCAGGGATAATACACAGCTTCCAGCAGATGCCCTGCAATATCTGTATTTAAGGGGCAGCATTGGTTAGAAACGAGGCTCCAAAGGCATTGGGAAGAACAGGAATTTTTCCAGCTCCTTCTGTAGGCTTCAGATTTGGCTTTATCTTTGAAATCTGGCATAGCCCATTGCAGATGAAATCTGGCATAGCCCATTGCAGAGTAGACAGTAAGAGGTTGCAAAACACATGGCTGAATGACAGGGCTGCAAACCTTCTGTGTTTAAATCAAACCCCTTATGTTCCCAGTCTGAGTTAGATCTGGTCACTGGGATGTTAGACCCCTCACCACAGGCAGGGAGAAGGAGAGATGATTTTACTTTTGTCTTTTTTTGTGGGTGTTATGGGCATAACTTGTTCCATTGCCTTTTGCTCAGTCATGCATGTAGCACCAAAGAGGGCAATAGTGCCCGTGTATCAAATGGCTTATTTTTTTAGGCTTTCACATACTTCAGGGAAAGGGAGGTTTATTAAATGATAGAGAAAATGAATGATAAAGAAAAAAATGTGTTGTTTCAAATCTCATCTTGTGCATCTCTAGTAAATAAAAATTGCTGCCGCAATATGATGTGAAAACAAACAAAACCCAAACAAACAAAACCACACAAAAGGCAATGCAGCTTGTTTTTAACTTCAAATGCAAATGACAGCATTTGAGTCAATTACAAAGCAAGTAACTGGTTAAGTAGCTCCATAAGTGAAGCTTGAACTTTTAAAACTTTAATTAAGTCTATTGCTAGAAGTGTGCCACTTCGATAAACCAATTATTCTTGAAGAGTATTTCTGTCATATTTCTGCCAGTATAGCCTTCACCCTGAGGAGAACAAAAAAGTCAGTGAGATTCGGTCATTTTTTAGCAAACAACGTAGGGACTGTCAGATTGCAGTGTGACTTCTGAGTTTTGAACCTGCTGGCAAAGATGAAGTGCTTGTCAGCCCTGTTAGCCAAATCATTTTCAGTTCTTCTCTCATTCAGCGGTTGCAGACCAGTGGAGAGGGTTTGACAGTCAGACATTTCAGGTCTAAGATTTATCATTCCTTGCTTTCTGCTACCCTGCTCTTGCATTGTCCGGTACTTGCTCTACAAGCCTGCCACAACCCTTTTCTAAGGCAGCTTCAGGAGTAAAGAAGAGAACTTGCTTCCCCTCGAAGCTTTCCGTATAATTTTATACTCTGCCTTGAATAACTTCAGTTCATACAGCAGGACACATAATGAGGTTATATTAGGAACTGTGATCTCATCCCCATTGCTGGAATATTGCAGAAATACTGCAAATGCACTGTTTGGTCCACCATGGAGGTAGCTGTCACTGACACATGTTCATATATGAATCTGGTTTTATGTTCATTCCTTTTCATTACTATCTCATATTGTTTTTCATGTTTAATTGATACGAAGCAGACACTTGAGATAAGATAATTCCCCCTTAGTTCTCTTTAGGTCTTAAAATACTAAGCTCCTAAATATAATTATAAGAAGCAGAAGGTTGTGGGCACATCAGGAAGGCTTGGAGTAGGGAGGCAAAATTACCTAGAGGTTGGAACTGGAGAAATCCATTTTTTTTCTGACTGACATTTAGTCTACCAATAATCTACAATATGTCACTCAGTGCAAAAGGCTCAATTTTTGGACACAATTTTGTAATGCCTGCAGATGGAATTAGATGAAGAGCTAAGCTAAAGGTTCTCCAACACCAGGTTAATACAAGCAATTGACAGTGCAGCTGAACATGATGACAATTGAACCTACACATTCAGATTCTGACTGGAAATTAACTTTGTTGGAGACTAGCCCCTAACATGGAAGCATTCTGAATGACAGGCTGCTTTAGAAAAATTCACACCTTCCTCTCCATGTGCCATGATTTCTGCTTCAGTAAAAGAGAGAATCACTGAGATGTGCCTTGAAACTAGTAAATGATGCTGTGCAGCTGCAAGGAATTTTATGCTTCTTTGGAAAGCTGAACATCCACTTTTTCAGGTAAAATATCTGAACAATTATTTATTTTGTGCCAGTGAAACAGCATTATTTTAAAATAAATTGGTGAAGGAGACATTTTTACTTCAGATTAAACTGTAGATTAAATTGTACTTAGACTCTTGACAGCTGTCCTCATTTTCCCCTCACTTAGTGTAGTGGTAATGTAAGTTTTGTTTCACTGAAGTCAGGAAAAAGAAACTTTTAATGTTGTTTTGGTTGTGTTATTGCATTTTTCCCTTTATTTTCAAGATAAAAGCAAGTTTCCAAGTTAGAAGGAAAATAGACATTATACCCTTAGTGCAATATTTCCACAGTTTCAGTTTGAGTCTTGTAGGCCTGACTGTAATATAATAATTTAGCAGGATAAGGATGATTTTAAAAATAATAATATTCCAGTAATTAACTGTAACAGTGCCAGATCCTCAGATATCTAAAGCACATTGGTTCCTTACAATTTGCTGAGAGGAGAGAAACAGTTCCGACTTTTTAATTGTGTATGAGCTGAACAAAAAATGAGGAGAATCTCTATAAACAATCTTTTTATTCCAATGATTTCTAAAATATGCAAGTGGAAGAAGTGAGACCCATTTAATCTCTTACTATTCCTGCAGGAGAAATCTGTCCTCTTTCAGACAGCCTTTGAGTAGGAATAACCCTTCAAACTGATAAATATCAGAACCTCAGGAGCGTAATGCTACTTTTTATTTTTCATTATCTGAGGAATGAATGAAGATTAATAGGATATTTTTTATCTATATTAGAGACAAAAGACCCAGAGGGCTTGATTCCTTGTGAAACCTAGAAATGTTTTACAAAGGTTCAAACATTTATTGGCATTCAAATTCTAGTCATCTTCGCAATAGTAGAGCTTATGAGAAAGTTTGCGTATTAAAAATTACCATTTGAATTACTGTGTTGCACCTACGAACTTTATACACGCTTAAATTAAAAGTACAGCACATACCTGCTATAAAATATGGATTTACCACAATGTATGGACAGTTTGTTTGCTTGCTGTTTACTGTAAGAAGTGTCTGTCAAACCATGCTACAGCAAGCAACAGACATTCACTGTGAAAAGCAGCCTTGGCAATAAATAAATAAATAAAGGTAGTGCAAAATTAGTTGAAAATAAAATAAAATAAATGAGTAGGAAAGCAGGGAATCCTGTATGCAGATTTTTGAAATTCACCTAAGAACACGTATGTATTTGGTTGTCTTCAGCTATAGCTCACCATAGGGCCTGTGTTTGCAATAGCCAGTGTTTGCAATATGCTGCTCACTACCAGTAAGAAGTTGGCTCAGCTGCAGGGATTAGCCAATGTTAATTCACATCAGGTGAGGACATTAATTCCTAATCATTACATTTATTGTTGTACTGCCGTCAATATCGGTAACAGAGGGCATGGGTGTAAGAATGTTGTTTTGCAATGATTAGGTCTGCGCATGACCAACTCTGTAGGTCTGCAGCTGGCCTTCTCCAAAGTTTGGGGAGGGACTTCAGATTTGGGGTTTTATTTTGGATAAAATATTGGCCTTTCTGGAGTTTGGCTACAGGGAATGGAACTGAAGCGTGTTACCTCCATGTACGCATGGGCACAAGGAGGCCTGTTCTGCCTGCACAGTCAGGCTCCCCATGACCCATATCCCAGGCTGATGTGGCTCGTCCTGGCTGCAGGCTGTCTTGTGCCTCAGGTCCTGCAGAGCCAGAGCAGACCCTTGCCAGAGCCAGAGTTCTGTCTTCAGAGCTGGTTTTGCTATTTGGCCTCTCAAGAGAGAAGAGTGGGAACTCTCGGGAGCAAGAGTGCATCAGGATGAGGAAAGTTTGAGAGCAAGTGAAGGGTAGTGGGGGAGCAGGGCACGGGGCTGGGAACCTGCAGCTCAGAGACAGAAAGGGCTGCGAGCAGCAGAGTCAGCCCTGCAGGGCCTGAGGGAAGCCTTCCCAGATCACTGGGGTTTGCACAAAATTTCCTGTGGACAGGAAGCCACAAAGATGTCTGAACCGAGCCCAGCATAAAGGAGTGAGTCAGAGAGGGAGTTATGTATAAAAATCAATTTTATTAATGTCCTATGTCCTATCTAGCTTTTTTTTTTTTTTTTTTTTTTTTTTTTTTTTTTTTTTTTCAAGTCTTAGAGCCTTTTGATTGCCTTTGAGGACCCGCCCTAGGGAACTGGCCTTGTGAGGAAACTCCAAAGCTGAGGACAGCTCCAGTCTCCTCACCCAGCTGTGCTCAGCTATTCCCCAGCACCAGCAACACAAACCTGAGTCTGGCTGGAGACCAAATCGGTATAATGCAGTGCTTCTCTCCTTGGTTGCTCTGCAACCAGCAGCTGCAGACTTCCTGTCGTTAGATCACCCTGACACTTTGTGGAGGAATGTGGAGGCACTGGACCTTGTGACAGAGGAATTTACGGACTGCTTGATTAGCCAGGAGAGAGTTTTCCAGAATCTGACAGAAAGTCTCATTAACCCCCTGTTATCATGTTCCAGAATACCTTGGGAAATGGGTGTGTGTCTACAGATTGTCACATTTGGCTGCAGTGGGTTGACAGCGCTTGCTGTCAGTTTGCCTCCAGAGCATGAAGACCCTAAATGAAATGGGACATGGATGCTGTTAACCCACACGGCAGAAATATCCACTGGAAGCTGTCTCAGCCTCAGCAGCAAGAGGAGATGGATCTGTTTTTGTAAACCTTAGTTCAGGCTACCATCCCTCCTCCTGACTGGGACCACTGCCCACAGCTGTGGGCAGGCAGGAGGAATTTGGCTATTTGGGCACTGACAGTTGGGGCTGACAGCCCATCCCTGTGCCAACCTTGGTAGAGGAGACTGAGGTGAGAACATGGGAGGTGTGTTGTCCCCCTCCAGGGACTGGATATAGTGAGTGTGAGTGGTTGGTACAGCGTCAGGCTGGCCTTGAGTGCCATAGTTGGGAATGCCATTCTAGTTTTCCAGAAAGACTTTTATGTACTGAACAAATAGGTGTGCTATAATGGGATTTTAAACTGTTGACTCAGGTAGGAGGTACGTTTTTCAAAAAATAAGGGAAATTGATCAGGGATAGTAAGGTGGGGTTTTTGTTTGTTTGTTTTCTGTGAAAGTTGCCACATGACATAACAGAAAAGGAAAGAAAGGGTTAATTTCATTGAAATGTGAACGATTTGTTTAAAGTGTATCCAACAGTTGGCCAAGAACTTAATTGAAGCTGCTGCTGTTTAGTTTGCTTTGTAAGAATGCAGCCCTTGGGAGCCCAAAGCTGCAGGTACTTTGCTACCTATCAGCATACACAAATACAACCTTTTCTTCCAAAGTGTTTCCTTCTGCCTGTTCATAGGTAAAGTAATAATCATTCAAGACATGCTTTAGGAAAAAAAAAAAAAAAAAAAAAAAAAAGGACCCTGATCTGAAGAGGTCTTACTACTTATTTATTTATTTCTTTATTTTATTATTCCACTATGGCTAGAATTTTATGGAAAATTTTATGGAGGGTGAGGAGAAAGAGAACGTAATCCAGAATTTAATTTGCAAGAACCAGAAGGAGGGGAAGCTCATTCCTACAGTCTCAGTCTGTAAATCTTTTACAGAGCTATATATGTAAGTTGTCTAGATGTTAATCTTTGCAAAGATTAAGAGTAAAGGTCGTGACCTGAAGCCAAGTTGGAGGGCACAGTGATTAATGTCTCTCCATAAGTAATTTCAATAAGGAATTCCAGGGTGCCACACTTCATATATTTTTGGAGTCGTAATGTATCTCCTTCTTCTCCATCATATTTTCTTGTGAATTGGAAATACATGGCTAATGAAATCTTTCATATGAAAATTGATACTATTGATTTATAAGACAGAAAAAGACATTTCTGTTTTCTGATATGTTAAGTATGCTTTGTGTCCCTTCTGGCCTAATTTACACCCACTGGATCTGGTGATCTGAATTCCTTGGCCTAAGCAGATCCTCCAGGCAAGTAGGTCATTGGAATGGAACAGTAGAGCTGGCCAAGGCAGTGTGTTTCCAGTTCACAGGAGAAGTTAATATCAAAACTTACCTTTGTTTTGAATCAGAATGAAACTAAACTAAGAGCAAAAAATGCTGCAGGTTAGAAATTAAGGGGGGGAGGGGAGCCATCTAAGACACAAGCTGTTTCCAAAATTCAGTTGTCCAGCTGTTGTTGGCATTGGCTGCTGCTGAAAATTTAGCCTGGCTACAGAGCAAGTTTCCATGTGTCATGCTTGACAATCCTGCAAGATCTAGTGTATGCACCCTCCTCCAGGTAAATGAGCAGTAGTTTATTCCTGCTTCATCTCTGCTGCACAGAGGTAACAGCAGACATGCTGTAGACCTGCCTCTGAAGTTATGTTCCATTTACTTGTTGGAGAAGCCTTGCCTAATGCTGATGGATGTTTGTGAGCCTCCGCTGACCCTGAGCCTGGAGGCTTAGCTATGTGTGGCCGAGCTGGCTGGGAACCAGGGAGCTCCGGGCTCTGCCAGGAGTCCAAGTCCTCCAGAATCCTGCTGAGGACTCAATGAAAACACATCACAAGGACCAAGAGGCTTCTGCAGAATGTTTCAGGACTTTGGATGGTGTCCAATTAAACAGCATATTTCAAAAGTCCTAGCTTCTGCTCCTACAGCTTTTCTTACAGTTATTTTTTGTGGGGAATTGCCACAGCTTCTCTTTCCCTCCATCATAATGAATTCTGGGGGGGATGTGAATGTCCCCTAGTTCTGCACTATAACTGATGAACAGATTTGTTATTTATTAGGTGCTGGCACCACTGTGTACTCGGAGCTCCTATTGGCTTCAAAGGCTGACATAGATAGGCTTTCAATGAACGAATGCTGAAGATGTGAAATGCACATGCAGGGAAAAAGAAACTCTTAAGACATCTTAAGATCTCAAGTACAGGCTCAGAATTACTTCTAATAACAAAGTAATATCATTTTTCTGTGGTTTTCATGTATGCTGTTAGGCATAATTAAGAAGAATTCTGACTCTTTCCACAAAACCAGCATGGCCCTACAATATTAATTTGCAGTTTGCTTTGAACTTGAAATAAGTAATTATTTCAGAATAAGGGAGAATGGGCGAGTGCTAACCAAACCTCATGATTAGTACTTCCTGATCTTTCAGGCTGTTAGATTTCAATACTGATTCAATTTCAAATGATGCAAATTGGAAGAGCCTGAAAATATGGTTCAGAGCAACTCAGGACCTGATTTCTGTATTTGGTCTGTTTTAAAAGAAAATATTAATGGTTAAGCAATTATTGATTAATATTTTTCTCTTATGTACTTTTGCTTTATTATATTAATAAATACATTACTGGATGCAGAGCGAATCCTGTAATTCTACGGTGAGTTTTTACATCTGGATTTCAGTCTTTGATTACTGAAATATGTTTTCTTGGAAATATATGTTTCCATTGAAATATATGTTTTCCTGCACTGGTGATTAAATAACACTGATACAAATATTCTATCTTGTTATGTGACTGCTCTTGTACCCCACAATAAACAGTTTTCCTGAAAGAAAAAACACTTGCAGCACAGCACAGGAAATCTCATGTTGCCTTTCTCATAACATGTTAGGCAGATTACTTTCAAATTCAGTGAAACTTCTTGTAAAATATTGAGTTGCAAACACTTTGTTTAGCTAGGTTAAGGTAAACACTTGTTAATTCATGAAGATTAGTTCTGTAGGTATAACATAATTTACATTTGGTCACTTTTCATCTCAACAGAATTAACCATTTTAGAAAGTATTCCACAGATGACTTTTTGCTAACACTCCATTACTTCTTTGGGTAGTCCCAGTGATAACACTGAAGACAATCTATGAATCTGTGCAGACAGGGCTGTGAAGATGAGAGCAGAGACAGTTCCCACCCCAGGGGAAGTTTGTGCCTGCAGCCTTCTCTCATCACTGCAGTTTCAGCCTGAACTTTAATCAACTTTGTTAACAGAAAGATTCCTGGCCATGCTGAATGGGGCTGATTATATGTTGTGTGTGCTAGCATCTTACTCTCTCCTCCAAGCAGTGTCTTGCTTCATGAACCTCTTCCCTTTCACTGGAACTGCCTGACGTAGGGCATGCAACATGACCACATTGACTACCAGCAAAGCATTCAGCCTCCTGGCTGCACAGGAGACACTCCACCAAGCCAAGCTTGTACGGTGCTCACTAGGTGCTGAGAGAGCTCCCACTAAAAGAGTGAAGAAAAATAAAGAATATCTTCAGATGGCCCCCAGGACAATTTGACAATTTTACTTTAAGTCTAGCTTGTTGCTACTGCATGGGGAGATGGGAGCACTTGTATGCTTTGTTTTGCTACAAGATTTCATAGAATTTTTTTGAGAGAGTCTGGATTACCAAGAATTCCTCTGTAAACATGTCTGTGTGTTTATTGTCCAAAATTAGTGAAAGATTAGGAAGCAAAATCTTGATTAAGATAAACCCGTCTTTGGTGTGGCTATGAAAAGGGAATATTCTCAGGACTGTATAAACTTAAACGGCTGCTCCAATTTTATTGTGTATGATAACCTGGTCACAGGAAAAGACACAAAGGATGACTGAAAACTGAAGGAAGGGATGAGAAAAACAGGATTGAAGATTAGCCAAAATATATGCCTGTCAATGAGAATACTTTGGATGGTGAGATCATCTAGCAGTTTGATAAACTTTATAATGGCAAGTACATAAGATTATTGGAGGAGAAGATATACTTCAAAACTCAGAAGTTTTATGAAGTCAAAACTTTACACATAACTAACCATTGTAAGATTTTTTTTTTTAATGTGATTTGCATATGGATGTTTATGAAAAACATACACCATTTTGGAGAATAAATTATTAATTTCAAGTTTGGAGCCAAGGCAGGAGAAGATCTAATAAGGAATTCCAAAAATCTGTACTAAGAAGAGAAAATAGAATTAAATTCCTATGGCATGAATGTGGAGAACATGTAGGTAATATAATAGAAGATTGATCAATAAAATAGCTCTTGGGAATACTGAAACAAACAACAAAAAACCCACCAACGTTTATTTTCTCACAAGGTTAAATTTGATGGAGAAAAATAAATCTTATGTCTTTTAAAGCATATTAATAAAATGGAACAAGAACTATCTTCTATAGAACAAGGCAAACTGCTAAAGTTATTAGTGACTGTAAAATGGAAAAAAATCAGATTAAGTTTAGGAATGATCATTTAAGGATAATTACTCCAAAAAATTTTACTCAGTGACATTGATCAGTTAAAAATTCTTACACCCATTTTTTACAAACTATCTTGATTCAATTTTGTATTTCCCCAGGATGAATGTAGTACTCTTCTTTGCAATAATTCTTCCTCTGTTCTTCCAAAGAAGTGGAAGTTGAACATTGTTCTGAGTATAAATCAAAGATAATAGTCAATGGTTTTGCCCGATTAAGTTCTTTCCTCAACAGTAACACAAACTGATCAGTCATCTCAGACAAAAGTCAGCATGGCTGATGACATTAGCATGTCATCAGCGCACAGACAACATCAATTGCAGAAAGTATAATTATACCACTTCCAGTTAGCTGTCATCACTTGAAATAATTAAACAACAAAAAGCTGTTAAGCCAGCAAACAACTGATGAAGTGATTTAAATATTTTCCCTTATCATATTGCTTCCCAACACATATCATTATGGTACAGTGCTCAATATGACTCAAATTTTAGTTGATGGAAGACCACATCAAGTAGATTTTGCTGTCATGAAGGAAAGCCCCCTGCAAACAAAGCCATATTTTATAGTCAACAGTGCCAATCTAGGCAGACTTTTTTTTCCTGCTTATTTTGCATTCTGTATGAGCTGAAACATGCAGCCTTCCAAAAAAAGAAAGCTCTTTTCTGGGAATCATATCATGCCATTAATTTTAAAACAAAATACATCCTCCAAAATGATAAAGATCAAAAACATAGGATGGTGTTTAATCAGGTGGCACCTGAATTTTTCTAGCTCAGGTTGTCTGATGAAAAAAATATGAACTACTTTCACAAACATATTTTGAAACTAATTGCCAAACGTGTTGTGTAATCTAGGAGAGTATTATTAGCACCTCATGTTCTGAAGAGATTTACAAATTCATATTTACTCTAGCATGGGCTCCCTTACTTTATTACATGGGGAATGTATACCTTTGAGTGGGGAGAAGTCTGAAACATTTGTACTAAAAACTCCAGCAGACCATTAGACCACACATGGCAGTTAGACACTCTGGTATGCACACATACTTGACCAGACTTTGGGAGTGTCTGTTCTGATAAAAAGATTTGCCCATGCATATCCTCTCTAGGTTAAAGATTTTGGTCCTCTTGATGAAGGAGGATTCATACATCCCAAACTACATGGGCCATCATTCAATAAGCAAAACATGGAAATCATGTTTTCTTCATAGGCAGCTCTTTAAGGACACTTTTTATAGGGTGCAAGAGCTTTCAATTCCCTTGTGTAAGAAATGAAGCAGGAAAGGCAGGAAAACAGACTTCACCTTTGAAGAAAGGCTGAGAAAGTGGGGGTTTAGCCTAGAGAAGGCTACAGGGAGACACATGGCAGCATTTCAGTACTTAAAGGGAGCTTATAAGAAAGATGGAGAGAGACATTTTAGAAGGGAGTGTAGTGATAGGACAAGGGGGAATGATTTTAAACTGAAAGTGTGTAGATTTAGAATTGATTTAAGAAACAAATTCTTCACTCTGAGAGTGGTGAGGCACTGGAATAAGTTGCCCAGAAAAGCAGATGCCCCATCTGAATTGTTCAGTCAGGTTGGATCTGGCTCTGGGCAGCGTGATCTAGTGAGCGATGTCTGTGTCCATGGCAGGGAGGTTGAACTGGGTGATCTTTAAAGATCCCTTCCAACCCAAACCATTCTATGATTCTATGATTTGATTTTAGGGAGACAGAAAGTTGTTAAATGGTGAATTAGGTTTATGTACGATGTAAAGTTAGTGTTCCGTTTTTGTGCCAGAGTTGCATGACAGTAGATCAGAGGAAATGTCTCTTAAAGAATGATACTATTGTCTTTTTGGTCACTGAGAATAATATGCAGGAAAATGGAAAGTTTATGAGAGTTCTTTTTTTTTTTTCTTGTTTGTTTGTTTGTTTTTTCCCCTCCATTATGTATTGGTTGCCAGCAAAGAAAGTTTGCCAAGAGCATGAGGCAGAATGATTCTTCCTGAAAAGGAGCACATTGGACAACCACGTACATGAACGTGGGACATTCAGTGAAACCTCTGGAAAGATGGTGGAGCAAAACATTGCACAAAGTGAGCTCAGAGCCTGCCCCTCCCTTTGTGAGGGAGCTGCAGGCTGCCATGAGGCCTCCTCTCAGCCTGTTCTGCTCTGGGCTGAGCAAACCAGGGGACCTCAGCTGCTCCTCATACGTCTTGCCCCATAGACTCTTAACTATTTTTGTAGGCTTCCTTTGGACACTCTAACAGTTTTATATCCTCTTATACTGTGGCACCCAAAACCGCACACAGTGCTCACGGTGAGGCTGCACCATCACAGAGCAGAGCAGGACAATCACTTCCCTTGACTGGCTGGCAGTGCTGGGCCTGATGCACCCCAGGGTATGGTTGGCCCTTTTGGCCAAACACTGGACAGAAAACAACTTCCCCAGCATACTGTCTGCGCCACTCATTGCTCCTTCTTGGTCAGTGCTCTTACAGTCATAACAGACACTTCTCCTGAAGTGCAAACAGACAAATCAACAAAATACTGTTAGATGCATGCGACTTTTCCTCATACTAAGCAAGTGGGGAAAAAAGAGAAAACAATAAGGTAAACACACTAGCTAGGTTTGCTTTGTGAAACTAGGAACTGAAAGTTGTGAAATGCAGTTTTGTCTGTAAGAACAGGTTTTCAATGCATCATCTCTGCAACTCCCATAGAACACCTTCTGAGTTTACAGGCAAACTCAGTCAGAACCCAAGTCAAGATTTATTCATTCACTAGTGCCAACCATGTATCTTACAGGCCAAAATCCCTCAGAAATCTGCTAGCTCAGTGTCTCAATGTGCAAAACAAACAAACAAACAAAAAAACAAAGTCTGCAATTATAACATTTCTTTTATTCCTAGGTAATCAGCTCAGCCCCACGAGTAGCATTCAGAATTAATTTAACAACAAACCTACTCTTGTGACTTAAAAATATTAATAACTAAAAAGGTATTTTTTCCGTCACTTTGAAGTCTAGTTTGTTGTTTTTACTGTTACAGAACAGACAACACGGACAGTAAATTATCTTGTCCTGTGTTTAAGCTTTCCCTTCTAAAAGCAGTAAAACAAGAACAAGGAAGTTCTCCATCAGAAGGTGCATTGCATTATACTGATCATAAACAAGAAAAAGTTGAATAAATATCATAAATAAATAAATAAATAAAGGTTGAATAAAGACCAAAATAAGTGAAGATGCTGCATGGGGACAAAGAGCATAATTACATAGAAATCACATCCTCAAAAAATATAAATAAATAAAAAAGGAACAAAAAAAGAAATGATTTAATTCAAAACTGGAAAAGTCATAGAAAAAGCTGAAGGCAAAATAGTTGTGTGTGTGTTTATATATATACACATACATATATATGTGTATATATATATATATAAATAAAAAGCCAATTCAAAATACATCCTTGTGTACTTGATAAACTAACAGACAATGAATCAGTTTCAGCCAGGAAACACTCTCAGCAGAACTAATTTACCAAAGGCACTGATGAAGCTAATTTGCTTCCAGTTCTGAAGCTAACTTGTTTACAGCTAGTTCAGAGTTGGAGATAAACATTATCAAGGAGTTTGTGAGAAACAAATTCATGTAGATACAGACTTTTTATAATGAGTATAATCAAATAACTGGGCCTTTCTAAGCTTTCAGGGTATGCTACATACATGAGACCATTATCCCAGCTAATTATTTCTTTTAAATCATCTGTATTTATATTATTATACATTTGTATTTTACATTTATACAGGCAGTATATATATTTAGTTTACATGTAAATTGTGTTTTGGAAAAACTACTTCATATCACTATTTTTGCTGCTGACCAGTTATTCTGGTGGGAAGACATATAGGCATGGATTCTACTGGGATGAATGAGTATAGCAGAGGATCTCAGCACTATCTAGCATCATTAGAAGAGAGGATTCAGCTTCAGAAGGAAGAAAGATTATACAGTAATTGCTGAAGCACTTGAACTGATTCAAAGAACAAGACTGTGAGTACAGGTCATCTTGAAAAATCGTGGCAATAATGTCCTTCAAGCACAGTAGGTTTCTATTCAAAACTAAAAGGAGTGATATACTGTGCTTACAATGAATACTGAAATTTTAGTCTTCAAAATGCTTAAAGTCATTGTGCTTTGTTTCTTTTTATTTTGTTTGCTTTTATGGAGTAAGTCTGGAAACATACTCAACACATGTCAAATTCTGTCCATTCAGAAATACAGCTTGAATGTAGGTATGAAATGTGTCTCTTCTTTTCTCGCTACAGGATGAAAATAGATTTCATCTGGTTTCTCTGAACTGCTTCTCCAAACATTGTCAATAATCTCTTCCAAAGAGCTATCACTTTCCCAGCAGTTCTGTAATTTAGGAGCAGAAATGCAAAGAAAATTGGAAGGAAAAGAGTGCTTTGAAGGTATTTTTTAACTACCACTCTTTAGAAAATCAGGACAAGATCACAGGAATACATCATCCAAACTATTTCAGAAGTTTCCTTCCTTAGTTTGTGTTAAGTCCACATGTTGTCCAGAGTCTTGAATTATTAGAATTCCTTATATTTTTTTCATTTTTTCCCCCCGTGTGCTCTGCATGTTGGTTTACCCCCTTTTCCATACAAATCACATTGTCCCTGATAGCATTCCGCTAAGGTTAGAAGACACTGTTCCTTAGGAGACAGTTTTAAAAAAGACCAAAGGGTGGTGGGAGGAGTTTTAAATACATCAAATCACATTTCCATAAGGATTTACTAACTTAAGAGAGTTTTTAGGGCATTTAGAGTTTGTTGGAGCAGTTGTTTGCCATCATGTTGGATATGTACTTAGAAATGGGAACACTTCAGGATGTGATTTTATTCCACCAACACCCCTAAGTGCTAAATCTTAGATATACTATTACATTTTCCCAACATCTGGTGCTTTGATTCCTTTGTGTTTCTCACAAAATCTTGATCAAGACCCAGCACATTCATAGCATCGTTTCTCTTCACTACTGATTTGATGGGAGGCCCTGTGTGGTGGGAAACACCTGTGAATACACACCCAATTCTACCACTGATCCTTAACGTAATACTGATTGTTTTTACTTCCCTGTTTTCATATCTGTAACAGGGAGAAAAGGAGAGAGAAGGAGAGTTTCTTTCTCTTCACATGTACTTTCTGGGGTTGTAAATTAAATTTTCAGTCCCCAAAGCTGTTAAGCTTTTCAGGAAAAAATAACGAGGTGTAAAAATGGGAAACAGCCAGGCAAAATTTCCTGAGATGGTTGAATGCCTAGCAGAATATGCAAGATCTTAAGAAATTAGTACTTATGTTTTAATTTCCATGCTTTTCATTTAGTAAATATTTATTCTCAATTCCATCTTTTAAAATGCATCAGTCAATGTTGGGTTCATACTAAAGATATTTAGTTTTTCTCTGGCAAGAAAATAAACCCTGTGATCCCTGACAGTGGTAAATAAATACTCAAATAAAACTGGAGATGTTGCAAACAAGAGTGAGGGAAAGTTAATTATTCAATAATAATAAAGTTAGTAATTCTGATGCAATTGTTTTATTGATAGGTATTTGCTATATCCTGTTTGTTCAAACTTTTTAAGACCCAAACCAAAGAGAGTTATTTCTTTCTGCAGTGCCCCACATCTTTTGCAGTAAGTGATTAGGACATAGCCTTCCCATTACAATAATTATTTATTGGTATAACAAATGCTTTGCTGCTAAATTAGAAGTGCTGCTGTAAAATGTTGCTTATCATCTCATTCTATAAAGGTATCCTGTTAATCCCATAAGATCAACATCTGATAAGGATGTTTCTTTCATGTTTTTTTATCCCCATGTTTCCAAGGATCCTGCCCTGCAAAGCCATGTACTAAAATTTTGCGTGCTTTTGAAAATCCCTGGTATCACTGTGTAACTGAAGTGTTTCTTTCAGTTTTGGACAGTAGTATTGCCATTATATCTGTGATGGTCAAAAGACAAAGGCAAAGTAAGATGGAGAGTGTCAACATAACTTACAAGGCCTTTGGCAAGGTGTGGTGGATTGACTTGGTTCAGCAGCCAAGCACCACCCAGCAGCTCACTGTGCCCTGCAGAAGAACAAGGGAGAGAATAAGAAGAACAGAAGTGAGAAAACTCATGGGTGGAAATAGTTTAGTAAGCAAAGGAAAGGGGAGGAAAGAACAACAACAAAACAAAACAACAAGAAAAACAAAACAAAACAAAACAACAAAAAAACCCACAACCACAAGCAATGTAAAGGCAGTCAATCACTGTCCACCTCCCCCAAGCAGACCAGTCCTCAGCCAGACTCTGAGCAATGCCTGTCTTCTCAAAACATCCTTTCCCTCAGATTTTATTGCTGAGTGTGACATCATATGGCATGGAATATCGTTTTTGTTATGTCCCTTCCCAACTTCTTCCACACCCCCAGCCTACTTGCTGAGAGGGCAGAGTGGGAAAAAGTAGGGTCGTGATGCTCTGCAAGTTCTGCTCAGAAATAACTGAAACACTGGTGTGTTATCAACCGTTTTACTCACAAATCCAAAATACAACAGCATACAGGCTGCTATGAAGAAAATTAATTCCACCCCAGCCACACACAGTACAATCTTCACCAGCACCTACATCATTCTTAGGTCCCACACTATCCAGTACTTCTCCTTTAACGACCACCCTCTTTCCTGTCCTTTGATATACATGCAAATATCATTCCATCTAAGGGCCACACTTGTAATTTTTTCTTTAAATGTGTATTGACATTTTTTATTCAGTGACTTTGGCTCCATCTGATATGGTGGTCACTCACCTTATCTCCTTCCACAGTACAAAGGTGTTGAGAGGGGTGTGGGGGGCCAGAACTAGGTTGGTTATCTGATCCTCTGGCTACTAAATTTGCATCCCAATGCCTATGTGTTGCAGTGTAGTCTTTATCAGTCCATTGAATCATTTAATCTTCCCAGAGGCTGGTATATCATAGAGAATGTGGTACACCCAATTGGTGTCGTGTTCCTTGGCTCAGGACTTAATGATTTATTTTTTATGTTTTTAAATGAGTACCATTCCATGACTTGATTCTTTCTGGGCTACTGTGCCACCACAGAACTTGCTTTTCAAGGCCCAGGATAGTGTTTTGGGCAGTGGTACAGGTTACTGGGTAAGTTCCTAACCACCTGGTGGTCACCTCCACCACACTAAGTACATGACACTTGCCTTAGAGTATGCAGCAGTGTGATTTAATTGATCTGCCATGCATCCCCATACAGGGAAAGATGCATTCTCTTCCTAATAACCTAGATAATAATCTACCTGAGCATCTGTCTGTTGATACATTCTCAGGTTACTTGTAAAGGCTTAACTGCTCCAGAAATGTGCCTCAGCAGAAACATGGAAGGGCATTTCTTTCTTTCTTTTTAGCTCCCAATTTTGCTCTGAATATCTCTAGTGGCTGACTGTAAATCTGAGACCAGGGATCTGGAAAAAGTCTTGCAAATTTGGATGATAATTCTGCAAGCCATTTTCTACTGTCTCATCAGGAATAATTCACTTGGATTAGTATTGATTGGAAGTCTCTTTCTCTGTTTTGTTTTAAAATCCGTAAGCCCATTTCCATGCCACATTTTGCTATAGTCATGATGGTCTGGGAATACTGGATAAAAACAGCATTTTTGGTTTAATAAGACTTGGAATGTATTACTTCTGTGTACAAACTTTGTTCTCTCCATTGCTAGATTATGATTCAAATAACTAATGAAAATACGGGCTAGAAAATTAATCAGAACAGACCACTTCAGGACACTATTTGAAATGTCATTTAAGTATGAATGTAAAATATTCATAAGTACTCTTCAAGAACAGCTTTTTTTTTTTTTTCTTTTTCCAGTTGTGCACCCAAATGTCATTTTCCCCTAGAGCATTTCTTCTGCGTTTGTTTCTGAATTTCTATTAGTTCATCTAAAGGGTGTATTAAAATCAAATAAAATACATATATTTGATATTTGATTACTAAGCCAGTTGCCTCATAAAAGAAAAAGAACATTAGATTGGGTTTGCCTGAAATATATTAGCCATATTTCGTTTCCATATATGCCTGACCAATTTGTTAGAAACTTGTAATCCTCCACAGTTTTTCAAATATATGGCATATCAGAAAGTATTCAAATACATTGTAAAAGTTCTCAGATTACTGCATGAATTCTCACCAATGAATTATGGGTGAATTTCATATGGAACTGTTGACTTGAATACATATATTAAATCTAAATGTTCAGCACTCCCATCAGCACCATGCCCATATTGCATTCCTTTTTCCTTATTAAAATTAATTTCATTAGAGAATTGACTGTCATTTACCTTTGTGAATACTCAGGCAAAGAAAATCTTGAATACTTCAGCTCTGTCTGCAGTTTGCCTTCCCTTCTGTTTATTAAATCCTTTTACTCTTCTCTGTTTTCTTCTTACTTCTGACATTTTAACAGAAATTTTCCTTGACATCTACAACTGAAATATATTTCACATACAAATCTACATGAATTTATTCTCCCATATTTATGTTGTTCTTTATAGCAGTCCTCAGACACATGCCATTTTTCCCAGATCTCATAAAATCCCATTTGCATTTTCAGATATTTGAAGTTTTCCTGGTGCAGGAACCATAAATTCTCTCTGTGCTCACTGTCTTCGAACTCTGTGAGTAGGATAGTTTACCATTATATATTTAGAATAGCCCCTTTCAAAACCTACCAGTTCACCTGAACTCTATCCCGTACATTATCTTCTCAGGAGGTCTCAGGCTCAGTTCTGAGTTGTGTCAAAGCTGTTTTCCCAATTATTTCTTTCTGTGACATAGCAAAGGCTGTTATTTTATGATTACTTTTACCACCAAATTATTTTCCATCTTTGGGTTGTCAATCAATTCCTTCCTGTCAGTTAGATTTGAAATGCTGCTTCCCTAGTAAAAAACAAAGTCCTATCTTCAGAAACTGAAACTTTGTCCCCAACACTGGCAGTCTGTGCACCTGTTTTGTCTGTATCCTCATACGAGGGATCCATATAATCAAAAGTTATACAGATTTTTAAAATCTGCCTTATTAACTGGCCTTTTGATGCTTCTGATTGTAGTTCAAAGACTCCTTCATGTCTTCTCTTCCAATCTTCTGTTTTACTTAAGATCCTAAGCATGAAGAAGTGTGTTCTTTTCCCTTTTGATCTTTACCCACAGATACAAAACTCTTTCCTACTTTTTCTTCTTCTTTATTTGATGCTATTCTGTTGTATAACAAACATGGTACAATGTTTTCTTTTACTGAAAACAGGAAAATTCAGGCAATAGTATTTATTCATTTTTGATCATCTCATAAACTCTCCCATTCTTAGTCTTCGTCAAAGCTACATGGAACATCTTATCCTGTTTTCTCCCGTTTCTGTGAGAAAACAGGATAAGATGAGATGACAAACAAAAAATCATACACTCTTTGCCAGACAAGACAGAGAGAACCTATTTTTCTCATGTATTTCAAACTCAAAACGACAGAATCAATAGAAAGATTAAGGCTGGAAAGGACTTCTGGAGGTCATCTAGTCTAAGCTTTTGCTCAAAACAAAGTTCAGAGCTAGATCAAGATGCTCAAGACCTTGTCCTCTTAAGTTTTGAAAATTAGATTTTTAACTCTGTCCAGCAAAATGATCTTCTATATGTTTTCACTTCATGACATAATTGGGCTTGAACATATGTTCTATGTATATGGGATGTTTCAGTTTCCTACAGTAGCCAGCAGTGACTGGGAGAGCACCTGAAATGTTTGGTTATCTAGTTGCCTAAAACCTGTTCTAATTACATAGATTTGTTATGAGGAAAGGCAGGGGGAGAAAGTCATGAGGAGACAGGCATCTAGCCTTGGTTTATGATGAACACTTATCTTATCAACCTACTGTTAATAAAGTCACTAAAGCCATAAAAAGCAAGATTTAATTTTAACTTGGTTTACTGGCCTGCTTTAGCAATGGCTAAAGGTGATAGTTTGGAAAAATATTAATCAGAGTTAGCTATTTAAAGTCAGACCTATTTTTTTTTCAGCAGTTTCTGCAGGAAAGTTCATCATCAGCCATCAACCATGAAGGTTCTTAACTACCTCCTGGCCTACCGAAGGTTCCTGCTCATTGTCCTCACCCCACTGCTTTTACTTCCACTCCCACTCATCATCAAAACCAAAGTAAGTGACCTGCTGTGACAGGTAATTATTTTGCAGCTGTATGTCAAGCTTGAGATTCCCAGATCTTTTCAAAATTACTTCATTATGTTTGCACTGTGGATTTTTGTTTGTTTGTTTGATCAACTCAGAGTATTTTCATAGAAATGTATAGAAGACAACAGCTGTAATATAAGAAAGATTCTGTGCTGGTTGCATGAAGTTCTGAATTATATATATTTTTTCTTGTTTAGTAAATGTTTTTCTCATTTAACATCACCCATACCACCTTGAAAATCCTGTCCTTACCATTACATTTTGGCTACTTTTAATCAGCTCTGTGTGTTTGACAGTGGAGTTGAACCGACAGATGAAATTACTTTTTTATTTGATGATAGATTTTGTTAAGTTCATCATATACTGTGTTGTCTGACAGCAAATGACTGGAATGAATGTTCTGAGAAATTCCCTCTGGTTCCTAAATATAGCATAGGTTATGGCAGAATACCTTAGTTTTATTTCACTTGAAATAAATTCTGCTGGCATTCAGTAACCCTTGTGACAACTCCAGGCTGATGGAACAGCTATCTTATTATATTAGTGCTTCCATTTGGCACAGTCTGATATCAACAGAATGAAATAGAATTCTCCTGTGATGCGTTATCACACATGCATTATACATAACATGTATAATGAAAATACATTAAAGTCCAGTTCAGAAGTCCTTGCATCATATATAGATAGCTGATACATAGCAACAGGCTTCACACTGTCTCACTTCACAGTTTCACTATTCCTCTCTGAGCATTAAGAATCTGCAAAGTTCTTAATCTGGTAGTACTTAAGTGAGATAAATATTTGTTAGGTGATAAGTGAATCGTCATTCTTAAGTAGTTTCATATATATATATCACAAGCTTTCCCAAAAATGAATGCTAGACATAGCTGACTGACTTGGATTTAATCTTGATTTCAGTAAGAGGTTCTCAGCCCCGTTTCATTCAGTTCCTCTTCTACTGCAAACAGTCTCTGTTGCTGCTAAGTAGTTTCATGTCCTAAACATTGACATTAAAAGATCTAAACCAGTTTCTTCAAGAGCAGAAATATAAATCAAAACTATAAAAAATGGGCTTCTAGGATTCTAGAAAAAACTAGGTTCACTTAATCTCTTTATATTTGGCTGCATCCTCAGTTGATTCCATGTTGTTTACTCTTCCTCCCTCAGCCTAGTCTTTTCTCATTTGTTCTTTATCAGCAAAGAGATGGCTGCATTTTACTGGCAGCACTGAAATAAATCCTGTTTTCCAGAATTCTGAATGAAAGTCACTCGCTAAAATTACAAATCTTAAGAACAGTAACGGTGTTTCTTGTCAGGCTTGTTTTTCATATTATATGTTATTCTCACCTTATTGATACTGGTGACAAAATTTAATTGATTACAGAAGAGCCAAAATTTGACTTATTATTGACTGCAAACACTCCAAGAGGTTTAAAAGTTGCATTCTGTGTGCTTGTAGCTGCAGAATGTTTGTAATGGTTGCTTGTATCAGAAATAGTGCATGTAGCCAGCAGGAGCAGGAAGGATTATCATCCCCCTGTACTATGCTCTGGTGAGGCTGCACCTCAAATATTGTGTTCAACTTTAGGTCCCTCACTACAAGAAGGACATCGAGGCCCTGGAGCATGCCCAGAGAAGGGCTACGAAGCTGGTGAAGGGCCTGGAACACAAGTCCTGTGAGGAGCGGCTGAGGGCACTGGGGTTGTTTACTCTGGGGAAGAGGAGGCTCAGGGGAGACCTTATTGCTCTCTACAATGGCCTTAAAGGAAGGTGTGGAGAGCTGGGGGTCGACCTCTTGCAGATAACTAGCAATAGGACTAGAGCGAATGGCCTCAGGTTGTGCCAGGGGAGGTTCTGGCTGAAAGTGAGAAGACATTTCTTCTCAGAAAGAGCAGTCAGGCATTGGAACGGGTTGCCCAGAGAGGTGGTGGTGTCACTGTTCCTGAGGGTGTTCAAGGAAAGGTTGGACCTGGCACATGGTCATGGTTTACCGTGTGATATTGGTGGTAGGGGGATGGTTGGACCAGATGATCTTGGAGGTCTTTTCCAACCTTAATGTTTTTATGACTCTATTATTTATGTTCATTCATGGTCTGAGAAAGCTCCAGAATGAGCTATAGGATTAATTGTGCTTGAAGGAAAAGCAATGTCTTTTTTTTATGTCCTTTCATAAGTGGTAGAATTTAAGTATATCAAAACATTCTTTAAACCTATTTACAGACTGCTTTGTACCTTAGCAAGATTATCAATAGAAGACAGTAAGTACCCTGAATCCAGGTCCCTTGACTCATACTAGTTCCAGGTGGAGGTAATCTCTCAGCTGACATAGCCAGACTTTTTGCAATTGTGACTTTTTTTCCTTCTGTGTGATCCATTCCTGTTTTCATTGGTGTTATTTGTATTCTAGGAAGCAGAATGTGCATACACACTGTTTGTAGTTGCCATCTTTTGGCTCACAGAACCTTTGCCGCTGGCTGTTTCAGCTTTGCTTCCTGCATTTATGTTCCCACTGTTTGGTATAATGGAATCCAAGGAGGTAATTTTTTCCTTTTTCCCTATCATACTATAGATTTCAATAACAAAATCTGCAAAGAAAGAACCGGATGGGTTAAATCCATGGATTTGCTGAGTGCCAGTCACAGTAGGCCTATCTCAAGCTCACGTGATTTGTATGTGATTTGTCCTCAGGACTGGTCCATATTTCTTTTATTTATTTATTTATTTATTTATTTATTTATTTATTTATTTATTTATTTTCCTAGACGGTGATTCAATGCTTAGATGCCAGTCAATGGGAAAATGCTAGATAGATTTAAGATATCCTTAATGTTACGGAAGCAGTATGATACATGTACAGTAAAGACCCTGTGTGCAAAATCTATCTGCACATCAGAGACGACACCACAGATGATATTTTATATCTCCATGTTTAAAGTTGTTCTTTTCTCTGTTCAATAGGTGGCTATGTTAATAAAAAGCAGCATTTCATTGGTTATTTAGATTTTATGTGAGACATGACTGATGATCTTAGGTTGTTTATACCACAAGCCTTATTTTTCTTTGAGTTTTAACACTGTGTTCTTTGGCACATTGTTATTTGGTTTAAATGAAATTAAGAGCTTTAATGAAATTTTACATGAAACCTTTAATGAAAGTTTAAACCAAAAATCTTTCTCCACATGCATTTCAATACATATCTGTATTGAACTGCTAGTATCAAGTACTAATAAAAAAGAAAACAACTAATTAACATAACTTCTTTGTTTTTTATTTCAGGTGGCATCTGCTTATTTTAAAGACTTTCATCTGTTGCTGATGGGAGTAATTTGTTTGGCAACATCGATAGAAAAATGGAATTTCCACAAAAGAGTGGCTTTGAGAATGGTGATGTTAGTGGGTGTCAACCCCGCATGGTACGTGCTAAACAATGTCTTGGAGGACAATAATACTTGTGGAAAGCTTCGAATTCCAGAAATAATTGCCTACTGCTTATTCTGCAGTAGAAATCCACCTTTTCTTTTCTACTGAAACAAAGTAGATATTTGAAATGATATGATTGATTTGTAGGTGACACTTTATTATTTTGCTGAAATACTAATTATAACACTGAAAGTTCCCTACAGTGATTCTGCTCATAATAAGGAACCTTCTAAGCAGCAACAAAAACATCAAAAATACCAAACAACTTATGAATCTGTGAATAATGTAAGGGTCCTAATAATGTTTAGCACTTTACATACCTGATGCCTACAACCAAAAATCTGTGCTATACTTTATATTTATCTGTAGTTCAGTACTGTTTGCAAAATTCTGGAAACTTCACAAATACAGAAAAGGAGTTGAGATACACAAGAGGGAAAATAAAGTCATGAAAGTTGTGTTGGCAAAGGAAAAACACATGAAGCACAGTGCCTCTATTTATGTTTTTTTCTTTGTCAACTTGTGAAGAAAATATCAAAGGAATAGGAACTTCCCCAGCTGGATGAGGTGATGAGAGAAATGAAATCTTGCACTCTTTACTGACTTGCTATCAACATATATCTTATGAAGTGAAAACTTTTCTTTGCTTGCAAGGAAAGCTTCTAGGAGTGCTTTAGGCCCCCAGATTCATCTGTCAGCACACCAGTGAGGCTGCAGATAAGATCTGTAAAGTGAATCTGGCTTCCCAGAATATACAATGTTTATGACTCCTTGTCAGAAAACAGAAAGTGATGGGAAGTAAAAAGTCAGAAAAGTAGAAAGCTAGGTCTAAAACATAAGATACCTCCTGAGTGATCTAACTAATAACACTTCTTGGAAATACTGGAATATTTCTATTCCTTGGTAGTTTGTCTGTCCTAAATTTAAATATCACATGTACTTTGATTTTTCCCACATCTTCAGACAGCTGGTAGCTTTCTTTTTCTTTTTTTTTTTTTTTTTTCTTTTTCTCTCTTTCTCTCTTTCTTTTTCTCTCTCTCTTTCTCTCTCTTTCTTTCTCTCTTTCTTCTCTTTCTTCTCTTTCTCTTTGACAAAATACTCCTTATATTCTTTTTCTACGGTATGCAGTTATCTTTTGGATGAAATCTTGAAAGGGAGAATACAAGTCAATGGTGTGATCCACTAACCGAAAACTGCTGAGGAACATGCTGTGGATGCAGGAACCTGCATCCAGCTGCTGAAGATACCCGGAGCAGTTCCACAGACAGCTATGTAACCCTGAGGAAGCAGAATCCCTCCTATCTCAGCTCTATCACACTTCCTAATTATGGTAACAAGATGATAAGTTTATGATAAGATGATCTGTGAAGGAGAGGATCCTCCTGCCTCTCAGCATCTATTGCTCATAAGCTATGTGCCCCTGCAAAGTGATGCACACTGTTCTTTCTGCATAACCCCCCTCCTCCACAAGCAAGAGTCCCCAGACAGCTTTTGCACACTGGAGCCACATCCAGCCCAAGGCAGAGATATCACTGTAGGAGTTTCCTGCAGTAGAGGGCATTGAGAATGCAGTAGTGGGTGGGGTGTAGGACAGCGGGAGTACTTATCCTGACCAGTGTTTTCTGCACAAATGTTTCTCCTGAAAACACGATTCTTCCCCAACTTCCATCTGAGGACCTGATCAAGAACTGAGTAAAGTTAATGGGATTTATAATAGTGCTGACAATTTGTGTTGAATCAGGTCTGCCACTTGCAGTTCTAAAGATCATTTCATTGTTATGCAATTAAAAGTGCACAGAGGAAAGACAGGGTATCAAGGTATTGAACTTTTTGTACCCATATTGAGAAAAAAAAAAAAAGAAGCAAGTTTGAAATGTTTTCACCATTAGCTGAAATGAAAGGCTATGAGAGGCATTTTGAATGCTATTTTTATGTCATAATACATTGCTTACATTATTTTTATATTAAATCTCATTTTCATGTGTTGAGTAATCCATAGAGCTTTTACAAAGCTTTTGATCTAGGCCAGGCAAAGAGCTTTTCAGATTGCACAAGTGACTTTTCATAAACTGCTGTACCACCACAGTCCCTTCACTCATGTTTACTGCCTTGCTATGGTGATGCATGGCAGGTGTCCAGTGACACTGCCAACACCTTGGGACAAGAAGCCAAGAGAACTAGTCTCATTTACAACTCCAAGAGATGCATTAAATATGACAGTGTAGTCTGTATGTTAAATTTAACCCGATTTCACAAGATGTGATGTAGAATATTTGCTTTTTTTTTTTTTTTTTTTAGTGCAAATCTGGAGCGACTCTAGTAGGGTAGATGCAGTTCCTATTTTGAAGCAAACTTAGCACAAGCTGCACTAAGACCAGACCAAGACTTATAATGACCTTCACTTTCCCATTTAATATGAAATATAGCCTTTATTGAAGCACTAATAATCCCTACACTTTGAGGTATAGGTTAAAAACTAAGTGCCACCTACTGAATTGCTAATACTTCTCCTTATAACACCCAGACTGATATCCAGAGGATTCACAGCCTAAGTGACTCACAGCCCAGAGTTTTGAGCTAGCTTGTACAATACAAGACTAATAGCATTAGTAGTATAGCCATTTTAAGTTTGATCTGAATTTGTGACATCCATGGCGCTCTTTCTTCAAAGATGATTCATATACAGTATTATTCTGTAGATAAACATTATTTCTTTAATTTCCATTTATAAGTATATTTGACCCTTATAACTCTATTTCAGTGTGAAAATATCTTTGACCAAAATCATTCTAATTCATCAGCTTCCTCAGAGGTCAGTTACAAGCTGTAAATATTTACTGTTTCTTACATTCAAGCTTTCTGTTGAAAAAGCTTTCCATTTATATTAAACAGCCTGGTGATAGGAGGTGTTGTTGCAGCAGTAACAGACTCTTCTCTCCTGTTCCAGGCTTACACTGGGTTTCATGGTGAGCTGTAGTTTCTTGTCGATGTGGCTCAGCAACACCTCTGCGGCTGCCATGGTGATGCCGATTGTAGAGGCCGTAGCTCAGCAGATCACCACAGCTGATGCAGAAGCTGACATGCTGGAGATGTCCTACTCTAATGGCTCCACTAACCTGGCGCTGGAGCTTGACGGTAGGTGTATGGTACAGTTTTTGTTTGCCCACCCTCACTCTGCAGCACACGAAACACCACATAACATGAAGGGCTAGGCAAGTAACAGCATCATTATGTGTTTTGTTGAGAGACATCTCTTTGATTACTGTGCATGAGGCCTCTCACATTCACAAAGATTAATTAAAATTGAACAGGTGCAGAATACAGCAGGAGAGGAGAAGACATGAGGCTGGCTTGTTCAGCGTAGTAAAATGAAGTCTGAAAAAAAATATAACTACAGGCTATAAATACACGGGAGGTTAAATGTTAGCAAGAGAAGAGAGCTCTTTAAGCTCTAGGGTAGCGTTGGAAGAACAAATGAATCTAAACTGGTTAAATACACAGATGAATTGTAAATTAGGAGAAGATTTCTCATCATTATGAGACTGAGACCCTGGGGTAATATGAGTTGTGGAGGATTAGGGCACAACTTAGCTGTTTTGCACTTGTAAATGTGTTCATGGGATGATACAGAGCAGTTGCAAGGAATGGGACATGCTGATAGAGACATTCCAGATTTGTACCCCTAAACATTTATTTGTCTTTCTGTCAATGTCTTACAGAAAATGTAGGAGAATGTGAAAACAGTGACTGGACAGAGAAAGGCAAACAAGTTAATGGGTAATAGTTATTCATTTTCTAAATTTTCTCTTAAGAATTCATCTAAGTAGAACATCTGTTTATTGCAATTAATACTTTTGTTTTTGCAGATATGACACCGATATGAGTAGTACCGTGTGCACAATTGAAAAGGAAAATGAAAAAGAAAAGGAACAGGTATGTAAGGTATCTTTTCTTATTCTGTTAATGTGCAATTTTGTTTTAACCCAAATCTCACTCCTATGTAACACTTAACATGGTGCTGCTAGCAATGAAGCTAGTTTTATGTGAATAAGTATGTGTGGATTCGCATATACATACAGTTTGCTTATTTAGTTATCTTTTACTGGTTTTGTGCTTCCAAGGTGTTTTATGTGATTAAACCAACCTCATCAGAGAATGATTCTATATATCAGGTGTATATGTATCAGTATATATAAAGGCAGTTCCTGTGTAAAGACTGAGGCAGTTCAGGCAAAGGACTTCAGGGTTTGACTCTCCCTTCTTTTCCTTTGCATGAATAATTGCACTGCCACTGCAAACCAAACCACACTTCATATGGCTGTATTATCAGAAAATTGTCTGACTGTTCTGGGACATCCTTGAATCCTATTTTTGTGCTTGATGATGAGCCCTTCTTATATGTTAATCAGTCTATATTCTTACTAAGCAGAACCTACCACCTGCTGAAACAGGGAGAAAAAGCAGAGAGGACAAATACAGTGGGATTTTCAAAGTGATGTGCTTATGTATTGCTTATTCTGCTACCATTGGAGGGTTGACAACAATCACAGGAACATCGACTAATTTGATTTTTGCTGAGCACTTCAATACGTAAGAGACTATATTAAATTATTTGTATTCTTCTTAATCCAGAATTTTAACTGTTCTTCCTTGAGCTCTCAAATGGCTCCCCTAAAATGCATTAGAAACCTTACCCTTTGATTTGATCATACTTGATTCTATTGCTTTCTTTTCATTATTTTTTTTTGTTAAAGGGTTAAAATGAAATTGCATGGTTGTATTTGACTTACATGGATGATCGTCTGTAAGTGATCATCCAATACATACAAAAAGATGACCATTCTTTGGTTGAGGAGTATTCTTTGAGTATTTGCATGGAAAAGGTTGGGCTTGTGTGAAGAGAAAAACAATACTAAGTTCAGGTCCACTTAGCAAGAAGAATCAGGAGACTTCCAGGAAGTTATGCTTAGTGGATTGCTGAAATGAGAAATTTAGATCTGTTAATCAATGAGAAAGCAAATCATTTCAAGCCAATCTGAAACTTTATTTTCAATGGAACACTTTGGTTTGAGGTTATTAATTTTTTTTTTTAATATTCCTTTTCTAATTAAAAGTACTTCAAAATTAAAATTGGCAGGTGTTGTTCCAGACCTTTTGAAAAACCAATAGTTCTTGTTTAACTTTTTTTTTTTTCTTCTGCAAATTACTCGTTGCCGGAAATATTCCTACTCTAATTTTAACACAGGAAAAAATAAAACACAATCCTGTTATTACCCTCTGCCCAATATTCTATGTTGTAGACAGCAAAACAGTGAAACCTGTATTCTGTGAATGGATGAAATTCACTGTAAAACAGTCTGTGCTACAAGAAGGTCTGGTGCAGATAGGAACAATGGAACCAGTATGGACATTATGAGAGATTGCCTGTTACTGGGGCCAAACAAACAGGGCAGATTGTGGCTTTGTAAGTCCTTCAGACTTCTAAACATGTAGGTTTAAACTTATAAGCTATAAACTTATAACTTTTAAACATACAAGCATTTCTAGTTCAAGCAGGCTCCATACTCACAAGCCTAGGAGAATCCAAGATTGATTACTAGGGATAAGAACTGTTCTTGTTCGTTTCCCTTGAAGTTTTAGCAAACCTGAAGAAAACTGGCTCACAGCTGGTTTTTCAGTTTGTCTTAGCTGTTAACAATCTCTTCAAGAATGCATAAGCAGATTGCTGTTCTCTCCCTGGGTCTTCATCCTCTGCTAGGAGCATGAGGTGTACATGGAGCACTATGTGTATAATCCAGTTTTATACCCCACCAGGTTTTTGTTTAATCTTTACACAACCACTGAGCCTAATCCTTAACTTAAGCTGTATCTACCACCTAACTGTGCAAATATTTTTTGTTTAACTGTCTTGCACCCCTCTCCTAAGAGGCCTCATTTGTATTTATGTCCTGTCTGAAGGAGGAATTGACCCATTAGCATGACTTGGACACATTTGCAGCCTACCTTTATGCATTATAAGCATCACAAGGATGATAAATCATAAGCATCATAACGAGCATCATAAGGAGGACAATTCAGCAAGAGAGCTGTATACACCAAGAATATTCTTGGGTTTCCATCTAAGTGACAAAACACTGAAGAATTCTGTATTCTTCATAACTTCCCAATTTTAGTATTAAATAAACTACAATCAGTGTTTATTGTTCTCCCTCTTCCCTCCTTTTCATTTGTAATATGAAAAAGGTGAAGAGGAAGATCGTATATCTGCGTTAGTGTTGGAGTCTGTGCCTTGCTGGGAATCCTCAGCCTGCTGTTGATTTAGGACACGCAATTAAGCCCTGTTCCACAGAGCAGAAGCAAGCACTGGCAGCAACGATGCTAAGCATCCCTGCCAGTGAGACCAACTTCTCCCAGGGCTGCTTTTCAAGACAGAATTGCTACTAATCCTCCCAGGGTCACTCTATTCATTCTTTAATTGTGCACAAAGAGACACTCCAATACAGTGTCTAGAATATATCCAACTGAAAAGAAAATATATAAATATTGGCTCTGATACCAAGAAGCTGATTAGACAGCTGGTAGGCTAAGCATTACTCTGCGCACCACTTCCCATGAGACACCCAGAAGCCTTTACTTGCCAGGGGGCATCAGTGAGGATAAGTTGGTCCTCAATGCTCCCTGACCAGATCCTTAGCGGTGCTGGGTCCCTTTCTTCTGACTCTGTTTTTACTGATTTTTAGTATTGTATCCCTTTCTGTATTGGTATGTTTCCAGTTGAATCATTCAGGCTGCTACAGTCTGCCAAGTATCATATCTGCAGTTTTACCTCTCTTATCTTACGTATCTGTGCTGTACAGACTTTCTCACAGCTCTTTCACATGACCAAGCAGTTTCTCCGGAGCTGCAATCCAAGGTTTGCAGCTGGGCTGTATCAGTGGCGCCACGGATCCTAGGAGCCCAGGCGGCTGCACCCAGGGGAAAGCTATGGGGAGGCTACAGAGGGAAGCCTGTCATACACAGCATTGCCAAGCAGAGAACTGAGCTCTTCTTTGCTTGAGGAAGAGTAAATCCTGTAAGGAAACCTTTGATTCAGTCAAAGGCTCACTGCCAAGCAGAGAACTGAGCTCTCCTATGCTTGAGGAAGAGTAAATCCTGTAAGGAAACCTTTAATTCAGTCAGGCTCACTGACAGTTTCCTCAATTTCCCCAATGCCTTTCTGATAACTGAGTTTGACCTTCCAACATGAAGAATCAAACTTTGCCAACATCGTATTATTTTCAACCTCAGTAATTTTATAAAAGTCATGAAAAGAATAATCAATCTTGTCTGGATTTGTTCTATGAAACAAGTTTGTTGGCATTTGTACTGTTTCCCTGGAAAAAGTGCACTGTTACTGACCATATCACTGCAATGTAGGAATTATTAAAATCAATCACACTTCTTCATTTTCTGCAGAAAACAGATCTGGAAAACAACTAGTTCAGTGTGTCCTGTCCATCCTTGCCTCAGGCAAGACCTACAAGCTAACTATAGCAGATAACCCAGCCAGTGCTACTTAATAGATAATTTTTGTAACTATTTATATTTATTATCCAATCTACCTGAGGAATATTTGCTACTGAAATGAAGATTAGATAACTTTATTATTAAGATTACTATAAATGCTTAAATATATGTTCAGCACTGCACAAACTTACCATGAAACCTGACCAGCATAAATTAATATTTTATAATGGAGTTGACCCTTTAGTATAAAGTGTTCAAGAGCTTGTTTTCTTTTCAATAAGGAATTATCAAGCATATGTCAAAAATAAGATCATAATACTTAGCAAGTGATGAAATGCTAAGTCATTGCTGTGCTGATGTCATTTTTTCCTATATTGGAGTATGTACATTCAAAAATCAATGTGGCTAATCATGTAATAAAAGCGAAATAGCCATGTAATCTATAAATAGTATATAATAGCCATTTTCACTGTCTCATCACTATGTACAATTGCAATTTACAGCATCCATCTCAAGAAGTGGGTAGGCGTTGTAGTTTAATCCCAGCTGACACTTTAATTGCAATATATGTCAACATCATAATATATACAAGTTAATCCTAAAAATTGCACAACATGTGAGATAGCATTTATAATAAACATTTATTGTCTCAATGACCTATGAGACCATTGCATTTGTTTTTCTTCTAGCAAGGCATGAAATACAAAAGATTGCATAATAATTGGAAATAGTCATTGCAGTCTCCTTCTGGACATTGTGTTTTCCCTTCCATCTGATTTTGCATGAAGGAAGAAAGCTGTCCAAGAAAGCTAGAATTTTCACTTGTAGCAGTAGAAGCTCTCTCAGCAGAGCTGCAGAGGCTCAAAGATGGAAAGAAATCTGTTCATAAAGTAAATTGACAAACTAAAGGTAGGATTCATTATTCTTGCCTTTCTGGCATCTATCTCATTCAACAGTAAATTTTCTTCTTTCAGAAGACCCAAGCCCATTTCTCCGTATTTGAACTGCAGATGACAGAGAGAGCTGTGGTTGTCAGACCCACATCTGCAAATAGCAGATGAAGGAAGCCTCATAGAGACAATGTGACTTGTGAGACAATCCACCTGACAGATAAACATCCCCACCTGTTCTGGAAATTAGTAATAATAAATTTCTTTCTAATGAGCTTTGAATACCTTTTGGAACCTTTAATAATAAATGTCTCTACATTGTCTCCACTGTTGTCTTCTAAGTTCATTGGAGACTCAAGTATATTTGCTTGTGCTAGAAGTCTCCTTTCAGAGAGCAGCTTTTCTTTGATTCTGCTTCTTTGCAGTCCCAGTGGCCCTTAACATTGTGAGTGGCCCTTCCTTGCCTCCTGAACAGGTTAGATGCACCTAGATCAGTGGGAGATGCACAGATCTGTTGCTGACCCAATGCTCAAACAACTGTGGCACAGCTGCAGGGACAGTTCATGTGGTAGTCATGATGATCAGGAACAGCATGGGAGGGTGAAGAAAGAGGCCACCAGAGGCCACCTCATGCTGAAGGCAGCTGCCAACCAGAAGCACTCTCTTGGAAAAGAGGGCTTTCTGGCACTTCTCACAAGTCTTCATTCCTTTGCTAAGCTTAACTAAACAGTATTTTTTTTTGTTTTGTTTTAAACTTTCATCCAGACGTTATCCAGATTGCAAGTGCATCAACTTTGGATCTTGGTTTATCCTTTCTATCCCCATCACAGTCGTTATTCTGGTGCTCTCTTGGGTCTGGCTCCAGTGGCTTTTCCTTGGGTTTGAGTAAGTAAATGATGTAATCAATAAGAGTAAAGGTTGATAGTATAAAAGATGCTTTATACCAGGAGTAAATATTCCACCTAGGTTTAACAGGCTTGTTAAAAAGATAATGCAGCAACAGCAATTTTACATCCTTGATTAGTAGAGCTCCATCTCTGGAAGAGACAAGAATTCTCTAAAATAAGGATCCCTGACTACTCAGCCTAGTATGAAAAGTCTATATCATAAATGATGATATCCCTTCCTTTAAAATATACACACAACATAATTAAGTATTGCATTATTATTAATTATTGCATAATTAAATATTGCATGTGCAAGACTAAAGAGTATGGAAATGATGTGCATTTTAGTCTAAGACCTGAAGATGTTAAAGACAGGCAGGATGTTGCTCTTTGCTGGAATCAGGGATTGACTTGAATACTTGAGCAATACCTGTGCTATAAACTGGTTGACTACATTTCTGAATGTAAAGTAAAAAAGTTCATTTTTTCCAATATTTGTATGTGGTGGCAGGTTTTTCTTTCTCTTGGAGTTTGTGCTTTTAAGGTTTTGCAGAGAATAATATTTCTTTTTGGCTGACTCTTCAAAGCCTTGTTCTCCATGAATTTACTAACACCTGCAGAGATAACAATGGGGCCTGCTGTCTTCCAGTTACATGGTTACTTATGGTGCAAGAGATGAAAAGTGAGACTGCCTGCTCTTAAGCAGACTTACAATAAGCCCAATCTTACCATTCTGTATCTGAACATTTATTCTTTCATTTTTTTCTTGATCGTTTTGATAGTGTTCTTTTTAATATTATCGAAGAATGAAAACCTAGCTTGTAGCAACTGTTCTGCTGATCAGTATGCAGGCTACTTATGCAATACAAACTTTTTCATTAAAATACAAAGTAAAGTTGTAATCATGTATGACTTTCATTAAACAGACAGATTATGCTTTTGATTGTTTCAATTAGTTCCCAAGATTAAAGCTTCATCTTCCCTGTGAGCAACATCTGAAATGTCCTAAACCCATTATAGGATAAAACAAATGAGCTAGTCAATAGCAGGACACATTTTATTGCTGCCTCTGTCAGTCTCCCACTGGACTTTGCCAATTAATTCCAATGTGCTCAGTTTAGTATGTGATAATTAAATGGGAGACACTGCATTGTAAAGTGAGAAATTTTTGTAAAATGCTATTGCTAACTGGAAGGGGTGGACTTTTTTTTCTTCTGCATACACTGTTAATCCATCTTCCAATATTGCTGATTTGCCTTCCAGTTTTAAAAGCATGTTCAAGTGTGGCAAGAAAAAAACAGCTAGAGAAGAGGCCTCGGCAAAGGTGATTCAGGAAGAATACAAAAAGCTTGGACCAATGAGGTATGTCAGACTATGAACCTGCAAACAAGAACAAGTAAATCCAAGTGTAAATTCAAGAAAATGTATAACCCATTGTGTTTCTGCTATAGCTACCCAGAAATTGTTACGCTTATCCTATTCATTTTAATGACCCTGCTGTGGTTTACCAGAGAACCTGGCTTCATCCCAGGATGGTCTTCACTATTCCCAAAGTAAGTAATCTTTTTGATACACCAGTGAGATTCACTGCACCATGTTTTAACTGCATACATTCTTTACTTCACAATAAAAATATAAAAGAAAAAATGGAAAAATGATAGAAAAAAATGCATTTAATAATTTGGAAAGATGCCATGATGACATTTTTAAAAACTTCTGTAGTATATAGAGAATAGGTACAACTGTGGCAGTTCCATAGAGGTATGTGCTGCAATATCTGAAATGTCCTAAACCCATTGCAGTATTAAACAAAGTACCTTCTAAAAAGGATTACGCCTATCTTTTAGACTTGATCTGGTGATGGAGAAGGCATAGTGATTGGTGTTACTCTTTCCTATTTCCTTGCCAAATCTGCAGTTTCAAGAACAAGATCTTTGGTTAGGATTTTTTGATCTGCTGCCATTAGTGACAGCCCAACTTCTATGCAAATAGGCCAACATCCTCTGCTTTGATAGCTTTAATTATTGACATAAATTACTATCTGTTCATACAGAACTCTCACAAAGTCACAGTTAAACAAACCATCAAAAAGGAGGAACTAATCCGGAACTGCTACACTTTTTTGTCCTTTTGCTTCAGCTTGCTTCTGCAGTCCCTTCCCCAGGATCACCTAGATGTGTTTTCACTAAGAAATTGCTTGGTCTTCCAAGAATCTATAATACAGTGATGCTTGTAATAGCTCCTGTTCTCTTGCTGTAATTACTGTAATTTTGGCATTGTTCTGTGATAAAGGTCTGAATTTTGCTCTAGAGTACTGGGAAGTAGTTGGACGACTGGGAGGAGGGACAGGGAGGAGCAGGACTTTGTGCTGTTTAGGCCCTTGTAGATTTAACGTTTATCACTATCTGAGTCAAAGGCCAGAATTAGACTCAGATGGTAACTTTCCATTTTGTGTTTCTGTTTCCATGAATGACATGTGCACACACATCCATCATCCCTCCTCTCTTGAAATATGTTCACACCATTCAGGCAGTCTATCAAACACACACACGCACATGCAAACACACAGCAATGCTCTGCTAGTACATCTGGAAAGGGATTTGCAAAGAATAATAGTAGTGTTTTGAAGATTTAAGGTGAGGAGTTTTTTTTGGTTGGTTGGTTGGTTTTTTTTTTTTTTTTTTTTTTTTTTTGTAGAAATAGCATTAAGTGCATAAAAACTAAGATTGTTTTAAAATGATTTACTTTTTTGTTACCCAAAAAATTGCCAAGGAACATTTTTTTCCCTCATAACAACAACAAAAGACCTGATGATCATTGTCTCATATGAACCACGGTAATCTTAAAGGGTTTTGGAGTGTTGACCTAATCAAGCAATCAGCCAGCTAAGCAATCAGGCTGGCTTTGCCTCCCTTTCTGCCTGATATTAACATTCAGTGCTCATTGAGCTCCATTTAATGAGATACATCTGATACTGAAAAACAGACCTGGTAAACAACCTTTCAGATTTGGGACTTATTACTCAAATGAATTATTTTAGTCCAGAGATCTACATTTTCTTATTTGAAGCTGTCTGTTTACTGTTGTCTGAGGATTTTGTTCACTGACAGGGAAAAGCAGAATATTCTCATACGTGGTTATAGGTTCTGTGTGGGGATGTTATTTTGTGGATGCCCTGAAATGTTTTCCTTGGAAAGGAATGCAAGCATGCATCATGTCACATCAAGATGAATCACGTTATAATTTCTGTGAGGTAACCTGAAGAGAAAAAAAGCCTGTGTTAATCTCTAACTTTTGTTAGAAAAGGGGAAAGAAAGCATGTATTACTCTTCAGACATTTCCTATTTCTAGAAAGCTTTAATTTATCCATCATTTGCACTAATAGGCATCAAACCAGGAATTTAAAATTTTACTTTCACAAGCAACAGAAAACTTCCCAGTCAAGATGAGTGGGGTAAGAAGCCAGCACAGGTACAGCTAGGAGTAGTAGTTAACCACCATCTTTAAAGAAAACTAAGGAAAAAACAGGCAAAAGGCATCTATCAATGCATTGCGCTTAATACTGTCATGCCCAAGGGACTTCTACAGTGCATGAACTGTGGCTTACATCTCTCATGCATGTGTTCACTACTGCCTTTGCACACACAGCTGTTCAGTGTTTTGCATTGTGATATAGAGTGACAGGCATGTGCACAACTTCCTTAAGTATATGTTAAAGAAAGCAAATGTATGGAAATATTTTCTGCCCTTACATTTATGATAGTACTTATTTTCTACAGGATTTTATCCCAGTCTTGAGTCAGCCTGAGGGAAGTTCTGTCACCTGCACAGATGAGCTTTGACCTTACTATAAAACAGTCCATGAAACTAGAGGAGCAAAGCTGCAATGTCAGAGCTAAAGTAACTTTGAGTACCCCCTGGGCCACTAAGTGGGAACTTTTAAGTTGGTTTGACAACAGTCCCAGGGTCTTAAACTAGACAGGACCACCCCCTCATTTCTTATAACATGCTAAAGATCAGAAGCTGCTACATGTTTCTGTGTGTCAAGCCTGGTAGAGATTTATTTTATTAGAATATTTCCCAGAAAGCAACCAGGCTTGATATCAGGGTGGAAAAATATAGATTCCTCATATTTTGGCATTTACCACTTTCTTCGATAGTTTATTCTGGTAGATACTCATCTCTGTTGCCAAAATAAACAAGACAAATTTACACCTTGTTTGCTGTTTGCATATAGCTTCCAGCCATCTGTTTTTGTCTTTCCCTGCTAGATTACTTTTTTTTTTTTTTTTTTTTGGTGATAAGTGCTTTAAGGATATACTTACCTGGTTTAATTATATCACATTACAAGCTTCTTTTTGACAAACCAAATGGAATGAGTCAAGTTTTCCTTTAAGAAACAAATTCTTATCACTCTCACAATCCAAGTTCATGTTTCCAGCCCCTCGTGTGCATCTTCACAAGTTACTGAATACTCTTTTAAAATATAGACACCAATTTCTTTTCAGATTTCTCCAGCAGAAAGATTGGTATTCAGTGATGATATCCTCCCCACTTTTTGAAATGTCAGGCAATTCTTACCCACATTTGTGCTGTATCAGTATTGAGTAGAGCTCATTTTTAAGAATCATTAATAGCCATACTAAATCAAATGCCTTTCAAACACACTTTACATTTGTAAGTTCATTTTTCTCAAGGAAATTTTGTAAGTCTAGCAAAGACTAATCCATTGCTGTGGCGCCCTGAGCCCCTGTTACCTCCCTCTGGAGGCAGATAGCAGAATGGTTTAATCAATGTTTATAGCACTACAGAGGGAAGTGCAGGGTGAAAATGCCTGTTTCCTCTCCATCTGTTGACAGCAAAGGATCACACATCGCTTCTTGCTACAGCAGTTTCCACCTATGTCCTGGCTTGATTCCAGGTTATAGGGTATTAGCTTCAATTAAATGAATTTCAAGTTGGCCTTTGGCTAGCACTTTATGAACCTCATAAGAAACAGAAATTTCAACTCTGGGCTGCAGCTGATTAGAGCTGATGTACACAAGGTGGGTTTCCTTCACTCTTCCTCAGGTTTTTGTCTGAGTTTGTGTCGAGTTTGTGTCATCATATTTCCCCCCCCCCCTTTTTTTTTCCTCACAGTCCTTTTTTCTACAATGATATCAGTTGGAGTTATTGTGAATTTTCCTTGATTAATGGATTTTTTACTTTCTTAAATAACAATCAGATTTCCAGTGTTACAAGCAAGTCAATATTGTATATGCAATTGCATTACAGATTGGATAAGTAGATTTTGAAAATTATTAATCTCAAAATTCACCAATTATTGAATAGCTACTCTCTGGAAAGGTCTCAAGTGTGTCTCCATAATAGTATGACTAATGGTAGGCTATTGTGTGTGTGTGTCTCCCAAGCAAGTTTTCTGAAAATAGTGTTTGGCACAAGGAATACTGTGTTCTCTGTTTTTTGTTTTTGTTAGCAAAATAATTGCACTTTCCTTGTTGAACAAGAGGTTATGCAAAGTCCTGCACCTGGGGAGAAACGACTCCAGACACTACTGCATGCAAAGGGTTGCATAGTTGGAAAGTAGTGTGGTAGAAAAGGATCTGGAGGTTCTGGTGGACACCAAATTGAACATGAGTCAGCACTGTGCTCTTGCAGCAAAGGACAGTGCAGCAAAGGACAGTGGTCAACAGGTCCAGGGAGATGATCCTTGTCCTGTACTGGTGAGGCCATGAAGAATTGTGTCCAGTTCTGGGCTCCCCAGTACAAGTCAAACACAGAGCTACTGGAGATAGTCCAGCAAAGGGCCACAAAGATGAAGGGATTGGAACACCTTTCCTATGAGGAAAGGCTGAGAGAGCTGGGACTGTTTAACCTAGAGAAAAGAAGGCTCATGGGGGATCTTATCAATGTATATAACATTATATAACCCACATATATATATATATATATATAGTACTATATAAATATCATTTGTAAAATCTGTGATTCTGTGATTCTGTATTTATTTTATATATACATATATAAAGTCTTAAAAGAGTGCAGGATAGGATGCTAGAGGAAGGGATTTTCTGATTTTTAACCCCAGTGCACCTGGACCTAGGCTAAAGTTGATATATGGGCAGAACCCTCTGCCTTAACAAACCATTACAAGTTTGTTTTTTAAAAGCATGTTCTGTGCTGGCAGACAACAGAAAACAGGAGACAAAAATGTATTAGCGAGCCACTTCAACTCTTATGGCAGGTTCATTTTGTGACAGTTTTAGCTAAAACTATACTGGCTGTGATATCAGTGTGCTATGCATATTAAGGTTTTGTGAATCTCATCTAATGATGTTAAAGAAAAGGGATCTACCAGAGTATACATTTGTAACCTATAATTGGAGATGATTTTTCCCTTTTGGTGAAAAGCCTTGATTTAATATAAAACCTTAAGCCTGAGATCTGCTGAGAAGTTATGCATGCACCTACTGAAAATGCAGAGAATTACGTAGTATGAGGCTGAGAGGACTAATATATTGGTTCAGGAAAAAATAATAATTTACAGTAAATATTAAAACATTACTGAGCTTTAAAAACTGTTGGGTTTGACTTTCTTAGCAATTTTTTTTTTTAATTCTATTGAATGACAGACTATTTTGACTGAAATAAGATCAGTTATCTAACAGAATCAGGTGGATGTGTTAAGTGTGTGTTAAAATTGCCTTGGCGGTCAGCTTTGCACTTTGCCTGGTCTTGTACTCTGTACTAGTTTGAAGGAAATTGGATCAGCTGAAAAAACACTGGTGCAAGGAATTCTCACGCACAGGAAATGTTCAAAGTAAACACGGCCGTTGTGTCTGTGACCACAGCGGTGACAGCCACAGGAGGATAATAAAGTTCTGCTGTCTTCCCTTAGCTACAAGAGCATCATCCTTTGTGGGTAGGCACAGTGCTCTTCAGGCCTGTTGGACTGGATCTATTACAGAGCATATTAAAATTATTAAATTTACCACTGAACTGTGAAAATGAGTTGTTTAAGCAGCAGCTATTCCTAAACATCCTCCTCCCCCAGCTTATTCCTGAATGACAAAGTAGTGCACGTTTACTCAGGACATGAACTGATGAATTTATAGGGCTTACATGTTCTATTTCTGCAGATGTGGTGGGCTGACACTGGCCAGCTGCCAGACTGCTGGCCACCAGCTGCCATCTCAGTCCCCCTCCTCAATAGGGCAGCAGGAAAAAATATGATGGAAGAGCTCACGGGGAAAGATAAAGACAGGGACACCACATATCAATTACCATCATAGGTAGAACAGAATCAACTTGGGGAAAATTATTTTTATTTACTCTCTATTAAAACAGTTCAGACAGTGAGAAACAAAGGCAAATTAAAACAACACTCCTCCTTCCCTTCCCTTCCCTTTCCTGAAGCTCAAAGTTACTTCTTCATCCTTGACTCTGTGCCCTCCCACCCTGAGTGGCACAGGGAGATGGGGAGTCGGGGCTGTGGTCAGTCCGTCACAGCTCCTCTCTGCTGCTCCTTTCTCCTCACACTTTTCCACTGCTTCACCATGGTTTCTTCCACATGTATGCAGGGTGATCTCTGCTGCCATGCCTGCAGCACCTCCTTCTCCTTCTCTAACTGTGGTGGTCACAAGGGTCTTTTCCTCATTTATTTTCTTCACTTGTCACCTCCTATGTGTCATTTTTTACTCTTTCTTAAACACATTTTCCCAAATATGCCACCGTTTTGGCTGCTGGGCCCAGCCATGTCATGTGTTGGGCCCATTGGAGTGTGCCTGGCTTGGGGCAGCCCCGACCTCTCCTTACAGGGGAGCCAGCACCTGGGCACAGGCACACAACATAGCAGACTGCTGTCCTGACTGTATATATGTACATGCTGTTCTCTTGTGTTATTCTTGTTAACTCAGGTACAAAGGCTATGCTACGGATTCAACAACTGCCCTGGTGATTGGCCTCCTGTTCTTTATTATTCCTGCAAAAACATTGTCTAAGACTTCAAATGGAGAAAGCAGTTAAGTATCTTTTGATCTGTGTTTTATTACAATACAGTATTGAAGGTTCGGCCGTAAACATAACACATTGCATTCAGTAGAGGAATGTCTTTAAATACTGATGTCACAACCTTAATACAAGATAATGCCTTGTGGGGGAATATAGCCTCCCTGGCACAGGTGATAGCATTCAGGCAGTGTGAGCTCTGTGAGCCAGTGCTGTACAGCAGCCTGCTGTCTGCAGCTCCCTGGCATCAGTGAAAAACACCTCTCCAGAGACTGCTACAGGCTTTGAATTGGGCTACACAGGGCAGAGATCAAAACCTAAATGAGCCTATAGAGTGTTACCTTGGCAATCTGTATGAACAGTAGAGTTTTGTTGATTAAGTTAGTCTTACTGATATCCCATAGCAGTCTTCCACACAGGGAAGGAGGGGAAAGGGGCCAATGCTCCGCTGGTGGAAACTTTTGTAGCTGTCGTCTTCCAGCTGTGATAGTTTCCAGCAGCCAAGGATCTGTCCCAGAAGTACAGGTTGTTTCTGTCAAAGACTTTATTCAGGTTATAATGATTAGATTTTGCCTTTGAATATTTTCAAAGTATTTCTTCAGAGAAATTATTTCAAGATGTTTTTCAAGATGTTTTTAAACGTTGGTGATTTTTTTTTTCTTTAGCTGCTTATGGTTACACTCCACTGATTACTTGGAAGGAATTTCAGTCATGCATGCCCTGGGAAATAGCTATTCTTGTTGGTGGCGGGTTTGCATTGGCAGACGGCTGTGAGGTAATGCAATTTATAGAAGATCTGTGCAATTAGCATGACCCACATCAGACACAAGTCAGACATGCAGAGGATTCAAGGTTACTCTCTTATTTTAGCAAATTGTTCTTGTAGCAATATTGAACAGGATAAATGTGAATATGCAAGATGTTTACAAAGTGGGGGTAAGAAAAAAAAAAAAGTTTTCCTTGACTTCAGAGGCTATGAACAAAGATGATTACTGTTAATTACTTGTTTTAATTTAAGCCCAATGTGGTAGGAATTGTGCAGAGGTTTCTGAGGTAATTCCTATGCAGAGTCCTGCTGGCTACTCCAGCAAATCAAACAGGTCTTGGCCCAAGATTTGTTTATGAAGCCTGATATATGTGTATGACAAATTTTCTGAGTACATCTCCTCTAACCTTCTCAAAGGTGCAAATATAAATAAATGGAATATAGCTTGCATGGGTGCCTACAGGACAACAGTAACTTAGAAAAATGTACTTAAAAACATGTGGTAGGAACATGGAATTATTTCAGATATTTTTTTTTTCTATTTTACACAAATACTTCATAATTAACAAATGAGTTAATTCCTGTTCAATACCATTTCATTATAGTTTTCTGTTCAGTGTTTTGTAAAACATAATCATGTTGTCATATTTCTTGTGCAGGTTTCAAAACTGTCTGACTGGGTAGCAAGTAAATTGACCCCCCTAGGATCACTACCCCTGTGGCTAATTATTCTGATATCATGCCTTATTGTCACTTCAGTAACAGAAGTTGCCAGCAATCCAGCCACCATTACAATATTTTTGCCTATATTATCTCCTTTGGTGAGTATCATAGAGGTTGCTTTTAACCAGATTGTGCTCTGTCATCCATGTAATAATATAGCTGCTCAAAGAAGCAGTTTTTTAAAAGTCTACATAAAGTACTTCTTAACTTTTTTTTTTTTTCTTTATTGCCATGTTCATTGGATAGCTGGTTGTCTTGTCTTTCTTACAAGAGATGCTGTATCAGTAAAATTAAGATAAATGTGCAATACTCAAAAATTGAAGCTGTTACTCCTATTTGAGTATAATGGAAACACTTGAAAGGACAACTCTCACAGTGTTTCTTCAGGACCAAATCTTCAAAAAAAAAATGGTTAACAATGCACCATTCAAGCTGTCACCAAAAAGAAGAGAGGTCTAATAGATGTGCTTAGACGTACTTCTCATTTCTTCTCTCCTTTCCTCATTTTTTTTCCTTTTTTTTTTTTTTTTTTTTTTTTTTTTTTTCTCATTATCTTTATCAAAACACCCAATTCTTCTTCAAAACTTACTATGGCTATCTTCTTGTCTTTGCTACTTGACCAATCTAGCCATACACTAATCTCCATTCCCTATCTCACAAGAAAACTCAGTCCTTACTACATTGAGTACCTCCTGCGCATTATACACAAATTCAACTTCATCATCTTTCTGGCAGTGTTTTGGTTTTAGTGCTTGTGCTGTGCCCACACTCTTTGCAAGAGTTTTTCATATTAGAGACTCAGCTACAATTAGAGAAAAATCAGGTGTGAATTTAGGGTTCATTAACTATCCTGTGCTAGAAATACCTGTTCTCCTCTGGAGCATTTTCAGATATAATCTTATAAAAGAGTTACCAGAAAAGGTTATTTTTCACTATTTAAGCTGGCAGTTTACAGTTTGCTTGTGTTAATATAGTAAGTTTGCATTTATGTATTTCATTTAGCAAATGCATCCCCTGACAGCTGTTCTTTTTTATTTTTCTTTCTGCAGGCTGAAGCCATTCACGTGAACCCACTCTTCATTTTGATACCTGCCACACTATGTACTTCTTTTGCATTCCTTCTTCCAGTAGCAAACCCAGCCAATGCCATTGTGTTTTCATATGGTCATTTAACTGTAATGGACATGGTGAGTTTTAAGCAACACTATCCAAAGGGTTCTGATAATCACTCTGCAACATTATTGTCTGATTTTTACCATTTTAAAAACTTTCTTCACAGGCTTGATATTAGTCTTTGATTTCTTTTCTCCCTCCTTTAGGTGAAAGCTGGTTTGGGCATTAATATCATCGGAGTTGCTGTCGTTATGCTTGGAATTATGACATGGATAGTGCCTATATTCGATCTCTATACTTATCCAAGTTGGGCACCAATCATTTCTTCAAACAGCACAGGGTTGTAAAAAACAAACAAACAAACAACACACCACCACAAAACCTGGGGATTGGTTTGGATTGTTTTTGTTTCTTTTCTGTTCCACTGGCATATGGTGAGTCACTTAAAATGCTTTTTGTCACTATAACAATAGGGATCCCCATTACTGTAAATGCCTTATTCCACAGTCCAAGAGACTGATGATCTGTTCTGAGAGTCTAATCAGGAAGAATGTTAGACTTTCTAAATATCATCAAGTCAGATCAAGTTTCTAATATAGTTCAGCTAGTCTGAACGTTTATATCTTCATGTTATGAAGGAAAAACTAAATGTACATAGCTATTGTCACTGGCAGTTTGCCCCCATGCTCAGGGTAGAGAAATAATGAGATTTAGATGTTATTATTTCAAGTGTCTATTCTTACTATGACCCCTGGTGACATTTGGGTTTTGTCCAAGAACATACTGTTTTTCTGTTTTCTAGATTCAAATGCTATTTGAAATGGTGTTGATCATAAACAAAAATCAGGTTGGGGAATTGTCTTGAACATATGGTTTACAGACCTGTCAAACGTGCAAAAAAGGGAGAAGAGCAGCATGGTCACTTAGGCAGCACTTTATCTGTTAAGCACCTTGTAATCTGGAAGGAGAATATGTACTTAAGCATATGTTTAAAATCTATCTCCTTCCAGGACCTCACTGAAACATGTCATAGTTGTATATGTTGTCTAGAATTTTCCTGTATAAAAATGAATTGATAGATCTGAGTTGATCAATATGAATGGAGACTAAATTCTCATCATGCTTCTCTGCCAAAAGTAGAGATATATCCTCCTGGTGAATGAAAGCACAAGACAGAGTGCTGAAGATGTAACGCTCAATTCATCAAACAAGACTGTAGTGCATCTTCATCAGGAGGTGCATGACCTCTACAGGACAGGTAGCAGTTTAAGGATTCTAGTGTACGAATTTTAGAAACAAAAAAGTGCAATGTAGTCAAAAGAAGCTTGCAGTTCAGAGATATCTTCAGCTACTGAAATTGTATATAACTGTTGTATGTTTTCACAGTAAGGACTATGGAGTTGTTTTTTCCACCTGTTGGGAGGACACATGACAATTTGTAAAGAGTGTTTAGTTAATAGTGTGAACCAAATTTTCATGTATTTAGGTTGGGTCATCCCTTGGGGAACCTCAGTGATGGATGAAAGCCTTAATCTGTCTTTTATGGATCCTGTAAATTATTGATTTTTCCTACCAAAAAAAAAAAAAAGCCAAAAAAAAAAAAAGCTTTAGTTTTTTGATTAGATATTTTACTTTTTTATGTTTATTTTTGTTAGTGTGCATTTAGAGTAGAGATATCAACCATGCTGTCTATAATGCCAGAATACTATGTATAGGATTGTTATATATAGTTTCTTCTATTAGCTACAGGTTGCAGGTTCAGCTGTGATGAATTATTGGAGTGAAGACGCACTTTCTCTTAATGATGATGGTTCTGTGTACTAATTGTTATCTGTACGTGCCATTACACTTTGCCAACATGGCTGAAGCTGCTATCTCTTTATGATGGCTAACTTCTTCTTTCTTTTCTTTTTTGTACTTTTTGTACAGTGCCTAGCAAGATAGGGCTATGTCAATGACTAGGCCAATCACGAGCTGCCACTGTGTGAGTGTTAATTGATACACTGCAGTAATAATTATGGTCACAGATATGCAACACCTATCTAAATGAAGCCTCATCAGGCACTATAGGAGAATGTATATGCAAATAGCTAATCAAAGACATAGGTTTTACTGTGTCTTTGCAGAAGGATGTGCAGCACAGAAACAAGGAGTTCGTGGTTTATATAGTCCCTTGATCCTGAAGGCATAGAGAAGAAAACCAGCTGAGACAGTGCTCTTACTATAAGGTTCCCAGGTCTTACATTTCCAATTGAGTCAATAATTTCCAGATTATTCAAGAGCATTGGAAACAATGAATCATAGAATATTTCCTGTGGGAGGGATCTCTGAGGACCATCTTGTCTGACCTCAGTCAAAGCAAGGTTAGCACTGAGCTTGGGTTGATCAGGGATTTGTCTAGTCACATCTTGAAAACCTCCAGCATGGAGACAGCAGGGCTACCCTGGGTAATGTACTTCAGTGCTTTTCTGTCCTCTTGGTGAATATTTTTTGTCTTTAAACAAATGAACAAACATACTGTATTCGTTTTAGTATTCATTTTGTGGAATAGATTTTTTTTTCCCTGCCTTTTATTTGGGAAATAATATTTTCTATGGGAAAAAATGCTTTTTATTTTTTTCACAAAACATAAGGGTAGGGAAAAGTCCTCTTTGTGGCTTGGCGTTCACTACTCTCAGTGAAAGTGGTATTTTCAGCCTCTCCTGGTCTGCTCTTCAAGGAATTGACAGTATTTTAATCATGTGACAACTGCTATTCAGCAAGAGGAAATTTGTTAAGTGCTTATGAGCTGTCCCTGGTTTTGTTAATGTTCAGAATACAAAACTGACTGTTGTAACCTCAGCCTTGAATATGCCATTGAGGCCCACAGAGGTCCACAAATGCACTGTGCTATTAAATTGTGCTTTGACACCTGTATTCTCTCTTGAAGTTGTGTATCTTCATGGAAGAAACTAATCATTTTGAACCATTGAAGAGAACTCTGCAGAAGTTGTCAACTCTGTAGTAAGTGACATTGTTTTCAGCATAAGCTGAAGCTCAGTTTGTGCTGGATAATTCTCAGCCATTCCTTTGCTCTACTTTTTGGTTTATTCATAGGATTGTAGACAATATGTTGAGAAAGACCCATGTGTAAATCCGAACTCCCACATAATGCAGACCACAGAATTTCCCTAAACTAAGTAATTTTTTTCAGGATCTACCAGATCCTGAAAAAGATTCTTGCTTTGTAAAAAAGAAAGATTTAAATTATTTAATGAAGAATGCACTTTAAAAACTATTTTTGCTACAATCTGTGTACAGAGTGAATTATGTGCAAAGAGAGAAGGAAGGGATTTGTAAAGTAATGAAAGTTAAAGTTGTTTGCTGTGCCATGTGTATTTATAAGTTACCAAAATGAAATGCAGAATTATAAATAAACTGTCAGTGACCAGCATATTAACTGTCACAATATGATAAACTAGTGACAAAAATGAAATGATTGAGCGTGAGGTTTTTGACAGATTGTATGCTGTATGCAAACCAGTCATGAATAAACAAGTTGGTAGTAGTGGAAAGGTAGTGTTTCACTAGCATTTTTTTCTTGTTTTGCTAAAAGTGTAAGGAATGGGTCAGACACAATCTTTGAGCTAAGCTGACATTATTGCTAACTTATTTTTAAACCTTCTAAGGACCTTTTTACATCAAAATTAAGATCTCTGCAGAGCAGAGATTAATACTGATGGAAATTCCTCACCTGAGAGTGTTGAGATGGAGAAAAAAGGAGCTCAGAAGGCTTGGCTCTGGGTACCCTGTGGGTGGCTTTGGCTCTGCGTGCAGACACAGCATGCCATGCTGGCTGCGTGCTCCTTACCGGCACTGTGAGGTTCCTTGCTTTGCCCAGAGTTTGTCAGTATTGTGGCAAGTGGTGGAAATGCATCTACAATCGTTTTAAAAGTTGATTAATACATGATGACTGCATCAACTATTTGTAAATTGCTTTGTGCATAATTTCCATATAGAATATTGTATTTTTTTTTTTGTCTCAGATGAGTCTAATTAGACAATTGTATTATTACATAAGTAATATTTATGACATACTATTTATTTTGTGGTCTCATTCCTACTGAATTAAATGAAGCCTTTGTCATATACTTCATTAGGGGAGATGTGCCAGGTCTCTGTTCCCCTTTCCTATGGCTGTACAATCTCTAATATATTTTCACTTTGCTTTTGGAGGATGTGTTTTTAGATTACTAGTAACCGCAAAACAAGTACACCCTGGAAAAAGCTTCTGCACTGTTCCATTACTACACACATCAGTCAGATCAATCTTGCAGTGTAAATTCCCTAATGTACTTTTAAAATGAAGTACCTGTGTTTGTTTACTAGTTTAAAGCAACCGGGTCTGTAGCCTGAGGGGTGGCTGAGCAGCAGTGCAGCAGCAGCTCCAGAAGGGTGGAGTGAAAAAACACACACCACATTTTACCCTTTTTTTCAAATTTTTGATTAGGTGTAGATACCAAGACAGTTATCATACTAATTACAACAATCTAAAGACTGCTGTATCCTATGTGCAGCTGCTGTCAGGACCCAAAGGCTGTTTCTGTGGTTAGTGATCCCTTAAATATAGAGAAGTCCATTCCTGCCACCTCTCCCGTCCTGCTGCTGGCAGCCCACACGGATGCCAGCTGCCCTGATGGAGTCACGCTGCTGCCCACAGCAACTTGGGGCTGGGGAGATTCCCCAGAGGCCAGGTCTGCACAGATGTCAGATTACTTTGCAGCTGCCGGTGATAAATGATAACTAAGTTATCAGCTTAGTTCTTTGTCTGTGCAAAGTTGATGTCATGATTTGCGTTTTTTAACAATTACCAAACTCTTTGTAAGTGCTATGCTTTAATACTTTTGCATTGTGCTCTTGGAAGCTGTTGTATGTTCCTTTACCTGTGAAATGTTCAATTGCTGTATGACATTTCTTTACACAACTGATTTCCTATTTTTAAAATAAGTATTTCCCAAATGCTGTACAGTCTAACATTTATTTTGTGATAAATTAGCAGGATCTAAAACTGTGGTGTGTGAAGAACGGTTGTCTTTCAATAAAAGTGCCTGAGATTTCTTAAACCTTTTTTTATTGTATGCTATCTTAACCCTGATATATATGGTGGAGAAGAGTACCTGATGAGAATAATTTAAACTTACTGGATATTGAAAACCATCCACTTTTAAAAGAATTTGAAAAGGAAAAAGGTCTTTGAGCTTTATAAAGCAATTAAAATAAAAATTCTGCTTTCTGGCAGGTTCCTCTACAAATACAAAATAAATATATCATAGTCTCTAAATGCTTGGTGCCTAATTAGAAATTCAGAAAGCAACATACCAATGCAAAACAGACCCTGAAGGCCCTAGTTGATTCAGTGCCCCTTGAAGTCAGGGTGTATCATTATAGGTTGCGGTGCTGGAGCAGCCCCTCAGGGATGTCTGTAAGAGTTGCCTCCAACCATTTTATTTGGTCATCCTTTGATGAAAAGCTTCAGGTTCTGCCACATCCATTTGTGACAAATGTAGAAAACTGGGTGTCAAGCTCTAAGGTGGGATTCATATTGCTGTCCTAAGTTTTCAAAACTCCAGTACAAGATACGGGCATAAACAAGTTATCACTGAAGAAACAGCAAGCTAATACACCCAAACCACCTAAAATAAAACACTAAGGAGAAGTTAGTGCCTGAAACTCTCTTCTCAGGCATCAGTCCAAGAGTGCTGCAGGGCATTTTTGTGAGATCTGCTTCCTTCACTTAGAGATTTCTCTTTCCATCCTCCGACATCCTCTAACAACACAAGATGCATGAAAACTTCTTTTGTGATCCCTCCTCAAACGCTGAGAGATTTGAACCCAGAGTATTTATATCCCAGAAGAGAGACCAAAGTTACCAGGTATAAGATGTATTCTCCTCCTGACAGACTCCATGTAGGCAAGAAATTTATAGTCATGAGCCTAAAAAGGATAGCTATAAGCCAGTAGCATGGGCAGCCAGCTGTGAGGGGAAGGTCTGGATCTGGCAGATGGGACCAGAATCACACTTCTGCCCTCTCCCACTTTTTACCCTCCAAGGAGTGGGAAGAGACCTTTGCCCCTGGGAGCTAAGGGTAAGAGTGTCTCACTGCACCAGGATCTTGGTCCTGCAACATGCAGAGAGACATGGGCACAGTAACATCAAGATATGCCTAAATTATGAATCAGTCTGAACAGATTGAGAAAGTAATTTAATATTTCCAGCACTAAGCAGGCAGGCAGATTCATGGATTTTTCTTCAGCTTTTGGGCACAGAAAAAAAAATATAAATCCAAAACATGTTAAAATACAGAAGTTGGATCTTTAGGGCAGGCAAATTTCTTTAACTAAAAATAAAACCAAAAGTTTTTAATATAGGTGGCTTTTTACACAGGATTCACTGCTAAGAGGCTTGGCCTTTACAGTACACAGAGCATCACTGAGATTAATTGTTCTTCACACTGAATATTGTAATTCCCTCTGTGATGTCCATCTTCACCTGTGCACATCATGAGCATAGCTAGAAAAGCAGACATAAGCATATGTACTAGAGCTACACAACATAAGCATTCCAGACACGTGTAACTAAGCCACAAACATTTCATAGCATTTACTATTTGGCTCAGTTGAAGTAAACAGAATAAAAGTACCTTGTTTATTGTAGCACTTGCTTGAATTCATAACACACGACAAGAAAATGCAAAAGAATTTTCTACCCTCCTAGATAATTTCTCTGAACAATTGTCCTTTATCAGTCTTTTATTTTGCCTCGCAAGACACTGCTTGTTATTGCAAAAATATATAAATAAAAGGAAGAAGGGGAGGGGGAAGTGTGTGTGTGTGGGGGGGACAACCAAGAAATGAGATGGGAAAGGGAGTAGGGAAGAAGTAAAGGAAGGCATGAAGAGAGAGAGAGAGAGAGAAGCTAACCTACAATTTGCAGTTCTGAGTCTCACCTTTCAAAACTGGTAATGATCCATGTATAAGACTGACAACTTTTGCTGACATCCTTCACGGATTTGAAAAGTTCAGTTTGCATAATATAGAAAACCATGTGCTGGCTAGCGCTTTCTTTAGATGCTATTATAATGCATCAGAGGAGAAGGAAATGGATGGCATAGATAGTACCATAATTTTCCCTGTTCACACTGTGAAAGCAGACGGAGTTTTGTGCCCATTAAGAACAATTCTTCAACTCCAATAAGCCATTAAACCTTTCCTGGTTGCACTGCACAATTTCAGTGTAGCAATTATAGAATTCATGGCTTAAGCAATATCTCACTGATGGTATTTTTAAACACCACTCTTGAAATTCTTAGGTGTGGAACACAGTTCATTTAATAATGGATTATGAGTAAAGCCTTTTAATCAGAGCCAAACTTCCCAGTGCTTTCTTGCAGCCATTTACCACCTCAGTCTTGAGTTGTGTTGGACTTCCAGGGTGGTTTTACAGACCACACGGATAAAATAGATGTATTATGCATGATGCTGACAAGGCCAATGAAAGCTATATGAAGTTACCAGGAGCATGGGAATTTTCTGCTTCTGCTACACCACCACGTGTGGACTAAATTGCAGGAAATCTCAACCTCCTCCTAGCTAATGAACAGATAAAATTTCCCCTTCAAAGCTGGCAAAGCACAGGGGCAGACAGCAGATGTTGGTCCAGCCAGACAAACATCTTGTCTGTAAAGCTCCCTCAAACTGTATCACAATCAAAATTAGCTACATGTTAGCTGGTCTCTAGAGCAGCCTTTCCCAAGGACTTTACCTCACTTCATCACCTGGGAGTACAGCTCTTGAGGTGGTCTTCTGACAGTTGGTACCATTACTGGCAGTTTGCAGCCCAAGGACTTGTCCTCAACCTGACTCAGCTGCTTAAGCAGGCTCCAGAATGAGCACATCTTGGGACCTCTTCCTCGTCCACAGCTGACAAATGCCAAGCTATCTCTGATTTGAGGCCAATGGGGTGTTTTTGTGACAAGTTAATAGTGTTAGCATAAATGTGAAAAATACTGAAAGAAAACAGTAGTACTAATTATTGCCAGCTACTGTCTTGTGTAGGGCCGTAGCAAAATTGTAAAACTCTTCTAGGCTAGCAAAGCAAGTGAAAATAAAAAAGCTTTTGAGAAAATGGTGAAACACAACATTAATGGAAGATTTGAGCTAGTTAGCAGTGGGTCAGATCTGTAGAAAATCCCACTCATTTTACCCAAAGAATAGTTTTAAGCCCTTTCAGTGTGATTACCCAAGGTAGAGAGCCACATCCTGCTGCAATCCATTTGTAAATAAAATTCATACACTTTTCCTATATAAATAAAATCACATCACTTGATTATGGTTGCAAATTAAATAGAACTGTTTCCCAAGATACGTGCTCCCCTAGGATAAAATTATGCATCTCAGCAGGACTAAGCAATTCATTGCCAACATTATATTGGCTTGTTTCTTAATTGTGAAAATAGCTGAAGATTGATTAGAATGAGAAATTGTTGGGTTTGGGTTTTTTCATGATTTTTTTTTTCTTGTGGCTACTAAGACCTCTAAGCACAAAAACCAAAAACTGTTTTTGCAGCTGCTTATTACTACAAATTCAAAAGGGAAATATTTCTTTGTAATTTTGATTGTAGCCAAGACAGTATTGAAACTATATTAACAATCCTTGTAAATGCAGAAAGCGTAGTAAAAAAACAAATGGTTTGAATTCAGTTAACATGCTAGCATTTATAAATGATAATTCTGCTGTTAACTTCAGGAAGTACCACTACAGCTAGAAATTAATGAGAAAAAAGCTCTGCTTTCAACTAATTGCCAAGTTATGTAAAGAGAAGCATTCAACAAAGTAGAGTTACAAAAAACTGCGTAATGCATATTATAATCCCTGATATATAATCTAAATCTTCCTCAAATAAAGTAGTCCCATCTCAGATAGCCCCCGAGTACCTATTGACCAATTGATGATCATTATTCTCCTTACAGGATAATTTTTTTTGGTCTGTTTTTAATATGCAGAGCTGCCATTCTGTCACTTACTCAGACTTCTGCTTTTTAGCCTACAATTCTGTTGTATCTGTACATTCATGGGCATAATATCAATGGCCAGTCACAGGTGGAGAAATTCAGCATGTGAAGAGAGACAATTTGTAATGTATACCATGTGTGATTCTGATTAGCTGTACTGCTCATGTCATTATCTGCGTGTGGTGGCAGCAGATCCTTTTGGAAATTCAATTTTTTCATATAATAATCATTTTCTAAATATTTTATTATTTCTTCTCATGTTCTTGACACTTCCCATTATAGTCACATCCCTCCTGGACATGGGGGTGCCCATAAAGGTGGGGGTTGCTGTGGATACACCATGGATCCAATAATATAGGCAGATGTAGCAGATAGATATAGCTAAGGCCCAGAAGTTCTGGCAGCAGTGCAATAACTGCTTTAGACCTCACATTTTTGTTCATGCATACCAACATGCAGACTGCATTTTTTTTTTCTTTCTTCTATTTAGAGAAGCATCTGTTTCTGATCCACTATACACACTGAACTTTGAACATGGTGCCCAGTTCACTTTTCACATTTTTCACTTGTGCACTAGGTATTGCCTTGCTAACTGGAGCTCTCTGCACTTATATATTTTTTTTACTTATTATTATTTCAGAGCATTTATACAATTCAGCAAGATATTTTTGTATTCTAAACCTGTCTCCAAAGAGCTCACAACCCATAAGACATTTATGTTGGCCGATTTTATTATAGCATTTTCTTATATATGAATTAAATCACGGATGAAACTAAATCTCACAGAATCAGGATATTCTCCAAGATAACCTATAGGATATATGCTGCCACTTTTTTAGCAAGCAACCACTGTTTTTTTCAGTGCAGACTTTGAACACAGACATATGCCCACTCTATATACTTTTCTTTGGTTTATCTCCCTAGTTTGTTTAGGAGTATGTCATGGAACAAAAGCCTTTCCAAAGCCAAGATACATTACTTTTACTGCTTCTCCATCCACTAGACCAGTCAAAGTCACCAGGTAGCTAGAGAAAGAAATTGATTTCTTTGACATGAGTTGCTCTTGACAAATTAGTGCTGTCTGTTTCTTATCAAGTTATTATCCTTTAAATATTTAAAATTGATTATTTAATTACTTATTTCAGTAGTTTTCTGGATACAAGAGTGAATTAGACACATTAGGCTGATCTTTCTTTACTCCTGGCATACCTCACCATCTGCTATGAGGTCTCACAAACAAATGCTAATTATTCTGGAATTGTTTCATGTAAATTCCTTAAGTACTCAGAAGGGCAAATGAGTCAGTTGTCACTGATCTAAGTACATCTTACCTATATAAATATTTTTTCACCTGTTCTTTTTCTATTTGGGCTTGCTTCTTATATCCTTAATAATTTAAGTTTATTGAGCATCTGGTCGCAACTGACTTTTTGTATGAAAATTAAAACAAAAGTAAAACGACTTAAGATTTCATCTTCTCTGTGTCATCACTAATTGCTCCTCTTTCCCTGTGAACTATGGCCTATGCATTCTTTGTTATTCCTTCTAATTTACTTGTTAAACATTTTTTTTGTCTTATTTTTTATTTCCTTTGCTACTTGTAATGCATTCTGAACATTGGCTGGGGAGGATTCTGAGAAAGCAGGTACCAGTAAGTAGGTAGCTATCAGTAAGTAGTCCAAAGTTACAGCTTCTGCTCAGCTTGGTGGCTCTGTGCTTGTGTTGTGGCTTAATCCGGCAGGCAGCAAAGCACCACACAGACATTTGCTCACACACACACACAGTGGGGTGGGGGAGAGAATCAAGAGAGAAAAAGTAAAAGCTCTTGGGTTGAGATAAAGACAGTTTAATAGGACACAAAAGGAAGAGAAATAATAGTAATGATGATGATGATAATAGTAGTAGTAATAAAAAGTACAAAGTAGTAATAATAAGTACAAGTGATGCACAATGCCATTGCTCACCACCCACTAATCGATGCCTGTCCCTAGGCAGCAGACACCCCCAACCCAGGCCAGCCACCTCATCTTGATTATTCAGCATGACACCACAAGGTATGGGACATCCCTTTGGCCAGTCTGGGCCAGCTGTCCTGGCTGTGTTCCCTCCCAGCTCCTGGACAACACAAGGAGCAACACAAGGAGCTGAAAAGTCCTTGGCTATGTGCAAGCACTTCTCTGCAACAACTAAGACATCAGTGTGTTATCACCACTATTTTCATCCTAGCTACTAGGAGGAAAAAGAACTCTAAAAAAAAACCTGCCAAGAGCAGGACAGCTTGTCAAGCAGCCGAAGTGTGGGGGCTATCAGATATATAAACTCCAGGACCCTGACATTGCAGAAGCCAATGGAACTGAAATGTTGCACTCAAAGCCTTAAAGAAATATTAAGGTTGTACCTATGAACTTCATGAACTTCAAATGCATATGGCAGTGAAATGGGTGTAATCTGTTGCTAATTGTTCAAAGGAGGCAGGAGGTACTTAAGTTCAGTTTGTCTGTGAAAAAAAAAATATTAAAAGAAAATACTCTCTAAAGTTTAGGCAGTCTTTTCAATATTTTATATTAAGTTCTACCCATTTGGTTTTGTTTTGCTGGTTTTTTTTTTTGTTTGTTTGTTTGTTTTTTTCTTCATGTATGGCAACCATGACTTTTAAGCTATGGCTTTGCTTTACTGATTTCTTCCACATTGGGCCAACCATGCTAAAGGAATTTCACTAAAATGAAAATAGAAGAAACATTACAGGCTGAAGCTATACATAAACGGGTTTTCCCCCACTTCCTGTTTTCCTTCAGAATGCATGTAATTTTTGAATTAATTATTTAGGAGTATGTTGGAAGTTCTTAAAACAGCTGAGCAAAAACTTAGAAGTAAGATAACTGGGATGCAATGGAGCAGCAGTTTTGTCTATTATATTTTTGAGGAGTTTCAATATTTATCCATGCTTTGCTGGCTTCACAGAACCTTGATGAAGTGCCTCAAAGAAGCAAGCAATGGCATCTAAATTATTTAAGGGAACATTCACAGCATTATAATGACTACTAACCCATCTGAAGAGTGAAGGTCAGTAAACCTATTAGGGTCCTTGTGCTTTGCCTTGCTGTTATTTCCAATTCTGTTAGCTCATTTCCCTCTTATTTTTAAGAAAGATTGTGCAATTTGACCTTGAATTTATTAATGGCCTATGCCACTAATTGCACTGTAGGTAGCAGTTAGGAAAACACAAGAAATATGAAACTAATAAATGTCTACAAACTTTTTTTATCTCAGTTTTAATTGGCATTGCCTCAGTTAATCATAGGTAAGTAAAGTGACTATATGATATCACATATTCAGCTATAAATGTATTCGTGTCAGAAAGTGTTTAATGGATTTTTGACCCATTAATAAATTAAATTCATTTAGCAACATGGCATTCATCATCCAACTCTCAACTAGTGAGAGAAGTGGGTGTTCTGTACCTGTTCACGTAAAGAACGTGTGTGTATGAGTTCATGTCCAGTGCAGCAGCTAAAAGAGGACCCTGAGGCAGGGAGACATGAGCTTTCCTACAGCATTCTCCCGGAGAAGTTGGCAGCCCATGGCTTGGACAGGTACAAGCTTTGCTGGGTTAAAAACTGGCTGGATGGCCGGGCCCAGAGAGTGGTAGTGAATGGAGCAAAATCCAGCTGAACCAGCAGTGTGCCCAGGTGGCCAAGAAAGCCAACAGCATCCTGGCTTGTATCAGGAATAGTGTAGGCAGCAGGAGCAGGGAGGTGATTGTCCTCCAGTACTCAACTCTGGTGAGGACACACCTTGAGTACTGTGTTCAGTTCTGGGCCCCTCACTGCAAGAAGGACATCAAGGCCCTGGAGCATGCACAGAGAAGGGCTACAAATCTGATGAAGAGTACAAGTTCTGTGGGGAGCAGCTGAGGGAGCTGGGGTTGTTTAGTCTGGAGAAGGGGAGGCTCGGGGGAGACGTCATTGCTCTCTACAGCTACCTGAAAGGAATATTCTAGGTGTATCTTCAAAACGTAATGGTAAAATAATGTGTTTAAATCAACCACATATAGTCGTTCTTAAGAAGCAGCAGAACAGTATTTTTTGCATGGCTTTTCAAAATACTTGTCACTGAATTATTCCAATACGCTGCTGGGTACTCTGGCTTGAAACCAGGGCATCATGTCCTTAAAATTAAGCCATGTGTAAGTGCTTTACTGGACAGCTGCCAATGATACCAGGCAAGATAAAGTCTATTGAGCTTTTAGTGCTGCAGTTGTACAGTTTAAATTTACAGATAACATAAATTAGACATACCCAAGAGTCTCTTCATTTGTTTATCATATTTGGGAACCTATCCAAGTATTGTCCTTTCTATTTATAATGAATAGATTTACTCTGAAGACCATGATATCTATTCTTTTAAATTTCACCTGTCCCATAGGGGAGCCAAATGCCTGACAGGATGAATGCTTTAAAAACAAAAAACAAACAACAACAATGAAAAAAAAACACTACCTAACATGTATCTGTAAAAAGATATATTCTCTTTCAGTTCTACTGGTGACATTTTAAAATCTCAAAACCATTTCACTCCGCTTTTTTTTTTTATTATTTTTTTTATTTCCTTACAGTTGCAGAGACTGCAGCTACATAACTACAGGGGAAAATGAGTTAATATTTTTTCAAAACTTATCTAAAAACTGTAAAATGATGGCCAGAGGCAATTGTTCTCCCATTTTCCCATTTCTTTCATTCTCTGTTTCTCATGTGTGTTTTGATTTTGCTTCTGTTATTGGCCTGCCTCTGGGCTGCTTGCACACTTAGTGCAAATAATACACTCAAAAATCAAAAGCAAACAAACAAAAACTCTTCATATTAATATTTAAATATTTAATGAGTGGGATCCAGAGGCAGGTAAATGTTGCTGCTATGTACTCCCTAACCCCCAGGTATTAGGGAGTTCAAGAAATCGATATGAAATAAGCAGGGAAATTCACGTAAAATCATGGAATCTTAGAATGGCTTGGGTTGGAAGGGATCTTGAAGACCATTTAGTTCCAACCCCCCTGCCATGGGCAGGGACACCTCCCACCACACCAGGTTGCTAAAAGCCCCACCCACCCTGGCCTCGAGCACTTACAGGGATGGGGCATCCATAGCTTCTATGGGCAACCACTGCCAGTGCCTCACCACCCTCTGAGTGAAGAATTTCCTCTCAACATCTAATCTAACTCTCTCCTCTTTTAGTTTAAAACCCACTCGAACTCAAACCCACATCCTTCTTGTGCTGGGGGCCCCACACCTGGATGCAGTACTCCAAGCAGGTCTTCACAAAGGCAGAGCAGAGGGGGACAACCCCTCCCTCCCCTGCTGGCCAATCCTCTGTTGATGCAGCCCAGGACGCAGTCGGTCTTCTGGGCTGCAAGCATGCACTGCTGGCTCAGGTCGAGCTTTTTGTCTACCAGAACCCCAAAATTATGGAATATCCTTTATAAGGGTATTCCTGCAGATTCAAACTGGAGATCAGAGTGACTTTTTTGTTAGCTGGATTTGGAAGAGAAAAAAATGGCTCTTGCACATTCACTTTAAATGTTATGCATTTAGAAGTCCAGATCACTTTTCCATTAGAAAACTCGAGAAGACATCTAATGTTTGTCAAGGAGCATTTTCCTTAAAATTTCATGAATATCGTGGATAAGCTTTAAAGAAAAAAATCAATATGCATGGAAATAGACTATTGGGAGCTCTTCTCTGAGCTCTGTTGGATGTCAGTCATGAGTGAGGCATTTAATGGGGCACTCTTCCTGTTCCAGGCTTCCACAGGCTCCTAATGGAGCCTAGGGGACAGCACTCAGTTTTGCTTCATGCACCTCCTAACCCCTAAAGCTCTTCATGATTTTCTCTCCTTTTTCATCCACCTCTGCTTAATCCTGGTGTCGCAGTTCTTGGGCTTGTTTCCCTTTCCCAGCTTTCCTCCTCTCTGGACACTGTGTACAGAGCAGGGGGTAATACTCAGGAGCAGGCCCTCTTTCCTGCCCTCCTCATAGCCACAGAAGGTCTGTGTTTCTTCCTAAAGCCCTCAGCATGAAGAAGCATTATCTCTGAGCTGCTATTGATTAAATGCAATAAACGATCATGTATGCCATGCTTAGATAATCACGGTGCAGCCATGCTTTGCAATTGCAGTTTTGATGCCTACCTGAGCTTTCTATCACAAATAAATTAAATCAAGAACAGCCCATCCATATGAAAATAAATATTATCCTTGCAACACAGGAACCATGCTGTCTGTAATATAGCGATCAGTTGAATTGGCTCTTCCATTGCAATTTATCACTGCCTGAGGGCAGCTTTATTTCATCTAAAAAACCTTTTTTTTTTTTTTTTTTTTTCATGTCTTTGTATAAAATTATACAGAGAGACTAGAGGCATGCAGCTGATTTTAGCTGAGTTTATTAAGAACTTCTTTGTAGCCGCTTTGGACACCAGTCCCTTCTTTACACGCACAAGATAAATACCTCACCTTTAAAGCTACAGTCATTGTTCAAAGGAAACCAGAGTTTGAGGTTCACCAAGCAAAAGTATAGGATGAAGTATGGGCTAACATTTTGGAAAGTCTGGTATTGAAATGGAGTGAGTTTGTTTGGTTTTGTTTTCTTTTGTTTTGTTTTTCTGCATGAAATTCTTATCACTAAATTTGAGGCAGCTACATTACAGGTGTTTCAATTCATCCACTGCCCAGAGTCCCTTTCCAATTGAGATGGAGAGACCAGGGTCCCCAGAAGAAGGTTCGCTTGACTTAGCATCTTCTGAAATGATGCTTTCCAGAGACAAAGGGAGAGAGACTGGCAAAAGGATGTTTCAGCTTATTTAATAGTAAGATGGCTAGAAGTTCAAACTGCTTCAGAATAGTGCATCAAGTTATTTATTATAAAGAAACAAAAAATGTCAGCTGGTTAAACCTGGTGGCAAATGTCATCAACCCAAATATCCTAGCAGGGACCAGCAGGTTGCAGAGGATGGCTGGGCTTTGCAGACCCTGACACACCAATACTGATGGGTGTGGCTGTGGTCTGGGAGCAAAAATTGGTAGCCCTATAGCTACTGGTTATTACCTTCTCCTTTTTTTTTTTTTTTTTTTTTTGGCTAAAAACTGGCAATTCTGCCAATTCTGCAGTGATATAGAGCTTATTACTGGGTCTTTATGCTTCCCTTTCTTCAATTCCTTTAGGGCATTTTGTAGTTTAAGACAGATAGGAGAAGCAACTGCCAGTCAGTAAACTATGGCAATTTTCAAGGAGCTGATGGCTCCTGAAGTGATCATTGTCAGTTGGTTCAAATTACAGAGATCTTCAGGCTATTCTATTCATGTCTGGATTTTGCAGGGTTATGAGAAAAAAAAAAAAATCTAGGATATTTTCTCTTCTGCTCAGTAAAAGAAAATTTCTCCCTATAGGTTAGCTTAAGACAAAAAGAAAAGGCAGTAAAGCACTCTTTCTCATGAATTTTGTTCATATGAGCAAGACATCAAAATCTTAAATATTAGCATTAGAGTCTTTTTGATCTGGTCTCTGGTTCTGTGGAAAGAGAGAAGAGACAGATCATGTACAGCCTCACACAGCTCTCATGGTCCTAGCTTGTTCTGAACACTGCCCCATCAATCCCGATTCATAAAGGCAGTTCAACAGGAGGAGGGAGAAATTCATGACTGATTTTTCATTGTTTCATCCCAAGTTACACCCTCTCATAAATAATATTTTGACCCATAATGAGCCTACTCAATGGCACTTACAGAAACAAAAAAATAGATGAATTTTTTATTCAGTCATCTGACTTCACTGTGTTCCTCCAATATTCACCCAATAAGCATAAATTTTATACCTGCCAGCTGAAGAGCTCTTAATAAGTGGAAGTGACACAAAGGCAGAAAGACTGAGATTAGCTGACCAGTTCTTTTCTCCGCAGAACCCATAGCTCTAATTTTAAGTCATATCATATTAATTTGCTTTTCTTTCACAAATTATTTTTAGTCCCAGTCCTTTCAGATTGATGTGTATAGATATAAAACAAGGCAGGTGCATGAACTCTCTCCTTTTTATTTCTCAGTGTTACATTTGAATATTTACCAGTGGAGAAAGTAACAGCCAACAACAAGATTTCAATGAGGGATTTTGCAGTACCTCTTTGGAAAGATATTTGTGTGATTAATAATGGTTGTTGGAAGTACAGGATATGAATCAGTCTCTATGTCCTCATGATTGGCTCTGCAAAAAGAAGAAAAACTCATCATATCAGGGAAAAAAAGTTTTTTATGAAAAAATTACTAGAAGTGATTTAAAGTAATCTCCTTGCTGACTTACTTGGCTAAGTAATCACTACAGCTATGGTCTAAGGAAAAAAAAAAAAAAAATCTGGCCGGGTTATGGCTTAAAAATATAAACTGCTACCTCAGAACAAGGCTCCTGAGCAGGTCACTCATGCTTCTTACTCACTGGGCAACTTAACTGCTTGGTGAAAGGCATAATTGCACTGAATGCAATGTTCCCAGCATAAAATATAAAAAAAAAAATCTCATTGCAGAAATGCTAAAACTAAAAAAAAAAAAAATCAACAACATATCAAAAACATATCAACAACAACAACAACAAATGGATGCTGTCTTTCATTTCCCTTGGATCAATAGTGAATCTCTGACTATATACTGCAAAATAGGTATTTCTGTGCATTCAGTGATACAGCAACTTCTGCTTGGTTTCCCTTTGGTAATAGGTCTTATGTAGAGAAAAGTAGGGATGAACATATTCAATTAGCCTCCTGAAATATAGTGTCATTGTTTCTTTCTCCTACCTTTTTACGCGTGGACATTTTCCCAGTCATTTTTAGTTACTGCCTCCTGTGGGCTTGTGTAGCAGACATGCTGACTCCTTAATTAAAATTGCATGCCAGGAAGTAAGTAACTGCCAGCTGAATGCTTGCCTCCTACTGTTGCATTCTGTCAGCTTAGGGATGGTTTTCTTTCTCCTCCACCCTTTTTATTTTTTTAAGGAAATGTCAGTTGCTGTTTCTGAAAGTAAATCTGGGTAACTCCGGAAAATGCACTTAATCTGGTGATGAAATCTAGAAAATGTCATGATTTTTTATAAAAAAAGAAAGATCCGAGCACACTAGAAGTATGAAGACAGTTTTCTGGGTGTGAATAATCCATAACCTGCACAAATGAATTTGGGATTAAAAAAATGGATGGATAAACCGGAATGGATGACTTATGTTGCAGGTTGGTACCCTTTGGGGAACATACCTGTGGAACACTCCTAGAATTAAACAAGAACCTCCTGCATACATGTCCCATCCCATGGGTGTTTCTCTGCTTTCCTGGAAGTTAGGTCCTGTTCAGGGAGGAAGTGTGAAGTTTCTGCAGACTACTGGCAAAATAACCACAACTCAGAGGCAGGCAGGAGGTGCCCTGTGCTTGCACTCTCCTGGAGACTGCTGCTTCGAAGTGCTGCATGTGGAGCCTCAACTAGGACTCTTCCCTTTGCACAACAATTACACAACCTTTGCCCTGAACCAAGGTGGAGTGGAGAATTAGAAGACATTTCTAGAGTGGGAAGACTGAAGATACCACCATTACAGTCAGAATTAGACTAATGTCCAACAGGACATACACTCTTCTCTGTTTACTCTTACATTTGTTGATTTTCACCAGTGCTTCCTACAATGTCAGGCTCAGGCAGTTGCCCTTGTTACTTATAGAAGACTGAGAAAGAACAGAAACCTTCTCCAAAACAGTGGGAAATAACATGAGTTTGGCAAAAGTTCCTCTTACCTTATCAGTTCTACGTTTCTTCGTAGTCCTCATCCTATGAATATAAACCCAGTGTTCCAAAGCCTTCCAGATATCTATGGGGGTTTGAAGCAGGCTGGTTTCTCTGCCCTGATAAGTGGGATCCATTTCTCTGTTGGCTGCCTGAGATTCTGAAATTATTCCCACATGGACCAAGACCCAGTACACACTAAGCTGCTGAAGCACTTGTGCTCTTTAGCTTCCTCTGTTTCTTCAGGCTCACCTTGCTGCTATGAACAGAAATAGATGTGTTGTCAGCACAGCAAAAAATCCAAAATAAGCATCGCAGGACCTTTGGAATGGCTTGTACAGCTCTGCATTCACAATCATTGCTGAACACCATTGATGTTAAAAAGGACAAATAATGAGAACTGCCAAATTCCAGGTAACTTCTGATCTATCAGCTCACAAGAGCAGAGCTCCTGGGCAGACAGAGGCCTCAGCAGCTGGCTGTTCATGTGCATGCTGTGCAGCTTCCAGGGAGAAACAAGAGCTTAGTCGCTGCAATAGATAACTGCTTTAGCATTTTGTACTTTCAGGATATGATGTTTTATTATTATTTATAATATTTACAATTATTTACTTTTTTTTTTTTTTTTTTTTTTTTTTTTTTTTCCAAACTGTGTTTTTCACTTACAAAGTAAAATCTTGACTCCAGGATACTCTATAAGAAAGCTCTCATTGATTTTACCTAGCTAGGATGTCAACTTAATATTGTAAAATGGGTAAGCAAACCAAAGCTTTCAGAAAGAAGTAACATCCTCTATAACAGCAACTGACATAACTGGAAAAAGCAAGTAACCTTTAGGGTGTACAAGCATTGCAGTTCATACTGCATTAGGTTAAATATTTGTCTGGTATTAAAATATACATGAGCATCAGCTAAACAGAGTAGTACAATATTTTAACTGATTCCAAAGTTAATCACACTTCTCAGAAATAATACTGAAAATATACTCATCTCAGGCTTCCATGTTTAGGTTGAAACTGATAAAGCACAAAGCTCTACCACAACCAAAACACTGGAAGGGAAAATAAAACAAAGACTAAAAATAACCTTGTGATTTGCGTTAGGTTATTTTCTCTGCCATCACAGTGCAAATTGAAAACCAGCTAAGAATAAATCCTCATGCAGATGAGAGGCTCCAGTTTGTATTTTATTTCTGATTTTCCATATTTCTTGCAAGCAGGTAGGAGCAAAGATCAGGAGTTCAGGTGGTTGGCTACATTCAAACTTTCATGCATTTGAATTCCAGTGAGAAAAGAAGCAGAGAAAAATATGGATAAATGCATGATATAATTTAAAACCAAACTTTTAAAAACTAGGCATGGTTGCTAAGTAACAAAAACATACTTAACCTTTTCTAATGATTAACGAAACTCTAAATTCACATAAGCCAGGAATCAAACAGCAAAGGAGTTTTGCAGGCGTTCTTTTGTTTTGGGAGTTTTCCAGGTTGCTTACGGTTTTTGCTCTTCTAAGATTTGTAGGGAGATATTGGGGGAAATCACCCAGCTTACTGAAACAAAGAAGGTGCCATTCCCCTGTGAACTACTAGCAAGTGGTATTTGTGTTTCAAAGGTTTTTTCTGTAAATGATACTTGTCCTGAAATGAGATCTGGGTATGGAGCTATCTACCTTTTGGCTAGGGACCTATTTTTGCAAGGGTTATGTCACCTGCTCATCACTGCAAATACACTCTAACCTTTGCTTTGACTGGTAAGAGTCAATTGATAAGAGTCTTTACAGAATATATTCCCTGTCAGGTCTTTATCCTTTTCCTCTCTGCATAGTTAATCACATATATTGCTTAAACACTTTATCATTCCTGCCCTTGGAAGTGTCCTATTGCATGTGCTAAAGTTAAACACAAGTTATCTCATCTTCGTATCTCTAGCTTCATTTGTAAAGCCTTTATCAGTATATTTTGCTAAATATCTTGCAAACTTCCTACAGAGTAGTATATAAGGGATCAAATTCACTTCTCTCTAAGGGTCAAGCAGTTAGATAACCCAAGGCTGTACACTGAGGTACAAGCTTCAGGCCATGAAAAACACATTCCAGATTTGTCTTGAATATTCATGAGACCGTAGTTCAATCCACAGCTATCAATGCCTCAAATGCATATTACTTCCCAAGTAGGTTTTGTCTATAAAAATCTCAGGAAATCAGAGACTTTATAAGACAATGTCTTCTTGTTTATCTAATGAAGCTTAGGTAGATTAGTACAGATTTAACCTTCATTTATGGTTCCTCTAAGTCTGCCGTGTGTGTCTGCCTATTTAAGTGTGGGAGAAGCAGCAACCTGTAGTTATGAAGGTAATGATTTTGTGTCTGATTGCAAGATCCTTGATCTCTGTGAATTTCTGCTATCAGATTCCATTTCTGCATCCTTTGAGATTTTTACTATTTTCTACTCTACCTTCCCCTTCTGTCTTTCACTAGCAGTCGGTACATCCTCACATTGACATCATGGAAGAAGTTGGTATCCATTACTATCACACAGCCTTTGTTTGGACTGTCAAGGACTGGGGCATAGGACAGAGTTTTCTTATTATTTACAGCTCAGAAGAGGATGTCATACACCTGTTTACAGGAAAACAAGGTACTCAATAAAACTGGATAGCTATTTTCAGGGTGATATGCTTTGTTCTCAGGAAAATACCACAATATTGGAATAAAAATGGTTAAAATGAACAGTATGGGATGTTTGGATCCAATTTCTTTTATAAAAATAAAAATTCAAATTTCCTAGTTTAAAATTATATTCAGCTTCGTAATTTAAGACAACAAGAGTCAGAGAGATGTTATAAAATGAACCAATATCTAAAAACCATGCAGAGTCAATTGGAACAACGTTTTGATCACAACAAGCAAAGTAACAAACACAAATATGATCATCGTTGTATCAAAGACTTTGAAGATGTCAGCTACACTTCCTGAGCTTGGAAAGGAAATTCTTTTTATGTATCAAATAATATTTTGAGGATGAAAAACCTTACTCCTTCGAAAAGTTGAATGAACTTCCCCATCACTGGATGTGTTCAAGGCCAGGCTGGGTGGGTCTTTGAACAGTCTGGTCTGGTGGCAGGTGGCCCTGCCTGTGGCAGGGTGCTTGGAACCAGACGATCTTTAAGGTCCTTTAAAACCATTCTATGATTCTATGATAAAAGTTTGTCAGTAGATTTTTTTTCAAAAGTAAGCTAAAGGGCAAAGAATGAAGAATAGGAGTACCAGATAGATAATAGCCAATAGCTATTATATACTGGTAGCTTGATAATTTAAGACTTCATCAGTTCTAAATTGAACTTGGGTGACTTAAACTGCCCATGGAGTAAGACATTAAATACAGATTCCTCTGCTGATCTTTAGAAGACTCTTTGAAGATCTAGATTTGGAGGATGCACTGGGTATCAAAGACCCAGGTGTAAAAACAGTTTTCTCAAATATGTTTAAAAGGGGTAAAGTTCATTTCACTGATTTGCGATATCTCTAAGTTAGCTGCTTAAGCCTTAGCTGATGTGTTTCATTTCAAATCAAGGGATAGAAAGAGGCTCCTCCTTTTGCTGGTTTATCAGGCTTATATTAGAGATGTACCTTAGAGCAAGATGAATTGTTCTGTTTGTACATTGGCTTGTGTAGATGGTTAAGGCAGTCTGGAACATCCAGTTTAGACTTAACAGACTAAGTTTGGGGCACCTAAGTAAGAACAGCTGGTGTCTCTAGCTTGTTTGTTTCATTTTGAGAATATAGGTGGTCAAGATGATGATGTCATGTCTCAGATTGTTGTGGTGGTTCCAAATGTCTCTCCCTCATGTGCATGCTTTACCCATGGTACTGAGTAAACACAGCAGTGCACACTGCTTACTCATCTCTGAAGAAATTAGTGGATCTCCATGTAGCTATAGTTATGATTAATCACAAATGCAAGTGTTTAATTAGAACTTACAATTTGCCAAGATACTTCCAATGTAAGCAAACTGAAATTGCCCCAGGATTATGGATGCTATCATAATAGCAGTGAAGTTATTGTATTGCTTCATAATACTGCTCTTTTTAAAAGCATTAAACATAAAATTGATTCTAAATGCCGTGATCTGAAATCAAGTTGAAACTTAATATATTGATTTGTTTCACATAAATATTTTTGGAGTTTCAGAATTTCAAAGCAGAACAGAAACAGGTAAATACAATTTCCTTACTGATATTTACAGTTAAGAACTCATATGAAACAGGAGACAAAATTGGCCATAGCCTGACTGGGTTAGTAAGGTAGACAGAATCATCGGAATTAAGTAGCAGGCTCTACAAACAATAAAACTTTTTTTTTTTTTTTTTTTTTTAAATAAGTCTTCTTTTGACTGTGAAAAATTATATGAAACTAGCTGAGGGCACTGGAAAATGAATCCACTGCTAGGCTGGAGGAAACAATGCATATCAGTCTCAAGGTTCCCCAGACATTGGACTTGTACATTTGCAAGCTGTAAGAGACACAACTGAAGAGAAACTTCAGGCAGCTAAAAAGTCATGCAAAATAAGTCACCAGGGCTGAAAGTCTTTGTGCAAAAGATTTCATTAGAAAATTATTAGTGCCGTGGCTGAGATACCTGGCTTTTTGCTATCAAAAGGTTAATTGTATAAACTTCTAAATAAAGCAAGTCTCTCCTTATTCTCTTAATCTACAAGAAATACATAGAAATGCTTACTGGTTTATACTTTTAAAAATAATTTTAAAACAAAGAAAAATTTATGTATTTAAAATAGTTAATTATATTTTCAACTGATATAAGTAAATGGAGTTGATAGGTGGCTAACATGACACTGTAAATGTCTTGGAGATCCCCTGCTCTCTTCTCATGACACACTCAACATTTTTGAGGTATTATGTCTTTTATACTGTAAGTCTTAAATTTGTTACAGAGCTGGAGAATTTTTTGTGAGTTTGCAGTAGGTAAGATGGGAGAATGACAGGAGGAGAGTCATAACTACAATTTACTGGTCTAACCAGCCCCCTCCAGACCTTTATTTCTCAGTTACACCCTGTTGTCCCCTTTCAGCCTGCCTCCTACACATACACACACATTTACATCTTGTTGCTAAAGTGAGTACAGATCATTTCTAAACTTGTAACAACTGCCTTTTAATGAATTTACATTTCCGATGGACAGTTACTCATAATACAGAAAGGAACTACATATTTAGTTTTTCAAACAAGCTCCCTCCTTCCCATTGCAGCATCTTCACAGAAGGGGAATTCCCCGCTGGCACAATTCAAAGTCTAGTTCTGCAGATATGTCCAGAATGTAAGTGGTCTAACAGAGCAGTGTACAGGTGAGACTCATTCATACGCTTACAAACAGGTTATTTTTCAATATTCTCTTTGAAATTTTGCATCAGCTACCTATGTTCCTCATTAAAATATTAATTTGTTTTCTAACTGTTGCCAGAACTCCAGGCATTATACAAAACTAAGAAAATCCTCTTAGAAAGGTATAAAGGCTTACTATCCTAAGAAAATATGGCCAAAAATCCGAGGTCAAAGTGGATGAAGTAACTGATGTCCACTGGAAAACATATGTTCACAGACCTGACAAAGAAGAGACACTGAGCGATGTTTTCGTACCTGACAGAAAATAAATACTTTATTTACAGAAATTTAACTATTTAATCACAGAATCAGCCTCCTAGTTTGGTATATTCATGACTCCAGAACTGATACATCTTTTTCTATATAAAAATTCACATATGAATCTATACAAAGGAAATCTTCCCCATGATGAGATATCTCCTCTAAAATCTATTTTCATTGCCAAAGCATTGTGGCTATTGGACAGCTCAAACAGAGGCCAAAGAGGGATAGACAGGCTGATTTTAATCATTTGCTTGTCAGAATAGGAAATGAGCTCTCGGTTCTATAGCCATTAGCATTTCAAAGAGAGTGTGACAGGCATATGCAGTTTTAAAAAATAATAATTCTTTTTCTTGCCAGATGCAGAATCCAGCTGTTTGAAACTAGCACTGAAAGAAAAGCAGAGTGCTTCACATATAATCCAAATGGGCTGAAATGCCTGATCTCCGCTTAAAGGCTAGATATGACAAAAATGTTTGAAATTCTATTTTATTTTTTTGAACAACAGCAACACTTCAAGAGAATCTGACAAAGCAAACACAAAGGTTAAGTGGCTCTGAAAGTCCTCTTGCCTTTGGCTTATAACCTTAATCTCATGGAGACACCCCCATCACTGACAGCATCAAGTCCTAGAAAAGGCACAGCCATCATTTCTGAGCCTCACAGCAATTGGAGAGGTCGCAGTGGTTCGTACTGTTGGCTTTTGGCAAGGGCTATCATCCAGAAAGGAAGATTATGGTTTAATCATCTTCTCCCCCCACCCCCCAGTTGAAGGGATTCAAAGCCATATGCTCCAGAAGAGTGCTGCAACCATCAGGCGAAAAAAATATTACCAAATGGATGCAAACATCCCATGAAAAGCCCCAGCTCATGCTTTTGCTAATCAGAATGAGCAGTTCATATACTGCCTATGCTCATTCCTCTGTTGATTAGCCCTGAGTACCTCCCTTGCAAAGGATGTTTTTGTAGGCTATTCTTCTAAGAGCAAAATGCCTCAAGTCACTCATCAATGAATCATCTTTTTAAGAGGACTTAATGTTTTTTTTTTTTTTTCTGACTCCATGATAAGGTATCTAGTAGCCTAATTTTGACCCCCTTAATTGTCCTAATGGGGCTTCTGATTTTATAGTGTTGTGATGTTTGATTTATACAGTTTAAATAACTTCTTTTCATCGCAACCTTAGCACGCAAAGCCCTCAAGAGAATCCTGCAGAGTGGAGATGAAAATGTATTCCCTGTGGCTATAAGGGAGTATAGTTTTTTAAATATGTCCTTTGGCTTTATGAATGCCTCCACAGGATAGAATTTTGTATGCATTACTCTGGTCAAAATCAAAAGGGATTCCACAGGAAAAAGTCTCATTTCTAAATTGAACGCATGAAAAATGAGTTCCGTCATTGCCTGAAAGGCTACTGTGTGATCTAAGCTTGTTGTTTACTTCTGTAATTGCCACATCATTAATTGCTAATTATCTTATCCTATGTTACATCTGTGGATGCTTGGTGGGAACCCTTAGTGTTTATGCATATATGCAGATCCTTTTAGCATTGGGGGGAGCTATTAACACTCTTACAATGATCAACGTTTTCTTTCACGGGAGGAATTTATTGCGCAGATTAAGTGCAATTATTATGGGTTTAGAAATGAAATGCCTAGGCACTGCTGGTATTTTCAGAGACTGGATACATGTCAAATTCCTGGCAAATATTTCCAAGCAACTCATTTGTGTCATTTCTTCCATTTATTTACTGCCATTGCAGTATCTGAGCTCTGCTGCTGACATCTAGGTTTTCATGTTCATGAGGCTTTTGCTTCACATCAATACATAAGAAAACTGAAAGTCAGCAAGACTGGCCAGCTTTCTACAAATCTCCCTTCCTTGCTCAGGCTCCTTACTCTGTTCCTGTTATCTTGTCAAATTTGTATTGAAAAATTTTGTCCTCATTCATACCAACAAAATTCAGTGGAGGCTGGAGTTTTATCCTTAGGCCTGAATGAGCATTTAGGAGCTAAAACCCAAAGTGCCACTGGAATTTTGCATGTTTGGATTTTACAAGGTATCTTGGTGCCATGGCAGAGTGAAAAATGAAAGTTCTGTCTCCATTCTGTTGATAGTGTGACTGCAGCAGGGTAGGGATTAGCCGAGGTATGTCTATATATGTTGCACATCAAAAGCAAAGGAGCCACAGAGGCACAGACTGAAGCCTATAGCTTGGGCACAAAACCAAAACACCTGCCCAGAATTTGGATAGATCAGAGCTGGTAGTTCAGGCATGTGGAACACAGATACTCTTGTATAGAGACAGCCAAAGAGCACGACTGAGTGCAGCATGTAACTTGCAGGAACACATATCACATCTCATGTAACTTTTGCTGGAACACTCACAAAGCTACTTGTGAGCACTTTGGTTCCTTCTGTTAATTCAACCCCGATTAACCTGAGAAGACTTGGGTTTTATTCCTGGTTCCGCCGTGTGCCATGGGGAAATCAATGTTGCTTCCCCGTGTCTCTGTTTCCCATCCTGTAAAATAGAATAATAAGACCTATCAAAAGTATTCCAAGAGCTAACAGGGGAAGGAAGTACAGACAGTAAAGTGCTGTTATTACTACTCCTTATCTACATTATATCTCTTCCTCCAAACACTGTTTTATACTGAAAAGAAATTCATCAGAAGTTCAGCATTATCCTTGGCCCATCATGTTTCTATGGTTACAGAGACTGTGTTTTTCATCTGTAGAAACTAGCAAGAATTTTCCCATTTTAAAAGACTGCTGTGCCCTGCCTTGCTGACCCTCCTTTATCAAGGACTGTTTTTTCTCATTTTGCCAGCCTCATCAAGCCCTGCACTGAAAGCACCTCTGAATCAGACTGCAGGACAAAGCATTTAAATACAAAACAGGCATTATTTGCAGTAATACCCAGAAATGTCATCACACACACACACACAAACACACACACACAAAAAAAAAAGAAATGTAGGAATGGATGTTAAACTTTATCCCTGAGGGCTTATCCAGTCTCCATTTCTCAGCAGACTGGGCAAGCCTTCACACAACGGAGGGAACACAATCCTCTTCCCACCTGTGGCTGTGTGCTTTGGCCTTCCTCTCAAGCCTGTTGCACAGCCCATGTCAGAGCCAAGCTGCTAAGCTTCATCTCAGATCCAAACCGTCTCGGAGATTTTCTCGTGTCATTTGATTTTCTCTGTAAAATTGGATATGATGCATATGCAGGAATACATATATTGATATAGAGTAGCAGTCCATGAGCGATATGCCTAAACACATACACACAAGCACCTTGACTACATGAACCTTTAGGAATCAGTACAGATCCCTTTTTCACCCCCACCATTCCCTTCTGTGATATGAAGTTATGCTTATAGATTACTCTTAAACTTGTCTCAAGCACAAGCTTGCAATTCCCTTAACATCCTCTTGAAATACTGCTTCTTTCCTCTTCTCTACCCCCTCTCCCCATGAAGAAAAGCAACCAGCCCTTCTCAGAAAAGAAACAAAGCCCTTCATGGGGTAACATCAGAATTTGGATGCAGCTGAGTTTCCTCCTCTTAATGTCCCCTTCCTGACCTGCATATTTTTCATTTGCATTCCTTTCCTTCAGACATCTGCAGGGTTGTATCTCTTGTAAATTACCACTTAATAACTCAAAGCCAGTTTGGTGCAGCGATCTGCCATGACTTCTTCACAGCATGCTTAATGGAGGATTTTGCGATAGCATAGAGAATAACCTGCACCAGTACTGTGAAAGGTGTTCAGTGTGCTCTTGAAATACCAGTACTGATGCTGGATGATGTATCTACCTCTCCTCCATTTAAGGGGAAAAACTGTAAGCTTCCCCTGGGCCAATCACGACCACAGGGCCCCAGCTTGCTGTCTTTGCTGCAAGTTTATCCATCTAGAATTGTCTGAATGTAAGCCTTGCTAATGTGATCTCAACCCTGAAACAGAAACCATTGCAGGTACTTTTGAAAAGATTATTTATTTATTTATTTATTCAGAATTCTTCGGGGGTTTCCACCCTCATTTTAAAAGCCCTTTACCTAAATAGTATTTCCCTGATCATATCCTTCTGTTTTACTGGACTACTGCTAAGTCCACAAGGAATGACTGGTGTATAAGAAACCTGCAAAAGGCACGTAAGAGAGAGGAACCAGTCAATGCCTATTCTCTGGAGTTCTGGCACACACAAGGGACAGAAAAGATACAAGTTGACAGAAAACCATTCTTTAAGAATTTTCTGGCTCTGTAAAGGGGGGTAATAGGATTTCTTTCTGCTGTCAGTATCAGGAGGTGCTGTACAACAAGTTGGGATGCATTCCTCTGCCAGCCTGGCCCAGAGGTACACCAGGAGGACAGACACTGAAGTGTGGGCTGGAAAGTGCTGAGCTGGAAACTGTGCAAGGCTGGCTGGATATGTCACCTCTCACACTGGCTCTGGAACAGGAGCTAAGGGTCTCCTTTCCTCAGATGGAGAACAGGGGTTTGGATTAAAATGTTTAACAAGAGCTTCATTCTTATGAAATAATCATAATCATAATCATTCAAATCTGATCTAAATGGGGGTCTGGAATTGTTAACATGTTAGGGTGTAGTCAGTCTGGTTGGGAAGGAATTAATCTTCTTAACAGCAGACCATATGGTTCTGTGTTATGGATTTGTGACTAAAATAGTGTTCATAACACACCAATACTCTGACTATTGCTGAAGAGTGCTTGCACAACATCAAGGCCTTCTCTGTTTCTCACTCCAGCCTGTTCTCCAGCGAGGAAGCTGGGGATGGGCAAGAAGCTGGGAACGGACACCACTGGGACAGCTGACCCCAACCAGCTGAAGGGAAATTACGTATCATGTAATGCCATGGTCAGCAATAAAAGTTTAAGGAAAGGAGGAGGAAAGGGAGATGTTCCCAGCTATGATTTCTTCCCAAGTGACTGGGCATCCAGTAATATGTTGGCTGTCTACATTTATTACTAGCCTAGTTGCTTTGAAAATCCTATTAAACATCAAAGCTGATTTGCCTGGAAGTCAGATGTCTTAATCTGAACTAGAGCTCTGAGGTTTCCATCACAGTCACTGGAGAGAAATTCACACTCTCTTACATTACTTATTGACTACACTCTGTTGAATACACAGGGAGCATGACTAGTTCAGATAGGGTCACTTGTATCAGGGATGTCTAGTTAGGTGAGATGAATTGACTTCTACTTCTGTTTCTTTTGTGACTCATTGTCTTTAGAATCAGGCTTGGCAGCTACATTTCATTACCAAAAGAAGCCTATTAGAAACCTCGCTTTGACTGAGTGTTAGGTATTGCTGTAAATGACATTTATTCTAGTAGCACATGTAGTTTTGAACTTTTAAAACTCTGTGCTAAGACAATGTACCAAAATAGAGCCTCCTTGCTCAAAGCAGTGAACATGGTTCAGCACTCCATCTCTGAACATAAGATTATAAAGACAGCTGTCCTGGGTCAGAAGAGGCATCCAACTATCTTAATATGCTTTATTTAGGAGTGCCTGAAAGCTGAAGCCTAGGAAAAACTATACAATAGAATAAGTAAATATCCATCCAACCTTCATTAGAGGAAATGGAGCTTTTCTCTAGTTCACTACAGGCAACTTCTCTGTATTAAAGAACTCTCACAGAACTTTTCTTCCATGAACCAACACAGACTCACCTTTAACTGATGATAAACTTTAGCTTCCACAATATCACCAACTAAGAACTTCTGGTCTAACTAGATATGAGTTGAAACACCTCTTCCTTTTGTTTGGTTTTGTACAAATCTTTACTGCGCAATTTCAATGCATATTTATTTGGAGTATGTTTGTGTGAATTCGCAGTGAAGCAAAGAGGAGTAATAGATCAATAGTCAGCATGCTGTTCCAAATGATTGGCACAAACGTTCAATTGAGCAGAACCTGGCACAACCCAGATGTCATGAATTTAAAAGGTATATCAAATAAAACAGACAAATAAGGGTTGTTCACTTTTTCATCTAGACTAGAGTTTAGAAATAACAGAAATACTTAATTATGCAAGAAGTCTTACCAGGGGTCGCACAATAATTAAACCCTAGTTTTCTACTATTGCTTTACTTTGTATCCCCAAATCCTTAAAATACTGCCGGGGCAGCTTGGAAAGCAGCCAGGACAGAACCTCCTGGGAAGGGACTTCGCAGAAGGAAAAAGGACTCTTCTGCTACAAACTTTCTGAGATGGGGAAGGATCTGTTTTACACAGTTGTGAAGGATGACAACCAACTACTCTTCTTTTTTTTTTTCCCACCAAAAATGCAGCCATGGAAAATTTATGATACAACACAACAATTTAGAAATGAGTTTTGGTCAAAACTGTACCAACTGTCAGCTTCACTGATATAATCATTAGTAATTAATTACTTTGTTCTAAATTGTTTTCCACTTTAAAATACACTTTTTTGTTGTTGTTATAACAAAGTTATAAGTCTATAGATTGAAGCTAAACAAAAGACGTCAATCAATTTTAGATTGAAAGAGTTGAAATATAACTACTTGTCTAGAATATGGACAAACTGTAACACCAAGGCCAAAATGTTTTTAAATGGTAAATTTTTATTCCTTTGGAGACTTTCAAGAAGGAGGTAATTTTCTGTAAAGTTCTGAGAAAAAGATCAATGAATCCCATTTTCACCTGACTGATGTAAATCAGCAGAGAAAGGCTGCCTTCTGTTGACATCCCTTTGCACCAGCTGTAACTGGGGGGCATGGCATTAGGACTGTGGTGGTTTCACACCAGTAGGTAGCTCAGCTCCACCACAACCACTCTCACTCCTCCTAAAAACAAAGGGGGAGAGAATACAATGAAAAAGGGCTCAAGGGTTGAGATAAGGACGGGGAGGTTGCTCAACAGTTACCACCACAGGCAAAACAGACTCAGCATAGGGAGATTAACATAATTTACTGCCTATCACAAGCAGCCCAGAGCAGTGAGAAACTAAACGCAAACTAAAAATATGCTCCCCCATCCACCCTCTTCCACCTCCTTCCCTTGAGAGGTGCAGGGGAAAGGAGATTGGGGGCTGCGGTCAGTCCCTGATGCTTCATCTCTGCCACTCCTTCTCCCTGCCCCTGCTCCCCGTGGGGTCCTTCCCACGGGATGCTGTCCTTCCCGAACTGAGCCTGCGGGGGCTGCCCACAGGCAGCAGCTCTTCGAGCACTGCTCCCACATGGCTCCGTACCACAGGCTCCATCCCCCAGGAGCAAACTGCTCCAGCACAGATCCCCCATGGGCTGCAGCTCCCCCCAACCCCCCTGCTCCTGCGTGGGCTCCTCTCCACGGGCTGCAGCTCCAGCCCGGGGCCTGCTCCTGCGGCTGCTCTCCATGGGCCACAGCCTCCTCCAGGCCACATCCACCTGCTCCACCAGTGGCTCCTCCACAGGCTGCAGCGTGGAGATCTGCTCCATGTAGGACCCATGGGCTGCAGGGGGACAGCCTGCTCCACCAGGGCCTCTTCGCAGGGGAGCTTCTGCTCCATGCCTGGAGCACCTCCTGCCCTCCTTCTGCACTGAACCTGGGGTCTGTCGTGTTGTTTCTCTCTCATTTTCTCACTCCTCTCTCCCAGCTGATGTTGTACAGCTTTTTGCATTTGAGCTGAAACTGGCTCTTATCTGACTGGGGCAGCTTCTGGATTCTTCTTATGGAATCCACACCTGCAGCCCTCCCACTTCCAAAACCTTTCCACATAAACCCAATACAAGGTCTAGGTATGGTTAAGATTCATTTTTATGCCTCACCAAAGGCTTAGATGCAGTTTTAATTAAAAACAAAATATAGTTTGACTATGAAGTGGTTGCCAATTCCTGCTTAATTATCACATTCACCAAATACTAGAGCTAGCTTGTCAGGGGGTTGAATTTTCTAACTGGAAAGAAGGAGACGAAATAGATAAGATGTCAATTACAGCAAACTGCAATTAAGATTATTGGCAGATGAAGACCCTTAGGGAACTGTAGTCCCACATAGCAGTAAACTTGATATTCAGAAGGTCCAACCTTGCACTAAAGAAGGGAATGAGTCATCTTATACAATATAAATTAATCATTTAAAATAAAAGTTTGAAAGAAAAGAAATAGGATAGAGAAATATTCACACAAAATCCTCTAATTCTTCCTTGTCACATTTCTAATCCGATCACAGGTTTTTTAACTAGATTCAGCATGGGTGATATAGGAGGTCCATCAGCTGTGTCCCAGGTCTATGCCAGTGGGACCTGGGTATGCTCCAGGCCATGAGGAAGCCTGAGCATGCAAGTCCCCCTGGATGCTACTGCTCCCCAGTGTATTGAGGGGACCTGCATGCTATTTGTGGGACTTGCATGTCAGGATTCACCGCAGCACACCCCTAGCTGAAAAGCCTAAAGCTGGTTTTGCCTTCTGTTATTATACCACAGGAAAAAGTCAGCTGACCTCTTATGTAGATTACCATAGCAGGAGAGACACCTGAGGACTGATATTGAAAATGATAGCGGAAAGGAGAGAGGCTTCCTGGGTTACTACCCTGTGTTGCAAATTAATTCAAAAATGCATGCGGCGAGAGAGAAAATAATGCTCTGATATTGATATTGAAGGCAATGTGGTGGCAATCTTTCCACCAGCCAGCGACCTTGTGCAGCAGCAGTTGTGTCAAGTGACAAGCATGAAAACAGGATTGTTTCAGCTCATATTTCCTCCCACTACATATCTCTTGAACAATAATGAGGCTGGGGAGAAAGGAAGCTATTGTAGTCCTAACAGTTATAATAAAACATTCACACCAGCGGATATGGTGAGGTTAAACTAGATGAGATACCTCAGTATTGCAAACAACATTTCTCCCCTTAATTCTGTAACCAGCACTGAGGCTTTGCCATGAGAGATATGCTGCACTGCCTTTGCATTTCTTATTCTGCAAGAGATGCGCAAGAGGAGCTCTACCCATTTTCCTCCCTATTAGCAGTGCCTAAGGGGTCATATAACTCAGAATACTCATATGGCAACCATATTCTCCCTCTTCTTTCAGCCTGGAGTTACATCAGGCTGTGCTTTAGTACTTTTTTATTCACTGAAGTCTCTTTTAAATCTAAGTAATCCATTTCCTTTCAGTATGCAGAGTCCTAGTTACTTACTCAGGGGATAGGAAAGAATTGTCATTCCTTTAGTCAGCAATAAAGCACAAGTACATTTCAGACAAAATTAGTGGGGTTTTATTGGGAATTCTACATTATCCTATGTTAGCTATGTTCCCAAATTTTTTACCCTACTTTTTTCTAGTGATGACACTGTGTTGACAGGGACCTTACAATTAAGTAGCATATATATACAGTATAATAAACCATATAGATAAACTACAAGAGATTTGAGTTCTCGTCTCATGCATCTGTAAAATTCATCACTGAATTAAACTAGCAAAAAATATATTTTTAGTGAAACATATGCTATAAAGAACATAGCCTGAGGTCCAGAAACAAGATGGACCATAGCACAGATAGTGCCATTTTTGGTTCAGAGAGGCAAGACATTGCCACTGTGTCATTTCTTCAGTGGTTACTTGAAAAAAAAAAACAGAGGGCTTAGCACCCTGTGAGTAGAAAAAATGAGAAAATTTGGCAATTATTCCTAATAGTTGTCAAGGATGACAGCTGCTTTTTTGCATACCTGGCACATTGTGACAGCCAGCATCCACTGCAGACAACAGGATTGTCCAGGTGACATCCACTTCCCTATCAGTCTTGGGCCAGGCACTCACAGGGCACCCAGGAGCTATGGTGTCCTATCAGGAGGTGGCATTAAGCTCTAGTTTCCCTTCTTCATCCTGCCTGCAGTGCTAGGAAGCTGTCCAGTGTTAGTGCAGAATGGGAGAGTGGGGTCAGATCACACACTGCTCCAAGGCAGCCACTCCAGGAAACACCTAATGTTTTGAAAGAGATTTTAATTTTGAAAGATTTCTTAAAGAAGAAAGAATTGTTATAGGTCAATGCAGCTAGATACAATTGGCCCAAACTCTCAAGTAACTTCTTTAATAAGTAACTTCTTTAATTTTTTATTTTTTTTTTAACTAAAAGTTATGACACTACTCCACCTCAGGAACTGACATATCTGCCAGCCTCATGCTGGTGATCTATTACAATCATTCGGCGTAGGAGTGACAGGTGCACTTAAACAGTATCAGAATTAAATAGAATCACAATGGTTGGCAATTGGTTGGAAATACATACAAGTGATTTTTTTAAGCCTAACTTTGGAAACAAAGTACATGTAACCACCTGAAAGGAAATGTAGGGTTTTCTCAGTAATCATAAATTTCTGAGAGACTAAATGCATTCCATTTCAAAGGTAAAAAATTACTGTGAGAAAAACTTTTTATTTAACCAGTGATACAGCACATCACAATATGAAGTGGATTTTCCTTTATTTGAAATCTTTGCCTCAGAATTATAGGTCTTTCCAAAAGGCATACTGTGGCTTAAGTGGAAGATAATGGATTCAGTGCAAAAAATACCAGATGCATTTTTGTATGTTCTACTAGGTCAAGCAGTTAGATTACTTGATCTCTCTCTCTCTCTCTGCCACTGAAAATATCAATTTCTGAATAAAGTTCAGCAAGCTTAGTGGAGTTATTGATATACATAGACTACAGAAAAAGGTATTGCAAAATATCAGAACAATTATTTTACTAATTATTGATCCTACTTTATAAGTACTATGATACTTCAGCCCAGATCTCATCTTTTCATTAAATAATAACATAGCAATAGACTTAAGAAATAAAAAACTGTTTATTTGGTGAAAGTGAAACAGAAAGTAATGCAGGCACAGATTCCAGAAAAGGCATTAGTGGCAATATTTAAAGATTTGACTCATTTTAGTGATGATGAAAGATAAATTTTAAAGCGCTAAATTGCATTATGCTTTTGTTTAACTCCTATTGTGCATGACAAGACTAGAAACCTGCCTGTCAACTGTAAATTAGAAGCAACTAAGAGAATAATGTTGTTTAATTTTTTCTCTGTAAGTCTTCATAGAATTTTGTATTCAGCTACAAGCGGGTAGTCACCAGAGTAGATTTGCATTATCCTCTGGAGTTGACTATCTTTTTCTTTTGGCAAGACACCTGGGCTACCAAATTCCAATTTAGGTCCCCAAACTGAGCTTTTGTGTCCCCTAAAATATACCCTCTGAAACAGAATTGGGAAGGAAGGGAGGGAGAGAAAGATTAAAGAAGTTTCAAGGTAAATAGGGGAATAGTTTTTCCACGATGCTTCAGAGAAGATGAATCTATTTTTGTCCTTAACCTCTGGGAGGAAAAGCAAACAAATTCTGAAGAGCCAATAAGTGGGTTTGAAAGGAGCTATAGAAGTTTTGATTGCAAAAGTCCTTTGGGTAGCTATACATATGCAATTAATTATTTAACATTATAACAAAATATCAGGACTGAATGTAGAATGCTGATAGCCTTTCCAAGGTTAATATTGAATATAGTATTTCTATAGGCTTCTAACATGAAAGATAGCATTTGACTTCTGTATTTTTCTTCTCCCAGTTTCTATCAAAAGAGAGAAAATACTTTTTAGCTTGCACATAATTGTTCAGCCAAGGCTAGACAAGTTTTGAAAAGTTTAGGAAACAAATTATGCTAAAGTATTTCAGTTATTTTTTAACAGGTTTTGAACTTTGTTTTCTGATCTTTTGAAAATGGTAGTGAGAAATAACATCATAGGGAGAAATTTATTTAAATCACTTAATCAAAGTAGTACAATTCATCATGAACTCTGAATCTTTCTGAAATTATATGAATAATATCTTCTGGGAAGTAATTATTCAGAAACTAGGGGCCTGTGAGACCAAAACTGGGAGTTAGTTATTATCCTTAAGATAGCTCAAAGTCATAGCCCTCTTTTGGCAGCAGTGGATAATTAGCTGGTAATCTCAATACAGCCCTGAACTAGCCTCCCAGTCACACCTGACACTGGTTTGTCTCCTTTGGTTGCTTTGAAAGAAAAGGCCAAAGCAAGTACACCTGCTTAGATGTTCCTCTTCAGCCCAGGATGGGCACTGTCTCTGCAATGATGTGGGGCAGTCCAGACAGTATGTCACAAAAGCTGCAGGCACAGCGCATGAGCCTTTCTTTCGCATCCCTCCATTTCTTCCCCAAATGTATTTGTCTCCTGAACTCTCCTTCCTGATTATCTTCAGAGTTTATCCCTTTCTACAGTCCCTCATGATGTTTCTGCTGCTGAGAACCAGACAGTCTAAAACGTCCTTGTGTCTACTTCTTCCTGATGGGAGGAAGAAGAAGATCCCCTTTACTGCTCTGTGCCTTTGTGTTAGTCCTTACCAACCCACTTCATGTCTGATTGATCAGATTTTCCATGGAAAAAACATTGTCCTCTCCTCATCCTCCATCAGTTCTTCCAAAGTCTCTGAAGCAAGAAGACCCCTGCCTAGGGGGTCTGGGAGGTGAAAAGCAGAAACTGTACATGGCAGCTTCTGTCCTGTATGCTCATCCCACAAGTGAGGGGCAGACTGTGGAGCTGGAAGCCTCTCCCATTCTTTGAATACAATATCTGCGGTGTCCAAACACCTCATGAAATTGATGCTGAGAGCACATGCTGCCCTGGGATTTGACCGATATATTCCACAAAGCTATTGTTGTTTTAGAAGAGGCATGACTCATGGTTGTGGTGGTAGAAAGCCAGTTATCATGCTAATAAATGCAATATGGAGGAAGCATCTAGTGCTACTGTTGAAATGCTCTCTGTGAAGTGTACTCCATCCACAACCTTACCTTAATGGATCTCAGATAAAACTGAATGCCTCTCAGACTAACTCTTTCCATCCACCTCTCTTCAAATTGTTTTCTTTAGTTATGCTTATCGGATTCATGTTAAGTGGATATTCACAGATTACAACCCACTTTTTTTTCTTTTTTTCTTTTTTTTTTTTTTTTTTTTCCCAGAATACGATGACACCGTAGTTGGCCTATCTTAAGGATATAGCTGCACAACACAGCTTTACGTTTTTATGCACAGTTGAACTTTGTCGTCCTGCATCTGCCATCAGTGCTTGCACAATTCTGTTAACACAAACATAAATATAAAATAACATATGTAGGGAATAGTCACACAATATTTAATAACATATTTTAGAAAGCATTTACTCACATCTGAGCTATAATGAAAGCACATAACAGCTGTTAGCTTGAAAAATGGATGAATATAACATATTTAAATTTTGCTACATATTAATACAGTCTTTATTAATAAACAATATGGAAATCTGATTATAACAAGTACATTAGGACCACACTAATAATAGGTACTAATAGCCATAATGCAATTAAAAGATTTGTATGTTTACAAAAATATTTACAAATACATCGAAGATCACTGGGTTTAAATGACTTCACTGTAATTATGCATTTATCATTAATGCAACATTGTTTTAAAAAAATACCATGTATTTATGCAACATATATATTTTATATCATTTAGGACACACCTTTCTTGCATACTTTTCAGACACTTCTCTTATTACTGGACCATTCAAAGCTTTTACATTTGGTTTTCTCTACCTCAGCTACTGAACCAGAAAATCAAACCAAAATTAAGTCTAACCAATTGACCTAAAGGAGGCCAGCTGTATCCCATCCACATGAAAGGTAGCTCCTTCTGGCTCCTGTTTGAACAGTGATATTTCTGAAAACCACTCACCACTCTGCAATTGGAAGACACAGTCTGGAGCACAGCAGAGAGCAGAGTGCTTTGCTGGAGCCTGGGGCAATGGACAACCAGCTGGCACCGAAGCAGGAGCTTCTCCTGGAGGAGAAATGCCATTGTGGCTGTCAGGGCTGGTGTCACCTGCTCCTGCTGAAGGGCATTCATCTGGTCTTCCCACAAGTCACACCCGCTTAAGCCGTCATCACTGCCATTAGAGCAGCAAGGCTTAATTCAGTCTCTTATCTCAGTGAATACAACTGAAAGCGCTGCTTTTCTTCATGTCTTCTCTTTTATTTAGCACTAAGGAGTTCTGTTTGGCCTTCAACTTGTATCTTATCATTTCAGCAAAACCATCCCCTTCTTTCCTTTCTCCCTTTTATTATTTCTAACTTTTGCATTGAGCTTAATTAGTAAAACAGAATCCACACAAAACAACTCCTCCATGGGTGTTTCTCCTTCCAAGCAGGACTTGAAAAGTCCTGCCCTTGGAAGCAAGTGCTTTCCCCACACCAACAAACACCGCTTATCTGTGTGATGGCAGTGTCCTTACAGGATACAGTGGCATGTGGGAAGATGCAGAGTTTAACACTAGGATTTGTATGAATATTTAACTCAACCATCTCTCCCAAGCTCTCACTGCCATAATTTGAAGAGGCTTCCAAATAGTGTAATGAAAAAGAAACGTATGTGGCTTTCTGGGAAATGCCTAGCAATCTCACTTCAAATATTATCATGTCTTTCTTACACTTTTGAGTGTTGTTGATGCTGCTTGTAGCAGATGGCTAGTTTATATCTTTTGCCCTTTATGCAGGAATTTTTGTAGCTATTGTTGTATATGAAATAACTGGCTTTTAACAGTGTTTTTACTTTAACAGGTTTACTTTTCAGGAGACGGGTGAAGCTTCAAAATGTTTGTTGAAGCACAGTGTCTGATCACAGACACATATTTAAAATGAGGAACATGCACAAGGCAATTTGGGTAGGATGTTCAGAACAATGGATTGAAAAAAGCCACTGTGTTTATAAATGGCTATTTACATAATCTGTCGTTTCTCTGTTATCTGCAACATTCTGCACAACAAAATTACTGTGAGCAAATGAAATTTAAATGTCACTCTATGAGCTAATCTTAGCCAAACCATAAGAAATTTAAATTAGCTCATAGTTAAAGCAGCTTGCATGACACACTTAGAAGATGAAGTAATCTTTTTAGCAGGACAGGGATGGTGGCTCAGCCCTGAGTAATTTGGCCAGTATTTGAAGGTGAGAGTTGTGGTTTTGGGAAGATGTCATGTTGGCCTGCCAAAAGGACATAATTATTAAGACATAATCTGAATTAACACACACTATCTATGCCACTAATAACAGAATTTGGGGAGTTGGCATAGACAAAGGAACTCATTATAAAGTATGCGCTTTGATCATTTGTCTATGCAGCAGAATCGATTTTTAATGAAACATGGTATGGAGCCTCTCATGAATAAACCATAATGCCCCATCTGTGGGAGTTGTGTGGGGCAGAGAGAAATAAGATGGTGCTGGATGGTTCTCCCCATCTTATCTATTCATGGATTCTGGCTGCCAAGGGCAGTCCACTACATCAGCTGAAGTGCCTAGTACAGCCTGTGCACACCCCTCTTCTCTTCCTGTCTTCATCTCCAATATCAATACCCATGTGAAGACACTCTGTGAATTCTTGTTCTTGCATCACATCAGAGATATCATTGAATCGTACAATCATTAGGGTTCAAAAAGACCTCCAGGATCATCTGGTCCAGCCATCCCCCTACTACCAATGTCACCCACTAAACCATGTCCCAAAGCACCATGTCCAACCTTTCCTTAAAGACCCCCCAGGGCCGGTGACTCCACCACCTCCCTGGGCAATCAATTCCAATGCCTGACTGCTCTTTCTGATGCATCTGCTCACCAGTTCTTGAGGCTACTGGAGGTAATAGTTCCTTCCTTACATCTACTGTGGTCTCAACGGCTGATGAACTCAAGAGGAAGAGCTGGCTCTTAGGGTGCAGCATCTGCTGAGTGGAAACTCAGCACTCATTGCAGAAGCACATGGACCATAGGAGGCTCAAGGAGTATTCCTCTAAAAGATTTCAATGCTGATTCTCATAGCATGGGCAGTTACGTCTAGTCTCAGTCAAGAACCACACCTGTATGCACATGTCTGTCCCTCATTTCTAGTCCTGGATCCACACCAAGGCTACTTTGTACAAAGACAGCTCAGCCCAGGTGACCCACTACAGCCTCACAATGGGACGGGGGAAGGGAACAAGAGAGGGAGAGGAGCTTTCCAGTTCCCCAAAACCACCAGTACAAACACAACTTTTGCAGATGTTCACCATGGTTCCTTTTCCCTCCTACACAGGTCCTTAAATATGCACTTGCTGTACCTTCCTAAACACATCTTTTTTGTAATATGAACAATATATGACTCGATGATAATGATACAGCCAAGGAGATAAATACTGAGGTTACAAAGACCGCTGATGACACTAAGTTAGTACAGACAATTTCCACTGTCAAGAGGAGCAGACACCTCTTGGTCCCTGGTGAGAGATGGAATGGCAGATGAAATTTAGTGTAGACAACCTAAAACATGTGCATAAGAATAAATATTTCTAACTTTACATATTAAAAGGATGAACTTTGAAAGAACAACTTCCAAGCAACAATGTCTGTTTTTTGTTACTGTACTAGATAGCTTCATGAAAAGTCAGATTTTCTCATCTTTAGAGGACCATTTTCCCTGAGAGGAATAAATCTGATTATCACTACATGTTGTCATAAGGACCATTTTGTAAAATAATTTGTTATAAGAGGTTCAGGCATTTATAGCATTAAAACCATACTTCAACAGTTTTGTATTTATTTAAATTGATATTGTGAGATGAAATTAATACAAATTGTGTTGTTGGAGTGTTTGCTGCACTTGATCAATCCCTTGTCAGGTTGCTTGTAAAAACTATAGAAAAGCTCTGAGGGTACCATAATTATGTTTCGTGATACAGTAATTACATGCACATAACTTTAAGCAGGAGAAATCTTTAGGGATATCTTCATTTTATGGACAGTAGTATCACAAGTAGTGTTATAGAAATTTAAATAATTAAATGTTTGAATTTGCTCCTGTTTTTGTTTGCTTCCACTAACTGGTCATCATGATTTCTCTCTAAATCTAAAAGAGGGTAGATTTAGATTAGATGTAAGGAAGAAATTCTTCACTCAGAGAGTGGTGAGGCACTGGCACAGGCTGTCCAGAGAAGCAGTGGTTGCCCCATCCCTGTGGTGTTCAAGGCCAGGCTGGATGGGGCTTTGGGCAACCTAGTCAATTGGGAGGTTGACCATGGCAGGGGATTGGAACTGGGTCTTTAAGGTCCCTTCCAACCCAAACCATTCTGTGATTCTATGATTCTATATTTTTATATTTTATACATGTACAGAGCTTTCAGAGAAATCCTACTTACAAATGATTAACATTTTGGACAAAAAAAAATGTAAGGAATAAGCCATGTTTTCCTTTTAAAGAGAAAATGAAGAACCACAGTCCAATCCCGCACCTGTAACTGGAGTCTGAAACTGGTCTAAGTCTTATTTCAGTCTAACTCCATTTACTTTGGCTGCCTTTTACACTAGAATGAGTGTGAATTGTATCATGCCCTCTACTTTTTATTGCCATGCCTACAGACAAAGTGCTCCAGAGCGGCCAACACAATGGGGGGCAGCATCTTAAAAAGCAAACCGCTTACATTCGTACCCTACTCCTAAGCTGAAAAATAAACATTTCAAGGCTGACATGAATGAAAACAGAAATAGTGAGAATCATGAGGGCTCTGGCAGAGCTGAAGACGATCCCTGAACAATTTGTATTGTCTGGGCTCTGTGCCTTTCAAGTCCTGCAATACAGAATTTTTTGTACTACTAACTGATAAAGAAAGGAAAGGTAAAAAAAAAAACACAGAAAAGGAATTAAAACATTCCTTTGACTGCAGTTTTATTTAATTTAATTGAACTACTGCACAAAAACAAAATATTAGTGTTATTAGCCATTAAGTGATTAAAGGCTATATTTTAAGTAATAACATTTATAAGGCTTCAGCATAACAAAACTCATTCAACATCCTGCTTAACATAAACTCTATTATGAAACACTTTACTTATCGGTTCATTTGACCTGCATCACTACGATAAAAGGAGACCTGTGCCTGTCTATATGTAATAAGTCTCTGCAGCAAAGGCCTTCACGCAGTGAAAACTTGTAACACAGGGCATCGCTGTATTAAAAAGTAATAAAAACTAAAGGAGAAAAAGCAACCCAGCCAGTCTCAGAACAGTGTGTTGTTGCTCTTTATAGAATTATACTATTGTTTTGATATGTGAGCACACACAGACATACAGTTTCAAATATATAAAATAGATTTGTCCTACAACACTAGATTAATGGGCAAATAAAGGCTAAACATTAATTTCCAGCAAAGTGAATCAACAGAGAGTAGAAGACAAAGCTCAGTCTCTCCAGGAAGAGCATGATGCATTAAGAAATTAAACGTGAACTACATAGAAAGCCTTCTGGCGAAGGAGAAGGGTAGAGGCATCAATTCCCTGGATAGCTTAACCACTTTAGAGACTGAGAACTAATTTCTAAGCTCACTTCCATCACTGTAAACTCAAAGAAACACCTCTGATTTCAGTGGAGTTGTTACAGACATTTAGCATTTTTACTGACATGTAACTATCCTTGAACTCTTCATCTGTCTAAAAAAATATATATATATAAAAAAAATCATTCTCTTTCCTAAACCCTGAATATTATTGTCCAGTTTTCAGTGCAAGAGTTTTGAATAAGATTAGTATTTTATCTCTTGATATTCTTTTTAATGTTCCAGGCTACCAGATAGCTTCTGTAATGTTCTGTGTGGATACCTCCATAAACTGTCCTTATTCTGAATTCATTGAACAGGTGTTACTTTTATACGCCTGCAGATGGTAAGACTGCCAGAAACGACATCAAAGCAAATGTAAATAGCACTTCTGATAATATAGTGCCGATTCCTCAGTCAGCGTATAGCTATCAGCAGTAACTTCAAAATGGGCAGACTCCAAATGGTGAAGTGGATTTAGGTGGAATTGTAAGTAGACTTAGGTGGAATTGTGGAGATAGAGAGTTAGGAGGAATAGTCCAGGAAGTCTCACACTGTCTACAGAAATGAAAGATTTTATTTTATTTTATTTTTTAATACAGGAAGGAATCCTTATCAAGCCCGCATAACAAACTTTCAAGAAAAAATACACTTGTATAGAAATATGGTTTTTTTTTTTTAATATATTTTTGGTAAACAGAACTGTTTGGGAATCTTTGTTGTTTCATTTTTATGTTTTGCAAATGTTGTGTTCTAACAGTCATATCATTTCATAATTATTGTTTGATAGGGATCAAGGGAGACAAGTCAAGGGTCTGACTGGAGAGGAACAAAGCCTTAAAATCAAAGCCAATCAAATTATAAAAATCTAATACATAAATCAAGGACAAGATGTGCAGAACACCATCAGCTATTGATTTAATTTATTAGACTCACGTGCTGAGATATCTAGACATTTTTTAGTTTTACAATATGCCACCTGATATGAATATCAGGTTCATGCATCAAAAAGTAATAAAATATTATTTTTTTTAAGGACTAATATTTCTCTGGTCCTAACTGTAGGAAAATTTTTCATTGCCTTAATGATCAGATCCATCTAGTGCCTTTCATCCCAAAATAAAATGACAGTATTAACAGGGCAGTGGGGTTACACAGCCCTGCTTTTCCCCCATTATTAGTCACAAGGTAGTGACACAGCTAACAGATAGGTGCCATTTTATGCTACTGGCAACACCTCTGTGTCAGGGATCAATCCATCTGTCTGCATCCAGGTCTGAACTAGACTACAGCTTTGGTTTCTGTACAAATGAACAACTATGGGGATTAAAGCACATAAAGAGTAAAGTCATAGCCACTGAGACTACAGGCAGATTTTGGGGGAGAGAACACATATATTTATTCAAATTTAGGCTAGTCAGGTTACACGGTAATTTTTCTTCCTTCAGATGTTTTTAGCAATGAAGTATGAATAACTCCAATCCTCAACTCAGTCATATTATCAGGCCTGGATCCAAATGTATGTCTGTCTATTCATTAATCCATGGTAATCACTTTTATGAACTGTGCATCAAAGTTGGCCGTAAACATTTTACTCTGCCTGAATGACTCTTAGCATACTAAGGTGGTAAGGAAATTGCCTGAGCAAAATCATAAAGTGGAGTGTGGCCATTCACAGCAGTTACAGTTTGTCATGAAAATACCAGTTAAGAATTCCCAGTTAACTGTTATTTACAACATAATGTTATTAATTACTGTAGAATTTCCATGGAAGCTGAGAGAATAACCTCTTGATTTCTGAAGTTACTGGCTCCTCACCTGTCATGTACCAGAAATCTGGAAGAACTAGATTAAGGATTCTAATCAAATCTCATTTTTCAGGCAAATAACCTAAATCATAGAGGTATATGATGAAACAAACCCTCCTCGTTAGTTGATAATGAACATGAAATAAAGAAAATGCTAGCTTAATTCTGATTGAACTCTTAGGTCCTGAAAACCGCTTTGTTATTCATGAATTCCAGTTAGCAGCAACTCCAGATCACTCCCATGACCTGAACACACCTGCAACTAGATGAATAGGCAGACAGATTTGTGCAAGCACTCCCATTCAAGGCCAATTTACATTTATGAGCAAATCCTGAATATGCACAGATTTGAAGTCTTGGAAAGTGAGTTCTGTATTCATGTACTTGTTTGTTTACTGTACAAATACATCCCCAACCACGTTAAGCCAGAAAGCATGTTATTTTAATAGGCAAGAATAAGGGCATACAAAGTGAAATACAATATTATTATCTCAAGTTTTCAGAGTATGTAATAATGGATAAAGTGCTTAGTAGCTTATCTTGGGTTACATAGCAAGCCTGTAGTACAGGCAGGAAATGAAACCATGTCTGCTTCACCCCATTTCTCACCACAAGATCACTCTCCACCTCTAAGTCTGCATATCTGAAATCAAAGACATACACATTTGTTCAGAATAAATCAAGGAATGTTTGTGCAGTTCTGTTCTTGCAAGTAGTAAACCTTTAACTTAATCTGTAGTTGAACAGGCGAGGTTTCCAGGAGGCAAGCCCATGCCAGGGCACTAGTTCACTACAGAATATGGATGAGAACACTACTGATGAAATTTTTAACACATTTTCTATAGTATCATGTCTATGGTCTATAAAGTTTTCTCTTTGAATGCAATAAATCCTATAAGATCACAACCAGAAATAGGAAGCAAGAAAAGTAAGCAATAAAGAATATAGCAGAAATAGAAAGACCAGAAGACCACTTGGTTTTACAGAGCAGAAAATCAAGAATTACCTAATTAGACATAAGGCCATAGGTCTGTAACTTGAAGTTACACTGACAGGTTATTGGCCAATGCAAACTCTTGCTGAACAAGCCTCTGCTGTGGGCCAGACACTCTGTCACATATTTCTGCTCAAGTAAAGATGCTACCTCAGAAATAATTAAAATTTTAAAAGAAGCTTCTACTAAAACTCCAGAGATGCATTGGAAGACCCTGCCTGGCTGCTCTCTTTCCTTTCAGAGAGAACCAGGATGTGCAGAATAGTGATGCTGATCAGGTTTGCCCTGGTTTAAAACCTGCAGGTGGCCATAGTAGATCTAGGTGCTAGGACGGTGGGCATCTGCCTTACAGTTTGCAGCTAAGACTTAGATCTTCCATGCCTCCTGCATTTTGAAACTCATCCCTTCTCAGCACCAAGATATATATATTTTAATGTTTAGTTGCTACTAAATCTTTGTGAGAAACACTTCCAATATCTGCTAAGAAACATACCAGGAAAAATAGTTTCTCCCTCAGTGTAAGACACCCCACAGTAAAATAAATGAATTTCTGTCTAAATGCAAAACAAAATTACAAATGTAACATATCTGTGTTGTTATGGCTTAGAATAATTGCGTGAACTACAGTCACTAGCAAAACAAATATACTTTGTAGATTGCACAATATAATGGATTACAGAGCACACACCACTGAGTTAAAGAGTTGGTGCTGCAGAAGTGTTTTATGAATGGAGAATATGCATAGGCAGTTTGCACTAAGAAACCATTCCAGTGCCATTCTTTACTTGCTTTCCTGAATGAAATGGGAGTCTTTGCTATGAAGAATAGATTCCCCACCTCAAAATGAGCAACAAAACACTAAATACACACTGTTTATATAATTACATGTTGCTTGATAGATGTTAATATAATTGCACTGACTGATGAGTTGGTCCCTTGTAAGCTGCGTAATCTCAAGATTCATATATTATACATAGATGGAGAGATATATTCATGTGATTCATCTACCTAAACTTTATTATTACTATTATTATTATCCCTGTCATGCATAGGAGAGACATAGTTATCATGTTTTTTTACAGAGACTAAGGTAGATCTTGTTTCTGTAGGTTTTTTTTTTTTTATTTAACCCTTTCCATTTAATTTTTAATAAACTCTCTCCTTCTGGAGACATGCAGAAAAAAAAAATAAAATATTTTATTTTGTGACTGCATTTCCACAGCCCCCAGAGGTCTTTGGCCAAGAAAGCCCCCTTGAAGTCAATGGCAGCTGTGTACCCACCAGCCTTGTACAGGGTACAGGGCTGCAAGTCTATCTGCTTCTGTATCCAAGGCCTTTGGAGAGAAGCTTCTCGTACATGTGGAGAGCGTTTCAGTCTCTATAGTTTAAGTAGAAGCTTCTTTTAAAATTCTAATTCTTTCTGCTGTAGCATCCTTACCTAAGCAGAAGTGTCAGAGAGGCCTCAATTGCATGACACCATGCTTGCAGGGCCTCCCGCTTGCTGTAGCTAAGTGCTCTGCCTGCCTGCCAGCTGGTAGTGAGTACTTCCCATTGTCCCTTCCAGTTCATTAGAAAGAATACCATAGATTGTCAGATAGTTCATTAAAGTTCTAATTAAGAACCCATCTATACCACTTGCTGAATTTCAGGAGCTTAACACAGTCTCAGTATTGTTTTGCACCACCTCCAAAAATCTCACTCTCACTGATTACAGCTTGTTATTTTTCATTTATTTATTTATTTTTACATCTCATTTTACTCCTCTGCTCCTCATTACTTTACCCTCAGCTCCTCATCCAGCCCACAGTTTTGATTATAATTTTCCCAGCTGTCACGAGGGCCACAGAGATGTCTTCATTTTCAGGAAGCTCTGCTCTTCTCTGACCCCATTACTGCATTCTCCTCCATCTCCGTGCCTTCTCAGTGTTGCTGCCAGGCTTGGACTCATCAGCTTGTGCTCAACCTCTCAATGATTTTAAATCCATGAGCCTTAATGACTTTACATCATCTCTCAGTCCTGTCCCTCTTTGTCAGCCCTTTCATTTGCTAATGTAATACGTGGTCTTGACGATGTTTATATCTCCTCCACCTTTGGTCATTACTGCAGAAACTGTGCCTTCATCCTGCCTGCCACTCAAGCCCATAGCACAGCTGGCACCTTTGGCTAGGAGTCTGTAATGCCAACTGCTTTTCTAAGTAATATTTCTTTCTAAGTAATAAGTCTTTCGTAATATTTCAAAATTATGGTCTTTCTTACTACCCTGCAACTAAGTATTTGGCCACATTCTTATGATCTCAGTATTTGACTGCTCTGACATATTTTTCTCTGATTTTTACGTGTCTTGTTGATGAATTGTATCTACTAAAACTCTGCTTCAAAGAGCCCCTTCCAGGCTTGTGACTCTGGCAGTGTTGTTTCCTCTCTGTTTCTCCATGGACTCTCCTTTTGTTGCTCTCCAGCTACAATACCATATCTCTTAAATTCCTCTCAGCCTCTGCCTATTCCACCTGCATCTCTCATTCAATGTCAGGAGTTCACACATAGCTTTGATTTCCCCATAACACCAGCTTTCCCTGTATACTTGCTAAAGTTTTCAGGGAAGCAACTTTGGGTTGTGTCCCTCAACCCTCCCACTCCTGATGGATCTCTGACTTTAAGGTGCTCTGCTTGTTGGGATTGTTTGGGGTCTGAACCAAGGTGTAGTGCTCCTGGGCACCATAGTGATGCAAAGGATAATAAATGTTTAAAGATTTGTGTCCTAATTCCTTTGTTGCTGAATGTAATGGTCACAGCAGACTCTGAATTTAAATCAGATCAAAGGATAGCAGGAATCAGTTTGTGCATTGTAGGTTTTGGTTTAATCTACATAACTTAATTCTGGTCTACATATGTTCTTTTTGGTATGCAAGACCCATTTATTTCCTACCAAGTAAATATTTAACTGAAGAAAAATGAAGTGTTGTCACCTAATCACAGGAACCCTTCCTCACCAAAAATTACAGTTAAGGTCTTGTTATGATGTATTGCACCTTGTAAAATTAAAAAATATTATCTGCACTCAGGATCCGTCAACATGAGTGATTCCAGCTTTTGCACTCTTTCACAGATACCTCTACTTTGAGCTTTTAGAGTTACCACTTTTGATCATGTAGTACTCTATAAAACATATGGTGGAAATGTCCATTAAAATATTCATCAAATTTAACACTGCCTTAAATAAATCTACAAGATAGAGGAGCAAAATCTACAAGGTAGAGTAAGCAAATGAAACTGAAAAGCAGTTACATGGCACAGGAAGATAACAGCCTTAGTCTTAGTTTTTTTTTTCTAATCAGTGGAGCCTTCATTTGTACATTGGGATAAAACACTTACTTGTGTGGAACTGGTCTCTGATAACTAAAAGAATACAGTTTAACCAATAAGTTCAAGAAGAAAAAATGGTATTTCATACAAGCTCATAGAATCAACTCTGCTTTGTCTTACCAGGCTGGCAGGTCCATGATAATGCTTGATGATAACCATCATCACCTATTTAAAATTGCAAATAGTTTTTCATCTGTGTTTCCTTTGAAAAGTTCATCTGAATCAACCTCATTACTGCTGATAAAGCAACAGTTGAAGAGAACAAAACAAATAATAACAACAAAAACAGACTGATCTTGTGGGAAACCAGCCCACATTTAGGCACCATCAGCAATCCCTTCCTTGCAGGCTACTAGATGGCACTGTTTTGCTTAGCACAGCTGCAAACAGAAATGCTTTTGCTTGTCTAGTAAAATGCCCTGAGTCCCAGCTGAAGTTTCTTTCATCAGTATGAACAGGAAGAAAAGGAAAGCTAGGCTTACTATCATTTCAGATTAAAGGAAACATGTTTTATTCTTTTTCTTCAGAATTTTGAAGTCCTTATTTTTCACGAGGTTACTTAAAGGTAACTTTTTCATTATGCATAAAAAGTATGTACTCAGGCAGGTAGGCTGTAGGTATGGAGAGGTAATAAGTACAGGTCAGGGCACTCAGGTGCAAGCTGGTATAAAATCCAAGCAGAATAATGATTTGTAACAAAGTGTGTCTTTGAATGGTTTAAGTAATTCTGCACCATATTTACTGTTCTGGTAGCTGTCTTGGATATGCTCTCATTAGCTAAATGCTTTAATTCATTATAGAGTCTGGGTTAAAACCAAGCTGCAGTCAGCATTGACAGTTTATTAAAAACACAGTTTTCATGTAAGTGTCAATGTTTTTCAGATGAGTTAATTTTAATATGACTGATGGTCTAAGTGGAAGGCAATATACTCTGTCATTCAGATAGAGGTTCAAACCCAATTATATATATGAGAAGTAATTGTGTGCAGGAAAATGGAGAACTCAAAGGATGGACCCAAAGGACAAAAATGTCATCAGTTAAGTGATGACCTTTCTTTGTGCAGTGTTTGAACCAAGATAATGATCTCTGATTAACAAGATCAGGGTTTAGCTCTGCTTGCTAATGGCCTGGGGTGAGCGTGTGGACTGCATTTTAAGGCCTGGAGCTGCCCTGCCCTGCAGAGCTAGCTGGAGCTGCAGACTTGTGCGGATGTGCCAGCTGGAGCTTATAGGTTTTCCAGCTCTGGTTAAATGAAAGGTGAATTGTTTGTCATCTAATTCAGGCAGTATCAGCCAAATTAACTCGGCTCACCTCCTTAGCTGCTCCAAAGAGAATGCTTGTGTGATCCCATCTGTTCATCACAAGAGCTTGGGAAGCAAGTATCCCCAGAAGACAGGCTGTAAGAAACTATTATGGGTTAGTAACTTCTTAAATCATTGCAGCTGTTTAAGTCAAGCCTGTGCTTGACATCTTTCTTTTCTTTATAGGGTTTGACTGTCCAAGGGTTGGAGAACATCTAATGTAATTCAGATTGCATAAGGGGAGGGGAAGAATATAACCTTTCCTGGAAAGCTTTTCTCACTGTATGCAAAAATCCCTCACCTCCAACCCAGGCTGGGCTTTCCTTTCATGCCAAAGCTTCACAGAGAGCCTGATGTGTTTACATTTGGCAAGGGGAGATTCTGCCATATACCAAACACAAAACTCATTCTAGCATTGCAGCCTTTTAATCTGGTATGGAAAAGCCAAACCAGTGGCTGAGGACTTCTTATCTTATCTTTATTCAGAATTCCAAAGTATCTTTTTCTGCTACATGAAAGAATGCTGCAGACTGTTATGTGACAAAGGATTTGTCTGGTTCATCAAATCTTTTGCCTGGGGACTTTTACGCCTCCAGTGTTTACAATGAGGCACCTTCAATTTCTAGTAGCTACATTATCCTTTAACAAATCTCTGCCCTACTATTACTATAGCCCTAATGTAAACTATTCAGCTATGTCCACAATTAACCACAGAATGAATTGCCTTGCAGCACAGAGAAAGAAATTATGGCTTGAAGACCTTTAAAAATCAATTCAACAAAATTGATAGAATGCTTCCAGCACTTTGCCTGGGAACAAAGCACTTCTCAGCAGGCCCATCAGGTCCGGCGTGGGCAAACCAGGCTCACGCTGCCTCCCAGCTGGAGCTGGGGCACACACATTTATGCAGAGCAGCCTGCTTTCCGGTCTCTGATCCCACATGTCAGACCCAGTTAGATGATGGGGTCACTCCAGGGTGTTCAGAGGAATATCCAGTTATTGCTGACATTTTTTTAATTGCAATTCTGTTATACATCATCTTTGCTGTAAAGATAAGAGGTTATTCTTCTTACTTGTTTAAGAAGACTGTGAGAGTGGTTTGCAAAGTCCATAAGTTTTCTGGGACCATTAAACTATGTTAAAACCTGAGTATCTGGCTAATATTTTTATTTTAAATTGGGATGGAAGGGATGAGGTTAGTCCCCTTCACATCATAAGTTTTTTGATGTAGAGTTCACCTGATGTTGAATTAGCACAGGGGAAGTAACAGCATGGGAATAAGATGCAGCATGCATGGGAAACAGAGGCAGGGATAGCTTTTCTGTGGTAGCAAAGGCTTATTCTGGCTTGATGTTGTAGAAAAATACAGCCTTTGTCTTCCTCAGCACAGGAGAGGTTGTTACCCAAGGTCCTTCTGATGGTTACAGTATTTCATGCCGGGTACAGGTGAGGAGTCTAAGAAAGTCAGAAATGCAAGCAGCACAGTGACATGAGCACAGTGGCCGATGTCTCACCAGAAGAGCAAAGTGCTTCTTTTTTTGCCCAGGTGTTCAAAACTCATGAGTCAGACATCAAGAATGTGACAGTATTTTAAAAAGTAATGTATGAAGGGGTTGCTTACTATGCCTAGAGCTGGGGTATCTTTCAAATCTCCTTTATCAATCTCAAATAAATTACAAGTTATTTTTTCCTTATTAGCCTGCAAAATCAGGAGTCAAAACAAATGCCATTACGACAAGAATCAGGATAAAATTCTGTAAGCTGGCAGTGATGAGCATATGAGATGCTACCTTGCAAATTACCAATTCATTTTATTTGTCTGCCTTATTTCCAGAGAGAAATCCATCTTGCTGCCTCACCAGCCCTGCTCTGTTTTGTTTTTGGGCTCTGACAAGATCACAGCTTGAGGTAGGGTGGTTGCATACAATAGGCAGAACAGGGTTGTGATCATGATAATTGGCTGAGACATCCAGGCCTGTAATTGCTTAATAATAACCATATCTGCTTTTTTTTTTTTTTTTTTTTTTTCTTCCAGCAATCCTGTGTAAAAGTCCTCTCTTGACTGCTTAGCTAACTAAGAGCCATAGTGCACAAAGTGAAGGAGAGCTGTGTGCAAATAGTGCGACAAACATAGAAACCACCGGAGATGTAAATCGTTTCATCTCTGGAATCAGAGGCAGCCAGTAAAGCTGTTCCTGCTGTGAAAAAACAAGCTTGAGAAGCGCTTGGTTTCCTGAAATAAAACAGTACATAGTACCTCCTAGGAAATACAGTGACAAATTATTATTTCACATAACATCCTGGCTAAGATATTTGAGAGAGGGGCATATTGCCATTGTCCATTTTGGGTGGCAATGATATGGAACACAACTGCCTGTAAGCTCTGGTGATGATGGGAATGGCAGCTGCAGGTACAGGGGTTGATCAAGCAGATACTTTAGCATAGGACTGGACTGTGCAGAAAGCAGGTTACACCAAGCATCTTGTTCTGCTAGTACTTTTCTGTTTCTGTGGTGACACGAGCCATGCAAAATGATGCTGATGTGGTTAAACCAAAGTGGTCCATTAATTTCTCCTTCTGCCTGTGGTACGTTGCAATGGACATAAAGACCTGTGCAAGGTGTGAGTTATGGGAGCAAAGAGATTCAGAGCTGCAGCTACGGGAAAGAAAGGAGGAATCAGTCAAAGAAAACTAGCTGGCTTGAGGGTGTATGTAGTTGTTAGACTTCATGGTGCTCTCAAACAGGCTTTCCAGCTGTACATTTTCTCAGTCTGCTTAACAGCACTGTATTTTACAAACTTGCTAATAGTCTAAGGCAAATGACCCTAGGTCTGTAGCAACTGATTTCATTCTCCGAGGAAACTTTCTAATCCTCAGCTTCAATCTTTAAACATGTTTTTGGCACTTATAAAATAAAAAAAAAATAAAAAAAAAATAGAAATCCTCCTACAAATTTCAAGCAGGAACAGAAAATGGAATTGCTAGTTTGATCAATCGTCAATTGTACACAGCAAGAGCTTTCCATGCTTAATTTTTACCTATCAGATCAGAGACTGAATTCTTAGAGGCTGCACTGCACTTCTTTAATTTCTTAGAGTTGGTGATATTTGAATAGATTTTGTGGCTTGTGTAATTACATGAAAAGTAAAATAATTAAAATTCTGGTTTCCTGTGTAGAGCAAACAGCTTATCAACCTCTCAGAAGTTTTACCTATAGAAAAGTGCCTTCTGCATTCAAATGTATAAAATGTTGATTTTTAATTGTGTGTAAACAAATACGTTACTACTTCGTAACTGAAAACATGCCTCTGCTAGAAACTCTGAGCATTCCACAGTTTTACAGAAACCTAATACATGGGATGCTTCAAAGAGTTTGTAAACCCAATTAATGGGCAGTCTCAAATTATTCAAGGGATTAATCACCTCCCAAATCCACCTGTCTGACAGTGTTTCAACTGCTGGACTTCAGTGGTAATAAATCCAGGGCTACAATTCAGGAAAATATCCATGCTTAAAGATGTTTTAATGCTAAGACTTAAACTTACACACCTCTGTAAGGCTTGTGTGTTTTGACTGCATGTATCTGTGTTGTCTTTCACAGGAATATTTTCCCAAATCATGGCACGACATGATATACTGGCTGTAGTGTGCGTAAATACACCTGATCGGTGTAGAGGATGTTCCTGCATACTTCAGCTCCTGGCATTCTGCTGCACACTCAAGCCATCACAGATTATGTTTTCAAGGACACCTAATCACACTGCACTTAAACAAACAACAATGTTCAGCTAGAGAGTGTTGGAAAATCCAAGGTTATGAGAAGAACAACATAACACTTTAAAGGAGCATAGCAATCACTTTTTAAATTCAAGTTCACTGGCAACTATAACAGTATCCAAACTTAGGGAGCTTAAAACTTAGAGATATTGGCATTTTTTGATGCAAAAACCATTCACACCTAAACATACATTAAACTAAAAGGACTGAAACAAACAAACAAACAAACAAAAAAACCCTAGCTGTGTGTAAGCTACTGTTATGTGGCAAGGCATGCTCTTTTCTTTGCAATATGCATAATGAAATACAATCCCTCACCAGTTCATCACTCAAACAGCTAAATCTGATTTTGCAGTGAAAATGCAATTTAATCTCATCAGGTTCCATAGTGCTGAAATACTAAACTTAACAATAGAAACTGATGTGATATGTTTCAAATTAAATTGAACCACTGCAAACAATGGGTTCCTTCAGATGCTGGCCTTGACTGAATCTGTTTTTCCACTTCATTTTGCAAAGAAATCATCAAGTCTAATGGCTTCAAGCAATCTAAGTGATGTGCAGGTTGAATGAAAAAAATAAGCAGTGTCACTGAAAAAACGCCACACACAAACAAAGAGAAATTACCACACGCTGCACTGAAGGCATTATCATTTCCCCAGTCCATCTGAGGAACTTCTAACTGAAGCAAGGAACCCAACCTTCAGCCAGTGAAGTCAAAAAAAACATTTTGCCTTCTTTAATGTCGGAATAAGGCCTGATGTCTGTAGAGCATTGGGTGAAGGTTAGTATTTGGCCTGAAAATGTGCATAAAAAGTTCTAAGTTTGAGGATTTATCAAACATTAATCCCTCACACCAAGCAGACAGAGGAAAACAGGATGGAAAGGAATAGAATAGTTCTGTTGGAAGAGACCTACAAAGATCATCAAATCCAACTGCCTGACCACAGGGCTGACCAAAATTTAAAACATATTATTGAGGGCATTGTTCAAATGGATCTTGAACACTGACAGGCATGGGGCATCAACCATCTCCCTAAGAAGACTGTTCCAGTGCTTGACCACCCTCAAGGTGAAGAAATTTTTCCCAGTATCCAGCCTGAGCCTCCCCTGGCACTGCTTTGAGCCATTCCCACACACTCTCTTGGTTACCGATATGGAGAGCGGCAGCTCTCCATCTCCGCTCCTCAGGAATTTCCCCTTTTCCCCAGAAAAAGTAGATTAAAAAGCTCTTATTTGACAGAAGACAGTGCTGGAAGACCACTTGGGAGCCAGCCTGATGGGCATCTGCAGCCCAGGCCAACCACCACCCACTCACACCACGGCGCGGACATGTTCAAGAAAATAGCACGCTGCTTCCTTCTCTCAGGAGGCATTAAGGAGAACACAGGCTGGCACTACGCATGCTGGCAGTGTCTGGGTAATGAGTAACACTGATCAAGAGACTCCAGTGACTTTGAGATGAGCAGGATTAGGGCTGTGTTGTCCAGGACTGCCTAGCTAATTCCTTCCGCATGGCTGCTCGCTTCACACAGAAGTCAGGCATTTTCCTCTGAAGGAGAAGGGTCTCAAAAAGATTTTCATACATTTTCCCTGGGTGAAGGGGGACAGTGAAGGCCTGAGAGAAAGTCACTAATATGTATTATGAACAGGTTTATTTAAGTCATAAATAATAGCTATTACAAGAAATCACAAGTGAAACAGGAGGCATCTTAGTCTGAATTTAGTCTTCTGTGTTTGTGTACTTCCTTGCAGATATTGTGTGAGACAGGTTTATTCAAAATAAATTGATTTTTTTGTGTATGCCTACAAATAAAAAATAAAAGGTGGGGGGGAAATACCCAGAACTGTTTGTTTCTTTTCAAGCTGAGCTGCCAGCCAATTTCAAAGCCAGATGGCTGTGAGTTAATTCCAGTACCAACTGTCCAATTCCTAGATGCCTGTTTGACAATATTGTTCTTCTTTATTTGTTTACTTTAGGAATAGGTCTGTGGGGAGGTTTACGGTCTCTATCATCCTCACTTGGGGAAATGCTTATGTGAGCACAGAAAGATTTAGGGAAACAAAACCTGGGAGGTTTCCCAAGGAAGACTTGCTCCTAATTCTTCCAGGAGTATAATGGGCTGAGTGTCTTGTGCTGAAAGCAAAAGCACTCAATTGTCAAATTGCTCCAGTCTTCACACGATATGGACATCTGAGCCTTTCCTGCAGGACAGTGAGTATATGCCCACAGTAGTGTTCTCACTGCAGAATTGAGCTTCACTGACTTCTTCTTGGTCTTCAAAGCCCTCTTGCTCAGTGACACACTTCAGAGGGCTAATCTCAAAAGCTAATCCTCACTGCAGGCTATCCTGACTTCTGAAAATGTTCTGGGGGAAATGTGTGAATTCCCAGAAATCAGCCCAGCACCACACAGAGGATTCCCGCAACACCCAGGCAGTGGGCTAATGTCATTCTGCAGCTGCTGCAATGGCAACCACATATTTACTTACAACACCAGTTGCGTGTTGATGTTTCTAGGTCCACCTTTTCAGAACTTGCCACAGTTGTGTTTTTTTCTTTTTTTTTTTTTTTTTTTCTTGGAGTGTTTTAGCAATGCTGACCCACAGAGCTTGCAATGCCTATTAATCTATCTAAACAACAAATCCAAGGGACAGTTGGCAATTCATCTGACAGAATTTATCTAATTGATTGTAATGGACTTAAAAATGGACTTACAAGAGTTTGCAGCTAGCTCTTTGTATAAGTATTTGTAATACATCAATCACTCCTCTGATCAACTCTTATTTACAGAGTTGTACCCACAGTAGTTGAAAATTGAATAAATGACATGAAGGGACGTGCCTGGTCACACGCTGTCCAGGAGATGTTTCACCAACTTCAGAACAGCAGCTGTGAAGGCTTCAGACTTCCCTTCATGGCTTACAGCTAGTGTTTAGCTCATAATTTCAAGAGATACATCAGAAGAGTGGTAATGATAATAAAATATTGCCTTCCTTCTACTATGGTGATAAACAACAGACCTGCTATAAAATGCATTTCTACCAGCTAGGAATCTAACAGATGATATGTAAAGAATACCACACGGATCAAGAGACTTTTACATTAACAAATACAAAGAGACTTTTAAATATATATATATATTCACGGTTTCCTAGCATTCTTACATTAAAAATTAGGCTAGCTCTTCTTTTTTTTTTTTCTTTAAATAGCTAAGACTTCTGAAATGTTGACGAGCCACTTGTTATGCCTGGCAGCACAGAATTTTCTTTATATATATATTATATATATATAAAATATATATATAATTTTAAAAAAGTCTACTGAGCTAATAATGATATGATCCTATGATATCATAATCCTGTAGTCATAGAATATCCTGAATTGGAAGGGACACATAGGGATGGATCACAGAGTCCAGCTCCTGGCTCCACACAGGACCTGTGTCTGAGAGTGTTGTCCAAACGTTTCTCGAACTCCAGCAGCTCGGTGCTGTGACCACTGCCCTGGGGAGCCTGTCCCAGTGCCCGACCACCCTCTGGGTGCAGAACCTTTCCCTAACCCCCAGCCTGACCCTCCCCTGTCCCAGCTCCATGCCGTTCCCTCGAGTCCTGTCGCTGTCCCCAGAGAGCAGAGCTCAGCGCCTGCCCCTCCGCTCCCCTCGTGAGGGAGCTGCAGGCCGCCATGAGGCCTCCCCTCAGCCTGCTCTGCTCGGGGCTGAACAAACCAAGGGACCTCAGCCGCTCCTCACATGCTTTACTGGTATGTCTGCCTCTTCATTTCTAGGAAGTTAAACAAACGTTTCTATAAATACATGAACACAAAAAGGAGGACTAAGGAGAATCTCCATCCTTTACTGGATGCGGGGGGAAACTTAGTTACAAGTTTAGGGACTTTAGGGGGCTGGGTCGGTTAGTGGATGGAGCGGGAGTGCAGGTGGTGTTTTCGTCCATCCCTATGGTGGCAGGGAGGAGTTCAGAGAGGACACGGAAAGCCCACCTGTTAAACACGTGGCTCCGGGGCTGGTGCCAACGCAGAAATCTTGGGTTTTTTGATCATGGGGCACTTTACTCAGCACCTGGCCTGATGGCCGCAGACGGGTCCCTATCTTTTAGGGGAAAAAGGATCCTGGGCCAGGAACTGGCAGGGCTCATTGAGAGGGCTTTAAACTAGGTAGGAAGGGGGATGGGGCTGAGGCTAGGATTGTTGGGGCTGTGCCAGGGGGAACAATGGCAAGGCCGGAGGATAAGGCAATGGCCCAGCTGAAGTGCATCTACACCAATGCACGCAGCATGGGTAACAAACAGGAGGAGCTGGAAGCCATCGTGCGGCAGGCAGGCTACGACTTGGTTGCCATCACGGAGACGTGGTGGGACCAGTCTCATGACTGGAGTGCTGCAATGCCTGGCTATAAGCTCTATAGAAGGGACAGGCAGCATAGAAGGGGTGGTGGTGTGGCTCTCTATATTAGAGAGTCTTTCGAGGTTGTAGAACTCGAGGTTGGGAATGACAAGGTCGAGTCCCTTTGGGTTAGAATCGGCAGGGACAACAAGGCTAGTGTCCTGGTCGGGGTCTGCTATAGACCGCCGAACCAGGATGAGGAGACGGATGAGGAATTCTACAGGCAGCTGACAGAGGTTGCAAAATCATCAGCTCTTGTACTCGTGGGGGACTTCAACTTCCCTGACATATCCTGGAAGCACAACACAGCCCTGAGAAAGCAGTCTAGGAGGTTTCTGGAGAGCGTGGAAGATAGCTTCCTGACGCAGCTGGTTAGTGAGCCTACCAGGGGAGGTGCCCCGCTAGACCTTCTCTTCACAAACAGAGAAGGACTGGTGGAGGACGTGATCGTCGGGAGCTGTCTCGGGCAGAGTGACCACGCAATGGTGGAGTTCACTATTCTTGGCGAGGCCAGGAAGGGGACCAGTAAAACCGCTGTATTGGACTTTCGGAGGGCTGACTTTGAGCTGCTCAGGACACTGGTTGGTGGAGTCCCTTGGGAGGCGGTTCTGAAGGGCAGAGGGGTCCAGGAAGGCTGGGCGCTCTTCAAGAGGGAAGTCTTAATGGCGCAGGAACGGTCTGTTCCCACGTGCCCAAAGACGAGCTGGCGGGGAAGAAGACCGGCCTGGCTCAACAGAGAATTGTGGCTTGATCTTAGGAGGAAAAAGAGGGTTTATAAGCTTTGGAAAAGTGGGCAGGCCACTAAGGAGGACTTTAAAGAAGTAGCGAGGCTGTGCAGGGACAAAATTAGGAAGGCCAAAGCTCATCTGGAGCTCAATCTGGCTACTGCCGTTAAAGATAACAAAAAACGTTTCTATAAATACATCAACACAAAAAGGAGGACTAAGGAGAATCTCCATCCTTTACTGGATGCGGGGGGAAACTTAGTTACAAGAGATGAGGAAAAGGCGGAGGTGCTCAATGCCTTCTTTGCCTCAGTCTTTAGCGGCAATACCGGATGTTCTCTGGATACCCAGTACCCTGAGCTGGTGGAAGGGGATGGGGAGCAGGATGTGGCCCTCATTATCCATGAAGAACTGGTTGGTGACCTGCTACGGCACTTAGATGTGCACAAGTCGATGGGGCCAGATGGGATCCACCCAAGGGTACTGAGGGAACTGGCAGAGGAGCTGGCCAAGCCACTGTCCATCATTTATCAACAGTCCTGGCTATCGGGGGAGGTCCCAATCGACTGGCGGCTAGCAAACGTGACGCCCATCTACAAGAAGGGCCGGAGGGCAGACCCAGGAAACTACAGGCCTGTCAGTTTGACCTCAGTGCCAGGAAAGCTCATGGAGCAGATCCTCCTGAGAGTCATCATGCAGCACTTGCAGGGCAAGCAGGCGATCAGGCCCAGTCAGCATGGCTTTATGAAAGGCAGGTCATGCCTGACGAACCTGATCTCCTTCTATGACAGAGTGACGCGCTGGGTGGATGAGGGAAAGGCTGTCGATGTGGTCTACCTTGACTTCAGCAAGGCTTTTGACACCGTCTCCCACAGCATTCTCCTCAAGAAACTGGCTGCTCTTGGCTTGGACTGGCGCACGCTTCGTTGGGTTAGAAACTGGCTGGATAGCCGGGCCCAAAGAGTCGTGGTGAATGGAGCCAAGTCCAGTTGGAGGCCAGTCACTAGTGGCGTCCCCCAGGGCTCGGTGCTGGGGCCGGTCCTCTTTAATATCTTCATCGATGATCTGGACGAGGGCATCGAGTGCACCCTCAGTAAGTTCGCAGATGACACCAAGTTAGGTGCGTGTGTCGATCTGCTTGAGGGTAGGAAAGCTCTGCAGGAGGATCTGGATAGGCTGCACCGATGGGCTGAGGTCAACTGCATGAAGTTCAACAAGGCCAAGTGCCGGGTCCTGCACCTGGGGCGCAATAACCCCAAGCAGAGCTATAGGCTGGGAGAGGAATGGTTGGAGAGCTGCCAGGCAGAGAAGGACCTGGGAGTGATGGTGGACAGTCGGCTGAATATGAGCCAGCAGTGTGCTCAGGTGGCCAAGAAGGCCAACGGCATCCTGGCTTGTATTAGGAACAGCGTGACCAGCAGGGCTAGGGAGGTGATCGTCCCCCTGTACTCAGCTCTGGTGAGGCCGCACCTCGAGTACTGTGTTCAGTTTTGGGCCCCTCGCTACAAGAAGGACATGGAGGTGCTTGAGCGCGTGCAGAGAAGGGCAACGAAGCTGGTGAGGGGCCTGGAGAACAAGTCCTACGAGGAGCGGCTGAGGGAGCTGGGCTTGTTCAGCCTGGAGAAGAGGAGGCTCAGGGGCGACCTTATCGCTCTTTTTAGGTACCTCAAGGGAGGCTGTAGCGAGGTGGGGGTTGGCCTGTTCTCCCACGTGCCTGGTGACAGGACGAGGGGGAATGGGTTTAAGTTGTGCCAGGGGAGTTTTAGGCTAGATGTTAGGAAGAACTTCTTCACTGAAAGGGTTGTGAGGCACTGGAACAGGCTGCCCAGGGAAGTGGTGGAGTCACCATCCTTGGAAGTCTTCAAAAGACGTTTAGATGTAGAGCTTAGGGATATGGTTTAGTGGAGGGCTGTTAGCGTTAGGTTGGAGGTTGGACTCGATGACCTTGAGGTCTCTTCCAACCTAGAAAATTCTGTGATTCTGTGAAGAGATGAGGAAAAGGCGGAGGTGCTCAATGCCTTCTTTGCCTCAGTCTTTAGCGGCAATACCGGTTGTTCTCTGGATACTCAGTACCCTGAGCTGGTGGAAGGGGATGGGGAGCAGGATGTGGCCCTCACTATCCATGAAGAACTGGTTGGTGACCTGCTACGGCACTTGGATGTGTGCAAGTCGATGGGGCCGAATGGGATCCACCCAAGGCTACTGAGAGAACTGGCAGAGGAGCTGGCCAAGCCACTGTCCATCATTTATCAGCAGTCCTGGTGATCGGGGGAGGTCCCAGTTGACTGGCGGCTAGCAAACGTGACGCCCATCTACAAGAAGGGCCGGAGGGCAGACCCGGGAAACTACAGGCCTGTCAGTTTGACCTCAGTGCCAGGGAAGCTCATGGAGCAGATCCTCCTGAGAGTCATCATGCAGCACTTGCAGGGCAAGCAGGCGATCAGGCCCAGTCAGCATGGGTTTATGAAAGGCAGGTCCTGCTTGACGAACCTGATCTCCTTCTATGACAAAGTGTGACGCGCTGGGTGGATGAGGGAAAGGCTGTCGATGTGGTCTACCTTGACTTCAGCAAGGCTTTTGACACCGTCTCCCACAGCATTCTCCTCAAGAAACTGGCTGCCCTAGGCTTGGACTGGCGCACGCTTCGTTGGGTTAGAAACTGGCTGGGTAGCCAGGCCCAAAGAGTCATGGTGAATGGAGCCAAGTCCAGTTGGAGGCCAGTCACTAGTGGCGTCCCCCAGGGCTCGGTGCTGGGGCCGGTCCTCTTTAATATCTTCATCGATGATCTGGACGAGGGCATCGAGTGCACCCTCAGTAAGTTTGCAGATGACACCAAGTTAGGTGCGTGTGTCGATCTGCTCGAGGGTACGAAGGCTCTGCAGGAGGATCTGGATAGGCTGCACCGATGGGCTGAGGTCAACTGCATGAAGTTCAACAAGGCCAAGTGCCGGGTCCTGCACCTGGGGCGCAATAACCCCAAGCAGAGCTATAGGCTGGGAGAGGAATGGTTGGAGAGCTGCCAGGCAGAGAAGGACCTGGGAGTGATGGTGGATAGTTGGCTGAATATGAGCCAGCAGTGTGCTCAGGTGGCCAAGAAGGCCAACGGCATCCTGGCTTGTATCAGGAACAGTGTGACCAGCAGGGCTAGGGAGGTGATCGTCCCCCTTTACTCGGCTCTGGTGAGGCTGCACCTCGAGTACTGTGTTCAGTTTTGGGCCCCTCGCTACAAGAAGGACATGGAGGTGCTTGAGCGCGTGCAGAGAAGGGCAACGAAGCTGGTGAGGGGTCTGGAGAACAAGTCCTATGAGGAGCGGCTGAGGGAGCTGGGCTTGTTCAGCCTGGAGAAGAGGAGGCTCAGGGGCGACCTTATCGCTCTCTATAGGTACCTCAAGGGAGGCTGTAGCGAGGTGGGGGTTGGTTTGTTCTCCCACGTGCCTGGTGACAGGACGAGGGGGAATGGGCTTAAGTTGAGCCAGGGGAGTTTTAGGTTAGATGTTAGGAAGAACTTCTTTACTGAAAGGGTTGTGAGGCATTGGAACAGGCTGCCCAGGGAAGTGGTGGAGTCACCATCCCTGGAAGTCTTCAAAAGACGTTTAGATGTAGAGCTTAGGGATATGGTTTAGTGGGGACTGCTAGCGTTAGGTCAGAGGTTGGACTCGATGATCTTGAGGTCTCTTCCAACCTAGAAATTCTGTGATTCTGTGATTCTGTGAAACCCAACGTAGTCTGAAAGAATTCAGTCCACTGATCAAATGGTTAAAAATTAAGCATGGAAAGTTCACACAGCTAACCACTTATTTATACAACATCTTATCATAGTGAAATTATTTTTTCAAAATAGCAGCACCTCAGGAACTTCTAAATCAAATTTTTCTTTGCGATGAAGCAAATGACTTTTCAAATGGCCACCCTGGAAAGGCAACCCGTTAACTGGGCATCACACTGTGGTCCTTCCAACTGCGTTGCTTGGTGCTAATGCTTCTGGGGGTCGGGCTCTGCTTTGCTTTTGTCTGTGCAGCTTCAGTGATTTGGAAGAGTATCCAGAGCAGTAAAGGCAAAAGGGAGAACTGTGCTCTCTGGGGACAAAATTCATGTAGAGCTTCAAAGTGAAGTTTCAGTTTATATAATAAGAGGAAAGATAGTAATTTAGGAATAATGTGACTATGGAGCCTGGAGACAGAGCTGAATTTTGGAGTACCCTTTTGGTCATGCTGATGTGAATTTTAGGGTGAGAGAATAAGTTGCCTTGGGCAGGAATTTTAATGGTGAGGGGGATCAGAACTGGGAATGTTAATCAGGAAAATCAACAGAAATTTGAAAGCAGGATGACCTCAGAGATAGTCAGAGATGGGGAATATGACCCCTATTACATATATTACTTTAGGAATATTTATAATTAGGCATTACATATTGAATGTGTCATTCTTTATTAACCTTTTCCATTATATTAGAAGGGCTATACAAATAGTTTCTTGAAATTAACCTGAAAATTCTCACACACTTTTTTTTTTTTTTTTTTTGGTAATCAAAGACTTTCTAAAGGCTGGTGAACAAAAGTAATTGGCTTTCACACAGTAAGTAGCAGGATTTCATTCTGATTTGGTAGGGGATCCATTTTAAATTGTTTTCAATGCCTTCTTTCTTAAAATAATACAACTATGTACATTTTCTCTATTCTTATGTTCATGCAATCTAATTAATGGTAAAAGGATTAAGCTTTTTAAAGAGCTGAGAAATACGAGGTTAATGAGCAGCGGAAGGAACAATTTGAACCATTCGGCCACACTACTTGCTTCTAAATTAACTGTAACCATTCAGAAAATGGACTTGGAACCGTTGTGGACAGCGCAATACAAATTTCTGATCTTTCTATGAGAGCAGTTAAGAAGCAAACAAATTGCTAGAATTTGAAAGGAGTGGGAGGGATAGTAATACTGAAAGTATAATAATGCAATTCTCTGAATTGACAGAATGATGCATCTGGCTCTAGTCTCCCAATCGCAGTTCAGGGGTGGATGATGAGAATAATTAGATATAGGAAAGAGAGATGGGAGAGAATGGCACAGTTTTCAGAAAAGAATCAATACAGGTATGCAAAATAGTGGATAAAAATATATATCTCTTTTAAAAAAAGACTTTCATGCTGTCGTTCTTTCTAAAGCATCTATATTATCATGCAACCAGTCCTGATGGTGTCTGTCTATACTATATATACTTCAAATCACCCTTATCTACTTCCTACATGATATTACTAGCAACAGCAAATCTATATTAAAGATTTTTACACCCAGCCCTGTGAGCACCTTGCTATTTAATCTATCTTCTGCATTTACCTATGACCTGTATCCTGTCTCTAATAAGGCCTATCGATGCTGTTGAAAATAATGCTTATTGGGAATCTAAATCAGCACATGCAGGTAAGCTACAGAAGAACCAACACCATGGATGTTCTTGCTACTACTGTGCAGATGATACTCAGCTTTATCTAACCTTCAAGACACAAGATCATGTAGGCATCAGTGAATTGCTTGGTCCCTCGGTGTATTCTCTCCCATGTAAAGACCAGCAGCCTGACTCTGAGGGCAGGGGGAACAGGACAGTGTTAGCAAGTCGATGAAATGCCTTTGGAGACTTTTCAAAGGCATGGTCTTTGTTAGAGGTACATACTCATCATGGCCAACTGAACCTGTTGCTAAGGCATGCGCTCCCATTTCTCAGTGCCACTAAACTCACAGCCGGCATCCCCAACCGGCTTCAGTTGCCTGGGACACCCCACTCCATCCTGGTGAGCAGCAGCCGGCCTCTCTTGCACACCACATCTTCATGGAGCCTGGGCTGCAACACAAAGCAGTCAGGTCAGGTACGAGCCTAAGAGTACACAAAGTGCACTCACCAATCCCTTCAACAGGCAGGGGAGCTGTGGAACAAGAACACTGCAAAGGCTTGCAATGCACATTGCCCACAGGGCATCATTCAGGTTCACACTTTTCGTAATGGTGCTCTGCAGTATGAACCCAAAGCAGCTGGAAAATCCACGATGAATATTTCAGTTTATACCTCAGGGGCAAAATAATTTTATTCCAAGAGAATAAAACTGAGAACTCAGGTTTTCCAGGCATATGAAAATGTGATATGAATTCCATAAGCAGTAAGGACAGCCACCAAGTTCACTCCATTGTTCCAATTGCAATGAAAATATCTTCAAAATTACCTTCTTTAAAAATAAACAGCAGACTTTGTAATAAAAATGAAATAAATAAACGCATAACCTTAAACCATAATCCTATCAAAGCAAAGCACCATGCTACACATATGTTTCTCTCCTTGGAGAACAGATGAAGAAGGGAATGAACCATGTGTAATTTTGGCTAGTTGGGTCATTTAAAGAACCACTGCCAAAAACTGGGAGAACTTGGCTGTGACTCACATTTTTCTATTAAAATCCCATAATGAAAAACCACACATTTGTGGCAGACCTTGGCTCCTCAGTAATAGAACACATCACATAATTGCTTGAATCTTTGGATTCCTCTTATTTCTAAACTAAATTTCTTCAAGCTCATAGCTTCTAGAGAGGATTATGGCCATTTTGCTGAAGAGCCTCATTTGCATGAGGCATTTCAAGAAAAAAAAAAAAAAAAAAAAGAAAATACACAAAGCATATCTTTTGCAGTCATAAATAAAACTCCTCAAATAACCTAGATCAATGTTCTTTACATGTGAATAAAGTTATCTAATATACTGTGGAGCACTGCATAAACTTATTTAGATCCTGCTGAATATTTGATATGCAAAGAATACAGATGAGTTACTCTTTAACACTTACATTTTATCAGAATTTATTTCAATTCTGTTAGGCTTTCAAACTACTCATACAGATGTATTTCCTTCCTTTTTTTTTTTTTTTTTTTTTTTTTTTTTTTTTTTGTGTGTGTGTGTGTGTCCCTTTAAACCTCAATTGTAATCAGGCTTCAGACAAAATTTCCAGATGGTCATTTCACTCTAGACAATCTGCTCTCTCAAGTGCCTTTCTCTGTAAAGCCCAATAAGCATCAAGTGCATTTATTACACCCTGATGCAATGCCTCGTGCAAGATATGTTTACTTTTTATCTAATAATATATCAAATATTTTACATTGTAATAATTGATGCAGCAATTGCAAAACTGCTGTTCAGCGGAGGAAGAAAATGCCGTTACAGAACACAGCCAAGCATCCTGACAGCATGACGAGAACACTAATGAATTAGCTGACAAATGAGCACAATAAGTTCTGCTCAAGTGTACTCTCTAAGTGACAATTCAGCAAATCTGCTTTTCACTCTATTTTTCCCTTGTAAGGCTAAAATCCATGCAAATTAGTTCTCAGCTGGGGTGTCAGGTGAAATGTACTGAAAACATGTGAAGAGCAGCTTCCAGTCCCACTTCTGCTCTATGTCACCGAGCCCCTCAGCACTGGCTATGCTGTAACAGGTACAGGCTGTGACACTGGAAGTGGAATAAGGGACAAAACAAGGATATTTTGACTGTTGCCAGGTCTTGGGCCTCTCAGATGGGGCTCCCTGGACATGATGGCTGATGGTGCCTTTGCCCCTGATGAGTCCTGCCTCAGCCTCCCAAGCTCACACTGCACCTGATGAAATCTCCTCTAAAGACATCTCAAAATTCTCTATGCAATCATAGTTCAAAGTCTGCCTTCACGTGCTCTGCAAGTCATGTGCAGGCAGATTTCATCTCAGGAGCAGGATGCTGCCCTGGTCTCAGAAGAGAACTGCACTTTACTACATCAAACATGGCACAAAAAATTTATGTTCCCCTGCCTCCTTAAGGAACTCTATATATACCTTAAAGATTATCTTTGTAATATTTCTAATCATAAGCACATTTTTTCACAAACAGTTCAGCACCTTCATTCCCTCCACTCTGTCTCAGTGGTGGGTAGCCTGGGTCATCGTTTGTTGTTCTTTGGGAATGTGGTAGTGTTCACCCCTCTCAGTGAATCTTCTGTCCACAAACAGACAGGATAATTCTCCACCAAACCATCAGCTATGGCTTGTGAGAAACCAAAGCCCCCTTCTGAACCATCAGGAAAGAACAGCAACATGAAACTGTAACTTCATGATGTTGTCTTCAGTGACCTTCACTCTTCACTGGTCAGTTTTCTTCGTGATCACTCTTTGTGACACCATCCTCTACACAGCCTGCAGAACTTGCATGGCAATGGACATATAATCCAATATATTTTGGAGACAGAGATTCCTTTACTGTGTTGAAGGCTGGTGATAGGAATAACTTCCTGAGCCTCAGCAGCCCTGACTGGTATGGTGACAGGGACAAGCAGCTCAGCAGCCACCTCCACAGGATGGTTTTAACTCTGGAAGGAGTTTAGCTCAAGGCTGTATCCATACTTGTACCTGCATCACAGTTACCATCTCAAAGCTAAATTCCCTTATCCTCCTCACTGCCAAGCCACAGGAGAAGCTTGAGCAACAAACCAGGGCACTGGGAGAACAGCAAGCATGAACAAAGGACCTGGCCACAAAAAAGAAATGGTGGTGTGTCAAAGGTCAGACGCAGGTACACCTGTGCACCTTGATTACAAGGCTATCCCACCTCTCCTGCCCACTCTGCCTTCCAGGGCACCCCTATGAGCTGCGGTCCTGCACCATATGCAGGTGCGGTCTCTTTTCCCAGGGGCAAGGGAAGGCTGAGCAGAGACCCAGCACTGCAGTCCGGGCCAGGTATGGTGGAAGCGATGGGACCCCGTGGATACCTGAGGAAGCACAGAGGCACTGCAACAGCATGTAAAATAGATGCAAGCTGCACTCCAGTCTGGGAAGTCCTCAAAAATACATACATCTGGAACAGAGGATAATCTGTAAATATTCTTAATGGTCTGGGACTCATTTGCTTGAGTTGTTTCCTCCCTTTTCTCTTCTGTCACAGAACCTGAATTCAGAGGAGTGATATGCTTCTGCTGTTGCTGCTGCATGGGGCTTGTTGGGGTATGCCTCCCCAGAGGGGATCTTTGCTGGGGGAACCTATTCCTTACGTGACAGGGATATCTTCACTTGTGAGAAAGACTGTGAACTGCAGGCATCTATGAACCCAACAGCATACCTTAGGATTCATTTTAGAAGCTAATTCTGGCTGTACGTCATTTATATACCTACTGAAAAGACAGCATTTAGTCATCAATTTTCCTGGATATAGCTGCTTTATAAAATGATAAAATAAATACGTTCCAGAAATACCTCTTTTCCTTCTCTGACTTTGACAAATGTGTGTATATTTATATATATATGTATATATAAAGCAGACAAGAATTCTGCCATATTAAGACCATAATGGATGACTTCATGCGTTTGTCTTTTTTTTTTTTTTTAATAGGTCTTCTTGGTTCTGAATTATCTAAGAAGTTTCATAAAGTGGAAAAGAAAAAGCCGAGGGGCATTTTGGCACTGCCGCATACATATAGCTTTTACCCTGAATTCATGCTTGCCACTGAAACGTTCCGTCTTTATAGAAAAGATGTGAACACTTTGTTTGGTTGTCGTCGGACACTACCTAATGTATCAAATGAATGAGGTATCAGGTGGCATTATAATAACAGCACATCAGCAGAGTTAGCTGTCTCTATAATCAGGTCTTGCATCATTACAAGAAAAAGCAATCAGAATGCTACTTGAAATACGGCACTATAGGAAGGAGGAAAAATTCCTGAAGTGTGTTTAACAAGAATTAAAGTAAACCAACATATACTGACAGCATCTGTTATATGATGCCAGGTAGAAGTTCTAGCCTTACATTAGCATATAGCTTCTTGAAACTTATCCTACAACATCTGATGAATAACCAGGCATACACTACATTTGCTTTATATATGTATATTTTTAGCCTCCAATTTATATTAGCTCCATTAAAGCAGCTTATGCTTCCCTCTTTTTTTCCTTGATCATCTGAACTGGTTCAAGAACCAATTTGCCTACAGAGAGGTGTTATCATATGGCCATGTACTATTAAGCATGGTATTTCAGCTTTTGCTTAACAGCTAAATGGCAAGGAGAAAAATGAAAATATCTTTCAACATATTTTAAAAGTTTATGCTCTAACTTTCACCAAAAGCACTGATGTTTTGCAATCTAGGGACCAAAGATGGGAATCTACACATGGTTTTCTGTTACATTTCCCTGTAAAGAAATTTAGTTAGAAAAACCCCACCAGTTTCTATCCTTCTAATGAGGTAATTGGAAGTTCACCAGGTCTGGAATCAGCAAGACCACAGTTTTATCCAAAAAGGCAAAGGGGAATGATAGTTGCAGAGAATATCATCCCTATCCCTTAAAAGCAGAGGGAAAATGTTATGAGTGTCTTTTTGGCATATTTCATCTTAAGGTCTAGCCTGGGTCAGCACTGCTGACACAGTGCTCTCCTTCTTCCTTGACTATGGACAATTCACTCTCCATTTCCTTTTTTTTTTTTCTTCTTTTTTTTTCTTTCTTTTTTTTGTCCTTACTACCTGCAGAATGATGCTGCATCTAAGCCATCTTTCATTCTTTCCTGCTATACTAGACATTTGGTATATTGTATCTATCCCGACTCTTGTTTTCAAGGAGAAACTAACTCAGACTATGTACAAATAGCTCCAGAAGTAAATGCATAAATGAAGAAATCACGTTGAGAGAGAACCTGAGATTTATCAGCTGATCAGTAGCTCCTGTCATCTCACCCCTTCAGAGAAATGAGCAAGAGAAAAATGTACAGCCAAAGCTGAATGATTCATGCAGGCAAAATTCCCAGTGCAACAAGGTCTTTGTAGGACTGTAGCCTTCTCGCTGAAGCACGGGTGGAAACGCAGGGACCTCAGCAGATGTGACAGCCTGTTCCCTCTCCAGCAGCCCCTTTTCCCTCCTCCTGCCTGTGACTCGGCTCGCTTGGGCTGGGAGCCACAGTACCACTGGCAGCTCAGCCCTGGCTGTGCATTTCTCCAGCAAAGAGATGTGGGGGAAGGTGATTACTGAGCTATAATCCACTGCCTGGGCTCCAGCAGGATAATGCTGCAATTGACTGCCCTCCAGCCAGTTTTCCATTTGACACCATTGTTCTCACCAAAACCCAGCAATACTATGTGTTGGCTGCACATGAGATTTCTGCTCTCACTGCCTGTGGAGGCGGTTATAATGTCTCAGATTCATTTCTCCCACAGTCATTTCATTTGCTGACCAGATTTGGCCATTATTGCTCCTCCTACCCCTTTAAATAGAGCCCCCAGTGCACAGTTTTCTCATTTTTTTCCCATTAGAGTCATATCTGGAAGAGTCCTTGGACCATCACTTACCTTTAGCAAAAGTGGGTGGAATGAATCTCAGTTGTGAAAGTAAATAACTGGCAGCTCGTACACAGAGTGCCACTGAAACTACCTTTCAGCTGGTTTTACATTTGTCAGGCTTGAAGAAAGATGCTGTGACTAATATTTTAATACATGTAAATTAACATATTGGAGTGACTGGAAACTAACATTTGCAATATGCCTGCCAAAGAACTTGTCGCCAACACTCAGCTTATAACAAGAGCTATAAGCTACAATTGCAACATACTTTTTTATTTTTCAATGCAAATGACTGTGGTCAGATTTAAGATACAGCACCATCTTATGGATATTTCTGTATAGATTAATGAGTGCAACTACTCTGCTGGCAAAAATGTTTTTTTTTTTTTTTTTTGCCAATAGAAGATAACAAGGCAGAATTATCGATCAACGTACACTTTCTATATATGTGAACAGTCAGAATTACCTTGGGGAATGAGAAAGGACATTGTTCTGACACACTCACATTGGCAAAATTCACATTTAGCTACCAAGTCTATGATCAGGATGCCAAGTATTCCCAGTATTCTAGTGTCACAGTTTCTAGTAAGTACTAAAATTTAATGTAAGAGGTCTCAAAACACTTGAGATTTATTTCTTAATCATCATGTTAAAAATTACATCTAAATCTCATTTTATTTGTCCCATTTCTGGGCCATTATGATGAAGTAGGGTCATATTTTCAAGTTCTTCTCTTCAATTTTAAATAATACTGACCATCTTTTCCATTTTTATTTACATGAAAATTGCAGTTTGTTCCTATTTCTGTGACTTCCTTCTTCCTGGGAAAAGAAAAAAAAAAAAAAAAAAAGCAAATAACAAGGACTGGCAACCCTGTTTTCCAGCTTAACTCCCAACTATTTAAGGCCTATAATTAAATGAGGTATAAATGTTCAATCTCGTTTCATGCATTTTTAATCATTAGAAAGCCATAAAGAATCTCCTGTAAGAACCAGGCCCTATATTTTTCCTTCCATTATCATTACAAAAAAAATAAGTGAATTATTTTTTTATTTTATTTTATTTTATTTTATTTTATTTTATTTTATTTTATTTTATTTTATTTTATTTATTTTATTTTTGTCAGTGTCTCATCTGGCAAGCAAAACATTAGCTGAGTTTAATGCTTTGTTTGTTATAGAATTATATGAAGCATGGGATACCATTGAACTTGAACTAAGACATTGAACTTCTTAACAGTGACCTTGTATGCAAACTCTGATTACAAAGAAAAGACATAGTTTCCTTTTCTTTTTTTAAAAAAAAAAAAAATAAATAAAATCCCTCTTTGGAACCTGTGAAGTATGTGTTTAACCATAAACATAGGTTTTATCCTAATTAAACACTCAACAGTCTTAAAGTTTTATGGATATTTTCTTGACTAGGATTTAAATTTAGGTATAAAGTGAAGTGTTTTCTGGAATGGTGGAAAATGCATGCATAGAATGTATCTGTGTGTGTGCATCATACATGTATATTTTAAATTCTATTATTATTACCAATTATGCTTTATTAGAAATACATCTATCCCAAGTTCAGGCAACCTGGTGATTCAGTGACATTATATAATACATATAATGAAATCTTAGCAGCTTTGCAAAATTAATTGATTTCTGGAGCAAGCTCTGTCCAGGTCTTCATTTCTCCAGGAAGCATGGACTCCAAAAGTCCGATTAGACTGTATCCTTGCAGGCTTCCTGAAATATCACCACTGAGGGGCATATATGGAGGAAAGTTTTCTTTGCCTTAGGTCGCTTCTTAGGTTGCTTCTGCCATATTGGTCTATTCTAGGCCACTTACAGCTTTATGATTTACAGCCAACATCTTAAAAAACACTGGAAACTAAAGGACAGCCAGCGCAGTACCCTGAGAACAGATAACAATAGTGAGGCTTCGCATTGAAACTGTAAGATCACATCTTCACTGGGCGATCAGGGAGGTGGAGCTGGAGATCACAAACTCAGTTGCAAAACCCAGCAACTAATGGCAGGTGACTTTTGTATAATTCCTGTCATTTCACTTTGCTAGGTTTCTGTTTAGCACTAATCTTATGCTGTGATTTAGCAATCATCCCCAAAGGCTGTAATTCAAAGTGCTGATTGCAAGATGCAGGACAGCACAAATAAATTATATTTGTATTTAGCATTTGCCTTTGGAATTAATTTAACACAAATACTTAAACACATTTAATATGAAGAAACAGTGTCACCCTTTGCTTTCATCATGTATTCATATATATACATAGTCAAATATATTTCAATAGACTTGTACTGAAGTGTTTTAATCTAATTTTATTTAATCTGTTTAAATTAGTTTTTCCAAAAAAAGAGGAATTAAATTAAAATAACTGAATTCATTAGAAAATGTATTTTGTAAATACCCTTTTTAGTTAAAATATCCATTATAGGTATGAAAACATATATATTTATAAATATTACCTTTCTTCATATATATGCCCTTCCTTTAGAGTCAAATGCAAAGATTATTCTTCTGGTAAATGTTCCAGCTCTTCTTTCAGCTTACTGCCAGATAGAAAGTTCATAATTCCAGAAAAATCACTTCAGAGCTTCACTCAAGATATAAATCAAAATCCTACCTGTCTTGAATGATAAGAAAAGTGAATTTATGACATCCTCTCTGACAGAGTCACCAAGACATTACAAAAACAGTTCCAGTAATGACAGTGGAAAGACTACAATATGTTGAAAAGCCAATGTGACACTATAAAAAAAAAATATATACATGCAGCCAAATGTAGTAGTACCAAGCCCAAGCTCTCAGGAATCAAGGACTTCATAACATTTCCTTTAAAACCATTAAAAGCAAAAAGTAAGAACAGAGCCCAACTTGCATTGCATTCTTATTAACCACCTCCTTTTTTGACAGGGCATTAGGGTACAGTCACTTTGACTTCTTTCCACAAGCAGAAGGACATGGAGTTTTAGGAGGGAGTGGGGGGAATAGGAAAGCTGAATTCTCCATCTATATATTAACTGTAGTTGTTGAAGTTGAAGAAAACATACCTGGATATTATTTAGATTGAGTTAACTGCACAAATTGGCAGGGTGGCTTCACGCTGCAACCAAAAATTTCATGAAAATAAAAGGAATTGCTGGATTATCTGTGAAGAACTCACTGCAATGTGTTAAAACTGTACTGAAACTGTACTAAAACACTGTATTGGAAACAGACCTTCAGCTAACCTAAGGCACCATGCTAGAAGACCAAAAGGCTGGAAGCATGAGAAAGCAGAAAAATTTCACATAGTCACCCACAGAAAAGAGTGAAATCACATATGTGGCTTAAACTACTGAACTGGTTTAAAATAACACTCGAAGAAATATTTGACTTAAGCCTAGCTGTGAAAGAGTAATTAAAAATGATTTCATCTTTCTAGGTCTATTAATATCCCCTTTTAGAAAGGCTATAAGAAAGTCTTCTTAATGATAAATCCAGACCTTAGCAAGACTCCTCTTATCCATGATTTAAAAGTGATTATGTTCTTTTATATCCAAGTAGCAGCTTCATTGAAGTTCAAATGCAGGGCAGAGTTTAAGAGCTTGTTGAAAACAAACAGAGAAAAGCCCACTGAAGAGGAAAAAAGGGCTATTTCTGTCACCAGTGGCCTTTGAATTAAGTCCTAACTTATCAGGATTTACATTAAAAATAGGGACAACTGGGTATGACTAGAAGACTTTTGGAAGAAGCAGAATCACACTGATAAGTTTCTGCACTTCCTAGGGAGCCATCTTCAAGTATGGTCGGTACAGCTGCCCATAGCTGTACTCTCTACAAGAAGTTTCTGTGCTCTAAATGTACAGAAACTGTTGGCAAATAATTCTTCTAGGAGAAAATATATAAAATTCCAGCTCACAGACAGGCATCTGAGAAGATTTTGACTGTTCAAGTACTCAAAATGCAGATTTCAAACGTGACAGCAGGGATCCTTTTTATTTTGACCATATGCTGTAAAAGGTCTGCCAATGTGTTCAAACACTCCCTTCATCATGAATCAGAAAATTACCATATATCGTTGCATAAGGGTTTGAACCAAGCTGGTTCTCTGGTCACAATCACAATATTCTTTGTGTTGTTATTTCAAACTCTTAAAGAAATTTCCATACCTTCTCATCAACCTTGCAGAATAGTTAGATTAAATGATTAATCTTGGTTTGCTATCTCAAAATATTTTCTTTATACTAATCACTTAGGATCTGCATTAAAGATCTTCTGTACCATTTATTTCATTATCCAGAATTCAACAAAACAAATGTTGACTCTGTCTGTTTTCTGTATGTTAAGGCATCAGTGCTGAAAGTTAATCTGTTTTATTTTCCACAAGGTTGGTTCTCCACTTCCTGGTCAGTGCAGTGCCAAATGGGGCCATGTTAAATGACAGTTCATTTCCGTAACAAATGGAATGGAAGATATGAAAAGGGCATTGTCAATCCACCTGAACTCCAAAATACACTTTAAAGGAAGATGAATTCATTGTAGCTGACTAGACTGAGACAGAAGTCCAGAACTGCACAATTGAAAAAGGTGTCCTTGAACTATGCAAATGGTTATTCTTTGCACAGTTCAGTTATGGGCATGACTCCTGGTTAGAGTCCAGATTAACTGTATTTTTAGTTAATTAATTACTTATGTACACAGCCAGCAATCTGAGCTCATGCACAAAACAAAATTAACAGGGTAATAATCTCAAAATATTTAAAGTGTCCAGTATGCAAAACTGCAGGCTTGCACGGTGAGAGAATGACTAATTGGAAAGACTGAGCTTCTCCTGCATCCCTGCTGTCACTCTCATGCCTCAGTCCTACTCCTCTTTCCCAGTGGCAGCCCTCAGTGGCAGTAGCACTGAACAAGATCCCTCTTTTCATTGCAGAATGGGGCCAACTCTGTAATTCCTGAAGAATGACAGGTGGCTGCTCAGCTTGTGGGGTTAAGAAACAAACAAACAAACAACACCAACACCTACACCAAACAAAAACAACAACAACAACAAAAAATACCAGCATCTGTCATTGTAAGTATTAAATGTAGTTCAACTGGGGAGAAACAAGAGTAATCAGAATTTGCACCCATTTACCTGTGCAGAAAGACTGAGGGATCACGTAGTCCAGCAAAAGCTGAGGACAACCAAGAGAATTCCTTTTTACACACACAAAAAAAACTTTTATAAGCAGAAACTTTATGTTTCATGGAAATTACGAACGAGTGGAGTCTCCATTCCCGGAGGCACTTTAGAGATGTGTGGACGTGGTACTAAGGGATGGTTTAGTGCTGGGACTTGGTAGGTCAGCCTGACAGTTGGACTTGATGATCTTTTCTGACCTAGGTGATTCTGTGATTCTATGATCCTATGATTTCATAAACAGGAAGGGAATAAACTTTCTTCCATGTTCACCACAGACAGAAGGAGACAGATAGGTTTAAGTTGTTCAGGAACATGGTATAGATTTTAGAGGTTCTGAGCTCATTGCTGACAAAAGGCTGGAAACTTACATTCCTTCTCCTCCTTCATAATTTCCCAGTCTCTATCACCTCATCTTGTCCTCTCATCTTCTCCTCTCTGCAGGCCAAGGACCAAGCACCAAGGAGATGCCAAAGGGAGCCCCCAGTCCAGGGCCCTACTGGCCAGCACAGCTTGCCCACCCAGGATCCCTCCCAGGAGGTCTGGGGCAGGTGATAGAGACTACTGTCCACTTTGGGAGGAGCTGTGTGGTGCCAGGAGGCTCTGGCAGGAGTACACCCAGTGGTGGCTCTGGAAGAGGCATGGGGCATGTCTGGATTCACGTCTTGTTTCTGCGTGCTGCCATGCAAGCTCACGCTGTGCCTCCTTCTCCAGGCCCTGGTATCAAAAGGAGAACTGGTTCAGGTCCTCTTCACAAGGTGTGAGGGAGACCATGTCTTTGAAATGCTTTTTCCCTTCAGCTTAAAATGATGGATGTCATCTCTTTGATTACTGGGGGGCCCTCCTTTTCCCAGGAACACTCCTCTCAGGGACTTTCCCTTCCACACAGGGACTGCGCTTAAGGTCTGCCCTTGCCTAGACTGAGCACAACAGCTCCCATAGCAAAAGGAGTGGAGGCAAGGTGTTTTTTTTTTTCCTCCAGTGTACCCAGGAATTGAGAAAGCATCGTGCAGGGTGAGTGGGGCCTGGACTTGGGACCCTTCAAGAAGGAATAGCAGAGGCTAGGGTGGGGATGCTCCCATGCATGACATGAGTTTCCAGAATTGGAGACTTAGGGTAACATTAAAAGAAGTTTTCTGAAATGAAAGAGAATTATATTCTGGAACAGTTTGCCTAGGGAGGTGAAGTACTGGAAGGTATTAAGAACAAAATTAGATGGGCCTCATTCGCAAATGGGTTAGGTGTAGTGGACTTTATCAGGGAGCCCAAGAACAATTCACGTAACTTGCTAAGATCCTTTCCAAGCCTACTTTCTATTATTTTTTATAGATTTGAACAGGGTTAAGGTAAGCATATTCTTCTGGAGAAGTGATATCTGTATAAGAGATACCAGCTTCCATTCTATTTCTCACAGTGCTTCGCACTGCTCACATCAGCAGGTTTTGTGTCATATGGGCTTGCTGAAAGACCAAGTATTTTAGAGAAAAGTAGCAATTCATAGTAAAAATAATGCTAGTTATGTGTTAATGAGAACAATCACATGGAAATATTAATGTACTATGGCTAAACACAAGCTACTTTATGGCTCTGTACATTTTTAGATGTTGCAAATGCAGAAGTTCATTAAGCTATACTGAGACTTGTTCTAAGATTTTTAATGGCATTGTTATGCTAACCAACTGATTGACTCGGTGGTGTATATGGTCTTAACATCCTTAGCAGCAAAGACAGGTTGAATGGTAGAGAGGTTTCTTGTGGGTAAAAACATTCCTTTAAGAAAAATGGATTTGAGTATTTCTTTAGAATTTTAAATAAGATATTAATGTCACTTTTTCAACCCCACGCTGAAAAATCAGATTGCCTTAATTACCTGAAGGTGTGGAGAACAACACTGCATTTCAGACACAAGGCTACTCTGAATCAAATTAATTCAAAAATCTCCATTTTTTAGAATAGCTTTTAGTACTAAGTAATGATGTGACATAAATTTTAATCTGTCCTCTTAGCAATAACCTGCTCATTACATGGATATGGCACAGTTTGTGAGTAATGCAGCACCTCCAAAATGTCAGAGCAGGACATATGATTAGCATTTTCTCACATATTTATGTGTATTTACATACATATGCATGAACTAAACCTGCGCTACAAAACTGGAAGCTATGCATGGAAATACCTGGATCCAGTTTATTTAGTTTTTCTTTATATGGATCAGTTATTAACATCACTTACCCTCTTCAGCTGTCTCTGGGGACTCACCTGAGGAGAGGATGGGAATTTCCCATGCGGATTAGAAAAGCTAGTAGGAATCAGGCACATGGATTCTCTTCATTCCTCCCTGTGCTCTTGCCTGAGACCTATATAGCTCATAACACTTGCATCCAATTCTGGTAAAAAGGATATAAAGGCCATTTAGCTTAATGATTACTCTTAGGGAGTCAAATGAAATAGAATAGTGTTGGGGAAACACATTCCTAAACTTTGCAATCCAGATAAAGATCAGTGGACTACCTTTTTTTTTGATTTAAGTAGAAGAATGTGCTCCATCATTGTTTGCAAGTGCAAGAGACTGGTGGACAAGAAAGACTGCAGCAGAATAAGTGTGATGATGGCTGCAAGAGTACAACAAAAACATGGTGCAATGTCCTCTTTACCTACTAAGCCTGTGAATGCTTTGCCACTCGCTTTTGTGGTTGAGAGGATGGAAAAAATAAACCCCATCCTTTCAGGTGGCTGAAAATAGCTGTGTGAATATTTACCCAGGGAGTTCTACCACCTTTTAGAGTGCTATAGTGAGGCTCACTATGAAATAAATAGATGACAAGCCTGCTTTTCAGGGAAAGCTCTCTGATTATTTCTTGTCAAGGCAAGCTAAAGTGGTCTGTTTATTGTAATGCTTAGTTACTACTGCCAAACCTATTTTAGGTGTGGTCAACACCAAAACATTACTTACTGATTTCTTTGTACAACTCCTCATCGATATTCTTGAATTGGCATAGAACAGCTGAAATTAATAGAGAGGTACCATCTGATACTCTTCTGGGAGAAATCCATTCCTGAAATGAAATGAACTTACATTCCAGAAGTTAAACCTGCAGAAATGTTAGCTGCCTCCTGCAAGCTCTTCACAAAGGAATAAAGTAAACAGCTGCATGGGAAAGCCATAAAACTGGGAAATATATCAACTACACACAAACTTCTCACACTGCAGAACTGAGCACTGCATGCTGATAGCACACGAATGCTGATAAATTTATCATTATGGAGATCTATTGGGCACTGCTCATTGCAAAGCAGGATGCAAGCTCTATTGAACTTTCAAATTTATATACTTCCAGGTGGATTGTAAATTCACATTACTTTTTCCATATGCCTGTGTGGCATCTCCATCATGCATTCTTGCCTTAGTAAGAACTTTGAACTCGTACATATCAATGGACAACAGTGGCAGCAGTTAGAGGCCTTCAGAAACTGTAAGCCAGGCCATAAAAATGATATATGCTCAGCTTCACCATCATATTATTTAAAAGATAATCATAAAAATATGGTTATTTCTTCTACTTTACTTTAAGGTTTTGAGACTTCATGGAAGTCTTCCTTCATGTTTTCAAGTTTTTCTACACAAGTTCGTGGTGTATAAAATAAATGTGGGTATAAGAAAAGAGAGAGGCAGTGCTTCATCCACCTTTCAGTGGTGTCTGATATAGAATATTCCCATGACACAGCAGTTTCAAAGCACCCAAGAAACATTAGAGTCTTGTCTGGCCTTGGCTATGACCTGCTTACAAATAATAAAAGGTGAGATTCTTGCTTAAGCACATGATTTAGCCATCTAAAGCATCACAAAGGAACAGTACTAGAAGTGTCTGAACTGAAAATGCACTGCGTGAAGCTAAAACTCATTACTGTGAACTAGTAAGCCTCAAAATAATAATGAATTTTACAATCAAAAGATAGTTTATGAGTGAATTACAAAGCACTGATGCTATAATAGGAAATCTGAGTATAAATAAATTCTTATAAACTTTACTTTTAGTCTTATATTTTCCCAGAGGAAGGTTTTGAAAACATAGCTAAATTTTTTATTTGCATCTTGAAATAAAAATCTTGGATCAGTTCAAAACCGAGCTTTTCACCAATAACTATTTTTACTGCTTCTTGTATCCCCTAAATAGAAAGCTTTATTGACAAAATCCCCATTTCAGTTGTATAAAAAAGAACACTCCAGTTCTTAACACTCTTCTGTTAAAATAAATATGTTTTATAAACTGAATTAGGCTAAGTATAACATCTAGGAAGAAAAACTGCACTTGAATAAGTGCAGCTGTAAGTAAACTTGCACTGAGGTTAGACAAAGTGAAGAGAAAGCACAAATAAAAATTGGTTTGGTTATATTATCTTAATGAGAAGCACTGACCGAATGACTTTTCATTGTTGTGGCTGGATTCCTTATGTATAAATGTATTTGAATATAAGCATTTTATGTTGGTATTTGTGTACTTAACTGGTTGAACAGCATTTGAACACAAGCATCTGAGGAATTAAGGGGCAAGTTCTGATTCATACTTACAAGACTGACACCACAAAAGTTTGACAGCACTGTCAGTAAAGTGGATAAAATAGATTCAGGAAGGGAGGCTTTCATGCTCTGCAGAAATCTTCAAAAGATACAAATAGATACTCTACATTTAAGTGCATTAGATGTAAAAAACAAAAACAAAAACAAAAACAAAACAAAACAAAACAAAAAAAACACACACACCAAGAATGAATGAGAGATCAGCAGATCCTCTCAAATAATGCCAGCTGAGAGTGCATTTAGAATGGAAACACACAACACCAAATAAAGAGTTGTGCTAAAAGTAGCTGCAAAAGCTAAGAGAGTTTGTGCTAAGCTGCTAGATATGCAGATAGATATTGTCAATTCATTTTATCAGTGCTGTCAATTCCAAGTTGAGAACAGTCTGTTTTAAGCCTGATCTGATAGGAAACAAAATTTAAATTGTTCTTGTTTTTATCTTTTTCCCAAAATGAGGAAAGAAGGGAGAAAAGACGAGGCCTAAAAACAAAATACAAGACATCTGTAGCCTTACTAGAGGTCCTTGGCATGCAGCTCTAGGGAAGATATTTTAAATGGATGTTTTAAGTGGCGGAAGAAAGCAAATAGCACTCCTAAATTCTCTAAAGGCAATTAAAGATCTACAGGCCAGCCGTCCTCACCTTTGTCGCTGGGAAGGTGACCGAGTAAATAATCTTGGAAGCTATTTCGAAATATATTCAAAACAAGAAAGTGATTGGGAGTGGCTGGCATGGCTCTGTGTATGGGAAACCATGCCTGATCAGCCTGAGAGCCTTCTATGACTAAATGACTGGCCTGGTGGATGAGGGGGGAGCAGTGGACATGATTCATCCTGACTTCAGCCAAGCTTTCAGCACTGCCTCCCATAGGATCCTCACAGACAAACTGAGGAAGTCCAGCCTAGAGAAACGAGTAGTGAAGTGGACTAAAAACTGGCTGAACTGTTAGGCCCAGAGGGTTATGAAGGTCACCTGGAGTCCAGGCAATAGCAGTGTACCCAGAGAGTGATATTTGGACCAACACTGCTCAACATCTTCATTAATGACCTGGGTGCTGAGATGATTCCCTGTACCAGGGAAGGACAAGAAGCCACAGGCACAGTGTGAAACACAGGAAAATAATTACATTTTAACATAAGAAAAAAAAATTACTGTGAGAGTGGTCAAACTATCACACATTGCCCGGAGAGGTTGTGGAGTCTCCATCCTTGGAGATATTAAAAACCTGACTGGATGCAGTCCTGGGCAGCCTGCTGTAGGGTGACCCTGCTCTGGGGGGGTTGTATGAGGTGATCTCAGGAGGTTCCTGCCAAACACAACAGTTCTGTGATTCTCTTCTGAAACATGAAGTAAAATAAGGGAGATCATCCCTCCAAAGAAGTGCAGGCAGCTAGTGGAGCAAACATAACATTTTATATAAAGAAGAGTTGTGTAATTGTATGTATGATAACATGCTGATCCTGGCCTTAATGCAGCAGTAATCAATGACCAAGACAACACACAGCGGGGCTTGGCCACTAAATTTAAAAATGTTTAGGACATGATGGTTTTGAAGTTTAGGGAGTTCATGTTCCAGTCGGTGCTTTGCATGCCTTCAGTGGCAAGTTTTTCATAATGCTACTTTATTTTTATTTCCCACTAGAATGACAACAAACTGTTGTGAAAGGCACCTGCAAATCTGAGTGCACGTTGTACACTTGGTGAAAAAGTACTTTAGAATAACCAGGTCCATACATTTACAGAACTACAGGGTTATCACTACTTTCAATGACACATGGGGAACACAAGTACTGACACATGACTGGTGGTGGTGTTACCCATAAAAGTGGGCCTCAGCAATTCCTCGTCTAAGGAAATGTGATCAGAGATGTTTGATAGATTGATTTCCATACTTCTCCCTGACTGCCTTTCTGCATTTCACTGGTTTCAGAAGATTTTCATTAGATTAGAAACCTGAGCTATTTTTATATGACTGCTACGCTTAGCATCCAAACATCCAAAGAAGTCTGTGTCAGTACGGCTCTCCTGTGCTACACCGCATTCCTCTGGTGGATACAGAAGCAGAACCCAGACTCCTAATACTTAATACTGCCATCTAGCTAATAGCTGCCCACAGCAGGAGCAATTTCACCTGAAAGCCAATTCACTCAGGAGATAACTGTCTACTTTAAAGATCCTGTCCTAAATCTGCAGGATTGGGTGCTTCAAAATGTTGGTAATGGCCTAGCGCCTTTCACCACCTGCAGCCTGTCCCAGCTGAACAGGGGACAAAGGCTATCCTCGAGCACTGAGCACTGAGCACACCTTCTGGGTTTGCCAACTTTCCATCCAGGGCTTTTAAAACTTGCCACTGCCAGTCAGGAGAGGCTGAGAGCTGCGTGGGCAGAGCCTCATTTGCCATCATTTTCAGGCAGCATACAGGCACTACCTTTCTGGGAGCCAGTCGTCCCGCTGGCCTTTATCCCCCTGTCCTGGGCTGTGGTGCTCATGTCCCGGTACCGGTACCGGCACTGCCGTGTGTGTGTGGCTTTGCAGGGACCAGAGAAGGGCTCCTTGATCCTCCCGAAACTAACGTGCCTTCCCTCCCCAGGGCCGCTGCCCAGAGCACCGCAACCAGACTCCTCACATTTCACTTTCACGCACTGAAACCTTTTTTTGTGTTAGTTGAGAAAGCGACGCTAGCAGGCTGCCATCCGCTTCTCGCAGCCCGAACTGCGAAGACGAACCCCTCTGGATCCGTCCAAAACACGGATCTCTGAGGGATGCGAGCTGCCTGCTGGCAGCGGGGGCATCCTCGGCGAGAGAGCGACGCTTCGGCTCACTCCTCGTCTCAGAAAAAATAAATAAATAATAAATAAATGTTTTCAGTGTTTTCTGTTTATCTATTTATTTATTTATTATTTTATTTATTTATTTATTTCCTACTGGAGGCATCTGCGATGCTTGCCGTCCTGCCCGCACTACCTGTCAGAGGATGCCGGCGAGCCGTGGTGGGGCGGGGGGCTGCAGGCACCCCCGGGACGTTTTGGGGCGGCCCCGGGGTGCGGGGTGAGGGAGGGAGGCCGAGGGGAGCCGGGCCGAGCCCGGCAGGTGCGGGCGGGCGGTCTCTGGAGCCCAGCCCCGTCCCCGCCTCCGCCGGGAGCGGCTCGGAGCAATTCCCAAGGCAACCCAGGCTCGACCCCCTTCCCAAACCCCGCCTCCCCCGGCCCGCCCCTCGCTCGGCTCCCGGGAGGAAGCCGTCGGGGTGGAAACTCGACGTGTCCGGGAAGGCGCCGGCCGTTCAGCCCCTCGGCCGCGATGCTGGACCCTTCGTCCAGCGAGGAGGAGTCCGATGAGCTGCAGGAAGAGGAGCGGCGGCGGGACGGGCCGGGGGCGCCGGCCGGGGGCTCGCTGCCGCCGCCGCGGGAGGTGCGGGGCAGGGAGGGGGGCGCGGGGCGGGCGGCGACCCCCGGTCCCAGCCCCAGCCCCTCGGTGCTGAGCGAGGGCCGGGAGGAGCAGGAGCGGCTGCAGCGGGAGGAGCGGGAGAAGCGGCTCCGGCTGCAGCTCTACGTCTTCATCGCCCGCTGCATCGCGCACCCCTTCAACGCCAAGCAGCCCACCGACATGGCCCGCCGGCAGCAGAAGGTGAGCCCCCCCCGACGGGCAGCCCCCCTGCCCGCCCAGACGCACGGGCGAGACCCCCGGCATCTCCCCTTCGGCCCCCCGGAGGCGAGGGGCTGGAGGAGGGGGGCGGCGGGCACCGCATCCCCCTGGGGACCCTCCCGGGAGTTCCCGGAGCTGCCCCAAAAGCGGGCGCTGGGGGCGCAGCGGGGGGCTGCGAGGCTGTCGGAGGGGTCCCGGGGCAGGCAGAGGGGTCCCGGAGCAGCCGGAGCGCCCCGAGGTGCCCCCGAGCCCCGCTGCGGAGTGGAGAGGTGGAGGAGGCTGCCTTCATCCTCGGGGCAGCCTCACCAAAATCACTTCGTCCCCTCGAGCATCAGGGACGTGAGGGTCAGCAGGGAGGCGGCAGGCGGCCGGGCTGCCTGCGGAGGTGCTCGTTTGTTTCTGCTCCGTGACTTCTGAGCGACTGCTCAGGTAGAATACCTAAAGTTTTGCAGCAGAGCACCATGCTTCCAGACAACTCCTGTAAATGCTCAGTTCTTGAAGTGTTTGGTCTGAGCTACTTGGAGCTGTTTTACTTTCTGTTCAGTTCCATAAAACAACAACAAAATGCCCACAGCACTTTCCAGCAGAGTGTTGATATGGCACAGAAGGAATTCAGTTCAGTGTAGCTTTTTATGATCCTGCTACTTGCATGTCTCTAAAGCTTTGTAAGAACCAATACAAAATGGTTTGGGGTGCCAGAGTTATGCCTGCTCTAGGCTATTTCTGCTTAGTGAATTCTTTGACAAGTGAACATGGTGATAATAATATGATTACTGCCAGAAGAACATTTTGGTTTTGTTAAGTTTTTAGGTGCTTAAACAGTGAGACCCATGTAAAGACTTTTTGTAAGCAGGAATCCAAAGAAAATCCCATAGAATTAGGGTTTTGCCCAGCCGAGTGAGGGTTCCTCCACTCTGAAAGAGTCATCACAGTGAAGATATCTTAAGGGACATCTGCCGATCATCCAGTCTGCCCTGCTCAAACCTGGGGTGACAGCAGAAGTTCAGGCCAGCTGTGGCTTTGTCCACCTGAGTCTCAAAAACCTCCAGAGATGAGTTCCCACAGCCCACCTCTGTGACCTGCTCCATCGCCCTCCGGGAGGTGATTTTTTTCCGTATCAGCCTCAAAGTTGCAACTTGTGGCCATCAACAGCAGAAGATACTGAGTGTTTAGAAGTTCTCACTGATCTCAGTCCCTAAATATAGGAACAACATTTTAAAAATAATGACAGTATTATTTTTATTAATAAGATCTATGAAAGGAGACTGCTGATGTGCAGCCAATACAGAAATGTAGCACTTGTGGATATAGCATCTGAGCAGGGAACAGACTGACAGAATTGACTTGATAGTTAAAATTAAACGGTACTCTTGTTAATTACTGTTTTTAAGTGAATTCTGCCTTTTGGCTTAACTACTGTATGTGGAAAGAGATTTTTGTTGTGTGTAGGAATTTAGCTGCAGGACCAGAGTGATTTGTCTCTTGCTGGTCACAAACTAATGCTCTTAAATAAGGCGTAACGCACAAAAAATTCTCTCTAGGAGTTGCAGTTCTCTCTAGAAGTAATGAAATATACATAAACATCCTTTCTCTTACTTGATGATTTGGTGTAATGTCTGGTGAAGTGCTGAGAATGGTGTAGCAGAACCAGTTCTCAGAGTTCAGACAGGCTGAGGGGAGCTGAGAGCCAGGTGGAGAAGCTGCTTTGTGCTGTAATGTTTGCAGTCTGTGCTGCACGGGGGTCCCGTGTGCACGCTTTTGGGTGTCCCCTAGCTGGACCCGTGCTCAGGTAAAGCACTGCCATATTTCCTGAAGGAATTTTCTCCCTGGTGTGCACCATTCCTTCATCTCTCACTCTTTCCTTTCACGACTGCAGTCTGTTAGTGGCTGGCCCTCCATTGTGAGGTCCCCGACCAGTGTTATTCAACAAGAGCCGTTCACTGCCGCCTGTCCTGCTTGGCACCAGCAGGTAAGTGATCCAGGGCCAGAACCTGCAGTGCTCCGTGGCTCCAGCTCCCAGCCCAGCCTGGCTCTGGTGGTGCACTCTTCGTGCTTGTGCACCAGCAGTTTTTCCGATCACCTAAGAATAGTATCCACCCTGCTCGAGAGCAGAAGTGATCTGTGCTTTCTGCCAGTTCATTTGGCGTATTGCTGAGCAAATATTGCAGAATGCAGTTTACTTCTGTTTTAATGTGGTACGTATTATCCAGTAAGGGAGTGAGATGGGATTCACATATCAAACATCCTCAGTTGCATTTTAATATCAGTAAGGAAATGGTTTACAATACGGCTGGATTCTTATGTGCTTTCTTCAGTATCAGATTGCAATCTACCATACAGTATCTCAAAACCATCATACTTAATGGACTGAGTTATACTAATTAAAGTAAAGAATTTTAAATGCAGACAGTTTTGCTCCTCTGTTGCCTTTTCTCATTCTTCTTTCTTCCCACTAAGTAAAATTAGCTCAGCTCTATTGTCATATATAAGGTTAATTAAAAAAAAAAAAAAAAGACCAAACTTTAAGAGAAGAACTGTGACAATTTACCAACATCCATCAACTCTGCCAGCTTGTTTTGAATGTCAAATTCAATGCAATTTAGCCTAAACTGTGCTGAACTTCTATGTCTGGCTGCATTCCTTCTGAAATCTGTAAGATATGTGACAGAAATGTTCAGAGTTAGTGGGTGACCTACTATTTCCTCCTGTCTTTGGCTACTGGTGGATTTGGGGTGAAGGAAGTAGAATAAGCATGGCATGATTTTTTCAGGGTGGTATAACAGATCCTGACAGAGTTGGAGTTAATTCTGTAAAGTGTTAATCCTACTCCTAATAACATATCTTCGGTAGGTATTTATGGACATTTGACCATGCATTTTCCAAGTTTTTAGAGAAATATTACTGCATCAATGCATTACATGTCATGTCATTAGCAAATAAGACTTGCTTATTTTGGTTTGAAAGAGTCTTTATCACGTTTTTGTAGTTTCCACTTTTTCTAGTGAATCTTCTGGAATAGATGTTAGCATCTTTCCTTTTTTACCTCTCTGCTTCTGTTCCTTCTTAGTCCAGCAAAAAAGAAGCCATAGTTAACTAACATCATTCTTTTTCCTTCTTCATTTGCACGCCAGCCAGACCGAATCTTAAAGCAGTCCACAGGCTGACTTTGTCCTCAGAAAGTTCATGGTATTTAGGTGATAGAGTGAATTGCAATCTCTGTGCAGCTGTCTTCCATCAAGACAAAATGGTGTACGTGAACATAACACTGAAACAGGGACTAGATAACAGCCCCGGTAACTGTAGTTGTATAGTCAGTTGTATACCTTTACGTGCATACTCATTTTTATTTAAGGAGTGTAGGATAAAGGCAAGTTCTGTATCTGGGAGATGAATCAAAGCTCCTGAGGAAGGAAGGGGCAACGAAATACTACAGTTAAGTACCATCACCAACAAAAAGGTATTCATCCAGTGTTTTTCTTCCTCAACATCTTAAAATTTACTCCAGTAAAGCAGTCACACGGCAGAAATCCAAGACTGGGAGGGGAGTAATGCGCCTACGCTAAAGGAGATTTCCTAATGCATTAAAGGCTTAGTACATCAAAGCTGATAATTCAAGTCTTGCTTTCATAGGTGATAAGTAGGAGAAGTAATTGAGCCGTCTGTTTAGAAATCGTAACTAAAAGAGATTTACTTCATGAATACACACTGACCTGTTGTCCTTCCATTTCCTCCATCTACCTGCTTCCCTGTGAGCATATGAAAAACATCAAGTTATAGTTAATAGTCAAAAGTAGGAGTGGTAATATTCAATCATTTACTTTTGTCTAAGCTTCATGAATTTGTTCTTTCCTGTTTCTTGGGCTTTGCCTCTAAAGAAGAGGTTCATGAATGACTTTATCAAGAATATGTTGGTTCCAGGGTCAGACTTTATTCATTGTATCACAGTTCTGTTCTCAATGTCTTTATTTCTCCTGCCCCAAGCCTCACTTATCCCTGTTTTTGAGCTGGTCTTGTGTCACTTATTGATTGGCTGAGCACGTTTTGGGAGGGAAACTCATCTCGTGGTTTCAGAGCCTCCTTCATGAGATGCTTTTTTTAACTTCTAGTATGAAGGAGAATACATCCAAAGCCATTCTTGTTGGAAATTCCAGATGTGTTTCAGAGGAAGAGCTTAACAAGAAAACTTGGCTATTTGGTCAAAATTCTGAAGAACTTTCTAGGAAGACATCTTCTATTCCTCTCTTCAATATTTCGTTTACAAATCTTATTTTTTATTTTTATTTTTTATTTTTTTATTTTTTTTTTATTTTGAGAAGGAATTCAGAAAGTCATTTTAAATCAAGTTTATTTACTTTCCTGCTCCCTTCACAAACACTTTGTCGTGATTCGTTAAGCCATGGGTACTTTGTTTTCAATCAAGTTAGTATATTTTGTTAGGCCCTGTCAAAGCCCATTAAGATGCTGGCTTGTACAGCTCCATACTTATTAAGGCAAGACTACTGGCAATGAGATCTTTTCACCCCAGTGAGAACTCACTCTTTGGGAAAGAAGAAATTCACGTCTGCAGGAGGAAGGTTGCTCACCATGGGCAACTGAGTCAAATGTGGCTGAAGAAACACTGAAGGGCGTCGAATGAAGCAGAGCTTTCTGGTTACCAGCACCAGTTCAGAAATGACAACCCTTCTGAGTTTTGATTTAATCTTACACTGTGCTGCTGCCCAGCCAGCTCAGCACTGATTAGTGGCTTGGCTGAAAGCTGGGCAGTGTGCTGGGAGAACTAGTCTTTGGTAAATAGCCGTGTAATGAAGTGGGTATGCAGGGACAGTCTGCAAACTTCATTCTACTATGCTGAAAAATTAATCAGTCTCTTCCTTCGCTTGCTTGTTTTGTTTTCTCTGCCTATTTTAGCCCATATTTGCCTTTGATATTTGACTTTTTTTGATCATTTGAGGGGACAACTTTTTTTTTTTTTTTTTTTTTTTTTTCTGAATGAGGCTGTTGAGTTCTTTCTGTCACCCATGTGGTTTGACAAGTATGTTAACTCTGTTGGCAAATACCCCATTTCAAGTGCTGGAGAAAGACTACTTATTAGTTTTTCTACAGAGGAGCTGACAGGATGAGTTTGAGGACTCAGTTGACTGTCGCCATCTCTGCAGGAATAGTACCAGGGAATTGGCTGGTTGGGCTGCCTGGCATTTCTCACCCCTTCAAGGCAGTTTTTATTCTCCAGTTATATGTTTTGTGTGTCTGAGCTGTTGGTAATTGGTGACACAGAAGCAGAAACACCAGATCCACTCTTTTTGTCCTAATAATTCTCTCTGATATCATCTGAGAAACATATTCATTGGTGCTGTAGAGCAATAAAACTGGTAAAAATATTCTCCCCCTCCAAACCATATTCCTTTGCCTATATCTGGTTAGTATGCCAGAATACTAATTATCATGTACGTGTCTTTAACTGTAAAATATTGCTAGAGCAGAAAATACTATACTAGTTGGTTGCTAGTTGACTATTTTCTGAATGAAGCATTTCTTATAAAAGCAAATTATTTGCCCCTTTCCCCCCCCCCGCCCCCATGCTTCCTTCATTCACACTATTCATGACTAGTTCGTGTTCTGGGGCACTACTTGCCAGTTAGTAGTTAGGCTGTTTTTTCCTTCTGGCTTTGCACCATTTCTTATTAATATTCGTGAATGTCATCCTGCAGTTGCCTTTTGTATACAAGCTTTTTTTTTTTTTTTTTTTTTAAATGTATCTCTGTATATGTTTTTTACTTTCCTGTAACCCTTCTTGTTTCTTTTTTTCTGTATAGATGTCTACTACTTTGCTAGCTTAGCACATCCCTGTCTCCTGCTGCTTCGCTTTTATTCCTGTGCTCACAGGAACTGGAAAGCTAATAGCTCAGGGAAAAAACTCACTTCCCATTTATCAACAAGAGGTGGCTGTGGGGAAAAACAGGGTGATTTGTGTCTTTCTGGGAAGGTGCTTGGCTCTCCCTTCTGATTGAGGGGTTTCTGTTGGAGTGCTAGCCTTTGTGCCTTGACTCTGGTCCTGTATTTAGTTGGACCTGAGCACCAGTTAGCATATTACTCCACCTGAACTGTGTGCCAACCTCTAAATTTTTAAAAACTTTTTAGTCTATAAATCTCTTTTCATACATTTTTTTTGACACGGTTGTTGCAAAGATGCCCCCTGTATTTCTTGCTCCTCTTGCTGCCTGCTGCTGGCTGTGGCATGCTCAGGTCTGGTGCTCAAACTTCTCTTTGTGTTTTAGCTGTTGTCTTTCAGGAGGGGAGGAACAGCATCTGCCGAACTCCTTTTCGCTCTGCCTAGCAAGCATCTCCAAAGCCTGCTTCTGCCTGGAAGTGCTGGCACCGAATTGAAAGCAGCCCAGCACTTGTGAGCTGCAGCTGATTCCCACAGGTTTCGGAATAGCAGCTGTGAAAAGTCAGTTTTCAGTTTGTTGCTGTGTGGGGGAAACTCTGAGCAGCAGGAGAGGCAGAGTGTTTGTCTGTGGGTACCAGGCTGCATCAGCTTAGGTTTGTGTTTTGAAGGTTATGTTCACAGCCATAAGCACGGACGGCTTTTGATTTTTTTTTTTCTTTAAAATTCTCAACAAGCTGATGATAATTCCTCAAAAAAAAATGTTTCTGGTTCTTATTTATTTTGCAGTGAGGAGATAAAGTGTGTGCCTCTCTTCAAGCGTGATTACTTGTATGAATAAGTTTAAGAATGTTCTTGAGTGTTTTTCCTGTCAGGAAGAGGAAAAGCAGTAATTAACAGCCTCGTGAAGAATGGATGGTCGGTCCTACATGGAGCACTCTGTAAACCCCATGATCCGATGAACAAAAATTAGAAAAAGAGAAGGTGATGGAACAAGAATCTTTTTCCAGCGCTGTTTCCATTTATCTTGCACACTTTGGTTATTCATTTACGTGCAGCTGTCTTGGCAGTGGGGTTTGGGAAGTAGAGGCCAAGCTTCTGTTCAGTGCAAGTAGCAGAGGGAAGCTCAGAGCGGTGCTGTAGCAGAAACATCCCTGGAGCAGTACTGAGTGGAATTGTTTGGGGCACAGACAGTGATGTGGAAGAAAAGACAGATCTTGGACAGGGCGTAAATGAGATCTCCAAAGAGATGATGCACTTCTACAAAGAGTAGGGGAGAAGTGGGAATAGGTAATGGACTGTGTTAGAGGTATTGAGACATGGAACCGAATTCACTTTGGAGCAGAGGAACTGTTGAGCAAGAACAGTGACAAAGGAACAAATTTGTAGCAGGGAAATCCACTGGTCATCAGTTCTGCTTTTCACTATGAAGCAGAACTGAAGGAAGAGTATCCCGGGGATAAGAGTTTGCATCAGAGGTACGGGGCTAGCAAAAAGAGATACAGATTAAGCTGGAAGAAACTGAAGAGACTCAATGTCCATGTTGGTGTTACAAAGAATAACAAGGGGAAAGAGTGGGTAAGAGACTTGGTGCTCAGAAACCGGACTCCGTGGAAATCGGCATGGTAGGATGTGTGTTTGGGAAAACAGTGTTTTCATGGTCCCAGATTTTTATTTTTATTTTTATTTTTTTCTGCAGAAGGTTTTAGTCATTTTATCAGCTTGGGATTTTCTTATGGTGGTTTCATGAGCTTTCTGTGAAAATAAAAAATAGACCTCCAGGCAGTGTGTGCCAAATATTTATCTTGCTAGCTTTTACTCAGGAGCTACTCTGGTTTGTGCTTATTGCTCTTATGTTCCTTCACTGATTTCTGAATTATGTATTCTGAGGCCTTGTAGCAGGGTATGGGCGGCTGTTTCTCCTACAAAAGTTTTCTCCGAATGTTTCATCATTCCAACTGCTTAATACATCAAATATGCATTAGTGCTAAAATATTAATATTGACCAGTTTATTCTGATCCCCTTATGGATGGATCATAAGCAAGGGAAAGAAATAAAGAAGTGGTTGTTTTGATATAGGAGTGATATAAATTATTGTAGCACTCTGTTCCCCTCAGACCTCCCGTCTTTCCTGCACTGTCACCAAAGGAAGAGGATTTTTCAATCCCTTACCAGCAGGGACTGAAGAGCAACAAATAGCAATATTATTCAGAGACTGAAATTTCAAATCCCATTAGGAATGTTCGTCTGGATCTTGGAATCTTCAGCTTGCCTCTGCTGAGCTGAGTAGGGATATCTGCCTGAACGGACACTTGGATTCAGCTCATGGTGACTTAACACCAAATGTAATGGCATTCTGGTACCCACACATATCTTTACAAATGGGGGTTCTAAGTGTGCTGGTACATGCTTGATGAAATAATTATAAGCAGTTTAATGTAAATAGTACAACACGCATCAGAAAATAATCTACTTTATATGTTTCTGTTTTCTTTCTTAGTATGATTTGTCTCCCAAATTCAATAGCTTTAAACACATCACTTGACATTTTTAAGGCCAACTTGTAAAGTTGTCTTTCTCTGCCATCCAAGTTTTTAGGTACCATTCCTTAATGCTTCCAGGTCTTCTTCCTTAATAATACATGCTTGAAAATGACTGCCTATGTTTTGTGTATATAAAACTTATGTTTTACCACCTGCAAACATATTTAATAAAAAAAAAAAAAAAGCATCTTGTTAAGGTAATCTGGGAACTGAGATCTGGCAAGATGTGGATATGTAGATTTATTTTGCTTATGTGTTGCTGAAAATAAAATAAGAATGCTGTTTAACTGTGTAAGGTAGGGGGAATTTTAAGAGTAGTACTTTTATTCTAAGACCTCTTTACTTCCTAAATCTCAAGGAAGGAGAACAATAAACTGGAGTAGGGCTTGGGCACTATCTGTGGTCTTTGCTTGGTCTTCCTCAAAGTTGCCTTGAAACAACTGGGTTCTGACAGTCTTTCTGTTACTTTAATAAATGATGCTCCTCATGTACAGACAGCAAGTTGTAAGAATTAGAAGTATTAATTATTTAAAGTGGCAACAAAACTTTCAGATGTTCACTAGACCATGAGCTGCTTAATGTGTTCTGGATGTTTAAACTGTAACAAATTAACATGTTAATAATACATTGTAGTGGGTTTATGTGGCAAGGTTTTGGTAGCAGGGGGTCATAGGGGTGGTTTCTGTGAGAACCACTACATACATCAATTGCGTAGTTATTAACATGTATTAAATGCATGTTAATGTATTAAATACATGTATTAAATACATGTTAATAACTACAGTTGCTAGTGAGAACTCAGTCTGGAACGAGTCTCTAAAGGTCACGGAGATGTGACAAAGTCATTAAGCTGGCAAAAGCCTCCACGCATGACCCTCTTACCGTATTATAAGCTGTATTTGGTAAAAGTGCGCTTAATTATGCAGAGCAGCACACAAGGGAAGGAGACTGAAGGAGGCTGGCAGAATTCTTCTGATAGTCTGAAAAAAATCTGTCTAAGCCCATCTGCTGTATTTTGCTAACCTGTGCTGGATGGTGCTGGGCTGATGGGCAGTGGCCATGGCTGCTGCCCACTAGCTGGGAAAGAACGACCTGATGAGGTAAGTGAGTCTTCTAAAAAGCAAGAGCATTTCTGGAGGAACTTTATTTGTGACAGCATTGGTGTCTGCATCAATGTCTTAGCTCAGATCAGGAGTAAGCTTTAAAGTCACCCTCCTTGTCCCCACTTGCAGAGACGGGGCTTGGAGCACACGGATGCTGCTGTTTGTGGGCAAAGCTAAACCAGAAGTTAGATTATGGGAGTCCTTGCAACCAGACTGGTGGCGGTCTGAGGCAAAGCAGCCTGAAGAGGATTTAGGGTGGATGTCAGGTCGTCAGCATCAACTGCTTTGCTCTATGGATGCACTCTCCTTGCATCACATTGCTTGCCAGAGGTGACCGGAGAGTCAGAGAGATTTAAAATACAACAGCTCATACACAGTCAAGAGATAGCTGGAACCTAAAAGAGATAAGTAGCACCACAGTTGCCTTTCTGAGCCAGTAAAGCAGGACAGAACATGAAATGCAAACATAAAGCCAGCTAAAGTAACAAAGTAATACAGTCCTGCTATGCCTGAAGTTAATTAGGGGCAATAAGCTGCCCCTAATTACTACAAGTGTGGGATCCTCACCAAAGCTGCCTGGGATACTAATTAAAAGAACTAATTATAAGAAATAGGATGCATAATTAATGACTGGTAAATGATTTTCAAGAATGTCTTCAGACAGCAAATAAAGTGCCCTTGGAAAATATTGTGACACCCTGAGCCATCCACTGAATCTAATCCAGCAGATAGACCTGAACTGATTTGCAAGAGGTTGCTCTGCTTATAATTTCTAGTGCTGAGGTGGGGATTAATGGGGGCAGAATGACAGGTAGAAGAGGAATAGTATTTCCATTTGAATATCAAATGCTCTTTGTTGTGGGTTTTTATTATTATTTAATGTGTGACTTCAATAGGCCCTGCTTATGAGATTTGCTGACATACCGTATTTCCTTTTAATAATTGGCTTTGCAATAGTCTGCTGCTGTCACAGCTGAGTGAGTTTTTAAAGCTCGGAGAGGACCTTTTGGATAGCATCCTCCCTGTGTTGATCATTAGCATGTGTACGTGTGGCAACTGTTTGCTGTCAAGTGTATGGGCCACCAAATGGACTATAATTACTCTTTTTTAGGTTCTTGAAAAAATAGCAATCTGAAAATTGTGTACAAAGTTTAAGGATTTCTCTTTTTTCTTTGAAAAAAAAAAAATATCTAGCCATATTAAAGAGTTTTTGTAAAAAATTAAGCAGTTATTTAAAGGGGCTAATCAGGGGTTAAGTTTTAGCCAGGCACCCATTTCGGTGTTCCTGCCTAATTGAGTACTCCTTAATTTGTAAACTTGACGCGTTTTAAATAGCCCTGGTCCTCAATTACTTTGACATGTTTATAGAAATTTAGATTAGGAATAACAAAGCTATAATTGCTTGGAAATTGCATTGAACCCTGCGTGTGATTTCCTGGGCCGCTTCTAAGCATCTGCCAGGGTCTGAGGCTGGAGGTGCGCCGAAGCACCGGGGCATGAGACGTGTCTCCTGCTTGGCAGCAGAAAATGCTTCTGGGCTTCAATAACTCATTAGGATCTCTGGTCATGTGAGGTTGTGATGTGTCTCTGGGTGCATTTGTGTGCTGGAAAGGGGGAAATTGTGGGTTTATGTGAGCCTGAAGTGCAACTGGGGTAGCGGTGGTAGTGGTGCTCATGGTGGTGGTAGCACGTCCACACCTCCCTGGGCACCTTGACACTTCTTGGTCCCCGGTGCTTATGGAGTGATGCTCAAGCCTTAAAGGACAGGCACACGTGGAAAATACACGTGTGTATGGTTCTGTGTAAAAGAACAAAGTGTGCACGAGTGTGAGAGGCACAAAGAAAGCTATAGATACTGATATGAGGGGAGGGGCATTAGTGCTCCATTGCATATGACAGCCTAATCTGTTTTAAAGAGCTTATGGCTTATCCCGAATAAAAGTCATTTAATACTACTAGTTTTCCAGAAATATATATATATATATAGGTAAAAATAGTAAATTGCTATTTAGTTTATATAAAACACAATCTCTTACCCCAACCCATTCTCTGCAGATGTATATTTATGCCTTGGCTCAGTTTGGTAGCTCCTTCATGTAGAATGAAACTCCTAAACCTTGTCATAGGGAAGCAGAGATGTTCTTATGGCTTTTTTTAATGGCAGAGGTTTTATTTTTTTATTAATATTGAGCTTTTGGGATTGATCTGATTTCTTAGGTCTTGCTCAGAGTGTGCCCTGTTGAATACAGTACACTGATTTTCTACTCTTCTGTTTGTGCTATCTAGGTCTTACAAATATAAGAATTAAATACCATATTTGTTGTTGTATTTGGGGATGGATTTATACCTTGGCTGCAGAAACTTGCTTTGGGTCAAACCATGGCATATGTGTTCTCAGTGTGAAGGATAATTTATTTTCATAATTTGATTCAATTTGTATTTTTTCTTCAGTGGAAAAATAATTAGTTCCAACAGGAAAACAACTATACTAATTGTGTGTATTCCTTTTTTTTTTTTTTAAAGGGAAACAAAAAAATAAATCATCCCACTGCAAAACTGTGCAGATAGCTCTCTAACTTTTTCCCATGCTCACTTCAATAAGCAACTAGCAGACCTGTCGTAAGCTGCTTTTTGGATAGGGGAAAAAAGTTGCCCTATTTTATTTTTAGTAATGATGTGGTTACAGTGGAATGGCTTCTTCATACCAGTGAGCAGCATCACACCGACAGTGCTAATAAGATAAATGGGGTAATGCATACTGATTATAATAGCAGCAGTGGTACGTGGATTGAGAGATTCTGTGAAGGGGTGTGGGATGTTGAAGCTCAGAGCAATACAGATGGTCAGCAATGCAAATCCATTTCAATCTATAATGCTGGAGAGCTTGGAAAATGAACAGAATTGCATATTAACATCAGAAGAAAATAGGTAGCCTCGAAGCTTGTCTTTCAAAAGGGCTGAAGGACTCAGAGCGAGAAACCAGATCATTTAGTCAATGAAGTGAACCTGTTCTTGGATGGTATATGTACGGGTGTGTTTAAGGCAGGTCTCAGAATATTTATTCACTATGGCCATTCATATGATGAAGTGAAAATTAGAACCTAAGGCACTATCAAAACATGCTTGCAAGTTGCTTGCTAATTTTAAGCCTAATAAAATATAATAATTTGTTGGGGCTTTTTTTTTGGATACTCAATAAACGAATACATGCCATCTTCTGTACTGATGTACAGGAAAGTGCAAAACACCAGAGCGGACTAAACTATCACAGTTTTAAAGAGGGGATGGTATTTAATTAGGTGATTTTTTTAGCAGGAGCCAAACATGAAGTTACTTTGGAGTAGGCTGAGTTAGGTACACAGGTGCCGATGCAGTAGGTCCTGCACAAATTACATGTGTGTTTTCAAATTGTGTGCATATAACCTACTGAACCAAAATATGAGCCTTTTCTGAAGGGTGACATAAATAGACTATGGGCAGGTTTCCCTTCAATAGTTCCTGTGTTAAACGAGGTATTTTATCCACCTGACAGTTCAGAAGATGCTTTGTGAATCATGGAGTAGTTACCAGGGAATAACGCCACAGCTGCCAGACAGCTCTGCTACCTTCATTATGCCTTTAGTGATACCTGTTTAATTAAATGTGTTGTTTGTAACAAAGCAAATAGTAAGATACAATAACAAAGCCACCATGCCTCAGGTACACTTACTAAGCACCCTGGCATATATTGTGGCTGAACCAAGGTGTTGCTTTGCCGTGCCATGGAAAGCTTACCTCTGCAGAATTCTTGCTGAACGGCTTCAACACACAAACAAGTACTACATTTCTTTACACTGATGAGAGGGCACCTCCTGTGTCGAGACAGTCCCATTTCCAAAAGCAACCAGGTTGTCTCTTTTGTAAACAGGTGAAATTTCAATCAGTGGGAATCCCCACTGTTTGTCATTACTCTAATAGTTACGAGACTTCTGTTTCCAGACTGAATCCATTCACAGCTTGTTTTATACCCCTGTGTAATTCTATCAGCTCAGCCCCTCAGTTCAGATAGCAGCTTTTCCTCTCTGAGGGATTCAGTAGAGGATGGTGTCTCATTCTGTTAAATGAAGCAATCCAAGCTATGAACCACCACTTGTGCGATCGTGTCTCATCCTTATCCTTCTCTAATGGCCTTTCTGTGTGTTTTGCAGCTGGGGTTAATACACTCTCCTTTTCACATTGCCTTTTCATGCTTTGTCTGGGGTTGTGCTGAGACAGGGCATCCCAACCCTCAGTTCAGAGCAACTAAGGAGGCCAAAAATCTAGCAGAAGTTGTGGTGAGTCCTTGCCTGATGTGTGTGACTCTGAATTTATCCCTGTCCTGGTAGCACCGCCCCATGCTGGCTGTGGTTTCCAGCACAGTTTTCTTATGCGCTGTGCTTGTCAATGCATCCCAGCCTTGAATTTCAATATCAAATTTCAAAATCAGAAGACTTCAATATCGTGTTGTGTAACAACAAGTATGGAAATACTGCATTTATGTTTATTTTGCAGGTACAGCCCTCCAGGACTTTGCAACTACCTTTCCCGAGGCCTGATGTTTCTCCCTAAATACTTGCCCTTGTGTTTTTACTGATTTTAATCTCTTTCACCAGTGTGGCTGTCTCTTAGCTGCTTCACTGGGGTTTAGATAAGATCTATAGCATTCTTTAAGCCAGAAACCAAGAATAAAAAGCAAACGGATTACTTGATTTTTATCAACTTTTAAATAATTATGGCAGATTTGTGACTTTGTGTGACTAGTCCTTCTGATTCTAGGTCAGATATACAAACAGCCTCATTTTTATTATTTTTATTTCATTTTCCTGAGCAGGCTGTACTCCTCTGTAGGTAAAGACCTTCTGCCTTCTTTTGGGAAGGAGGTTTCTTTGGGAGATGCTGGACAACTCTCAGGCTCTTGTTCTGAAGAAATTCTGTGCCGCCTCATTTGGATCTCTTTACGCTTCAATCTAGATGACTGAACTGACTAACTTCTCAATTCCTTGATGCAGAGAATAAATTATCACTTCAGTTTCTAGGCTAAAAAGATCTTTCTGACAAAATACACACTGCTGAGACTGGATTCATGTTCAATAGCCATGCGTATCACCAGGCTTTCAAAGTAATTTCAGTGCAGCAGCGATGAAGAACAAAGACCGTTCAGTGGTAACAACTCCTAGGCACTCCATCAGGGCCTTGCTGTGGGCCTTTGTTTTAATTTGCTTTAAGCCAAGCTGCTACCACAAGTTCTGAGCTCCAGGTCACCGGATTAGCTTCAAAAACAGCTGCTTTGGCATCCTGCCATGGCCCAACTTGGCAAGCTATGGAGCGGAGTTGAGCAAACATCTGTTGGGTTAAGCGATTTGTTGACTGCGGGAGGCCGAATGGTCAGGGCGTGTACGGAGCACTTCCAGACGTGGCCATTCTTCTTGGACTTCTGTATATGGCTCGAATGCTCTTAGCAGACATGTGTAATGAGGCAATTAGGCCACAGCTTTTGGAGTTAATTCTCCCCAGTAAAATACTACCCGGCGTACTCGAGTTGATGTTTTTATTTTCAAACCCACTGCCATGCATATACATTGGTTTTCTGTGTGACAAAAGACAAATTCATGCTTCCTTACTTCCTTTGACACCACAGTTTTGTGGTTGAATAGACTACAACAGCGTGAGTCTGGCTCATCTTTTATCCTGCTTGTAGTAATACAGGCACATATAATAATAATTCAGGAATCTCCCAGTGTTGGAAGGTTCAAAGGAGCCTTTGGCCTGTCTGCCTTACTCCTACTCAGCACTGCTAAATAACAATGATTTTTGGAAAACCTAGTACAAAGACAATGCTGTGAATTATTCTGAAGGTCAGTCATTTTTTCAGTGCGTCTTAGGAGCACACTTGTGCTTGGTCCCTACTGAGTGAATTACTTGGAAATTCTGGTTATTGTTCCTTGAGATTTGCTTGCACAAAGTTAGTTAAAAACCTTATTCTCCATAACTCTCCTCTGTTTCTCAGACTCCTTAACTATACTGGATTTTACCAAACAGCACGTATACCTTTTATTTTGATTTGGGATTGCGTTACCTGGTCCTTTGCACCAGAGGTAAGAAATGCTTTAAAAAGGGGAAAAGAAACTTCCCATCTTAATTTGGTAGTCTTGGTAAAAGAGAAGAGGACTGGGAGCTGAAGGAATAAACTCAACCTCTCTCTCTGCCTGCTCAGATTTCTGTATGCTTCTGTTGTTCATTGTCATTCCTTTAGCTGTCATTTGTGCTTTGCACAGAGTATTGGTCCTCTACCTTCACTTTGCAAATAACAGAAATATTGAAAATTGATTTTTATCTGAAGTCTGGAGAGGAAATTGCATCTCCAGAGCCGCATGCCCTCCCTCCTCCCTCCCAATTCTCTATTCAATAGGTATGCAAGTGTCAGCTCTGTTGTTCCTCTGGCATGCTCCTAATCACTGTGCTATTTCTTTCTGTGATAGAGGGAGAGATGGAGATCAGGAATCCTGTTCTGTTGCTTTTGGTTAGATACATAAATTACCAGCACAGTGTGTACTAAAGTCATCTTAAACAGCTTTTTCGGGATAAGATACCAGAATTTCATCACAACTTAAAGGAGAAAGGCTTGTATTGAGCATCTAAGGATGCTCGTCTAAGAGCTCATCCTCTCCTGGTGATCTGACAGGAAGGATCCTTGATAATTGTACATGACAAGGTTATTCCAATTTCTTTATCCCAAAACTGAACTGCTACTACTAGAAATATACATTAAAAACAAAACAAAAACCAACCTCTAGATTATGTTTTGGAGAGGGAAAAAATAAATAAATCATTTTTTCCACTTCTACCAGCTTAAGCCTTTGGTGTCTTTTCAGACACTGAGAAGTTGACAGGGTACCTCACTGAGTTAGGTCATTAGCAGTTTTTAAAGACATCTGGGGACACCGCACTTTCTAAAGCTTATGGTTCCACTCTTGAGCAGAAAGGTGCAGTTGAGCTGTCTCCTGAACTTGAAGCACCATCTGCAAAGAACTTTGTGGTTTGTTTCAAGGTGAGGTAGGGTTTCTTCTTCTTTGTGGACTTCAGTGGCAGAAGAACTGAGAAGAGGTAATAAACTCTAAGCATAAACTGTGGCCTGTCCGTGGGTTTCCATTGGATAAAAACGAGTTTCAGGGAGGTATGAGGAGAAATGTTTCCCTACCCCCCGGTGTTTGAATGTAATGGAGGGAAAGATGCTTTTCACTCCCCCATAACCTGAGAGGGACTGCAGTGGTTGCTTTTTCTTGGCTGTAGACTGGAGATTACTGGGACAAATTAACTGGGCATATTAACCTCCCTATTTGGGGTTTTGTCCTTGCTGCCTATACCTTTTTTCCCTGTTTTGTTGTGGTGCTGAAGTGAAGTGCCAGTCTCCTTCCCTGGGCTCCCTGTTGGCATTGTCCGTCACCCTGGGGGGCTTTCCACTGAGCTCCTGCCAGGACTGGTGGACCTCTGTACTTCCTGGCACTGAATGCTCTGTTCAGGACTGCTCCATAAATGCAGACCTGTAGTGGTTCATGTTTGAAAGCACCTTTATTCTCCCTTGGTCTGGATTTTACAGCTTTCGTCCTACTCCAGCAGTTCCCCTGCTGGCCCCTTCTTGTTATGCTTGTCTTTGAGTGCAGTTGTTGTCAGCAGGGAAGGCTGGGAGGCTTTCAGTCCACTTCCTTTCATTGTTTCTTTCAAACATCTGATGTTATCTCATCTGCCTTCATGTTATTTAATATGTGTGCTGTCCTTGAAACACTTACCCTCTTCCCATTCATGTAGATGGCAATGCCCTTCTCAGGCCCTGGCCTTTAGGGAAAGCAAGCCACCCTCCAGCCCGCATGGGAGCTTTTTCCATTTCAGCAGGATTTTGCACAAGTATGTGCTCTATAAATATATTGTGAAGTTGTAACTAAGCATTTGCAGAGAGTAACAGCTTTAAGACTAATTTTTTTTCTTTCCTTTTTTTCTTCAGGGAACAAAAAACGGTCACACCGCTAAGCTCTAATTACCATAGCTTCAGAGAGACCTGCCTGATTTGCCTTTTGAGCTCTGCACTGTGTCAGATAGGTTTTGATCAAATGTGTTCCTGCCAGCGCTCAGTCGTTAGCATTCAGTCTAAGTTAGTCACCAGTGAATTACGGTCTGTGATATGGTCCAGTTCCCATTGGTCTAGTTCTTTCTCTCTTTATTGATTTCCATTCTTGTTTTCATTATTGCCCTGGTCTCTCACTGCATGCTTCCTAGTGCTTTTATTTTATGGCTTTTCAGAATGAATATCCATGAGTCACGATTTGAAATAAAATGCTAATAATGACATTACACAAGGCTTTGAAATAAATATTTCTGAGATTGTTCCATAGGCTTTTCAAGTGGTAGGCTTTGTGAAAAAATGATACCACTCTGCAATGATAAGGTAGTTAAAGAAGGGGAAAAAAAAATAGCATGCATTTTCCTAATTTACATCTGAAAATGGCTAAATAGTGTTGTTATCCCTGTTCCCTGAGAAGGGGGATGATGAAGGCAGTTTCCTGTCCTTATCAGATGTCCAAATATCAATTGTCAAATCTTCCTGGTAGTCTAGAGGAGCATAACCTGGTATCGCTATGGAGTCAGCCACTGTATGGGTGCTAAAATATGGAAGAATCTGGACTACTATGATATTCAAAATATTCATGGCTATAAAGCATAGACATACATAGCTAGAGAAGGAATTCTTTGTTGTAAGACTGTGCAATGTTTTCAATACCAACAATTTCAGTGGGGGCAGTAAGGTCCTTAACCTCATGGGATTCATGAGTACAAAGCGCTGTGCCTGAGTGGTGACCCGCTGATATTTCAGCATGACACTGGTCGGCTGTTGGGTCTGCACTTGTGGCTTGTTTCTAGGTTGGGATATCTCCCCCCTCCCCTTACTTCACTAGCTTGCTCTTCTCTGGGAGCACTTATGCTAAAAATTCACGTAGCCCTTATCTTCCTTTTCTTTACAACAGCTGTCTTGAAACTAAATGAGATTATGGGATGCAGCTGCAATCTTTCATGTTATGCTTTGTAGCAGTGCAACTCCCATCCTCACTCCTGGTTTTTAATGAAATAATTGAGATAATGTAATCTGAATATTATAATTTTGATAATTGGTTTCCAAGAGGAAAGCCTTCTCAGCTGTGCTCGCTATCATTGAGGAATAGCAAATCTGGAAGCAAATAACTTGCAGGAGCTGCTGGATAAAACTTTGGGTAACTTGTCTTCAAAGGAGTCCTCCTCTCTTCCCCCTCTGCCTGAAACAAATCCTATAAGAGGAGTAAACTATCTCTTACTACTCTTATCTCATGATGTTTTCATGTATTTGCTAATAATTTTTGCCATGGGATAGATATGTCAGATGCTTCCTGAGCCTTTTTCCTTTGGTTAACATGCTTTGAAGGCTTTTGCCTGTCCAGTTTGCTCTCAGTCATGTGCCTTGGTGTGAAGCACGTTACTGGGACAGAAGCCTTCTGCTTTCTCTGCTGCATGTACTGGGAGGATCTGTCCCATCCGTCACTCTCAGCAAGGCTGTAGGATGAGAATATTAGAGAAAGAAATTTGGGACTAAAGGAATTTATTTTATTTTCTAAGTTCTTTCCTACCTTAAAAAAAAAAAAAAAAAAGCATTCAAGACTAGACTATCTACACTTTTAATTGATAGCAAAATATGTTTTAAGGACCTTTAAATTTTTGGTTCAATTTCAGAACAAAATTTTCGTTTGAGGCAAATTACTTGCAGTCTGTCATAAGGATCTTATGCCTTCTGAAGAAGCTAGACAGATCATGGAGCTCAAATGACTTAATCTGAAGCAGGGCAGAAATGTGTCTGACCCCTCCAGTGTTTGATTGATGCAAATAAGAAAATCTTGAGTGTTAAGTAGTTCTGTGAGATTCTTTAAAAGGTGTGTATCAACTAAATAGAGGTAGGGGAAAACAGGTAGCAATTGTAAAAACGTCTGGCATGTGATACTCAGTAGGGATGGAAAATAGAAGTTTTGGAACTATATGCAAGGGGATGATACAGTAGTTGTCACTAATTTCAGGAAAATGTACGGTGCTCTTTCTAAACTGTCATTATAAGAGAAATGTCACTGGGAAAAGTTGGAGCTTTTTCAGTTTTGTCTAGAGGGTCAGTTATCCTCTACTAGAAAGTTATTAATTGGTGTAACTGCTGGTCTGGTTGCTCTGCAGGCACAAAGCCCTCTTGAGACTGAAGTTTTTCTCCTTCTCCCACAAGTTGCTTTGGGGAAAGTGCCAGGCATGAAACCAGAGCCTGCAGGTTTCCCCTTTGGGGTGACTGAATAAGGAGCAGGCTGAGCATTAACAGATGAGTTGGTATATGGCGTAAAGGCAGCTGGATGAAAGGGTGAGCAATTTGTTCTGGAGGAGAAGCAGTCTGTAGTTTCCCTGAAAGGTACTGACAGACAGCCTTGCTTGAATGTTTTGACATAGGAGAAAGTTTGAGAAGGGTGAGCAGAGGAAAATTGTCAAATAGATTTTTGGTCATAGTTGTGCAGAAATCATTGTGCGTTTGTTTGGCTAGTATAAGGCATACTACTAATTGATGTATTTACCCCCCTGCAAATGAATTGAATAGGTTATACCTGTTCTGACAATGGTGCCCTTGAAGGTCAGACAGGATTTTTAAAAAATGTGTCTTTTTTTTTTTTCTTTCCTTCTGCTTTGAGGATACCTATTTAGCCAATTTAGTAGGAGTTACAAAACAGTTGGAGGATGGGAAGCTCTGTATGTGGCTGTAAAGGTAAAATGTGATATTAGAGAAGGTACGAGCACCTGAAAGACTTGAATAATTTAAACACTGATATCAGACATCAGTTGTCTGATTCAAAACTGTCTTTATTTGACTTTAAAAGGCCTGTTGAGCTAATACACAGCTGAGCAGTTCCTAATTGGGCTGTGACATGAGAACAGTGGGATAACCTGGAAATAATGAAAGGACTTCAGTGTCATTTGAGTGAAGCCATACTGCTGTGAATGGGAACTGCTGCACTGAAAAGTAGGCATGTGGCAATAGCAGCCCACAGCCAGATTCTAAAATACCTTCTTTTTTTTATTATTATTTTTTTTTTTTGGCCTGTCAAGAAACAGGTATTCTTTCAGACTGCTGTCAGAAATGGACAGGCTGCAAATTTGTTCTCATAAAGTGTGTTCATGAAACTGGCTGAGAGGGAATTGTTGACTTTTTCTCTAGGTGTGTTCCTCCTGAAAGAGGAACTGTGCTATTCTTATGTTTATACAAGACTTGTGGGTGGAGGAGAAAAATACTTGGCTTTCAACCAGATGGCTCACGGAGGGTGTGAATTTGTTCTTTAGCATGTGACTCCAGGACTTCATTGTATTATGTCTATATAAGCAAGATAGTAATCATTTTTCAGATTCTTTTTGTAGCTGTTGTTCACAGGAGCAGTGTGGTGGGGCTAAACGTGCTGCAAGTGCCTGGGAAGTCCTGTACCTGGTTGTTAGAGGTCAGGAATTGAGGCTGCTTGTGTGTTACTCTGTAGGTCAGGAAGTTGTTAGAGATGCAATCTAAGTAAGAGGAAGAAATGCCATTGTCAAAAGATGTTCTTTAAGGAAGGGTCACAGAATCCTGGGCTCTTTTTTTTTTTTTTTTTTTTTTTTCCCATTGTTTGATATGGTTTATGATTAAATAATCTGTCATTTATGAAAAACCCCAATTTTGGCTTACACTGAACAAACTTTCTAAAGTGAGAGAGGCACTGATCCTTAAATATCACTCTCCTTAAATGGGTTTTGTTTTTTTTCCCTACAAATACCAGGTTATTGTGGATGTTGTGAGCATGCTGCTATCTTGCCATGATGCCAGAAATATCTGGTGTTTTGGGTAACAAAGTGCTTCCCTTTCAGAGTATCTCGTAGCCTTGATGTGATGCTGCAGCAAGATGGAAACCGAGAGATGCAGATTTTCATGTCAACCTTTCTAGTGTCTGTGCAATAATTGTGTCCTTCATTCTACAGATTAGCCTGTGTTCCTTTTGCCATCATACATTGCAGCTGTCTTTCATATGTTTTGCAAATAAGAGAACAGAGAATTTGCAGGGAATGTGCCTACTTACTACAAATTACAAAGCCGTCAATACAGTAGGATTATTTCTCTTACTTGACACATGAAGAGGCTTAATTACTTCTCAAGAACTGTAGTGTTGAAGTGGCAGGAACTGTCAGGGATGTAACCAGTGATTAAGAAAATGAGTTATCCAGTCGTAATGTTTTTATTTAGCTGGAGAGATTGGTCTGCTCACACAAGAGGGAGAGCTTTGGGAGGAGTGATTGAGTAAAACATGCATTTGGGCACACTTGCCTGGGCTCTCGTTTAGTTAGTGATGATCTGGTGAGTGAAGGCTGCTGTGCATCAGTTTGTTCATGAGGCCATCCACTCATTTGGGTCATTTGTAAGGTGTCTGCTCTGGAGTAAGCTGACTTGCCCGTGTTGACTGGAGGTAAGAGCTCCACTGAGTGTCTGGGCACACTGAACATCTCCAAGGCTTGGTGACCTCTCCAGACATCTGCTCTGGGGTTTGACCACTCTCTTGGCAAAAGAACGGTTTCTTTCATACATCCAGAAAGGAATCTCTGATGATGAGTTCTGCAGCTGTGTGCAGTGTAGGTGGGACATAGCTGCAAGGGTCTGTGGCCAGCAGGGAGAGCTTAGCTGGCATGTGATGGCTGTGACCCAGAGCATGGTGAGGAATCTGTGCAACTCCTCCAGAACAAAATGCCTCCTGCATCCTGAAACGTTGCCAGACTGGTTACAATATGAACTTGGGTCTTCATTTTGCTGCACTGTAGTGTTTTTACTGTCTCATATCCTTCATGGAATCTTTCTCCTAGACTGGAGTTCATCAACTGCAAAATGAGTAGGGCTCCTAAGAGACTATTTTGCGTGTAAGTATTATGTATAAAAATGGAGGGGTGCAACACTGAGATACATCTGCTTTTGCTTGGGAAAACAAACATCATTTCCCAAAAAGACCATAAAATCATTAAGCTTGGAAAAGCCCTCCGAGATCATCTGGTCCAACCATCCCCCTACCACCAATGTCACCCACTAAACTGTGGCCCTAAGCACCAGGTCCAACTGATTCTTAAACACCCCCAGGGACAGGGACTCAGGTGGGAATATAGGTGACAATATCCCCATCCTTATTGGAACAAGCACGAGGATGAAGCAACCCGTGTAATTTTGACCAGGTAATGGGATTTTAAAGCTTCCGATCTAAGCTGGATCCTTCTCTCTTTCTGAACTTGTACCTTCATTTCCAAGCTTGTATCAATGTTGCTGTGAGGCATTGTTGTAGACAAGGGTTTCTCAGTTGGTGGGCTGGGATCCTCTGGGATCACGAAATTCTGTAAGACCATAAGTTTGATGGTGTAGAGTGCTATTTAAAACCAAGACTACCTCAGTTCAACACACTCAACTAATAAAGGTGAATGCTCTGTCAGTTGGCCAAATGCACTTTCTTTAATACAAATAAGAAAACAGTTGGAATTAGAAAATACCTTTATTTGATTAAGTACTGATATATTTATTTTGTAGCTTGTTTGTTTTTAAATGTTGAAGATTAGCTGTCCAAATTAAGGTTTTGTTTACCTTCCCCCTTTATATACCTCTTAACAACTTGCTGTGTTCTATTTGAAGAAAAGAGCAGTTGTGTTGTTTTTATTGTGATATCAAAATATATTGAACTTTAATTAGTGAAATAGTTGTAAAATTTTTATAAATAATTGTTTGAGCTTAGTTTTAAGTAAACAAACTCTGAATTGTGTATATTTTCTGCTGGAAAAGGGCCCTATTTTATAGCAATTAGCCTAGTGTTTTTTGTGTGTGATACCTTTTGTTGTTGCTGTTTGTTCATTTAATGTTGATTGCCTTCCTGCTCCTGTTTTTTAGAGCTTTGAAAATAATGTTTTGTAGGAAGGAGTATTATCTCGCAATGAGTTTCCTGCTTCCTTTTTTTTTTCCTCCTGCTTGGTCGAGTGGTCCTAGAAAAGATACTTCTCCCTAAAATCTTCTATCTGTAGAAAAGTGGCTGTCACAGTGGTGTTGTTCAGTCTTCAGCAATAAATATCAGTCTGCCCAGTTCTCAACATCATAAAATTGAATTTTAGGAGACCATACTGCTTGTTCTGCCTATGTGAATTCATTCTTTTGAAAAACAGAATCTCGTTCTTCATATTATTAGTTTGCTTTCTCTTTCTCAAGGGTATTAATCTTATTTTCAGTCATTCTCCTGAGAGAAAATCTTTTTAGGGTAGTTCACTGTCTCTGAAACCCTTTATAATAACTCCATGCTATGGCTTCTATTGCCTTACAACGTGCTTTGGTATGTTTGTCTTTAAAATAAGAACAGAAGCTCTACTCCTTTTTGCAGTTTTTAAAAGCAAACTTTCTTGGGATGAGGGCTTTTGAAAATTAAAATTGGAAATTTCAAGTTTTTATTTCAAAGGATGACATAATGCCTTTATGAGAGTGCTTTGCTTCCTTGCAAGCTTTGGCTTCTTACACATCAGATATGATACCTTTGGGAATCAGTGTTTCGTTCAAAGAAACAGACATGAGGATTATAATGAATTCAAATATCAGGAAAGATTGCGAGGTGGGATTTGTGTATTTCAATAGCTTTAGAGCAGACTTGGCATTAAAAACTTACTCGTTTTTGATTTTTTTTTTTTTGTTGTTGTTGTCAGCTGGCTAGCTCATGAAGCCAGGTTGAATTACCAGGAGTCTTGAAATGTTATGAGAAAGTCATCTGTAAAAGTGAGTTAATTAATGTAGCTGAAGTAACTGAAAAAGATGAAAAATTAAAAAAAAAAAAACAAACAAAAACCAACAACACACACACAAAAAATAATGTGCTGTGTTTAGCGAACAGGGTCTGTAAGATCCAAAAGATGATGAAATTCAACTTTGTACTTTGTACTCTACAAAAGCCTTGTTATTTTGCTGTATCCAGTTTCTTCCATGACCAGTTCTGGTCTGTTATCGTTTTGCTTCTGTGGAGCTCACAAGCCTTTTCAGTTCTTTTTTCCTCTGCTCTGGAATTATGTTCACTTGTACCAGCCATGGGACGCTATAATAGGTATAACCCTTTCTGCTGGAATTTCTGGTCAGAAATGCTTTTAAAAGTTTCTTTTTTTTTTTTTTTTTCCTTATCAACTTCTTAATACACTTATTCCTGTGTTCATAGAAAGCTGTCTTCTATTGCAGAATCTCTATAAATGTAGCTGAGGTCATGTAGCTTTTCTAATTTAAATTATGCTGCTTATTTTTTTTTCTTTAATTATTATGTTTCTCCCTTTGCTACCTACCACTATTGTTGCAAGTCGGTCAGCTTGACAAGCTTATATTGGAGCCATAGTGTAAAGTGTTTCCTTTTCTGAAGAACTGAAAAATTAGATCTTAAATGCCTATGTTCCTGAAGCTTTAAGCCATTTTCATAGACCTTCTTGTAGCTGTTTGTTCAAAAAAACCAAACAGAACCCTGGCATTATTTACAGATCTTGGTTGGAAAAAAATCTTTTTGTATAGTAATTTCTTCTAAATTGCCTTGACCGTGGGGAAGAGTCATTCTGACACTAGGTTTCATGTCTCTCCATGTCTAGTTTTTATGGAGCCTTTTGTTAGCTTCAGTTTAGCTGGAGTATGGAGTGCAGCAGTGACACCGCCAGGGCATGTCCACAGCCTGATGCTTGGGGATGGAGCATGCCTCCAGTTCTCCAGGATGCTGTGGGTTTTTACAGATGTGAAATCAGACTTTACCTATGGCAAGATTGAATGACAGCTCTCTTCACTTGAACTCTGGCTGATAGCAAGTCTGTCTTCATCACAGGGGTGCAATTACTTAGAGGAGGCTCTTATAAGGTGGGAACAAGCATGGAATGGCATAATGTAGCATTTCTATTGATTTCTCTTTTCGTTTGCTGCAAAACTCATGTTCAAGCGTAATGTCCTTCTAAGATCTGGTACTTGAGAATTTTTAAGAGCTCTCCCATCAGTGTTGCTACTTGTCTCTTAGGGGTAGAGATGCTTTCGATGTGCTGCCTAGTATGCTGTACGAAGTCTTTGCTATCAGAGTTCAGTTAGGTGAGGAATGGAAAAGAGTAAGCTGTTTCAGAGTGATAAATAAAGTATTGTGAAGATGCAGTCGTTCAAAGAATTGCTACTTGTAATACAGTAGTCTACAGCACTTCAGACTGTGTAGAAAGCTAACGTGACTTAAAGCACAGGACCAAAATTGTCACTGTAATGAGCTCGGTATTGGGTAATAGAGATATTAATGTGCATTGGAGTCCAGGCAGATTTGAATGCCAGTGAAAAAACAGCTGAGAAGCTCAATGGAAGCTTGTAGCTAAGAAGACAACACTGCTGGCAGACGTAGCCATATGGCTAAAGTCTGGGAACTGCCTTAGAAGTTAGGAAAGGTGTGTTCGGTGACCTTAACTTTGGTCTTGGGAAACCTGGCATGCAATTTGTGGAGAGAGTTTCTACTCTACCTGGAGTAGCGTGGTGCTAAGAGACTGGAAAAGGATATTGGGAAGGGGTGCAGGGTGAGGCTTGTATGGGCACAGCAGAAAAGGGGGAAGCTTTTATTTAGGTAGCTATTCAAAGGCCTGTGTCTTTCAGCAAATTGGTGAAGGGGCTGCTAAACCTGTATCTCTTCGTTTTAAGCACTCTTATTTTTCTTGCCATCTTGACCTCAGTTTTTCCTTTGAACGACTACAGGGCAAAATAAACGATTTTAAAGCACAGTAATCTTGTTTAAAAAGATATTAAGTTTTTATGAAGCTTTTTGGTGTTGTAGTCTTCTCACTTGGATAGCACAGCAACTCTGTTGCCAGAAAGGCAGTTTTTGTGCAGTTACTTAATTTGCTGCTTTTTTTTGCCTTTTTTTTTTAAATTTTTTTCCCTGTGTAGCTCTTCATCTGGACTCCATTTAAAAAAAAAAAAAAAAAAAAAAAAAAAAGGTAAAAATCTAGGGAATGAGAAATATATTTTTGAAAACAGTTTCTGAGTGAGCATCGCTGCTCAAAGGCCAAAGTGCAAATAGTGGTTAGTATATAATGTCAACCAAAGTCACAAATAATCAGGTTACTTGATATCTCAGAGGTCACCTACCCAATGTCCTTCATCAATATCCTAATACCATTCTACAGTCTGAAAGCCTCTTTAAACAGAAAAGGGAAGAAAGCAGATACTGAAGAAAAGATTACATTTGATGCATCATTCAAAGATCCCACATAATCCATGGAATGGATTGTATTCATATTTTTACATGAATCATTAAATTTAGTTGACTTATTAGAGGGTATAAAGGATTTATTTTTTTTAAACAAACAATTTTCAGTGCAGGAACATTTCCTAATATGTTTGTTGAATTGCATAATTTATGATAAGCAGTTTAAGATTTTTATTAAGTAACTGTTTGCAGTGATGTACTGGGAAAGATTTAATATTAATTAATACAGAATTACAGATGGCAAAGGGAGACATTTCAAACCTGCTGCAAGTTTGCATTCATTATAAAATGATTGTGAATTTATTTCCTTCAGACTACTGGTATTTCCGTATCGTCTGGTTCAGTGCAACTGTAGTGATTATTTCTAGATGATCACCTGTTATCTTGATAGTCTGATTTTTTTGTCTGTTGAGGAAGTGGTGAAGGACTCTTAACGATGTGTAGGTGTTGGTTTGATTTCCTCTCTTCTCCAGCTGGGAATTTCACATTTTAACTGGATTTTTTTTTTTTTTTAATTGCATTACTTCTTCCAGGCTGGACCTTGGGGGCTTGCTTCCTATCGAACCCTGATGTTCCCCACACAGTCCTGCTGCATCTGTGCTGCTGGAGCCCACTCTGCAGCACCATGCTGGGATCTTGGTGCACCTTGCACTGCAGCTGCCCTGAAGCAGAAAGCACTGGTGGGAGAAGCCTCATGCAGCAGCCAAACCTTGGTGCTGGCAGGCTGCTCCTGTGCTGGGCACCTCTTCCCACCCCTCAGGGTACCCAGTGGGCAGCCCTCTGCTCTCCTGTCCAGTCGCTCCCTGCCAGAGGGTATGTTAGAGTTATAAGAGCTGTGCGAAACACTTCTTTGTTGCTGCTGGAAAAGAGGGATTTGCTGCCAGGGAGCAGGGGCTGGGGTGGGTAGAAGGCAGGCAGCCTCTCCTAGCTCTGTCAGTGCTTGTGGCTTTTCCTATGCACAGTGAAGCATATGCCACATGCAGCCCTCATTACTTCACCAAATTGACTTGTCAGTTTTCTTTTGCCCCACTTCTTGCTTGTTTTACAGATTAGTTTTTGCTTGCGTACCTGGGCTCATGATGTAATGGGAGGTCTCCTGCCAGTCTCATCTCCTTGCCTTGTCCCTTTTCAACTCCCTGCTCTACCTCCACGTCCTGTTATCCCAGCCTTGTTGGGCAACCCACCCCACTTTTGGTTCCCTGTTTGCTCCAGGTGACATCTCCCAAACTTCCACTTCACTTCCCTTCTTCATTTGTCTTGTCACCTTCTGGTTTGCCATCTTACAGTACCTGGTGTCAAGGATAGTCTTTGAGTTAGGGAGGGTGGTGTCACTTATTCCAGAGAGAAGTGGGGAAAGACAGACCCAAAAGCAGCAAATAGGCAGAATTTCCATTTTTGGATTTTTCCCTTTCAGCTTGCGTTAGCTGTGTCAGAGAGCAGGCTGGCACTCGGTGTTTTGGCTGCAGAGGGAGGCTCTAGCTTCAAGAGCGCTTCTGGGTACCCAGCTGGAAAATCCTTTGAGTAGAGGGAAAAAACTAAGAGTCTTATAGTTACCGTGGGCTGACCTTGTCTGGCTGCCAGCTGCCCACCCCGCCGCCCGCTCACTCCCTCTGCATAACAGCACAGGGAGAAAATAAGATAGAAACACTCATGAGTCAAGATACAGGCAAGGAGATTGCTTACCAGTTACCAGCATGGGCAAAACAAACTTGACTTAGGTAAAATTAGTTTGTTTAATTGCCAATTAAAATAGAGTTGGGTGGTGAGAAACAGACAAAAACTAGGGCATTTTCCCTCCTACACCCCCTCTCTCTTTTGTGCCCCAGGCTCATCTTCACTCTTCCATTCTTCACTCCTTAAGCCCTCCCCACGCCCAAGCAGTGCAGGGGGATGGGGAATGGGGGCTGTGGTCTGTCATAACAGTTTGCTTCTGCCACTCCTTCCTCCTAATTTTCCCTTGCTCCACTGCAGTCCTTCCCAGAGGCTGAGAGCTTTTGGGATAAACCTGCTCCAGCACAGTCTGCTCCACGGGCTTCACGGGAATCCCCTCTTCAGTGCTTGGAGCACCTTCTCCCCCTCCTTCTCTCACCTTGGTGCTCACAGGCTTTTTTTTTCTCACACTTTATTCCTTACTCCTCACTGCCTGTGTAGTGCTTTTTAGCGTTTCTTAATATACATTTTCCCTGAGGTACCACTGTCTTGTGTGCTGTGGGAAGGCCATTGGGGCTGTCTGTGTCCAGCATGGGGCAGGCCTGGCCTCTCCTCACAGAGGTGGCAGCACCCACAGTACAACAGCTTGTCCAAAACCAGGGATTGTGTTTATGTATGTGGCAAAATGTCTTCTCTGGACACGGGAAACATTCTTCCACTGTGCTCTGAAATCCTCTTTCGGTGTACAGAGGTATTGCAGCTTTCCTGAGAAGTGCCATGTTTGTGACATGGGCATAGGAGTGCGCTTGCCCTTGGCCGCAGCTGTGGGCACTGTTGGAAGTGGCTTGGTTGGGGGGAGAGAATCACTGGAGGCAACTATGTGCATATATATCGAGATTCAACCTAAAATATTGTTTGAAATTCTGCTCTGTGATCTGATTAAAAATCTCCTATATAGTGCTGTCTGTCTTGCTTACTGTAGCAAATCATCTATCTAAGTATGCTTAATCATGCCTAAGAAGAGCGAAATTTATTATGAACTGCCTGTTTACACAACAGTGCTGTTGCTTATTTACTTGCATTTTTTTTTTTGTCATTCTTTATCCATTTGGGACATTTTCTGGTAGAATAATAATCTTGATTATTTTCCTCTGATAATATTTAAATCCATCTTCCTTCCCTTTTTCTTATTTGAAAAAAAAGTAATTAACTTCTTGTTTTTTTCTTTTCTTAGGTCTAGGTTGACAGGGTATTATGTTCATTTTATTTGTCTGCTATGGCAGCCAGAGAAAGAGTAGTGTTCAGTCAAGTACTGCACAGTTCTTCCTCATATTACCTTTTATTTGAACAAACAAAATAATCAGTTATCAGTAATGCAGGAGGAGAAAACAGTAGACCTTACAGAGATTTCATTTTTATTCTCTATACCAATGAAAGCTTGGAGGGAGAAAAGGTTTTCTGTTTAAATATAGTCATTTAAACCCTTTCGTTTCAAGATGATTATTGCTGTCCTTCATGATTCTTCTTTAATATTAAAAAGGGTGAGGGAGCGTGAGTCAAACTTGGCCTTCCTAGCTGTGGGGCTGGACCTGTAGGGTGAAGAGCAGGCACTGCTCCTGTAGGACGCTGGTGGCACTGGTAGCTTTTTATTTTGCAGTGTCTGTGCCACAAGTATTCTTACCTGATCTGGATGTAATTCTGACACTGGAACCCGAGAGAAGTATTGTAGTCAGGGGTGCCTTGGGACATTACCTCTTTTCTTTTTCCCTCTCTTGCGTTTTATCTATTATCTGAAGGAAACAAAGAAAAACATGAATATAAAGGTTTCTGTCCATTGCAGCTTTGGTTCTACAAGGGGAAATGAGAGCTGCATTGCAGCAACTTGTCGCTTAAATGTGACCCTTTTCCCCTTTCAGAGTCTGACTTTCATCCCTCCTAGCTTTTAATGTGTCTGGGAAGGAAGAACAGGGGACCTCTTAGCAGAAGCTGAGCTTTTTGTTGCTTTACTGCACAGCAGAAGTTCCTGCTTTTTCTGTTCTTAACTCTCCACCTGATGCTCTTGAGGTAGTGCTTCGTTTTGGGCCAGCTCTGAGAATGAATTGCAAAGTAAAGGCTAGTTACTGGGGCTACTGTGGGTAGGGGAGAGCTCAGTGTCTGAGCTGTGGGGGATTGTAGAAGCATGGTGCTGCTGCCTGGAGAGCTAGCCTCCATGTTATCTGTGCAAGGATGCAGGCAACATGAAGTCCTACATGCTGTGTCATGGGATTGTCACCAATTAAGTTATGTTTCTGTATCTCAAGGCAATTTTTTTGTTGTTGTTCACAATTCCAGACAAAGCTAGCTGGGTGTATCCTACAGTCTGCTTTTAAGCATAGAGAAAGGTTGGCATGTGAGCCTGATTCTGTTCATGTTTGCGTGCATTCTTATACTTTCCTGCAGAAAGGAGGAATTAAATTCCTTTGATGGCTGATTAAAATCAGGCTGATACTTTGACCAGGAGTGGAACTAATGCTTTACAGGGTTATTTGGACAGAGCAGGTAACTTTGAAACTTGGTATGTTGGAAAGAAAGGCTATATAGTACCAGTTTAGTGTTGGTACTAGGCTATATAGAAATACCAGTAATATTGCTATAAATTCAGTTTTATCAACTTTTCTTAGCAGCTTATTGTAACACTCTTGTAGGTCTCTGTGGAGATCCTGCTTTGAAACAAAAAGAATCAGAAGATTTATTATTACGACTTCCTTTGTTATTCATTGTTTACAGCTTGGGTTTACACACAGAACCAAACAAACGGAAAACGCAGTCCCACAGATCTTAAGATCCTTCAGCAAATTAAACTCTTCCTTGATGTGATTTTGGCTGGGATACAGTTTATTTTCTTTGTAGAGGCTTGTATGGTGCTGTGTTTTGGATTTTGGTGAAAGTAATGCTGATAGCACACCGATGTTTTTGTCGTTGCAGAGCAGCACTTACACAAAGCCAAGGACTTTTCAACTCCTTGTGCTGCCGTGCCAGTGAGGATGCTGGGGGTGCAGCAGGAGCTGTGAGGGCACACAGCTAGGACAGCTGGCCCAAACTGGCCAAAGGGTTATCTCACACCTTGTGGTGTTGTGCTCAGCAATAAAGGCTGGGGTAAAGGAGGAGGGAGGACAAGTTGGGAGTGAAGGCGCTTGTCAGTTCTCAGACCTTAGTTGTAGTACTGCGGTGCAGACATGCACTATGTTTTCCATGTGAGTTTACGTTGTTCCTCTTGCTGTTGAAAACGATTTGCCTTTTCTAGTGTAGGTGATCACTTGAAATATGAAACAAGGGAAAAAATATCTGTGAGAAGACTGCATCTATAAAACAAGGAAAAGCTTCCAGAAGAATCATCCAAAGAAATGCAATTAGGGATGCACTAGTGATGTAGAGCTGAAAACTGAGCAACATCCAAATACATGTAACAGACCAACTTGATTTTAAGTTGAAATTGTCAATCCATTTTAACCAAAACACATTTTTTTTTTTTCCTTTCTAAAGTGAGGAGAATCATATTCCCATTATTGCTTATAGTTTTAGATGATACTACAAATTACTTGTCAGAAGCAGCAATTTCAGCTGGACCTTTCTTTAAGCATAAGGGAAGAGGCTATTTTGGGATTTGGGAGAGATTTTGTTTAGTACCTAAAGTATGGTCATTTTAAATTACTTTAAATATCTCAGTACATTTCTGACTGTGAGCTGGTGGATGATTTTTATGTACAAATTACATTGTTTTAAAATAATGGATTTCTCTTGTTTTGTTTTCACACTTTTTAATGAGTAGTTGTGGCAGGGCTAGGGGAATTGGACCCTATATGGTAGAACGAGTGGAATTCTACCAAATGGAGATGTCTGGCTGAACATATATTCCAGGTCACTCTCCATCACCACTACAGGAAAACCAGGCATTTATAGGCTGCAATTTGGCTAATCTGTAGCTGTCTGTGTTAGGATGAGCAGATTGTGCTATGCCTGTTTGTCTCCACTGACTGAAAGGGGCCTAAACTGGCTAGTTCAAATGGAGACATAAATAGATATGCAAAGATATCTCAGATCAAATGGGTTATACCTGTGAAACAGGCTATATATTTGGGGATGTGCTTTTGAAGGAGCAAAGGAGAGCCTTACAGCACATATTGTCATTACTCAGTTAAATTTTATGTAACTGGCTTTCTGGACAGCAGTTGTAATGTGGGAGAAGGTTTAGGTTTGCAGAGTCATTTGGACTTCTGGTAGAAGCTCAGTCAGTATTTACTGATGAAAATCATTAATAGGATTGCCTAGCTTGTGATACATTTTTGCAGGTGCATTTCCTCTGCAGTGATTTTTTTTTCCCCTAAAATTATAATAGAAGTATTGAAATCCTTCTGCAATCTTTAAAAAAAAAAAAAAAAAAAAAAAAGCAACATATTTAAAGTCACTAATTTATCCACGGGTTTGTTGCCATTTCTTTTCCCTGTTAATTATTTTGTACTACCTGAGAAGGTCAGGGGCTTTCTACGTGTGAATTTAAATGAGTCCCTTCATTGTCCAGTCTTGCCTTAAGGTTTTGTATTTTTCCTCTTACTTTTTACCTTTGATTAAAAGACAGAGCCTAGAAAATTCCTAGGATGTAGGTTGTGTATTTGAATGCCTGAAAGCTCTCCTAAACTTTTTAAATTTAGAAATCTGTGTCTCGACTTAACATATGCTCCTGAATCTGGGGAAGAAAATTGTCATTAGGAAGGTTTAGAGCTATAAGACTAAGGACTTTCTGGCACAGCAGACAAATTACTTTGTAATTAACTGATGAATTGGGATCACAAGTTCTTGTCAGGATATGAGCTACTACATAAATCAGAATTAGGCGGGTTCTGTTTGTTTAAAAACAAAGTGAATCGTCCTCTGCTTCTTAATACTTTTTTTTTTTTTTTTTGTAGTTCTCTTTCCTTAAGAAATGGATTTTTTTTTAGAAAAAAAAAAAAAACGCACAAAAAAACTTGACTATTTGGCTTATCTTCAGTAATTTGCATTTAAATGCAAACTAGGCCTTTGGTCTTTTGCACAAGTAGAGTATAAAGAAATGCTGAAAAAGACATAATTAGCTAGCCCTGAACGATTATCTTGGAGGAAAGTGCTTTATAACTGCTTACTACTGAGATACGGGTGAGGGAAAGAAAGAAAATTGATAATGCTGTGCTGTTCCTTCCATCCACTCTTCTTCCTTAGTGCATCTATTGCATACCCTGAAGTTCAAACCAGAAATTTTCTCTACTGGCACTGAAGAGTTTTAAAGGATAATTGACCTTCATACTTCCTCATCTATAAAAGAGAAAGCGGTGGTCTGCAAGGCTGAATATATCTGCATATAGAACGTAATGTTTAAGCAAGATAATATTTATTAAACCCAGCAAATTGCTGGGTTTGCCCTTCCTTTACCCCCTTTGCTTTTCATTATGTTAAGACCTAGATTAGAAATAAATGGTCATTTCCTCAAATGCATTTTGTGTGAATGAACCAAGGAGGGGCCATATGATTGTTCTATTTCTTTAGGTGCACTTGTAGTCAGCTCAACAGTGTAAATTGTTTTTACATGTGCAGTATATGTGTATCTGTATGAATGAAATAGCAGAGAGTATGTCTGATCACTTAAATTACTGTATTATCTATAGAAAATCAGATTGGGGTAGGGGTGGAATGCCAAGAGCCAATTTCTAAAGGTCCTGCAATACTAGTTTCTACAGTCTTTAGTACAAAAAAAAAAAAAAAAAAAAAAAAAGACAAACCAACCCCATGATCCTCACATACACTGTGGGAACTTTCCTTTGAAATATGTGCCTTTGGGGGAGTTGTAGTGGGTAAAAGAGGAGGCAAAAAAAAAAAAAAAAAAAGCAAGCAGGAGAGAAGAAAGTAACTACACACTATATCCTCTAATCTTGGGAAGTCTTATGTGAGTGAGTAGATCCTGAACTTTTCATTGTTGTTGCACATGTGAATGGTTTTGGTACTTCGAGTGAGCAGAAATAGACTGCAATCCAAGAGACCTAGTTGGTACTGGTATCAAAAAGAGAATTATTTGTGCTTGAAATTTCACGTAGGATGCTTTTAAATGTATGAAAGGCTAAAATGCCTTGAAATGTCTTAATTTGTTGTGAATCATTTGGATGGAATTGCAAGTATTTGCTTTTTAATTGGCTAAACAGCCCAGCTTTTTATTTTCATAAAACATTTGTAAAATCATTTGTGCTACCAGGTAGTAGTTGAGAGTGATGTAAACATTAATACATTGAAGTTACAGCTAGTAAAATTTAGTTCTCTAATATTAAATAGAATATAAGTAAATGGATAAGTACTCTAAATATTAGATTATAAAAGAAGAAATGAGTTGGAATTGCCTTACCGCAGATAGCTCTTTGGTTGTAGTCTTTCAGTTCAAGAAGTTGAGAAATATGAAAGCATCTACAAAAGGCTTTGTTAAGATTCTTGGGGGGTGGGGGCGAAGGGAATCAATACATTTTAACATCACTTTTTAATATTTACTTATCAAAAATTGTAGGTTTGCTTGAAAATCTTTGAATGTCTAGTTAAAGCAAAACCCCCCAAAAGTAGTAAATGTTATTTTATCTCCTTTACTCAAAACACCCCAGCTCCTACAAAGGCTGTAGTTGTTTCCTATGTTTTTTGGCACTTTCTGAACTGTTCAAGATCTTGTATATTATTATCTTGTGGGATGCAGCTGTTAGTCACCCATTTTACAGCTGAAAGCTGTAGGCTTACATGTGGTTTCATGCTGAGTTCTGAATAGACTTCCACTCTGAAAAACAAAGTGGTCGTCCAGCATGGGAGGTGTGGAGGCATCTCCACACCTTTCTGCACATCAAAGTTAAAATGGTGGCAGGATCCGAATCTGGTTCCCGTTTGGATTTTGTAGTCACCAGTGAATCAAACTTAGCAAAGACAAAACAGCTTTGGCTGTTGCAATGCTTCATTTATTTATTTTTACATTCATTACCATTTCTTTCTCAGGGCATTTTTTTTTCTTAATTATTTTTATTGATTAGTTTCTATATAGACTACGACAATATTAGCAGTATTTCTCCACGCGCCTTTGTCTGAAGAATCTGAAGCATTGGTGCTTCACAATTCTCTTTAGGTTTTATGTATTTAAATGTGAAACAAGTAGGTTTTGTCACCTCTTAAGGGAAGAAAAGAAGATTGTTATAATTTTCCCGTACTGAGCAGTCAGTTTTTCGGAGCTTACTGGGTCTTGGCTGGTGGTTTTTGAGCACTTTCCATGCTAATGAATGTTGAGAAGTTTTCTGCTTTTCGGTTTTCTTGGAAAGGATTTGGCTAGGCTTTAACACCATCTTTGATAATACGCAAAATGTTGCTAATTGGTGTAAATTTAAATTGTGTTATGTGTGACTTTAAAATATTTGTAATATATGTTGTCTTTTAGACAGAAAATGCTGGACTGGTTTTCCTGTAAGCCCAAAGAAACGAATTCATGCAGGGAACCCCTGGCTGTATTGGTGTGCTCTATGTGTGTTGGCAGGTGGAGCTCCTTAGTATTCTAGCAGGGCTTCGTGCCTGTGCTCCTCCCAGAGATGGATGTAATGGGATATTTTATATTTGGATATGCTGCCTGCCATCTTTAGACCACACTCTGTTCTTGGAGCCATGCATGAACATCTCTTACCCTGCAAATTCTGCTGCTGTCACAAACTTAGTGGTTTCCTGGTGGAGCATATGCTGCCCATATGGGCTTCTCTACATGCCGCTTCCCCTCCAGTCATTCCCATCAACTCTGTTGTGGATCTGAGAGTTTTACGTTCCAACACTGCATGACCTAAATAAGACTGAAAAATAGACTTTACGTTCTCTTATTTTTTTTAAGTTTCTGTAATTATTTTGGAGCAAGTGTTGAAAGCACTTTGGAGGAGAAGTTGTATTTAGAAGTATGTCACAGTTGCCTTGTGCATAACACCCATTCTGTGATCTTTCCCATAACAGTGTTTGTTTGCCCAAACCAGAGGAATGCACTATGTGGTTCTGGCAGCTGACAAGAGGACGTGGAGAGGCTGCTGGCATGCCAGGCACCTCTGTGGGGGACATTGGGTGGTCTCACACCCGTGCTGTCCTCCTGCACTCAGCTTGCATGCAGCAAGGCAGAGATGTGCTGGAGTGTACAAGCACAAGAAGAGCTGGGCTGGCAGCTGCCCCAGAGCCTGGTGTCTGCCACCAGTATGGATAGGAGGAGAGCCAGGGCACAGGGCATGGACTGACATGGGAGCTGAGCCAGAGGCCGAGTCCACTCTGAACACCAAAAGGGCAGGAAATGGGGAAAAACGGGCTGATGGCAAGAGGGTCACCGTAGAAAGCCATTGTTTGAGACTGAGGAGAGGGGAGTGACAGTAGAGGGCTGACCAAGGGGGGATGTGTGCTTGGGAGGTTTCTACAACAACAAAAAGCATAAATGAAACAAGTGACTGCCTATGCAGCTTGGATGACCAGGCTCTGAAATCATTCACCAGTGTAATCAAATCAATGCCATGCTGCGGTTCCTGTAGCCAAATATTTTGTGGGCAAAACAAACTAATAACACAGCACCGGAGGGCCATCTGCTAACATGAGCCATTATACTAAAACCTGTCCTATTGCTGTTAGTGTGTGTGTGTGTGTGTGTATCAAATGGGTTCCTACAGCTGTCTTTTAAAAAGGAAAAAGAAAAAAGTGTATGCTATTTGTATCTGGTGAAAAGACTAGTAGAATACAGTCCTAATAATATTTTGCAATTCTTCTTGCTGATGCCCATATTTGCAGTTGTGTGGGATGTTTTTAAGTGAGAGAATTTAAACCTCTTGGAAAGAGGTAGAAATTGTCAGGGTAAAGAGCTCTTGACAAACAATGCAGCGCCAACCTCTGCTATTACCATGATGTTCAGTAACGTGCTAACTTTTAATCTACCTGGGCAATGGGGGGGTAAAGAAGCCCTTCTCCAAGAGCTTGCTCTGTGCATCTCTGCAACAAAAACACTTTCACATGAAAAAAAGATGGCACTATTGAGGAAAACAGTCATTTTGGGGGATGATTTCACTTCTTTTTGTCGTACGGATAGAGGTTTATAATTAATCTCAAATCAACTGTTGTTAGTACAGAAGCCTTTTACGCTGGTTGTGTTTATCCTGTTACGTGCTGGCCTCTGTGCTATCAACAAAGCAATAAACCTGAGTTTTTTGTCACTCAGAGTACTTTGGGTTTTCGCTGCTTCTTAACTGTGAGCCATGCTTCTGTGTACTGAGGCCAGGTGATCAGTTATTCCATTCAGACTGTGAAGTGGAGGAAATGCATTTCATTTTGTCCTCTATGTGCTGTCTATACATCTTGCTTGGGAAATTAGGCAGCCTCTCATCTGTAAGGCAGCTTCTAGTGGAAAGCAGTTTTTGGAAAGAAGCCCTGTCCAGGACAAGAGAGTAATAATAAGCCTCTGGTAATACAGATTTCTCCATCTTCAGCAATGCCCCTTCAGTGACTGAGGAGCCTGAATTCTGCTCAGGAATCTTAATCAGCATTCCAGCGTATTGGAGGTCACGTCTCTTCATTGAGTAGTATTTTAGGATCTTGCATAGTAATTGCTACTCTGCTGTAGGGATAAAATGAGTGGTAGGAATTTCACTGGATGAGGGGTAGGAATAGTGCTCCAGTAGCACTGGAGCAGATGCTGGTCTCTTCAAGCATTTTCTGTATGGGATGGGTCTCAGGAAGAGGGTAAGAAGGTGGGAGAAGATGGCAGACCTTAAAATTTACTTTCAATGGGGCTTTCCTGTGTAAATATACATAAAACTGGGTATTACCTGTGATGTGATTAAGCATCATGTGTGTAAGCATTAAAGCTTGAAAACTGAGATTATTTTGTTCTCCTCTGCATGTTTCAAATCTTGTCCGCTCTAGGAAAATAGAGACAAAAAAAACACCAACCCTGTTGATAACTGAACAGTGGAGAAAAGAAAAAAAGGCCTGGTCTGTGTTCCCATATAAAACAGGGAGCAGTAACCCATATTTTTCATGTTGTTACTTGTAGGATGCACTGTCTGTCCTGTAGGTATGTCTGCTGGTTTTAACCTCCTGTTTCAGGTTCTTGCAAGATGCAGCTATTCCTCTCCTCTCTCCAGCTGAAAGTTCATATCGACTTTCAATAGCTAACAAACTCCCAATTCTAACAGTTTTGTATGTTTTCAGTCTTAGATTAAACAATTTTTTCAACTTTTGTGGGTATTTTGAGTACTTCCCCATTTTAACGAACAGATAAGATTAACTGATTTGAAGCGTTTTTTCAGTGTGTAAAGAAGGAAGAGTAGGAGGGGAACAAGTCCAGGATAAGCATAGAATGAGCAGTTCATTTACCACGGTATAGTGTAAAGACTACGAAAACAGCAAGCTACCAAGTACTATGGTTCCAATGCATTTAACAAATTAAGACAGTGGAAGGACAGCACCTTGGGACACGTTGGAGATGCTAAATATTGAATCTCAGGAAGGCTTTTAAATACTAGTGTAAGATTACAGACTAGCTAGACAAAACTTCATTTCTTTTGATAACTTCAAAGTAATTTATAATGCTTTTTTTTTCTTTAACTTTTTCTTGTAACAATACATTGATATGTTAATTAAAAACCAAAGATTTCTAAATTATCCCAGATAACTGTATCCCTCTTAATGCTGTAGACAACTTGATTTATCTTTGAAGCTAGCTTTGTTCTGAGCCTGGGGTTGCGCTAAATGACTTCCAGACATTCCTGCCAACCTTTATTTCTCCATGATTATATTGGACCAACTGATGTTTAAATGATTAGATTCATTTGATATTTCAAATTAAAAGTTCCAGGACTGCAAGCATGATTGATCACACATGCGGTTGCAGATTAGGCAATTAGTTTGTTCAATTTGCTTTGGAACTCCTGGTTTATGTAGGTTTGGAAAGGACTATTTGAGTATTCTGAAATAAAGGCAGATCTCTCTAGTTACTAGTAATATATATACTGGTTGGTATTAATGTTCAATCTGAACTCTTAAACAAGTTTCTAAGATTCAAAATTTATCACTTGCATTGATTTCTTGACCTCGTTTGACTGCTGGGTAGGGTGGAATCCATTAACAAGTTATTCTGCATCTTTCAGCACTAGTTTGTATCCTTCATAGTCACTGTGCTCAACCAGACTTATTAACCATTGTCCTTTGCTTTCATTAATTAGAATACTGATGACCTTATTTCCCCCCTAGATTTCATGCTAAGCAGTCTTGCACAGCATTTTTAACAGAAATGTTTTGGTTAATAACATCGATCTGAAAATAGTCGTTTCAGCTGCTTGGTTCAGTTCTTTTTCACAACTGCTTATTTATTTAAACGATCTCTTGACATTCAACTTCATTTGTATAAATGAGACCAACCTGTCACAGAAAATAAAGAAATGATTATTTTGGATATCAATCCATTACTTAATGTTTGTTTATTTATGCATTCATTTATTTTCAAGGCAAAAAAAAAAAAAAAAGTATCCATTTTTTGAGCACTCTAACTTCACTGAAGTAATCAGATGTGGAGATTGGACAACCCATAGCATCTGTCCTGAAAATGCTCTGTTCATGAAACTACAGTTGTGCCAGTTGATAGCAGTTTTCCCGACTTCAAATATTTTCTACTTTTGTAAATTTTACCGAGCTTTTGTTCAAACAGCTCAATTGTCTGCACAATCAACAGCTGAATATGTCATTGGGGTGCCTCAGGATGGGAATTATCTTCTAGATCCTTGACATGCAGGGGAGGCAACCATATGTAGTTTGGTGTGCATGCTCTTTATTAAGATGAGAGTCGTATGAGAAAAATATTTTGTGATTATTTTTGTACCTTCAGTCAGTTTGACAATAGTACATATATGCACAGATAGCAGGCAAGTGAAGGTACTAACTAGAATTCTATGATTTTTTTTAATCCTTTTTTGTGTTTGTTTTGAATGAGTAACTTAAACATAACTTCAGTGCACAATTATTTATTGTTTTAATAATAAAAGCATATTCTGATAATTACTCCATTTTAAACCTTTTACACCTCAGAACAAGAATTCCAGCACTTGAACATGCAGGGACTGTCTGCACGTGTCTGTTTTAACAGGAGAGGCAGGCTGATGGTGCTGTTGTTCATATATTGAGGGTGTTTGTGCCTCAAACATCTTGACACATGCACAATTTTTCAGTTTTCAATGTGAGAAGGTAGGAAACTTTCACATGGTTAAAGCTGCTGACTCTAAACAAAGCTTCAGAGGGCAATCATGAAATAAATCGGAAGTTGAGGGCTTTGATTTAACTTGATGGATTTGCTGCAAATGTTGTTGGAATTTGGGGCTTCTATAGGATCCTACTCCCAGTTGTCTTGTAAGAGGACAAAATGTTGGTGTTTTACAGATCTCTACATGCTTCTTATCTCATTTGTAGGAGTAGCAATTGTTTAAAATAGTGAAATGAGAGAAAATAGTATTGGCTGTGTTCTTCTACATCACGCAAAGAGCTGAAAGCAATACTGGAACCCTGACAGCTTGCTACCTAGCTGATGGGCACCAGTTCTTTCCTCTGAACTTAGAATGTTTAAAGTGGATATAATGTAGATATGTAATATTTATTGGAGAGAATTTTGGCCAGAAATCAGAAGTAGAAGAAACTTCACTAGATCAAATGATTGAATCCTTTTTTTTTTTTTTTTTTACAGTGAAAAATACCAGATGCTGAAGAGAAAAACAAGAGATTTAAAAAAAAAAAAAAAAAAAGACAGTTCAAGCAGAAGTTCAGCTTGAACTTTAATATTTCATTTCCTCGTTGGTATTGAAATTGGTGTGCTAGTGGTGGGCTGCTCCCACCTGGGGAGTGGCTGTTGTGCCTTGCTAATGCTTCCTATTGTTGCCCTTTTGCCTTTTAGGTTTGTTACAAACTGGGATTTTTGTATTCGATCTATTGCTGAGATCTGAGGGCCTTCCAGAAGCAAGTGTTCCTGTCTCTGCCACTTGTTTTCTCTCTGGCTAGGTAGCAAAAGCCAGCACAGCCAGCTGGTCTTCTTCTGGACACAGTGCCATCAGCTGATGAGGCATAAACATCAGAGGCTGTGTTTTAAAGCAGAAAAACATACCATTTTGTATGAGGGCTTTTCCTGCTCTCCACGTTGTTGGAATCCTCCTCTTTTTGCTTGTGTATCTCTGTTATTCTGTTGAAGAAGTCCTTTCTTCTTCCTCCTCTTTCAAAAGGAGATTCTGCCGGTGTTGAAATAATCAGCACCTACACTTCTGTAGCTATGGATGCTGTCATTCAAGGTCAGGCTATCACGCCTAACCTGGGAAGTCAGGGAGGGAATCAGTGAAAGTGTGCTGGAATGGACAAAAACCAGGTAATAAGTCTGAAAGGGTGGTGAGGATTATTTTATGGGGAAAAATTGTACTAAAGGATCTAGAAGTTTCTAATCAGTACTTGTCTTTCAATATTTTTCAACATGGTTAAAAGATACTGTTGCTCCAGAAAACTTGGTTCCTTTCCTGTCGTATTCAGCCTATGAGTTAAAATACCCTTGGACTATACCAGTCTAGAACCTGCTATCTTCCTTCACACTTTTTCTTGCAGAATAAATGGCAAGGGTGAGGAGAAATTATGTATCAGTGAACCAGAAAAAAATCTGAATCACTGCATAGAAGGTCTCGGTAGATGTTTCTTAGCATCACTGACATAAGCTGACTGTGCTGCAGGTGTATGACCAAAAGTTTTAGTTGTGAATGTACTCTGTTTCCTCTGGTCAGGATGATAAATTTCATATATGTATACACAATACCAGCTAAACCATGCTTGGTTGTTAACAAAAGAACCTGTCTAAAGATTTTTGGGCAAAACTAATGCTCAAAAATACTGGAAGAAAATATATTCACCCGTTTGCCCTTCCCACAGAGGCAGGACATGTAACTTCCTTAAGTGTAAGTGAAGAATTCTGCTCTTTTCTCCATCATTTGAAGTGATGGAAGATTGTGAGGTTAGCTTGGGTCTTCAGACCTGCTGAAGTCATTAGGGAGTCTTTCCTTTAATTCCACTGCAGTTTGAGTTTGTCTTCAATAAAATAAGCAACTAGGCATATTGTAGAGTTAGGTTACTGAAACTCTAGGACTCCATATTTATAAATCCAAGCAAATCACTCACCCATCTGAATAACTGATAAGTGGGTGCTAGGCTAAGCACCCACTTGTTCAGAAACAGCTTCCCTCCCTCATCCCCCCACCACCCATGCCAAAAAAAAAAAAAAGAGCCCTCCCCCAGGAAATAAAGTCCTTCCCAGCTGCTTTCCCCATGCAAGCTGTAAAGGCTGTGTTTGGACAGTCAGGACATTACTTTTAAAATATTCATAAAGTATTGCTGTTTTTTCCTTTTAGGAATTTTTGCTTTAGGAAAAAGATGACTGCTGTAAAGTAGAATTTGATTAGTAACTTGTAGAAATACAGTTAAGTTATCTACAGAGCAGTTGTCTTGTTCTGCTGTAGACCATGCAATAACCAGTGCTTTCAGATGTACTTTGACATGTTCTCCCCAGTGAGTTTGATCTGACTTTAATAGAAACAGGAGATTCATGATGTTTTGTGTTTTTTCTTCTCTGTGTGATGCTTAGAAATAACAAACTGTGTTTAGGTGTCTGAATTGTACTTTCTGCTTTTAGTCGTAAGTTTGGATTTCAGCGTAATTGACTCTGAATTTCAGCTATTTGTAAAGCTTAGTTCTGGAGGATGACTGCAATCTGTAAGCTAAAAAACTCATTCCTGCACCAATAATTCTAATATATTGTGACTCTTCCAAGTTTTGAAAGCCTTGATGAACTACTTTGCATAGAGAAATACTACACCAGAAATTCAATTCCTCGTAGAAGCAGGAGAAATGAGCTTGTAGAAGCAGTGAGTGCACCTTTAAGGGCTTTAGGACATGGTCTTCTTAGCTGTGATACCTTGAATGTGGCATCTGTGTTTTCTGCCATTGCCAATATGATTTGGAGATGAGGAACCTTTGAAGAATGCGAAGATGATCACGAGGTAACTTACCCAGAGGAACTTGAATGTGTGTGGTATCCCTTAGACATCTAACTATTTAAGAGTACAGCTACTTTTTCAACTGTGAAAGTGTTCCATGTATCTGCCAGTCATATATGGAGAAGACAGACACAGTTAAGTATTTTCCAGTAACGTGCTGAAGATACATTTGGGTACTTCATGATGTGTGTTCCTCTTTTCCTTTGCTATTGATATGTAGAGAAATCATGGGCGATGGTCTTGAAAATGATTTCCCAACAGCTTTTGTAGCAGTGAGCTGAGTGGTGTGGAAGAAGTGGAGCCAGATTCATGGAGATGTGGACAACAAAAGGATAAGATGTGAAACTTACAGATGAAGCTTCCTTTGTTGCAATTTGTATATTACGAAAAAATCTTCTGATGATGATGTGGTTAAGCACTGAAGCAGGTTACTCAGAGCCTGCAGAAGTTGCATTCCTGAAGATGTGCAAACTGGGATGGGCCAAGGCCCTGAGCACTGGAGGAATTGTGGTGCCACAGCTTAGATGCTGGCCTAGCTTTGAATAAAAGTTTGGACCAGATGACCTCTGCAGATCCCATCCATCCTATTTTTTTTCTGTCACTTTCGTGCATGAGCAATACACGAGTAGTGTGTAATTGCACACAGTATGCTGCTCAATGCTTCCAAGAAAATTTGGATTGATTTATTGGGGCATATGCGTACCAACTGCACGGTGTGTTCAGACATGGGCAGGAAAACAGATGTGTCTGAAAAGCGTGGGATACACTGAGCCTTGGCGATGTTGCCCAAAAATAAGCAGTTATTAGGAAAATCCTAGAAAGAAGTATGTTTAGGTATTACCTAAATACAGGGAGGGATGGGGCTAGCTCGTTTTGTGACATGCTCTAGAGCCATGAACTGAACGTGGCTGTCAGAACAGATGGCTAACAGGGGCTATGTCCCAGCTGAAGCTACAGAAGTACTGCTGGTGCTCTAAGTGATGTTGGAAGTAACCCTGTCCTGTGGGAAATACTGTGACTGGGCTGGCTTTTGACCATGTCAGAATACCCTCTATGATTAATCTGTGTCTGTTTTGCAGTGCTTTAATCGGTTGGCTGCAGTTGTTACAGTTTAGCCTAATTACTCTATATTTCTTTTCACTGCAAGTAATTGTAACCATATGGAAAACATAACTTGATTTCTTGGGGGTTCTTTTTAAAATTATTCTTTCAAAAAATAAAGACCTGGGTAAAAACTATGCCTCTGGAAGAGTGAGTTAGATCATTAGTGGGTATATTTATGATTCTTTTTTTTTTTTTTTAGAAAGCTTAGTGCTGCTTTATAGTAACCATTTAAACATAATCTTTTGGACACCGTATGTAGCGAAAGAGGTTGAATTATTGCTTCATATGCTAAATGTATCTCAGTTACGCAGTCTTCACGCAGATCATCTAGCAAGCCCTTGAAGGCTTATTTTTACTAGCTTGGTTTGTTGGTGGCAAAATAAAAAAACAACTTGTTGCACTCTTTTAGCTTAACCAATAACTTTAGCTGTTGATAGTCAGCAAGGTAATTTTATGTCTGTGCTCTCTCTCCTCTTTCTTACTTAGTAAGACAAAAAGCAGTTAACATTGTTCCTTCATTCTTTTTTTCCCTTTGTTTAGGAAAACTTTGCTCCTTTGGGGATTGAAAGAAAAGGAGCAGTTGTAGAAGATTAAGGCAGTAAGGTGCACATGGAAAACCCTTTTAATTTTATTATGTGAATATTGCAAAGTTCATGTTCAAATGTCAAGACTTTTAGAAAGAGAGAAGGATGATAGCTTTTCAAATTTCTCCTTTTTAGTATCTAAAATAGAATATTTTGATATAACAGACTTTGAAATGGGGGCATCATAGAAATAGGAGACCTAACTACTGTTAGGAGATGTGTTTACCAAATCAGGTTGAACCATTCCACTGACTAATTGGAAAAATTAATAGTAATAATAAAACAGCAACAAAACCACAATCCTAAACTTCACAGTTTTTTCTGTTCTCAAGGCTTTTTGATGTTTTTAACTAGACCAAAAAAAAAAAAAAGATAAAATTTTTAGTTTGAATTTAAATACTCTTTCCTGGTTTCAGCAGTAGTGCCTGTGTAACTTCCAAGAGCTGTAGGTTGTGTAGTTTCTTGCTTCTCTTCCTAGATTGGATACTGATTTTTATGTATATTAGGATGATAACATTTTAAGAGAGTGAAATGGCTCTCAGAACCGTAACTTGTAATATGTTAATCAAACACATCAATACTGCAAATACTTATCAGCTTAGAAGTAAAGGTAAATTGCGATAAGTTCACTGATTCCATTTCTACACTTCATAAATTTGGGAGTGAATTTCAGCAGGTCCAAGTGAAAGTGCTCCCAGTAGATTTTTAATGACCATTCAGGAATAACTCAAGTAAGTAGAAAACAGCTTCTCTGCTCATTTATCTGCAGCCCCCATCACTCTGAGAGCTGGTCTCCAATTCCTGTTGTATGCATTTAAGGCTCTTCTTAGAGCTGTTTGCTGCCTCTTCTCTCTTTTTGTATTTTGTGTGAAAATCTGCCACAGGACAGTGCCCCTTGGTGCTTGGATTGTGTCAAGCTTGGTCCTTGCCTTGCAGGTGCTCAGTTTCAATGCCAGAAACTCCAGATGCCAGAAATTTCCCCCTCTATTTCTTAACATTAGAAATTTTTTTGTTTGTTTGTTTGTTTTTTCTGTAGTGGAAGTAGAAACTAAAGCACAAGATGTGATTAAAAGTTTTTCTATCTTTTCTTGTTTCAGAATGTCAGTGGTTAATGGATTTTATCAAGCATAAAAAAATGGTTGACTTAGACTCTATTCTCTCCTTCAACCCTCAGACTGAGTTTTAAAGCCAGTTGTTTCAAAGTTGCTTACCATGTACATAAAAAACAAGTGGTGTTTAAGCAGTTACCACATTATAGTTATAATTTTCCTAGACTGTATTCCCTTGATTGCTGGGTTCTAAACAAATGGTCATTGGATTCAAATCATATTTCTTACAAGTAGATTTCCTGTAAATGTGAGGTACATTTTCTTGTCTGCTTTCCATTAGCTAGCTTGTAATCAGGAATGCAAGACTTCTACAATATTTATTTAATCTTGATCTGACTCATTTCTCTTCCTCTGCATTGAGTTTACCAAATGAATGTATCCCAAAACACTGTGTCAATCCAGTTCCCTTTCCAATCTTAATGAGCAATCTGTGACAAGCTAATTAGAGATATTTATAACAGTACTAGATTTGGTAATGTATTTATCTGAAAAAGTTATTAGATGCTGCACTGTCCTTTGAACAAAGGAAAGGATCCTGTATGAGTTAGAATTTGGAGGTGGTAAGAATGGAATTCATCCATTGCTGTGTTACTGCTGTTGCAGATGCTAGCCTAAGTGGTTTAATCTCTAACAAACAGAGAAGGGGAAATGAGCTTGATTGCTTGTTGGCTGATTCCTGGGTTGATCCGAGGGTCAGCAGAATATTATTGCTGTACGATGACTTCCACGTGTAGGTTGCTTATCAAGTCAAAGGGCAGTTATTTCTTCTATCTGAATGCTCTGGCAAGTGACAACCTGCTGAGGATGGCTCAGCGTTGATTCCCTTACTTGGATTTTGTGCTGGCCCTGCTCCGGCCAGCTCTTGCCCGATGCTGCTGCCTTTTCCTGCTGGGTTCTTGTTGAGTTTATCAAATCAGATTCCACAGAGGCCCCCTGGAGTTACTGCAGTCTGAATTAATAGTAAAAGGCTTAAGTTTTCTGCCATTCTTCTCTTCTCAGTCTCATTCACGTGGCCGTACCATGCTTCGACTTCACAGCGGGGAAACGTGCTGTTGGTATAGCAGAGGAGTCCTGAGGTTTCAGTGAAATGAGCTGTTCTGACAAAGGCTCATGAGTACAAAAGGATTATCTTTTTGAAAAATTACTTATAGGTAAATCTTTAGATTCACATGTTCTTGTAAAGAAGGAAAGTATTTGTGTATGTAGTTACTTTTTTTTTTTCTGTTTTTTAACCTAACCTGATTATTTGGATTGTTACACTAGAGAATGCCTTGAGGCCTTTGTTCTTCATTGTTTGATGAATGTGGGCTGTACAAAAAGAGGACGGAAATAAGATGTACTTTCTCTATGCTGCACAGTGTAAGAATGAAGACCTTAGAGGTAATAGCATTACCAGGGGATCCTCTTTGTTATATTGCAAATTGAAAAAAATTCTTTCCTAGGGAATGAGTTTAGTAACTGCCCGTATTTATTGTCGCCTTGAATATGCATGTATGGAGTAAACAAATCTGTAGTAGTATACCGTACAACCTTGTTGTTTGTTGTGATTCATTTGGTTTGCTCACTGAAGAGAGCAAGTTATCAATACATCCTGCATGGTACAAAGTCATGTTTCAGCTGGCAGACAGTCAGCTTTTGTTTTCAATATTCTACCCTGTTTAGTATTCAGTGCAGGGAGGAGAATGTGATGTAAGGGAATTGGTTTGCTGTTTTACAGACTGACTCAGCCATTTAACTCTGTTCCCTCAAGGCATCAAAGGCTGCAATAAAGGAAATACATTTTGCCAATAACTTTCTATGGAAATAAGTACAGCTTAATAACTTTTTAAAATTAGTGTTAATGCTGTTGCACAGTAGAGAACACCTTAATTAAATCTGTCTTTTGTTTTTTGTTTCCTCCGAGTCTGTATTGCTGAGACCGAAATCTTATGTAAAACTAACCTCTGATTTATACTTGGAGATGAGATTGTGGTTTTTTTTCTCAGTTGAAATTTCGACTGAAAGCTGATTTCCACCAGTGCTAGTTCCTGTGGGGAAGTGGAATTTTGCTATGACTCTGTTTCTGCTTGTTGTTGAGTACAAGAAGTGCAAAGGTCGAGGCCACAATTCTCCAGACTTTTATGCTCTGTTTGCACAGAATTAAATTTCGCTCAGTGCTTCATGTTGTGCATTGCGATGTGTCTGACTGTCCCTGTCACTTGCACAAGGAGTCCGTGTGGCAGATGAATTAGTGGAATATGGCTGTGAAGGACATCAAGCTTTTAATAAAATATTGTTTTGGAAATCTAATAAAACGTGCTCAGAGAGCAATGTTAGGGAGCTAAATCCCAAACTTCCTCTATTACTTGATTTAGAAAACTGCATTTGTGTAATATTGATGAACTGAATTATATCTCAACTGTCTACCTTCTTTTCCTGTAAAAAGAAGGACGTGGGTATTTGCAGTGATGAATAGTCATGTCTTCAGAAGATAGTGGCACTGTGCTCATTAGGTAGAATATGAAACACTAACTGAAAATGAAGTTCTTTGTGTTGAACGTAGGAAGAGTTGGATCACAGAGACTATTTAGATCTGGGAAACAAAAATTCTGCCTAGAAGGAGGGCTGAGATGAAGCTGTTTTGGACTTCGAGGCCTGGTCAAGAAGTGTGGTGCACTTCTATGAGTGGTGGTGAAAGGAAGGAAATGGGTGGTTTGAGTGTGGACAACATTGTGAAACTCTGAGGAGGGTTGTGCTAGGCACACGTTGACGCCTAGGCACCACAGGAGAGAAACCAGACAATGTTAACGCCAGTTCCTTTTGCAAAGTGAAGCCTGAGGTGCATGAAGAAGAGAGAACTGCTTAGATGAGCCTGTTGAATGAGATCTAATTGTGCCTGTGAGCTGAGGTGAATCCAAACGTGAAACCTTCCAGATCCTCTCTGAAACATCAGTGAGGAAAAAGAAATATAAAGAGAGAAATGATTTATGGAACCTGAAAGACTGTGAATTTTTGAAAACCGTGCCAGAATAGGGAAGATGAAGATAGAACATGGATTTCATTTGGAAAGAAACAGCTGAAGATCTTGATGAAAGCTACTGTGATTCCCTCAGTGAATAGCTTAAAGGAAATGTTGCAAGTGTAGTTTTGGCTTCTATTTTGAATATTGTAGGTCTGTGTTTTAAAGGGACACTTTATCCACGGGGGTGGGAAGATTATTGTTTTTTGGCATGTTCTTTTGTCTTTTTGCTGAGAGCATGTCTGACAGCAGAGAATAAGAGGTGAGGCATGTGGTAGCATGCTAGAGGCTCTGAGCTGGCTGTGAGTTGGAGCTGGGATCTGGTCTGGAGGCAGTGCTCAGGGTCACCTTGGTCTGGTGGTCCCTGGGATGGCCTGGTATGAGGCAGGTCTGAGTGAGGCCAGCCAGGTGACAGAGTCGGCAGGTGAGGGTTGAGGCTGAGGACCAGGAAGGCAGGAGACACAGACACCATGGAGCTGTGGTGGCTTCCATGGTGTGCATTGGACTGCAGCAGGATTTGGTGAGAACCAAGGAGTATCTGCTCTGGGTTGCTTTATGTTCCCACAAGGGAAGAGAGCATTAACACTCAGTAACGGAATTCATAGTTGATAATTAGTAGGTGTTGTGCAAACATTGCATGCTTTGCACTATGTGCAAAACATAGCAAGTACTGCCACTTTATTTCAAATGATTAAGGCAGGAGAAATATTTAATTAAGTAAAGTAGGAGACTGAATCCAGAATCTTGATGGTGAAAGAAAAGCAACAAATGTTTTCTTTTTCATGTATGAAGCTGCTTCTTCCCTCCGAGACAGTAGAGAAACAAGGATGAGATGGGATAAAGGTGCTCGTATAGAGAAGTAAATTCTAAAAGGTTTGGATGATGTGAATGCATACCAAGCACAGGAAACTACTTAGCATAGCAAAAGGCAGCACTAGAAATAGGATAAAAAAAGAAAAAGGCAGAAAAAAAAAAAAAAGAGGAAGTTCTGATTCAGTGTCAGGAAAAGCCTGGCAATACAATCTGTTTGCTGATGTTATAATGTCCCAAATTTCTAAAAGAGGACTGACAGATGTTTATTTGTGATATTCTAGGGGGATTTATTTGAGTACTTCTCACTTTTATTGGGAATTTTAATCAAGTGTTTTCTTGTGGCTCTAAGAGTTATGTAAAGATTGTCCAGGGAAATATAACTTTAGAAAGAATTAGTGCACTAGTTTCTTGTGCCTCTGAAGAAATTTGTGAAGTCTGAGAGGTTTGTTTAGAATGTGAAAACTGTACATTTACATTTAGATAGATGGTACTTTCCTTCTACATTTTGATAACTTACAGATCTGAGACAAACTCATTTTTCCAGAAATGTGAGTGGATTTGCACTAATTAATGAATTTACCTGTTAATAAAGATGCTCTAGAATATGTCAACACACATTTGAGTGCAGCCTTTTCACAGACTAAGGTAATATTTTGACAAAACAGGAAACCATAGTGATGTATGTGTGTGTGTCTGACCTAGGTGAGACTGACTGTGGGATGCTTAATCTGCATCTCAGATATGTGTATGAATACAGCAAAGTATGTGAACTTGGATAGTCTGTGTATGATTTTTGGCATGGAAAGATAATTTGAGTCCAGTGTACATAGGCATCTGACAAAACATATTTGATGGTAATATGCTTGAAGATCATAATGTTATCTCTACCTCCCTTTTGGAACCCTTTTTTTCTATTTTCCTCCAGTTTGAGTATTTGACACAAAATGGAGTACTGTTAAAAGCTGCAATCAGATGCTATTATAAAATCTGTTTTGCTCACCTGGTAGTTTCAGCTGTGTAAATTAAGCCTTAGGAATTTTCTGCAAACTGACCAGAAGGACTGCTAAGATCTAGTCTGACTTCCTAATTATGTGCATTTAAAAAGGCATCCTGTTGTTCCTTTTTCAAATTCTTTCTTTCTGCTAGAACATTTGGTTCAGGAAGATGCTCTGTTGTACTTAAGACTTAAAATGATGGAGAATCGCCTAAAAATCTTGATGACCAAAACCTAATGGTTTATTTTTCTTTAAGAGTTTACATTTCAGTTTATTAGATAGACTGCTAATGTTGAATAATGCTCTGGCATGTAAGCTCTTGGATGTAAGCAAAACAGTTTTGTGGGGTGAAAGTGACATCTTATATTGAACCAGCCTACGTTATTGGGATGGGGTAGTTTTTGAGATGGAAGCATTAAATTATAAAATTACAGCGGTAACTGCTGGCTGGGGTTAATTGCTCCTCATTGAACTGTGCTCTGGTACTTAGAGACCGTGTTACAGAATAGATAGTTAAAGAAAGTGGAGACTTTATTAGTTAAGGAGAAGATAATAAATCTCCTATTTATTTACTGGATATTTCTCTGATGGAATTGTAATGCATCAGAAAATCAAACTCTCAGGTTTGTGTGTACAGGAATCTCACAGATTTATGGAATTTATTTCCCAGACATAGCTCTGAGTGATGGGGTTGGGAGGCAGAGATGGAGCACCTTCATGAGATGCACTCTTCGTGCTGTTAGGGCAATGTTTTTGAGTTGGTTGCCATGTGTAGTAGTTGCTTAGTGTCATCCGTGTGGTTTTCATGAGATTATCTGCTGTGCTGTTTCAAAATCTTATTATGTGCTGAGGAATAAGTGTATTCATGGATTTGAATACGTCTGTCACTGAGGATGTTTGTTGTGGTGGCTATGCAGATGTTCATATTTATTGTTCAGATACTGTCTGGATGTTTGTTATAAATGGATTCCCGAGGCTGGTCTAAGAGTTGGAGATGAAAATCTCTGAAGGCTCATGTTAAGTGACTGGGAAAGGATTTCAAAGTAGAAGCTTCTCCAATTTCCAAGGCAAGAGAGTAAGTGACAAATATAAGTGTACAAAATGCGATGAGGTGATACGTGAATAGTTTATACAAAGCTACAGTCTCTTTCTCAGCAATGTGTCCTTGCCCTGCAAAGCTGAAGGTCACTTGGGTTTGCACAGTATTTTTGTTGTATTTCTATGGTCCTTAATATCATGTCTCTGTGATCATCCTAGTTCTGCCATAATGCAGCTAAATGAGGCTGTGTGCTCACTTGTAAAATATGTGTTTGTATGATGTAGAAACATAACTTTTAATGACCTTAAAGGCCAGGCTTTACCTCTATTTCCTTATTTTTTTTCTATTTATTAATTGGATTGGACAAACAGTCCAGCTAGCCGATAACACAACAGAGGCTTTAATCAGATGGATAGGAAGACACTGAAAACTGGAGCAAATGTGTATAATAATTCCCATGATAGTAATGTCAGGAACTTTCTACCCAAAACAGGGGGAAATGGGTATGTATATAGCATTCTTGTGTATGTAATCTGCAAGCAGATTTCTCTTCCATAAATTTGTCCAGTCACCCAATGTACTGCAGTATACTTTGACAAGGTGTTGATACATGTATGTTATCCACTAACCTTGTTAAGTTTTCTTTGACATTAATGTGTTAGTTGAAGACATGCAATTAATGAGATGCATTTTTAAAGCCTGAATTTATTGTCCTTAACTTGAAGGGTGTTTCAGAGGTGTGGACCATCTGCTCCTGTCTAGTTCTAGGGAAGCCAAGAACCTTCAGTTCAAAATACTTGTTTGTGCTGCAATTTGCCTATCAGCTATTTATCTTTGCAATCTCCATAAAGAGCTGGCATTTCTTCTTTCTTTTGGAATGATGAATTGTGGAGGGCATACAGCAGTTCGACTTATAATAGTTCATTCTGATGTACAAGTATAGTAATCAAGAATAGAGGGAGGCCAGTATGGCTGAACAGGAATTAATAATGTGAATTATGGGACAGTATGGGGGGTGGAAGTGGGGACATCACCCAATGAGGCAGGAATGGAATTAGGAAGGCCAAAGCTTGGACTGGGCTTGAGGGGCAAGCAGAGAGGGTACATGGTCACAGAGAAGGAACTGCACAGACACAGCAGCCAGCAGCAAAAGGAAGATAGAATGGGAATGAAATGGATTGAAAAGGAAGACAGAAGGGGATGAGGGACCTGCCAACAAAGGATAAGAAAAAGCAGAGATACTCCATGCCTTGACTGTGTTTCTCTACTGGCCAGGTCTGCTTTCAGGTTTATTGGCCTTTTTGACTAGTAGCAAACTTGGTGGGAGAGAGGTTCTACCTGTTGTAGAGGAATATCAAGTCAAGGAGTATTTAATTAGGCTGGATGTAGGTGATGGGATCAGAGTTCATGCAAAGGTACTATATCATCTTTGAAAAGTAATGCAGGGAGGTCGTTGGTGACTACAGAAATACTGTGCCACCTTCAACATAAGCAAGAAGTCTTCACCATGGAGGAGGATCCTGGAAAGCAGAAGCTGGTCAGCTTCACTTTGTTCCCTGGGAATATTATGGAATATTATAAGTTTTCATGGAAACAATTTCTATGCACATAAATGACAGGCGGGTGATGAGGAACAGGCAGCATGGATCCAAGGGAAGATTGCTTTTGACCAATCCTTCGTTAGGTGGATGAGGAGAGAGCAATGGATAAGTGGACTGGGTAAGTAGCTTGCAAGTTCATGCCTTTATGCTTAAGGGGTGAGCAGTCAGAATTCTGCAGACTAGCCAACTGGCTATAGGTATGTTTTGCAGGGGGTGAGGCTGATGCAGCTGAATGTCATTAATGTCCTGAAAGACAACTGAACACAGCCTCAGCAAATTCTCGGATGACATCAAATTGAGAGGAGAACTTAAGAGCAGGGTTGCTGTTCAGGGGACCCCTGTCTTGTTGGACAGATAGGCCTACAAGAATCTCCTGATGTTCATCACAGATGAAAGCCAAGCCACGTGGCTGGTCCAGAGCCCCATGCATCTTTAGGGGCAAGGGACTGACTGGCTGGATCCCCTTCAACAAAGGACCTGGGGAACCTGGTGGACAGTGAGTGGAGCACAAGTGGCGGTAATGATGTATGGCTGCATATTCAGCTGCATTAACAGGAGTTCACCTAGCAGGGTCAAGGGAAGTATGTTTATTTTCTCACCAGCTTGACACTGGTGAGGCCACATCTGGAATACTGTGTCTATGTTTTGGTCCCCCAGTAGAAGAACACTATCTTCAAACTGGAAGAAATGCATCAGGGTCCCCTAAGATGATTAGGGAGGTGGAACACATCCAAGAGGTGGGGAGAGGTGGGTTGTTAGAGTAAGAAGAAGATTAAGAAGTTAAATGCTATTTTGTAAGGGGACAGGGCTATAGGGAAGATAGAACCAGACTTTTTAGAGCTGCACAGTGAAAGAACAGGAAGCAATAGTCACAAGCTGCAACACGGGAACTTCTGACTAGATATTTTTGGGGAAAAAATGTCATAAAAATCCTTGGAGCAGATTGCGCAGAGAATTTGCAGTATCTCCATTCTCCATCCTTGGAGATATGCAAAGCTCATCTGGATGGGGTCCTGAACAGCATGATGTATCTTCCTAGCTAGCCTTGCTTTGAAAAAGAGGTTTGATTAGGTGACTTCCAGAGGTCCCATCCATCTTGAATATCTCTGATTTGCAGCCCTTGCAGAGTAGTGGAGTACGGATACCATTCTGATTATTAATAACACCAGATTAAAGTTTCTGGAAAAAAATTTGTAAAATTACATAGCTTGGTGAAATACTATTTAAACATCATCAGAATGACCAAGTCATGCAGAATAAAATGGATACTTTACTCCAGATTTATTCTGATTTTTATTGTTACCCTTTCTTTTCCTTGACCTTGAGCCAAGCTAGTCATGAACTGCATAACCATGGAGTGTGATGGGCATGTAACTTCATGTTTGTATTTGCCAAGTGCCAAACAGAAATTAGAGTCTTTGTTTTGCTTGCATTTCTATTACCGAGAAGATTAATTTGCATTTCTTTTTAATTCCGTTTTTCAGAGAAGGTAAAATCTTGTTATCTGTGAAACCTCCACACTTTATCAGAACTGATGGAAACTGAGAAGTGTATTCAGAAGTTACCTGTGTGGGGAAAAAGCTGACATTTGCACAGAAGAGGAATGGTTGTGTGATCACAGTGTCTCGTTAGAAAGTGGGCTAAAATGGGACATTAATGTCAACTTCAGAAAGATGAGAGTAGGTTGGGGGAACGTGTGTTTTGCTGATGCTTCTGTTAGTTCAAACAAGTCTGCTGTAGTGCTGTGTCTTTGCAGCTACACTTCAGAGACCTTTGCTGGCAGATACAGCAAGTGTCCTGGTGTAAGCTTGTTGGCAAGCAAAGCTCATTGGTGCAATGCTTGTAAGGTATGAAAAAGCTGTTTCTGATAGCTTAATTTGTATGTGGAGAAGTTATGCAAAATGAGAAAGATACTTTTTGAAGCACACAGTTCTTCTGCGTGGCAAATAGTTCTGGGGGTACACAGTTGACATATCAAGGTGGAAAAGATGAGATAGATGCAGAGAATGAAAACTGGAGCTATGCTGTTTAGGGGGATGAGTGCTGTAAATCCATTCAGTCCAGTATAGTTCAGAATGATGATATATTGAGTCAGAGCATACATCTATCTGTATGTTAGCAGCAGTTTCCTTCAAAACTTCCTTCAGTTTTTATTTCTGGAAAGACACAGGTAGCCGAGGTTCCTAACATGGACAAGGATCAATGTACGCATCTCTGCTAGGTGTAATTTTCATGGTAACATGTACGAGCCGTCATCCATTTTCTTGGCTTGAAGCTCTTCATGTGTAGCTTTCATTGACAATGGTTTACTTGTGGCTCTGGCAACCTGAAGGAACTAAAGCTGCAAAGCCACCGTGTACTCAAAATGGGAGATGGCCCCAAACAGTGGTGGCATGAAGAACAGCAAAGCACAGCTGGGTGAGCTCTAGCATGTCTGTGCAGCCACTCATGACTCACAGGAGGTCGGTGAAGTCTGCTGCATGGAAGAAGCAAGTACAATAATATGAAGCTAGCTGATGACTGGCAGCTAAATTCTGCAGCAAATCTTAGGTAGTAGGAGTAGGTACAAAGAAAATGGTTGCGACTGCACTGACAACCTCATCTCAGAGGAGATAGCTTTTATCAGTGTATGATATTTTACTGCATTTAGGACAAACAGTTTTCTTTGCTAGGGTGGCATACTCTGTATAAGGTTGAGAATGTATTATTACAACAAAGAAAAATTTCTGTAGTTGCTATGAAAAATTTCTAAATAGTTACCTTTTTTTTCCTGTGTTTCTTCATCTTTTGATTCTTATGTCCAACAAACTAGGAAGGTTTGATTTTTTTTTTTTCCTTATGAAATATTTGATCCCTGTCACTATCAAATCACTATTGTCACTATTTCCCTCTCATGTGGCCAATGTGGACTTTTTGAAAACTGACCTCATTTCTGTATCTTGGTGGTCAGTGCGACGTGATTAAATTTTTCACAAAAATCAGACTTGCCTGTGCTACCTATGCCTTTTGTTCCCTACCCTCTGCTCCCTGAAGAAAACCACTGCTTAAGCTCTCTGTTTCTAATGAAACATTTTACAGTCTTGTCTAAGAATCTCGAATGTTTGTCCCTGGATGATAAAAATATTTTAAGTTTCTGACTTAATGATACAGAAACTATTTCTTATCTGGAAGGAAAAGTGGAATTGAATGACCAGTACATTATTGGTAGTGTTTCTGGTCTTTAAATAAGTGGCAGGCTAATGAGATAAATGCCATGTTGCGCTTGCTTGATTATAAAGAATAGGAAACTTGCATGGTAAATGTATCTGGTTTTGTAAATCTAATATTTGATTCTGAGGTGCTCCGTTGTTGCACAATGGGTATGTACACACAGTAGTCTGATTTGAGTGATAGCAAGCAGACTCCTTAAAGACACTGTTTTACTTGGAATAAATTCAGCTTTAAGAAAATAAAAAACCAAAACAACAACAACAAAAAAAACCTGTGAAGGTTGCTAAGCGACAGCAAAATATTTATCCATTATTTAGAAAATGAAAGCAGTTTAAGCAATGAGTAGTAAAAGAGAACATATATTGTGAGCCACCCACGTAGTGTATAGGGCCATTGCTGTATGTTGTGGAGACCCACATAATTCAGCAGAGTAACCACAACTATCATCACTGTTCTAGGTTTGAGTCTCTAATACTGTTTACTTGGTCTTACTCCTTAGAAGACCATCTCCTGAGTAATTCCCTAAAAAGCAATCACTCTTCGTCTCTGCCCTAAACCATAGGTGATCTTGTTTGTGCAGACAGCTACTGGAAGGGGAGGCGGGATGGTGGAGAAGGAGGGGAAATGGGGTGAGGATCACTGTGTGTAACTGGCTATTTGCCTTGTGGGGTTACTTTCGTCATGGAGGTAAGATTAAGCTCTTTAGCAGCCAGTGATGTGGCACAGATGTTTGTTGTTTTAGAAGGAGAGGGATAGGCCTGGCCTCAGGCTCTGGGCCAGGCCCGTGACTCTCACAGAGGAAGTGTGCATGTCTTTCTAGAGACCAACCCTGTGGGTAAAACCCTCCCCACCACCAACATGAGTTTTGGTGAGAAGCTGGGATGGCTCAAGAGCTTGGTAATGAGAGTAGTTCTGAGTCTGGTTAGAAGCTTTGTTGACGTATCTGAGGCTCCTTTGTAAAGCAAAGTCGCTGTGGTGGGTTGACCAGTACCCCACACAGCTGAGCTGAGAGACCCTGCAGAGGAGGCCCTAGAAAGGGGTCCCAGGGACTAAGATCCTGCTGTGGTGGGAGGATTTGGGAAGGTGGGGAGACCAAGGGAGGCTGGTGGTGAGATCACTTAACCAGCTACCTCTCATGGCAGGGTGAAAACATGTAAAACAGAATCTAAAAATAAAACCAATAAAAACTTCCATGTAAAACACATGAATTCTTATTTTATCAGTGTGTGCTGAGCTCAGGTTGTAAACTTGCTTTGATGTGTCCGTGGACTTCTTAAATGTGTGGGGCCTTGAACGTGTGATCTCTTTGAATTGCTATTAAATGATTTGTAGTTGATTTTATTTATCGTCCTGGAGTTTTTCGTTAATGGTCACTGTAAGAGGATTTGACCGTTATCTTCTCATCTTCTTGGTTTTGGTTGAAGGTATGGGCAATGGAGTAAATTATTCTGCAGCAAAACTCAGTTAATGGAATCAAAAAAATTAGTCCTTGGCATAATTTCCACAAGTCTGGCAGGACAAGAAGTAAAGTTATGTTTGAAAAAGTGAGAGGTTGGGTGAAAAAGGACCTTATTCTTCATTAATTTCTATTATTTCAGGAAATACATATGTATATTCACTTGACTGAAATAAAAGAGGCATGCAGCTTTTTGAGTAAAGGATCATCAGGTTATTTATTTACCATTCTTCTCTGGTCTCAAAATGTATACTTTTGGCTAAATTTGTCCAATATTTATTTATTTATTTTCAGGAAGAACATATGTAATCTTTAGTGCCATAGTTCCTACATGTTGCAACTGAGAATTTACGGAGTGGTTCTTTGGTTGGCTCCTCCCTGTCCCTTGTTTTTTGTAGTCTGTGTAAGAAATTTTTTTTATCTATCTCTGTTTATAATTGCAGTCCTCACCTTCTGCTGTTTTCCTAAAATACCCATATGGTCTGAGAAAGGGTAATTTACGTTGTATCTTGGGAGCAGAGAAGCAGCAGTACTGTAGTTTGTGTTAAGGTCACGGGCTTACTGATCCTCAGGCAAATCGAAGTTCTGGGTGTGAATACCTTTAATGTGTGGTTATTTCCTTGCTGTATTTCTAAAACTGCCACAAGGTGGCAATGGTTCAGAGTGTAATTCCTCCTGTGCTAGCTCTTTGGTTTTCTGTATTTTTTAGAGACCAGGGTCAGCTGCAGGCTGTGGCCTGGCACATGGCAGGAGGCTGCAGGTGGCTGTTACCAGGCAGTTCTGCTTTTCAATTCTGTAGGATAAAGTTTTGTGGGGGATGGCTGCAGTGTGACTTAGGCCTTTGCCAGCTGCTGTTGGTCACATATACTTAGGGCAGTACTGAGTTGCTTTGTGTGTACTTGGCTGGTGGGAAGCAGTTCAAAATGCCCTAAATCTAGCATCAAATCCTGTGAAGCTAGGATTTATTTTATTTTATTTTATTTTTTTTATTTGAAACAGAAGATAAAATGTTGTTGTTACAAATCCATATGTGCTTGAGTTTTCCTTTAAAATGTTGTTGTTTATTGCTTAATGAAGTAAAAGGTGTAACATTGGAACAACTCCCTAAACTGCTAGATATTTTTTGAAGTACAAGTTCTAGTAAAAATAACATTACAGCCTCTGTTTGTAAGATCCATTTATTGAATTTGTTGAAGACATGAGTGCAGATAAAACAGGAATGCCTCTAGGTTTTCATACTCAAGTTTCTCTTTAGAAGGATTAAAGCATCTAAAACAAATCTTCAATTCTGTAAGAGGAATATACTGGAGATATATAACGTGTCTTTGAGTTGTTAAATGCAAGGTAAGAATTTTTAGTAGGTAATTGCATGAGACTGTTTTGATACCTTTGTATTACTCTGTGTATTATGAAAAGTGAAATTGTTACTGCACCTTGAAAAAAAATACTCTTAAATAGCTCTAAGAAGTTTGTTCTATCTTAAATATGTATTTTAATTCTTTGATAGTCTCTTGCAATTATCAGATATGAACTGAAAAAAATAAATTTAAGCTTTTGCAAAAGGCACATTGGATGGAAGGGAAAAGAAACTTTTCTGTTGCATGGTTGCACTAAAGAAAAAAGTTTTAGGGTAGTTAATTTTTTTTTCCCCATAAAGTTGACCTTGCTTATCTTCAACTCATCCTGCAGAATGCAATCAAACCTGGTATTTGGAGTCACTGGAATTTAGGTATATGTTCTTCTGTGAAGCAACAGTAGTTATTTAAGAAGTATCATGCAGAGTTATGACAACAGATTTCATGCCACCAAGAATGCAAAATCCAAATAAAGCATACAAGACTGAAGCAGGTTGATGGAATGTGACAGAATCAGTGAGGCTTTACTGCATGCTTCAGGTGATGCTCTGAGTTCAGTTTTGTGTTTGGGGGGACATGTAGTAATGTTAAAATACTTTCATGTTTACTTGTGCTTTTTAATTATTTTTGCTGTACATGGTTCTTAGTATTAAAATGTGGGCATGGAGACACTGACAGTAAAGATGTAAAGAAGTACTTGTGAGGGACAGAATGCAAAGGTCTGTCATGTATGGATTTGTGCAGATACCCTTGGTGTCCTCATCTCTCTTCAGCTGTTGACCAAGATAGACAACTTTAAAGTAACTCAGCTGTGGAGTGGTTGAGCTGTTAGCCTGTGTCGAGGAGTTGGATGTCACAGAATCACGGAACGGTTTAGGTTGGAAGAGACCTTAAAGACCATCTAGTTCCAACCCCCCTGCCATGGGCAGGGACACCTCCCACTAGACCAGGTTGCCCAGAGCCACATCCAACAAAGTGTTTAAAGTCTTGAACACTTCAGGGATGAGGCATCCACAGCTTCTCCGGGCAACCTGTTCCAGCACCTCACCACCATCACAGTAAAGAATTTCTTCTGATTATCTAAGCTAATGTCTTCCACGGACACTTCTTTCTCCCTGTTGCTATTATGATTCCAACACAAGCTACTAATACTCTAAGCTTATGTTTTGTAGACACATTTGGCTGCAAATTGAATTGTGTTAATAAATGCATTAAAAATGACCACCGCCGACAACAACAAAGTGAGAATTCACTGTGGAGTCAATATTCTGTCAAATGAAAAAACAGAGGACCTGTATGTTGCAGTGGGCTACTATAAATTATTCTGTGTCTTGGCAGTTAACACAAGTGTATCTTTACATATGACAGTATGTGGGACCTGTAAAATACACTTCAGATTGTCCTTAGCAAAGTGTAGCTCTTCATATTTTTCCACTGGAATTAATATTTTTTAGCTTTGCAGAAGAACTTTATTCCCTACACATTCAGATTTCACACTAGAACATCAGTAATTTAAGAAATGTACAATAGTCCTCAAATGCCATTCAAGCCCTGGAATTACTTACTACCTGAAATAATGAATATGAAAGCCATATATAAATATTTTAAAGGCATTTCAGTTTGCTGAACTATGATGGTTAGAAATGAGAAAGTCAGAATTAAATTTATATTTCATTGCCTTATTCATAATGTTTTTGTTTGATATGTGGGTAATAGACAAGCAAATCACCTAAAGAATGAAGTCTGCAAGCATGAAAACACATTTCCATAATTGCTTTGGCAGGAAGCCCGCGTGTTCGAGCGGCAGAGCTGTGAATATTCCATAGGACGAAGGAGCTGGGAGCCTAGCAGGGGTGCACCGGCTGTGGGAAGGGTCGGCTCTGTCTCGAGTCCCCTGCGAGAACAAGTGTGTGTTTACCTTTGAACAAAAAGCTCGAAACATCTTTAATGATTTGCGTTTGCCGACATCTCAGCTTGTCTAGTACCTTCAGAAGACAGGAGAAGAATAAGGAGAGTTGAATGAAAGGAAAGACCTGTCCTGCGTATCTGGGAATAGAGTTAGGTTGCCATTAAAGCAGTTAGCCTTTGCAGTGCAGATTGTGCACAAGGAATGGATGTGTTGGGTGGGTGGATAGATGCCTTTTTTGTGCACGTGCAGACATAATACCAGTACTCTTTGCATTGATTTTTAGCTAGCAGCGGTGCACACTGGCAAGCTGTCAGAGCTGCCATGCTGTTCTCGAGAGAAACTTCTCCAAGTCACAGCAACCTCTGCTGAAGTTTGCTTACCTCAGGGGGAGGCCTTTTCTTCTGCAGGGGTTTCCTGGGTCTTGTTCTGCACTGCTAATTGTTTAGATAAGATGACGAACAGAACTGTCATCTATTTTCAACTAGTTCTTTTTTTTAATTTTTATTTTCCAAAGGCATAGTTTTTGTCTTTGCATTGCTGCTAACTGCATTTCACCATTTTTTTTCAGAGGATTTCTCATATTGTTTAGATGATATCTGTACTATTGTTTTCTGTGAAAATAGAAAAGCTTTTGGTTTTGCATTTAATTTAGGCACAATTTTCCAGTAAATTGCTATGTTTCATAGAAATGCATGAACTAGCAAACTTTATGTATGATGAAATTTTTCCTTTGATTTGAAGGATATCCTTTGATATGAAGGTTGTCCAAGGTAGGCACATCGTGAGGATAACAGTAATTTTGTTGATCCTTTAACAGTGTTGTAGTTTAAATGGCTTCAAAGCACTGACACTAGAGACCTGAAGTCCTAAAGTTTCCAAACTTCCTTCAGGTGTTGAAAAGTTCTGTAAGAAACAATGACCCTGTCGAGGTAATGCTATTTGTTGCAGGTTAGCCAATACAAATCGAACTTTTTGCCCTCTGGAAAAGATATTTTCAATTTCTGGCTACACATTTATTTATTTTTTCTAAGCAAAATATGGGAAAGATGAATAAGCTTTTCAACCAGTTGTGTTTGTATTTTTATAAAGTTAAATGTAAAGTTCAAAAATACTGAAACAAAGGCTTTACATTAATTTTTAAATTCTGGGAAAGCAAAACAGCTATTTTTAATTGTTGCCTGGTTATATTGTTATGTTAGTGGCAGTCCCTTTTGGTGTGATGTTCTAACGTCTTGTGGATTTGATGAGGAGAAATATCATACAGAATATTTCAAGAGTTATTTTGAACCTTGGTAGAAGGCCTGTGTCAGGATCCCTAAAGAGCTTTCAGATTTTGCTTTTTCCCATAACATTAAACTAATAAAATGTCTTGATTGCAATGTTTAGTTGTGCAATATTCTCTGTTAAGGGTCTGTTTTCAAATGCGCTCAGCTGAGATAAGAAATCCACCGAATGAAACTTGGTATCTGTCTTGGAAACTCGTGGCTGCTGTTCCCCCAGGTTGTTTGTTTGACTTGGTTTGTGGTGGTGTAATATCAGTGCCCAAAAGTGCATATACTTCATAATGAGCATGTTTAGTCCATTTTCTTTGCAGGGAGCATACTTGTTAGACATGCTGATGGTAGTACAGGGATCACTCCAAAATATGGAAGCATCTCCACTGTTTTTCAGTTGGAGCTGGCTGGCTGTTGAGCCCCTGACTTTTTTTTCCACTGTCCATAGCTTCCAAGAGAGTATAATACTGCATATTTTTCTTTTGAGGCTGATTCCATTTGTAACTGTTTTCCTTCCCTTCTTTGTCTTACATAGCTCAATAAACAACAGCTACAGACACTGAAGGAACGTTTCCAGGCCTTCTTGAATGGAGAGACACAAATCGTAGCAGATGAAGCATTCTGCAATGCTGTGCGAAGCTACTATGAGGTAAGTTGTATGCTTTGCTTTCTGTATTGTTTAAAAGAAGTTCATAGGATCTCTTTTAATGCATATATAAGAAAAGGAATTTTAAGTTTCAAAAACTGTGAACTTACACACCTTCTAGAAACAGTTTCTTCCTACTCCAGTTTTGCTGCTTTAGAAGTTGAAATCCACTGCCTGGGCACAAGAGATAAACTAAACTGGAAAATATCCACTCAGTTTGAAGAAGGAGGGGAAAAAAAAAAAAAAAGACAAAACGAAAAACCCCTGGTGCTAAAAATCTTTCTGACAGTGTTTGATACAACCAGGCACTGCTATCTTTATCTCCATATGTCTAAGTTACCTCTTTTAATCAGCGCTTCAGTTGTAAGTTACCATCTTGAGAAATGCATCTTCTGATTTCTAGTTACCATGCAGAATTCTTGGAGAGGAGCCGCCTGTTCCCTTACCAAAGCATCAAAGCTTTCAGCATGGTTGGGCCAATTCTCTCCTTCTGCTGTGGCTTCCCAGGGATGTTCTGTGACTACCTCCACCAGTGCAGATCTTCAGATGTGTTTTTAATTGCCTAAGGCACAGGTGCTGTTCCAGACTAAGAGGACAGTTCACTGTCCTCTTTGTTACATCAAGAGCATACAGTTGGAGAATTTATTTCCTGCTGTTAGCAACAGGCACCATGAATTCATTTGTCTAATGCAACTCAAACTTACTCAATGAATCTCAAGGACTGTGTGTTAAACCTGCGCTTATTTTGAAGGGTCTTCCATTATGTTTCACTCCACCACAGCTTTTTGAAATTTCTTAGCTTTTTTTTTTTTTTTTTTTTTTTTTTTTTTTTTTTTTTTTTTTTTTTTCATGTAGTATTTAGCCTTGTTCTCTGCCAGTTAGTCTTTGCTAGTAAATGAAACTTTTCTTCATGGAGAAAAAGATTTAACTGATGTTCTAGCTTGCCTTTATCTACATGAAATTAAGTTGCACACACACACACACACACACACACACACACACAAAATAAAAAAGATAGGAATGGACAAATGGGCTCTCTGTTATACAGAAATATGAAAATTCAGCATGGCTTTCTCCAGAACATGGTCTGATCGGTGGTAATTGCAATGAAAAAAATCTCATAAAAGAACTTGTGGAAAGGATGGGAATGGGTCTGATTGAGTTACAAGTCTGTGGGTGAAACATGAGAATATGAACGTTCATGAAGTTATATGTAGGGGTTCAAGAATGGTTTTGGAGTTATTAGAAAGTAATCCTTTTTTCTCTGTAACTGATGAAGAAACTAAGGTTGGAAGGAAGGACAGTTTGGAAGACTTTGCATTATGAGGATGTTTCAAGATGCTAAATGTGGGAGAATTTAAATATTTGTTTACTTTCTTTTGAAGAAGCTGTGGAAGAAGCTTGATGTGTTAGAGGAAGTACCCAGTTTTTTGGGAAGGGTGTGTTAGTGAATAAAAATGATTTTAAAATAAATGCTTAAATGGTTACTGTCCAGATAATCTCATTAACGAGAGACAAAAAGTAGATCTTATTTGGACTAATGAAGAACCAACTTTTAGTGAAAAGCTATACTTAATAATCATAGAATCTTTCAGTTTAGAAAAGACTTCTGAGATCACGTAGTCCAACCTTTAACTTGGTACTGCCAAGTGCACCACTAAGGTGTGCTACTAAGCTCTACATCTACACATTTCTTGAATACCTCCAGGGATGGTGACTCCACCTGAGCAGCCTATTCCAATGCCACACAACCCTTACAGTAAATAAACTTCTCCATAAAACACAATCTAAACCTCCCCCGGCACAGCTTGAGGCCATTTCCCCTCATCTTATCACTTGGTGCCTGGGAGAAGAGCCCGATCCCCACCTTACTACAACCTCCTTTAAGGTGATTGTGAAGTACGTTAAGGTCTCCCCTGAGCCTCCTTTTCTCCAGACTAAACATCCCCAGCTCCCTCAGCCACTCCTCATAGGACTTGTTCTCCAGACCCCTCACGAGCTTCGTTGCCCTTCTCTGGATTCGCTTGAGCACCTCGATGTCCTGCTTGTAGCGAGGGGCCCAAAACTGAACACAGTATTCGAGGTGTGGCCTCACCAGAGCTGAGTACAGGGGGACAATCACTTCCCTAGCCCTGCTGGCCGCACTGCTTCTTATACAAGCCAGGATGCTGTTGGCCTTCTTGGCCACCTGAGCACACTGCTGGCTCGTATTCAGGTCCCTTTCTGCCAGGCGGCTTTCCAGCCACTCATCTCCCATCCTGTAGCGCTGCTTGGGGTTGTTGTGCCCCATGTGCAGGACCCGGCACTTGGCCTTGTTGAACTTCACACAGTTGGCCTCAGCCCATCAGTCCAGCCTACCCAGATCCTCCTGCAGAGCCTTGCTACCCTCGAGCAGACTAACACATGCACCTAACTTGGTGTCACTATAAATAAAAAAATAAATAAATCCTAGTCAAATGGACCAGCCAAATTCTTCAGCTATTTTCAAACATTCACCACTTTTCATTCTCTACGCAAACCTTCTAGATATCCTGTTCTAAACAAAGACTTCCAATGATCTTGGTATTATTATCAAAACTGCTATGACCCCTACACTGGTGGGATCTTGAACCAGTATTAATACAGTGTGTGCTATCTGCCAGCCATAAGTGGATCCACTGTAGTTTCCTTTTTAATTCCACAAACTCTGTTTTTTCCCTGATATTTTCTTCCAGATTTTCTCAGCAATTTCCAGTTGTGCAGATTGAGCTGGCATATCCAAGTCATTTTTAATTCCTTATTAGGTTTGTGGTAGATAGTCACCAATATTCAATGTTAGATTTAATAAACATTGCAACGGTGGAATCCAGCTGGCCAGGAGACTTGATTCAAGCTAGTGCTCTTCTTTCGCAGTGCGCTTTAATCAGTTTCAGTGCATTTAACCACATATTTTCTTATTATCACTTGTTTCTCTTGTGCCCTTTTCATTTGCTTTGTTATCCATTTGTTGAAAATATTAAGGTCTACCACTTTGTGTGTTCAGCTAATGCTGTACTCTGATGCTTCCTCATCTGTATGTCTTCCACATATGATCCAGCACATCTCCTGTCTGGTGACGTTTGTTAGTAGCTTGAATTATGGACATCTCGCTTGTTTCTGCCATGCAGCATCTCATCAGCTTCAGTATTAATTTCCTTATACTTTAGTTGCTGAGCTACAGTTCAATTTTATCTGACATGGAAGGAAACAAATACGTGGTCTGCACAGTAATTATTTTACTCTGAAAATGATTAATTTCCCTTTAATCTTATTCAGTAGTCATGGTTTGAGACTTATTACTATATTGCTTGCAAAGCCAAGCTAGTCTCATTACTGTAGGTGGTTTTCTGCACCCAATTCTTTAACTTTGAATGTGAAGTAGAAGGTTTGACTTGGGTATACGACGTAAATCCTGTATCACTCATTCAGGCTGATTCAAGTCCTTAAAACTGTTTATAATTACTGATCTTCAGAATTTTTTCCTCTTTAAGAATCTAGGAATAAGTCCTAGGAGTTAGGAACTTATTGTAGTTCAGTCTTTGATTTATTTTCTAAAGGTATTTGCTGAAAGATTAATTTATTAAATAAATATATTATTAAATAAATAAATACATACCAATTTCAGTATCAATTTCTCTGTGTTACAGTCAAGATTGTGTTGTACAAGTCATGCTCAGGAATACTTGGGAAGATTGACTCTGGCTAGTTTTGCTTTATCCTGCAACATTCGTCTCTTCTGAAAAAAAAAACATTGTCTATTCGGGCATTGTTTTCCATTTATTGTGAAATTCAAATAAGAAAACGATTCATAGAAGTTGCATCAACTTTTCTTTAATTCTCCATAAATGGTTATTTTCCTATTCTGTATAATTCCCTCACCCCTTCCCCCGGCCCCATGCCATGTTTCTCTGAAATTTAGCATGATTCCTTTCCATATAGATGTATGTGTGTGTAAAATTAAGCTATTTTCTCTTCCCTCCTTTTTATTAGAGAAGGTAAAGAAATGTTTAAAATCGTTTCTGTAATCATTCAGAATTAACACAGTTGTCTTTTTTTTCTCATTTTCTGTGTGTGTGTTTGTGTGTGGAAAATTCCATTACAGACATTGAGCCAGATTCTAATCGGCAGAAAATCAGATGTTGGTGATGCTTTTTGGATAAAGAGAGAAATTCAATCATATGGCACTTTATTATGAGTAATTATATTGGACGCACTGCTAAGTGTAAAATTAAGTGAGAGAGGAATGTATGAAATAAAGTATTTCTTTTCATATTTTGACCCATTTTTTTAAAGGGTAATCTATAAGGTTGTAGATATGCTTCCATATTCTTGCATGTTATTTCATAAAGGTTAGAAAATGTTTTTGTTCAGTGCCCTAAGAGGTTTGTTCACCATCTAAGAATTTAGCCTAAGTTATATACATACCTGTCAAACTTTTGCAGTATTGATTCTTCAGTCTTGAATGTATGTAGTCTTAGGTGTGAGTAATGTACGCGCAGAGAACTCTAATGAATGTTTGAAATAGCGTAAATACTTTTTCAATATTATAATGATTGCATGCCCTTAGGTTATCAACTCTCTGCTTAAAGCATTGTGCAGCTGCATGAAATTGTACGTACTGATGTTTTTCCTGTTTTCTTGCTTCTTCATTTTAAGTATGTGGTTCCAAGCCATAATTACTGCATGCTGGGTAAATCTGAATGTTAAATGCAGGTTCTGTAGCAGTTAGCACTGAGGGTTTTTCAGAATTTAAAATCAGACCTAGTTTGACTGTACGTATTGGCCTGTGATCATATTTAACTTAATTTCTTTTTAAATTCAGATGCTATAGTCCTTGGCAAATTAAATTGTTGTCTGCTGCAGCCAGGCAGTAGGAAAGAACTGAGGTGTGGCCATTAGCTGGAGATCAAAGAACCAGGAGATGGGTGTGCAAACCTAGCTAGGGGTCTGTAATCCCTGCAGGAAGCCTGGGAGGATTGAAGAAAAAAAAATAAACAAAAAGTGGTCTGAACGTAGAAAACTACCAAAATCACCAAGAGAGAGCAGAGGTACCATGACTAGAGCTTTCTAAGTGATAAGAGAAGGGAAGTCCCTTCCCTTCCCTTCGAGTTTTTAAGATCTGCGGAGAAAGGGAATGAGAGAAAATTATATATAAATAATCCTATCCGCATCTACCAGTGTAGATACACCTGTTGATAACATCCCTACTTCTTTATTTTGACGAAACTATATGGACGTTTAGAGGAATCATGAAAATGGTTTTCTTCCTTTAACACAAGAGTGGTTGTTTGGCCCATAATGGAATCCTGTGGTAATGTGACAAAAGCATTGGTTATTCTTTGCATTTATCCTTAGAAAAGGATGAATCATGTTTGTTAGAGCTTTTTTGTTTGTTTTTGTTATGAAGGCATTCAGGTGTTGAGATTGGGAAAAAAATTGAGGATTTTTGTAAAGGCAGGAGTGAAGCAGTGATGCCATTTCTGCCTATAATTATGGAAAAATGTTCTGAATGTTCTTGTAGGTATGTCAAAGAAGTGAGGGGCGAAAGTATTTCAGCAATGAAACTGCAGAAAGGAAGTAGCTTCCTGAACTAAGTGGTGTTTTGGCTGCTTTTATGGCTTAATATCAGCTATTTTCAGTATGCAGTTTTCATTCCAGGCAACAAATGGCATAGTTGGTCCTGATGAATATCTCAGGGATGAAGATGACCCTAAAGGAACTAAAAAGCAGTCATTAGAATCAAAACACAGCACACACAGAATAAATAGCAATTAAATGTTAGAACGTTCTGTTTTGATGCTAGCAAGGCAAAATAATGGAATCAGGAGATTAAACATTTATTTAAATACATTAGGATGAAAATTGTAGAAGTGAACTCGATTTTTCAGGGCATAAATTCACTGATTTCTGCTTTCATTTATTTTTCTCAAAAGCCATAATTAGCATGTATATTTAGATATATTGAAAGGCATGGGCTTTTTGCGTTCTTTAGATCCTCTTCAAAACCTGAATATTAGAGCAACGTGGGAGCTATTGGTACTGCCTCATTTGCAGGAAGCAGTTTCCACAGTATCTTTTCTGATGTTAACTTCAGCATGATCTGGTGTTTTGCCTTGTGAGGGAGCCTTTCAACAACAAATGCCGTTATCAGCACTTACACGGTTTCTTCCCAGATGTTTTAAGATTTGACAAACTTCAGCTCAGAGCGATGTTGGCGTGAGGGCTGTTATTTCAGAGGGGCTGTTACAGGGCAGTTCTCTGAAAAGCTTTTCTAAAAAAAAATGTTTTTTTTTGGGCCACCTTCAAGAAAGAGGCACAAAGAAGTTTTATGTAGGTCGTCCCTTCCGTTGAAGAAGCTCCAGTGCCTTCGGTGTTTTGGATCAGCAGCCACAACTGGGTGTGTAATGGAGATGGCTTCAGTGTTAGTCTAATTATGTTCCTTAGAGAATTAAGGGGACACAACAAATTAAAACATACTTAATTTATGTGATCCAGACCATTTTTGTACTCAGGAGAGATTGACGAATTGCAGGCTCTGTGATGTGCTGCCTTCACTTTAGGGGCTGCTGTTATGTTGCTTGCATCAGTGATGAAATCCTTGCTTCATGAGCAGCTACACCTAACTATGTTCTCTGTCTTTTCAAGGGCTGAGCATCCCATTTTCATTTCCACTTGCATGGTGCCAGGGGAGCAGAGGATGTGCACCTGTGCAGACTGTAATTGCTGGCTGTTGAAGCAGTGTCTGTTCAGTCTCTTTGGACACTGATATTGGAGGATGACCATCGTTAATTTGACTGAGGATGCTGTACAGTTTTCATATTAGCATTACCAATGCAATTAAAGCAGATCTGTATTTCAAACTTCCAAATGAGGTAGTTGAGGGAGGGAGTGCAGTGCATTAATTGTGCCTATCTCAGCTTTGCAAGTGGGTTGTGCGGATAGGAGGAGAGCAAGAAATGGCTCATTGAATTTAAATGGAAAAAAAAATACAGTAATGGCATCCTTACTGTTTACTTTTGACCGCCGTTGTTCCAGGCAAATAAGGAATACTTTGTAGACCCGACACTGCTGCATAAGTAATTACTGTTAGGTGGTGAGGTATGTCTCTACTGTAGTGAGCAGCTTGTGACATTATTTATTTACTTGTTTAACAGGTATACAGCATTTGCTTAATAATCTAAACAAACCAATTAGAAAACCAAGAATGGCTCAAACTGTTACACAACAGTGAGTTTGGTCTCCACTGCTTAATTATTTTTCTCCTAATCCCAGGGCTGTTTTGCTGTGTCTCAAAGGAAAACAAAACTTATCTGGACTTCAGTTTTGCAGAATTAACAGGACGTTACTTGGACGATACACATTTTTCTGAACTGAAAACAAAACATTTTTTTCAGCTAGCCTGATACCTAATAAGACAAGTGACAATATAACATCAGTGCTGCAGGAAACTTGAAGGAGATGCTCAAATATTTTTCTCTTTTTTAATTTGTAAATCATTACTTGGAAGGATTTTTATTTCTTTCACTAGATGATCGAACAATAACAACTCTTGATCTTCTTAACTTAACCCTCCCTCTGTCTTCTCAGTGATATTTAAAAATTATGCCAGGTCTCAGCACAGAGCTGACTTTAAGGCCTTTTGGAAGGTGAAAGTCTACTGCAAAATATTTCAGTAAGAGATTATACTAATGCCAATGAACTTTCTTTTGCCTTCATAATTGTCATGTCTGTTGCATGCTCCAGTCAGCAGTATCTCAGGGACTCTCTAAAATAATGGAGAGCAATCGGACACTTTTTTTTCTCTTTTCAGCAGTCAAACAAGTGTTAGCTTATCTCTGACTTGCTTCCTTTTTCTGTGACCAGAGGAAAGCATGTAGGTTAATGTCAGTAGCATCTGTTCAAGGTGCCTGAAAATAAGATGAATGACAATTTCCACAAGATGCCTATAGATTTCTGTTTCAGCCAAAGTCATTCCAACCGGTGTCTATCTCTCTCCACTATGTAGGTACTGGAATTTTCTTGCATCATTTCTTCAAGTTTCAAGTATCAGTAAGAGATATACTGTATAAAGTTGCCATATTTTTGTAAATATCCATTCCACTGAATAACAAGCAACTAGTACCTAAAGTATTAATTCGTCTTAAAAAAAAAAAAAAAACAAAAAACAAAACAAACAAACAAAAAAAAAACACAACACAAACTACCTACCAATGAGTAAACAAATAATAAAGGCAAAAACCTCCTGTTTTTCTATGTCATCATATTGAAATTTTAGGACTCATATTTACTTTTTGTATTATTTAATTTATTCTTAGATTTCTAGATGATGGGGAAAAATAACTGAAATTTGCATATTTTGATTGAGCTTGTCTGTTCCCATTTTACTTTGTGATAGAAAGCTTTACCTGTCAAACCCTTAGAGATGTGTGACTTGTCAAAATCTCTTAAACTTTGAAGTAATGTCTTGGAAAAGAGGCATTTTGTTCTTAATACCGAATTGATAATCTCTGAGTAAGCCAATCTAGAGGGAATGTGGCAAAAAGGGATAAAAAAGGTCAGTGAATGCATGGCTGAAATCTACAAGTCAGTAAATGAGAAGTGAGGTTTTAAATTCACACTGATCTCTCTCAACGGCATTTCATTTCTGTTCTATTACTAATTACAAAGGAAGACAGCAAATGCTCACATCCTGAGAAATGTGAAAGCAGGATGCAGATGATGATGTAAATATTTTCTTAGTGATTATTTTCAGGCTTTGATTCATCTATGTTTCCCACTATAGGATATTGCTGAAAAGCCAAATTAGAAAATTTAGAGATTCTTGTCAAGTTTTTGATTTAGTGAAGTAAGCTTTGTAGTGCCATAGAGGTGGCTTTTTCTATTTTATGTTGCCTCAAAGAGGTTTTACTCCTCAGAGAGCAAGAAAGAGGTCTTTGCGAAGCTCAATCCAGGCATAAAGTTGTTATCCACCTGAGATTCTCACTTACCAAGAAACAACGTTACTTAAATGGAGCACATGAGGAGAAATAGATTACCCAGTCTGTTCCAGTTAGTAAATACCTGTGTAGGGCAGTGCTAGTGAACTATAGCTACCTCATTAAGGAAACTCATCTTTTTTCCATCTGGCCCTTCCATCAAACCATTTCCCCTGGTTTCCTAGTTTAGTTTTTCTTACTAACTTGAGCTCATTGCTTTGCTTGCTCTTTTTCCTTTGTCTTAAGTGAATCTATCTTGTGCCTACTTAGCAAAATAAGAACACAGACCAAATTATGTATTCTTAATCTGTAGTAAATAATTGATATTCAACCTTTATTATGGTCCCTGTTTGGACCTTTCACTTTTCTTATTTCCATATGAGGCTTCCACAGATGGCCCCAAATCCTGGTGTGGTTCTGATATTTTGTGCCACTTTGTTTACTTGTTTAATAATTGTTTAGTATGTTTAATTTCTCACACCCAGCGAGGTGATGGTCCTTACCGATGCTAGTGATTGACAGGAACATATTAAGGCTAATGGAAAGAAACAAGGATTCACAAGCGACCATGCCAGGAAAGAAAATACGATGGGCCATGGAACTGCATGTGCAAGGTACAGGTATCTTAGGGCAGCTCTATGCAGAGCTACCCTGTTTTAACACCTCACTTAGCTTCTGCAGGGCATGCTTGTGTCTGCCTGCTTTTCAGCATGTTGTCATGGAGGTGTGCTCCAGCCTTCAGAGCCAAGTCCTGCACAGCTCTCTCAGTGCCAGTGGCTGGCTGGACGCATGTGGCAAGATAATAAAGGCAGTGCTGCTGCCTTGTTTTTTTCCTCTCTGAAATGAAATAAAGTGAAAAGATGGATTGCACATCTCTGCATCTAAATTTGTAGATTCATATGGTCCTAGGCATACATATGATGTATCCATATTTTCTGTTCTCATCTTTTCAGCAGTGATGGCAAAATAAATGTTGGGATGCTGACCTGCGGCATGCAAATAGGCCAGCATTTCCCAGCCACAAAGTTGCAGCTGTGTACTTGGGACTTGTGAGCGTTACGTAAATTTCAGCGATTTCCCTCAGTTTAGATTGTGCTCATGCTGGTCCTCACAGCCCAGGCACAGGAAAATAAATAATCTCCTTGGGATGAGACTGATGTTTTTTTTTTACATTTCAGTTTTCTGTTTTTGTTGTACTTTTCCAAAAATTAGGAAAGGCTCTCCTGTAAGAGCAGCAAATATCCTTTATTTGTATGTGTTCTCTCTCCAATTTCACTGTGATAAACACACAGAGCAAATAATGTGTTATTCTGCTCACTGTATGCAGATATTCATGTAGCAGATCCTTTCAAGTCTAAGAATAAGTACTTTAATTGGAGATCAGATTTTATTTTCAATGAAATGCTACATTTTCTCAGACCTTTCTTCCTGACACACCAGAAATTGACCAGAAATACATGCTTTTTTCCACATTTTGAATCCGTTCACTTGTAAGTCTTCTATAATCTTTCTTTGAATATAAGCATTAGAAGGAGTACACTTTTTTGTCAGTTTATATATGTAATTACATTTTGCTTATTTGGTCTTTTAGCAGTTCCTTTCCTCAGTTTATGTCCAGACAGTCCTGAATGCTGTGACAGAACTATGTGGACAAATTGCAGGCAGAAGTTTGTCCTAATGCTGCCCTCTCTCTTTTTTGTTGGTTCTCCCTGAATGCAATTCAGTTTTTATTGCTTTCAGAATTATTTCCCCTATAAGTAGCTAAATTAAACGCAAGCAGAATGTAACAACGCAAAGTTAATTGCCTAGCTCTGTACTGTTTGCTCTTGCACTGCCATAACCAACAGTGACACGTGCAGTGCGAGCAGTACTGAAATGCCCGCGTTGAACCCTTTTGGCCTTGCTCTGTCGTATGACCTCTCTGCACCTCCTTCCAAAGCTGTACTTCAGCAGTTTCTTATTTAAGATAAACACACAAATTAGAAAATATTCTTTTTTTTTTTTTTTAAACCATTAATTAAGAGGCAATTTTGTAGCTTTAAAATCTAACCTTTTTCTAAAGGAAAATGAGTTGCCTTTTTATTTGGCTTTTGAACTTTGGGTAGCTCAGCAAAAAACAGCAGAAAACTGAACAAACCACAAAACCAAATCTTGTGGAAAACTACTTTTTTAAAAAAGGCAATGAAAAATTTCAGATTTGCCAAACTTAATAACACTGAGGAAGCACTACTGTGTCCCAAAGTCCAAGGAATTCAGTATCCATTTTCAGATATTATCAAATAAAATAGGGTGTCTGATGAAAAATACCTAAACAAGGGAGATCCATGTGATAATTTCTCTTCTTTCTATCACTGGTATCAGTGTAAGGTGTTTGAACAGTTTTTCAATTTTATCTTTCAGCAAAGGGAAGAGCTTGCTATTACTGTGTTCATATTCTGTGCAGGCATTCTTCTGCGGCTGAAAATAAGACTTGCTAAAATGTTTGCCTATCTCGGTTCTCCAGTTTCTTCGAAGATTGTTTTTGGGACTAGGAAGGAAGGATATGGGTGAAGTTTTAGAAGCCCCATAATCTAAGCTCCAGAGTAAATTAATGTATTTGTACTTACTGTCATGGGGAGCTGTTCTTAGTTGCAATCCATCCATTCCTTCTCTACTTCTGTTGGGATGGAATGATGGACATACAGAAGTTAATATTAAAATACAAACTGTTTTTTCTTCTGGACAGTGGCATTCTGTCCTAACAACTATATGTTTGACTGTGTAAAGACCAAGTAGAGTGGTCCTTGGGACCCAATAACTGATATAATTTGTGTAGCTGGAAAAAAAGTTCTTTTGAATTACAGGTTCTGATCTGAGGCTTGCAGTAGTAATTGGTGATTGAGCCCTGTTGTCTTATTTCAACTCTCAGCCTTCTGACCATGCTTCAGACATGCAACAAGTACATCTGAGAAAATGAAACAAAGGAACAAAAGGAAGTGATGGAAAATGAAACAAAGGAACAAAAGGAAGTGATGCTTTCCATTTAGCTCCCTCTGCTTCTCTGCATGCTTGGATTTGATGGGTCTTCTGTGCCTTGGTCCTAGCAGGGGGCTCAGACAGGAATAAGAGCGAGCGTGTGTCTTGAATTGTGCTGGGAGCTCATAGCTCCACCACAGCAGTGCAGCTTGCCGTGATGTTTTTAGCTCTGTTTTCCTCTTGGACTACTGAGCCCATCCATAAAGGCTTACTGGGAAGTAACCTAAAGCTTTCATCTTCCAGCATGAAAGAGATTTATCATTTTTCTATCCAAATAGTACTGCTTCAGAGTCAATCTCTGTTGCCGATCAACTGATGAAGGAGGAAGAGGTAAAGCACGACTTTCGCCCCTACTTGGGCTCTTCTTTGAGCATGTGTGAGTCACTTTTTAATTGAAATTTTCCTTCACTTCAGAGAAAGGTCAAACAGAGTAGACTGGATCCCTGCTTGCCTGTTTTTAATTCTACATTTCCATGAACATAACACTAAAATGAAAGATGAACTTCAGATAAGTATCTGTACCTAATCAGAAATATTATACTCCTTTGTCACTCTGGGTGTAACATGAAGCATTAACTACACCAGCAGCTCTACACCTTCATCATATTGTTGAACTAACTCCGTATCTCAGCTGAAACTGTGATTTTTTTTCTTAACTATACTATATTATATTTATATAATATACTATCTATACTATCAAATAGTATAGATATAGGGCTATAGATATAGGTATATATATAGATATATGCATATCTATATATATAGGTATATATATAGATATATATATAGATATAGGTATATATCTATATATATATCTATATCCCTATATAGATATAGGGATATAGATAGATATAGGGCTATACTATCAAATCTTTGATGGATTTTCAAATGCAGAGCTTCATAGCTAATGCTACACCTTTTTCATTTGCTAACACCACGTTCTGTTGCTATATGACACCTCAGATGAGGTGCAAGAAAGCTCATTGATTGCATGTGTCATCTGAGCAAATATCAAAATCTGCACTGCAGCTGCAGATCCCTTCCCTTTTCCCTCAGCCATCTCCTCGGTGCAGTAACACTGTTGGGAACCACTTCTTACCTGAATCTAAAAGACTCGTCCAGCTGCAGAAGAGCTCCTGACACTACCAGCATACTGATCTGAGCTGACCTCAGTGCTGAATTTCAAAGCTAAGACTGAAAGGAAGGAGAGCCAAGACCACACCAAGCGAAGGCCCCAAAGAGAAGATGAATAGGAGGTTTGTATTAATTCAGAGGATGGGTCGTCATCATTACCTGAGCAGAGCATGTATCACTGTTAGAGGAGTGACCCAGGATACCTCTGAAATGAGAGCTGAGGTGTCACCCTATGGTCTGCTTGACAAGTCCTGTTGTCTTCTGGAAGGATGCTTTGTTTCTGGCATTATGCAAGGATAGCTCTCATATTTTGAGGATGAATCCAGAACAACCATGTGTTTTTTTTTGTTTTTTTTTGTTTTTTTTTTTTTTTTCTTGGTAATATTACAGCAAAAGGGGTCTGAGAGCTGCAGGCAGGCTGCTATCCTTCTGACATGCCAGCCTGATAATCATGACCAAACAAGTGTGCGGCTTACATCTGACTGCCTTCTGTCAGCCTAGGAAGAAGTGGCTGAATTGTCTGTCAGCATTACCAGATAGACTGATGGTGCCTGGGTCAGACTTCTGTACTCAAGAAATGGCAGCAGGAGATGAAAAACTTGTGTAAGAGTTGTCGTAACTGTTTTAAGCCAGCCTGTTGGGGAAAATATATATATATATATATATATATATATATATATATATATAAACCTTGTTAAATAGGAGTCACAGAGAAATTTCCAAGCAGTTGAGGTGAAGATGTTTTAACTCTTTCTCATGGTGAAATGCAGCTACTTTTGGTTCTGCTATTAACTTTGAGAAATAAAAATTGTGTATATCACTCAGAATCAGATTTATCACTGTGGGTGTTTTCAAGCTCAGAGTTGTTTTATGGCTCTTGATCTGAAGATACATTGCTTCGTTCAGTCCTTTCTCCTGACTTTTAAAATATGAGGACTCGTGTGAGCTGTAGGCTTCACAATAATTCTCTCTTTAAAACCTGATCCTCTCTATTGGAAGGGAAGGTATGTCTGTCTGTCCTCAACTGAAAATGGTTGCAAAGGGCTATTTCCAAAACAAGTTCATATCCAACAGTTATAGAGTTGAATAAATGGTCCTGAAGACCTGAAAAATTAAGTAATTAACATGTGCGAGAGGGACTGGAGTAATTTCAGGTGTCAAGGAGTGAGACACTTCTTTTATAAAAAGTACACGAGCCTTGTCTTTGTGTTCTGAGTTTATGAGCCCAGACCTGATCCTTTTAAAAAGTAATAATGATAAAAGTAATAAAAGTAATTAACAGTGCCAGGGGAGTCTGGAAGCAGGAGCTTTTGTAGGGTGAAAGTTGTGTTCAGCGTAAGCACTAATAAATTTTTTTTTTCTTATTACTTTTAATTTAGAGGGGAAAAAAAAAAAAAAAAAACAACAAAAAAAAACACTTTAAATTAAATTTCTGAAAATGTACTGAGGTTAACAATAAAGAAAATATTACTTATAAAGCAATCTGCATATTCAACTTTGGAGATAGGGTAATAGGCAAATTAAGAAAAAATTAGCATAGATGTTAATGTTAAGATAGTGCAGTTAAACTGTCAAAAAAAGGTTATGGATAAACAGCAAGTTAGCAGCTTTCAGTAAAGACAACTTCACCTTTCCACACAACAGGCTATGACAAAGGAGTCGATGGGTTTTTAAAAAAAGTCTGCTTTTCCTGTCAAAATAATGTTATAGCCAACCTGATGACAGCCTCTGAGATGGAATTTAATTTATGTTCAATACCAAAAGCATGACTCTTCATACTTTTAGTAAAAAAGCTTTTTCCTTTTTTTTTTTTTTCAGTCATCTTATTCTCTGCATAGAGCAGGTAACAGAGTTCTCGTCTACCTGCCATGTGCTCAAATGCTGTTGCCTTGAGGAAATGCTCAAGACTTCATTGTGCAGCGTTCCTTTGTTTAGCTACCAATATACCAATAGAATCATAGGATCAATAGGATAATATTGATATATTCTTGAACTAATGGATTTCTTTTAGCTCAGTCTTTGTTATTTCTTTAAAATGGGTTTATATATTCACCTTTAAAACATAATTTTAAAACACAAATCGGTGTTCCTCCAACAGGTGTAAGTCTGGTTGCATAAAGTTGGATAGAGAAGCCTACTGCATTTCAGAGATTTGTAATAAGTGTAAAACACACCTAAACTACTGTTTGTTTTTTTCCTTACTTTATTATTACATTAACTAAGCATTATTGTGAAACAAGGCAAAGTAGATCCTGAATATATAGCAGCTTTAAAATAAATGTCTGAAAAAGCCACAGTGACACTTTTGAAGATAACTTTGTTAAAACATCTGTGGAGCACATGTAGCAGTGTGGCCCAAAATGTTGCAGCTGTTACCTGTCCACTGGACCATGGGTCAGGTAGATGTCCTAAGCACAGCCTGGTAGTGAAATAAAATGCACTCATGTAGAACAGCTACAAGAAAGGCTGTCTAAATTTGAAATTCAGCACACATGCAGCTAACTAATACAGCTCCACACAGGGGCTCATTTCGTTATAGCCTACAGAAATGTATTTATTCTGGATTATGGTTGTACATCAAGCTGCATTTTGGAGAAGCTCCTGAGGTTCTTAGTGGTTGCATCTGGATTCACAAGGCCATTTAAATTAGAAATCACCCTCAGTTTTTTAGAGGATACGTGCCAAGTTTCAATATGTCTAGAGCATTGCCCAGAAACCTGCCTTTTCCCTTGCATGGGACTTGGCTTGAAATTTTGGGGCTTCTTAAATAATAACCAGATGTGGTGTTTTAACAAGCAGGAGTTAAGATGGGGTTTACAGTGGTCCTTTGTTCAGTGGGAGGGGAATGACTGACCTAATCAAATTCCCCAAATGAGAATTTCTCTAGGGGTTTTATGTGCAATTTTTTCAAATTCTAGCATAAAGTTGGTGTTTTACACAAACTGCTGTCTTCCTGCTGTGAGGAAAAAGATTGATACTTAAATGTATACTGCACAACAGAGGGCTAATGAACTTCAGTAGGAGGAAGCAAGGCACCTGAAAGCAGTGTGCAATGCTGAGGAAGTTGCTATAAGCAAGATTAATGATTGTTTCTTCAAATTTGTGTAAATGGTTAAAAGCTCACCAACAAGAAGCTCCAGCCAGGACAGTGCTGGAGTTATCATCCTGTTTAACAGCAGGGTAAGTAGGGGTAGGGATTGAACGGAACGAGAGGATGTATCTGGTCTTGAGGAAAAGCTGTAAAAAAAGAAGAAGAAAAACAAAACACACAAATACACATACACACACAAAAACAAACAAACAAAACAAACAAACAAACAAAAAAAACCAGCCAACCCTGCTTCAAATCCACCTCAAGCACCCCAAAACAAAAAAGGTAGTAATTATGTTAAAAATAGCTCTAAATGTGCATTGTGGCTATGCATCTATCTATCTGTTTTACTTATTTTTTTGATGAGAACAATAATGGAAGCAGCGATCTGAATTACAGCAGAAATGAGCTTCACAGTTCAGAGAAGGCATCTCGTGCAGGCCACTGATTTAAGTTAGAGAGTGGACTAAGTTCCTTCCTAATGTCTGTTTCAAGAAAGAAAAATGTTATCATGGAAAAATTATATTTAGGTGGTTTTGATTGGAGATCTCACGTAGCTGTTTGTAAAATACTATCAGCTCTTTTAAGGCTGCTTGATGAAGTGCTCCTTCGTATAGGGTAGACTTCTGAAGTGAAGGAACTCTTCTGGGTCGTGTAAAAATAGTATTTACAGAGTATCATTTCCATAGCAGCATGCTGAAGCTAGTCCTGCCTGTTCAGCTGGCGCAGTGCCTTGTGCTGGAAGCTTTTCAGTATGTTCTTGAGGAAAATGTTGCAAGGAGGAGGAGGCTTGTTAAGAATTAGCAAAACTTGTAGCAGACAGAGGGCTGTATGAAAAAGGCAGGCTTCACCTAAGTCAAAAAAGAACGAGGTAGCTGGTACCTACAATTAGAAAAAGATTGTACCAGTATTTCAAAATTAAAGCACAGGAGAAAGCAAACACTTTGCATTAATATATTGTTTGTAAATGAAATTGTAATGTTGTATCTTAGAAAAAGGAGTAGGGGAAAAAAATGTAAAAATCAGGTATTGAATGATAAAGAGCAATCTAAACAAATCTCAGTTAAGCTGAACTTGTAAAGCTGGAAAGAATTCCCAGTAGTTCAGCCATAAAATCAAAGTGTGGAGTTGTGCAGATTCTCCCTGTAGGTCATGGAAGGGGACAGCTACCTTCAGGAAGATGCAGTATATTTTCAGATGGCAGGAACCAAACCGTGGTCTGTAGAGGCCAAGTGATAACGCAACAGAGGCAAGATTGCTCAAGAGAGAAAACAAGAACATCATTACTCTGTATGACTTCAATTGCTGTCTGCTGTTCCAGTTGTTCCGTCTCTAGAAGGGATATAGCAGAACCAGAAGAGCCATAATGAATCATATATCTATATCTATATATTTTATATTTAAATAGCTAAAACTGTTTGCCAATGTTAAGAGCTCTTAGCAAGGCTGCTGGAGTAAATGCAACTGCTCTTGTAGTTCCTGAAGTGCAGCAGAAATGCCAGCTTCCTGCAGCTCAAGGTAGTAAGAGTCATTGATTGGGAGGGAGAAAATGGATGTAGAAAACTGGGAGCTGTTTAATAAAAGTTGACTACCCACAGACCATGACTGCAGATCTGGTGGGTGAAAGCAGTCATATTAAGGGTAGGAAGGAAGGGCTGCAATTAAACTGCCCATGTGAGTAAACCTACAGGAAATGGTAAGAGTCAGTATGACTGAGAGTACGTGAAATGCAGGAGACTGAAAAGAGAAGTATCCATTGAAAGGAAACAAACAAACAAACAAAACACACTAAAATCACAAACAACAATACAACCATAGCTAACAAGGCAAAGATACATGTTTTCTGCCTTTGATTTAGCACTTTCATATTTCATACAACTCATAAAAAGTGTCATAAGTTGAAAAGCCAAAAGCGTTCCTCAGCATCTGCTATAACTACTACCTATAATTACTATTAAGCCCATTTTGATCTAGCAAAAAGAGATACACCCTTAAGATTTATTTTTATTTGTAACACGTTAAAAAAAAGGGATTATCAGAATATTAGTATGAGAGTAATTAACTCTTTGGCTCTCTGGGCAGACTGTTATAAGAGCTAGTTGACTGGAGTCTTTTAGGTCAGAATAGACCGGTACACCGTGATTTAAGGTGTGTATAAGCTACGTGTCCCTTAAATCAGACTGACCACGTGGTAACTAAGTAAGGTTCCTTGCCCAGAAAATCAGATATTTGTTTTCTGAGGATGAAACAAAATCGTGTCAAGCTTGCAAGCAGTTTTTGTCTATAGGAACTGTAATAATAATAGCTCCTCCAAAGCTATTTTTCTGTCTGCTCCGTGGACATTTTGTCTTTAAGGCTTTTCTGTAGCAATTTGTTCATGATCTTATTTATATATTCTAGGTGAATTGATCACTGGTTACAACACATTACCATGCCTTGGAGCAGGGATGAGAATTAGACTGCTCAATCCTCAATGGTTGTTTTAATGTTGCTAAACTGATGAGCCAACCTCCCTTTTCTTGGCTATAATAGAAAGATGGAGAAGGTTCCTTAACTGAGGTTTCATTCTCCTAACTCCAGTCACCTCATCATGGCTAAAGGGGCTTCTCACCTGTGCCTGGGAGAAATGATTTGACCATACCTCTTCATGAGAGCGTTCATGACTGTAAGACATGTTATGTCCTCCAGCTTGATGCCTGGTACTTTAGCTCTGAAGAGGAGTAGGATGTTAGATGTGATCCCTTTGCTTCATGTTTAAACATCTGTGCACAGTGCGATGTTATGCCAGACCTCCCCATAGGCTGATGTAGAATATGGAGTCGTTTAGGTTGGGGCTTTCCACCGCATGATAAATTCCCACCCTCAGATCACCAGCATTCTTTGGAAGTCTGTCCCTGAGCTCCCTCATGTCATTCTCATGTCTGGTTGCCACAGCTATTTAAATAAGTGACAATTTAGATAAATGGATTGAGTGAAATGAGATCTTTTTGTGTATATCTGAGTGTTTTAAAAGACAGCATTTTATGGGTTCATTTAAGGCAAATTTAGTGAAAACTGGCTTTGGAAAGATTTCTCTCCCGTGATCTGTGCCTGCTGCACAGCTGTGCAGTGAGCCACATTCATCTGAGAACTGACTCATGGGCAGGGAGAGGGAGCAGGTTGGTTTGGCATGTTGTCTGGTTTTGTGTTATTTTGCTCGTTTTCAGCCAGATCTTTGCCTTGCTTTGTATGGCTGCTGCTTATAAATAAGATAATCAGCAGATCTGAGTAATCTGAAAGACTTTCTGAGGCATGGGGGCACGTGGCACTGTCTGCCTCTTGGTGGCTGTCGGTCACAGATTGCCTTAAACTGTTCTGCCTGAGTGCTTCTCATCACTAATATTTTAATAATATTTTGCAGGGCAAATTGAACGCGAATATTAACGGCCTTGTTAGATGTTGTCTTATTTATGTGTGTACACGAACAGCCTCCACCACCTATTTCAGACTTAATCACTGGAAGAACTCTTAGTTTAACAGCATTTTGGAAACTAATTGGACAACAGCTAAATCAGCTTGATAATTGTATTCCCTGCCTCTTCACAATTTTCCCACATTCTGTAACTTATAACTCTTACAATTTTGTTGACCCAGAGACTACTTTTTTTTTTTTTTTTTTAATTAAATGTAACTCCCTGTATTTTTATTTTTAGGTAGGGATAACCATAACTGTTCTCATATGTATTTAGCAGACTTGAAAGAGTTTTGAAAGAGAATTATATACTCCGTGTACTATGTAGCTCATGATTTTACATACAGCCATGAAATTAAGTGAACTCAATTAAACACCAACAGGAATAAAAAAAGGAAAAGTAAGGAAAAGTCGGGGGAGAAGGGGAGACATGAACTCTGTATACTCACAATTCATGTCTATAGTACATTTCTTTCCTACTCCTGTTTGCGCAGATTAGAAAATGTAACATTTTTTTTTCTTTTTCTTTTCTGGAAAGCATTCAGAGTTCCCAACTAGACAAAATGAAAAACAAGTAAACAAATAAACAAAAATCACTCTGAATTACTGTCCCCTGATCCTAATTGAAATACCAGACAATGTCATCTAAAAAGATGAAAAAGTCAACCACTCAGTTCTGTTGGGTTTCAGATTAATCACATTGATTTCTACTCCACTGCTGTGTTGGAACGAGGAATTCATATTGCTCATGTAGCATTTAGACTAAAGTCTGCTTAGTGCAATGGATTATTTTGAAGCTCTTCAGCCCTTCAGTTGTTTCTCCTCTGAATAATGCAGCATTATGGAAGCCTGGCCTCAGGTTCACACTAAGACATAAAAAGAAAAACAAACAAACAAACCCATTAGATGATGCATAGTGAACAAAAGAATAAAATCTAGAAAATTCTGGCAAAGTAAGCTTAGCTAAGCTGCTTTTGGCCTGGAACAGTGCAATATTTGAACACAAATCACAAAACTGCCTTTTTTTCTCACGTTATGACTTGCTTACCAGATAACTCTTGGGCATAACATTTGGGCAGTGTTCATAAACAGTGTTTGAGGAAGAAAACAGTGTGCTGATAGAGTATGCATCTGGTTTAATGCCTTTGTTCAGCTTTGCAATCATTTCTGAGCATGTGTGGGCAGGTGAGAGGAGGGGACCTGGCTGCATTTCAGTAGCTGCTGTGTTCTGGGTCAGGGAAACCTCTGCTAAGGGGCGGATGGAAACACCTGGGTGGAAAATCTGTGGAGGGAATTTCTGGTTGACAGGCTGGGACACTGAGGAAAAGGGAGATGGGGAATGAGCAGGGAACCTGTGTCATGATTGGGATTCCCTAGAGACCTTTCAGCAGGGTGTGGACCCAGCCTAATGAGCAACAAAGAGGAAAGTGAAATTTTCCGGACTACAAAACAAAACCATGGAAAGGTGTCCACCGTGACTGGCTGCTAATAAATAAGGAGATGAGGTTCAGAGATCAAGGGCTGTTTTATCTGCAATGGATCTGAGTTTTCTTTATTTAAACTTTCCTCCCTCTAGATGACTTTTTTTTTTTTTTTTTTTTTTTTTTAATGTAGCTTTAGAATTTGGAAGCTTTGATATTTTCTGATGTGCTTAATTTAATTTCAAGGTGGGACAAATCCAGCACAGAGTCTTATCACAAATGGTGTAAGCAAGAGCAGCTGTTCTTAAAGCAGCATCTTGTGTTTAATTAAGTAGGGAAAAATTGAAGGGATTAATTGATTGGAAAACTGTCACAAATCTTAATTGAAATTAAAACCAAGATCTAATCAAACTTCAATATAAGACTGCTTCTGTAACTGACATTAAAACATACTGACTTTGCTGAAGTTTTGTTAGGGTTTGTTCAAACCTAGCAGTGGCTGCTCAGCTGGATGTGATTTTATTTTGGTGTCTGTTGTTCCTTGCATCTCAAAAGATCAAAGGCTGAGAGCAACAGTGATGTTTTCATCCCTTTTGACAATGTGTTTATGAGCTGCCTCTGTCATCGTTCCACCGCCAAGTCTCTTACTTGATGACATTGCAGCTTTAATTGCTTCCTGATTAGAAGAGTGATGCTGCATCTTGCTCTGTGCCCAGGAGCTCCAAGATTTTGATGTAATTTAGTGCACAAAGATTTCAGACACAACTTACCAAAATATATATTATCTCGAAAGTAAAAGATGTTGAGCTTGGCTCTGTCAGCATGTGAAGTTCCTGCCAAAACCAATTGGATGCGCCAAGCAAGGGGAATGGGGGTAGCTCTGTTAATGCCAAGGTAGCTTGCTTGTATTTGTTGTAGCTTGTGTGTGTTGTCGTAGCTTGCATGCATCTTCCTACCTGCAGCTGTTGCACTAGGACGTGCTCTGAGACGTGACAGCGCTGTGATGCATCTTTATTCCAACACGCTGGGCTTTGTAGCTTTCAGGCAACAATCTTTTAAATCCTCTTTTGTTCCTCAGCTCAGCAATAGAGAGTTAGCTTCTGTTTTTCTTCTTGTTGGGCAGTCGTGTACTTCGTGGCTGTGTGAGCATTAGACCCACCTCCTAGTAGGCTGTTTCATTTTACAGTATCTTACAGTTTTGTTCCTTCTCTTTATTTTGTCCCTTACCTGTTTAAACTCATGAGCGTTTTGCCAGTTTCATGATTGACAGGCTCTGTTCTTAATGACTGTAAGGGTGAGATAATGGCAATTGTTTCCCTGAGCAGAAACATTAATTCTGCAGTAACACCAACAATATCAATTCTAAATACGTCTTACTGCTTTTTTACTTTTTTTTTTCTTTTCATTATTTAGTAATTAACATATGTATGCAAGTTCCAGAATATGTTAATCAGTTAGTAATACAAGTGTCTGGGAAGGTACAATCATGTTTAGAAGTGGCCATGATAAGGACATCACTTCTGGCTGTCATACAGTTTATGAGTAAAATAAAAAAAACCTTGAGGGATTATTCTGGGCTTTTCAGAGCATCAAATTAGAAAATCTGTGTTTGAAGATGGCAGAAGGCTCCTGGTATGAGTAATATGTTTCAGAAGCTGGCAGACGAATGGTGCAAATGTTTCCAAATACCCTGACACAGAACTGAGTTGCACTGATCTAAATAGTTTTTAGAAAAAAGGTAAATCTGCTGCTTAGGTAAGAAAGTGGGAAATATGTTTTCAGAATAGTCTAGAAGAAGCTATAATAAAAAAGAAAAACCTTGTGCATTAGTAGAGTTATGACTAGAAATTGAGTGGAATAACAAAAGGAAAAAGAAAATGAGGAGAATTTTAGATCAGACTTTGGCTTTGCAGCATTTAGGATTTAGCCTTAGAGGTGACATGAGATGAATGTTCTTCTCTGTGCTCATAAAAACAAAAACAAAACAAACAAGAAAAAAACAAAAAACAAAAAACACAAGAATGAGGATGTTGACTAATAGGCAAGTTGCAATAACAAAATAACTTAAAACTTATCTTGGCATAAGTAGCACTGTTTTTGCAGCAGGAGGGTAATGTTTGTCTGCTTATTACATTTGACTCGTATACCATTTGCATTTCTTGCCAAAGCTCTTGACTGGCTTAGCTTGAGAATATTTTGGAAGATCCATATAGCTGCTATTGGCATTTAAAGGAAAAAGGAAAATAAAAGTAAGGATAACTTATTGTCTCCTGCTAGTTTATTGAAGCAGGTGCCCACATTTGGAGAAAAGGGACAGAGCTGAAGTTTAATTACTGTTAATTTGAAGCCAACATCATGATCGTGGTGGTTTTCGTTTCTTTTCCCACCTTCAGTTCTCTACCCCATACTCATTGCTGGGAACTGTGCTGCTCTTGGGGTGTATGGGTTTCTTTTTCAGCTGCCTGGGCAAGGCAGGGGAATGAGATCTGCAATGAACATGCCCCACCTTCAGGGCAATAAGCTGTGGAGCGGTGGGGAAGAGAAAGGTCTCAGAAGAGCTCCGTGAAGAGTATTTCTGCTTCTACAAGTCATTGAGATACTTCAGACTGCTAATTAGGCTGGTCCTTTGGTAAACAACAGAAGTTGCTCTAAGAAGTTCCTCTGCCTCTAGTCATTTCAGACCATCATTGACGGCAAGTGAAGTTCTGTAGGTTCTGCTGTTGGCAGCATCTCACTCCAGGAGCGTGGTGTTCCTGAAGGCATCAGTTTGGAAAATGCTGGGCGAGGAGGAGGAAGCCACATGAGCAACACTGGTGCCCCAGGCTGGATGACAGTTTTCTTACCTCAACTGTGCTCAACTGTAGCACCCTCTGGGATTTTTTTTTTTTTTTTCTGGTTAACTGTATACTAATAGGCACCATGGAGGTCAGGGATGGTGGGAGCTTGGCCAGTAGCAGGTGCTGCTCTGAAAACTAGAGGCTGTTACTGGCCAGAGGGGCTCTAGGAAAGTCACTGTTCACTTTTCTGTCTTAAATGGTTTGCTCAGTGAAATCCTTGGCCTAGAATATGCTACCAGCAAAGCAACATGGCTAATTGTAAAATAATAATAAAAAAAATTAAGATGTTCCTGACTTGGAATGATATATTGAAAAGTAGTCTTTAAAATGGTCTAGAGAATGAAGTGGAGTGAACTAATATTTTCCAAAAACTCAGTACTCTAAAGAGAGAGCAAAATATGACTAAGAAGACTCAAAGTTGCCATTAAAGCTATTTGGACCTTGACATATAATTGGAATGCATAAAAATAGTCTAATTTATAAAAGTTTGCACTTTGCATGCTATAATCTAGAGGGATTAAACTGCAGACCAAATGTTCATTAATCTTCCCATTGAAGCATTGCTGTCTGATGTGTAGCCAGCTGGGTGATTATTAAATCTAAAGAAAGATTTAAGATTCAGAATGCATTTTGAAGCTTTTATGGTGTATTGTAACTTTTCTACTGACACCATGAATTGATCACCCTTGTGAAAAATTAATCAAGGAGAATGCATTGTTGTTTTTTTGACACGAAAAGATTACACTTTATAATGGGGAAGAGATGAGACAGTACTTATGATAAAGGCTGACATTTTAAGAAAGTTGTATTGGAATAAAAATGCTTACAGTACTACATTTAACAGCTAATGATAATACATGACAATAGCCTGCAGTAGTAACAGCTCTGTATTACCTTTATGTTACTTTATAGAATAGAAATGTTATAATGTTAGTATGACTTTACGAAAGAAGTCCAGATATAACATATTTGAAGTGTAAAAACAAAACTAACGATTCCCAAGTACTCCATTTTCATGATGTATTGTCCCTTCCTGCATTTTCATTCATATTCCATTATTCATGTCTTCCTCCTAAAATAGAAACACTTTGAAGTACAGATTCCGTTTTTGGAACAAGGAGGCAATTTCTGAAACACCAAAAACATTGGCATCACAAAGCAAGTATTGTCTATCGCATCAGCTTCTACATAAACTTGACTGTGTCATTCCATCTTTTTTTTTTTTTTTTTTTCTCTCGGAATCTTTCAAGGTCTTATTTTTGTCCAGTTTAGAAACTTCTGGAAAGCATTCAACCACAGGTGTTGAGAAGATGCTTTGTAGCATGGTCAGAACAATGAATCTTTCCAAGCTTTCATGTCCTTGTTGTGGTGAGAGGGGGAGAGAGATAGGTTCCTCCAGGGAGGGCTTCAAAGCATTAAGTGCTCTGAGCTTGATTAATTTGATTACTTTTCTCCTGGAAAGAGTCCAGCAGAGGGCCACAAAGATGATATGGGGCCTGGAGCATCTTGCCTATGAGGAAAGGCTGAGAGACCTGGGTCTGTTCAGCCTAGAGAAAAGAAGACTGAGAGGGGATCTCATCAATGTGTATAAATAACTGAGGTGTGGGAGACAGATTTGGCCAACCTCTTTTCAGTGGTTTGCGGGGACAGGACAAGGAGTAATGGTCACAAGATAGAGCAAAGGAAGTTTCACACCTACATGTGAAAGAACTTCTTCACGGTGAGGGTGACAGAGCACTGGAACAGGCTGCCCAGGGAGGTTGTGGGGTCTCCTTCTCTGGCTATATTTAAGGCCCGTCTGGACGCCTACCTGGGCAGCCTGCTCTAAGGAACAGGGGGGTTGAACCCAATGATCTCTTGAGGTTCCTTCCAACCCCTACAATTCTGTGATTCTGTCCTTTTCCAGCACACTGAAAGGGGTCTAAAATGGATGAGTTGCATAGCTAAGCATGGAGTGCAGCAATTCCTGTCCTTATTCTCCTCTGAATGGTTCCTTTCTCTAATTATGTAAGTACAGACTGAGATATATTCCTTTCATCTTTCCTTATTTTCTTGTCTCTTGTCCCACAGTTTTTGATGTCTACAGCAGTTTTGACCTTCTTTTCTCCTTTTCAACCCATTTGTTCTTACTTTCATCAGTGATGATGGGATTTTTTTTTTATTCTTTTATTTCTAGACAATCACAGTAGTTTATCCTAGTAGTTACTGTCTCTCAGCATTGCTGGTTTCCTTAGCCTGCATTGTGAACTCAATGCTTTAGCCCTTCTTACCCAACACCACCCCTCCACACACCCCAGAACTAAACAATTAAAGCTAAATAATACAGGGAAGGAGAGTGGCGGGTTAATTGCCTGGCTTTCAAAAAGTCTGAGGTAGGTGAATGTAGTGGCACTTCTGTTCAGTTTCCAGGAGTTTGCTGACACTTTTTTTTTAGTTGCTGAAACAGAGACAGATAAATAAATTACGGGATGACCTTTCAAGTGGCTTTGGCCCAATTTCTATTTGCTCATGTGTTTTTTTCAGCATTCAGTTGCACTGGCAGAATATATAAACTAGAAATCAAAAAGTGATTCGGATGAGGCTAAGTTATGCTTTGGGAGAGTGTCCTTTTTTAAAATGAAAGTAGTGTGGTATGGTGGTAGGGAATAGGGACTGAAAGGATCTCAGTAGACCTACTCTGACTATAGCTGCCTGGTGTTATGCTTAAAAATGGAGATATAGGATGTTCATTCAAACAAAAAGCTATTAATCCATACTTGGGTGAAAATGGTTAGTTCAGGAGAGTGTTAATGGTAATAGGGAAATGAAATAGCCAATTCTTTTAATCTCTGACAAAATTAGCCCTGTGCAGTACCAATGATAAAACCTGTCACTTACCTAACTTCCACTTTTCAGTCAAGTGGAATAAGAATTAGAACCACAAATCACTCTAGAAGAATAATCAGTGAAGTGAAGGAATATTCTCTCATTGTGCTTTCCTATTTACTTCAATTCTTCTCAAATTTAACAGAAAGAATTGGATCCTATATCTGTGACCTAGAAGGACTGTATCCTAAGAAACAAACACTATCCTAAGGGGCAAAGTGCTGGTTTTGTCTTTATTTTGTTTAGCGCTAAACAAGTGCCAGAAAGCAGCAAATTGAGGAATTCAGCAAGTCAAATGGAAATGTGGGCTATTGATTTTGAATAGCTGTGTGCTTTTCTCAAGTTTTCGGGTACCAAAGGAGATAGGTGTGCATAAGCTAATCATCACCTCTGACCCAAACAAATGAGCGTGCTAAGTAAATGTTTTTTTCTAAGTCTTTCAGCATGGCTCTGTTTTCTACTCATTACTTTTATGTATGTATGCTTCCTTTTTGAAGCCTGCTTATTTCAGTCTTCGGTTTCCACTTTCTTCTTTCTGCCTTATTATTGTTATCCTTTTGTTATCCTTCACCTTCTTCCCTCATAGTCAGGGATGGACGCTTTCTGGAATTTGTAGGAAAATGAGCAGGACCAGTAGTGCAGTGACAGTGAGTTTTTCTTCAGTGGTATCTCCAGAGCATGCTATGTTGCACATTCACATTAATTGCCTTTTTCTAGCTTAATAGTAGCTAAAATAGACCCTTTGAATTCTCCCTGCTTACAGCTTTCCATTAGCCCCCAAAGACAGCAGTTCTGGTCGTGCAGGGGATAATGCAAGATCAACATGTTGGGGAGAGAGTACTCAGCTTGCCCACTTAATGAAGAGAGGCAAGAAACTCAAAGCAATGAGTTCTGCAGTCAGTTTGTAATGCTTGCTGAATTTCACTCTGCTAACCAAGAAAACACACTTTGACAAGAAGAGGCTTTGCAAGTGACTTATTTGCCAAGTAGATGGTGATGGATAGAATCAAGGACAACAAGCATGCTGCAGCCTTACACGGTAGAGGAAGAATTTCCATACATGATTAAGACCTTGAATTTGTATTTCCATGCTGTACTGGTTTCATGTCTGCAATAATTTCTGTCTAGGATAAGCTGGGAAAATAATCTAAGAATGAGTTGTTAGTAACTTCTCTTGCTTGGTGTGAGAGTTTACCCTGGTGAAACTCTTATAAAGCCCCTGGATCAAGCATATATCTAACTGCTTTCCAAAGGTCTTCCAGCAGCAGTAACAGCACTCGTAGGATACTTCTGGTTCCTTTAGCCAGGCCTGGGAAGGCCTGTTCTGCTACCTTTAACTGGTGTGGAATGGGGTAGGGACATGGGACACCTATTTCAGGCACTCATCTTCCAGGGCCCCACTTTATAAATTTGCCATGTGCTTGGGTGAGGACTGACATTTTATTTTCCAGTTACCTGTGTGATACCTAAGTCAAGGCATGGTAGGTAAAAATGCAAAACCGGAGAGCTGTGTTTAGTCTGCATACGCTGAAGTTACTGGGAAGTTGCCTCAACCTCATTCAGTTCACTTGTGGTTTCCAACTCCAGCAAGATGATAGTCTGGGTTTCAATGTCAGTTGTCTGTGATGTCAGACCTCATGGCATTGTCTACACCAGACTTACAACATCCTAGCCAGGAGGAAAACAATATGCAGACACAGTGTTTTCTTCCTAGCAGCGTGTCAGATGTCAAAGTCCTATTATTGTATGGAGAATTACTAAGACTTCTGTTAATTGCAGGCTGTTTCTTATGTTTCAACAAAGCAAGCATCATGTTTTTGAAACATGCAAATCTATTTCTGCAATCCTTTTACCTGTTTATCAGCTAGTTTCTCCCTGATACAGACAAATGGAAAACCAGAAGTTATTTTGTTTGTACTTACCCTCATGCAGGGTCTAGCATGAAGGTGCTTGAGACTCATCTGTGGGAAAGAAGATTTGCCTCGGCTGGCTGCTAATGTTGAATATTTTGTTGTGGATCAGACTGCACAGAGCTGGAACCATGTGAATATTCACTGCATGTGTGAGCAGAGTCACAGAGAGGGAAGTTGAACTGCTTTGGATGTGTCCATCCAGTGCTGTTTGGAAACAACTTTCCTCCAGAGTGGCAGTACCGTCTGAGGGCCAATACCATGGTGCACAAAGCCCTTCAGCACACTGCAGATAGACAGTGAACTCAGGGACTCTGTTGGCCTTTAGTGCAAGGAGGGGGGGGGGGGCTGTACTTTTAAAGATAAGATAGTAGTGGCTTTAGGAAGTAGAGCTGTTACTAAAGTAATCCACAGCTATTCTCTTACGGGCACCACTCTATAATTTGTTGTGTCTCACCAGGGTGCAAAGCCTCTTATTGCTCTTGTCAGCCTTGAAAGGAGGACAAATATGCTTGCTCCACAAGGGTGTCTGGATAAGTTTAATAAATTAATCCAGAAGAAAACATGGCTTCCGGGTGAAATAGTTCTGTGGATTTTTTATGGTGGTTGTCACTATAGCTGTGCTTGCTCTTGTTATGCCAGAGGCGCACACACTGCAGTACGTGAGCCTGCAAAATGTGTAGCCAGTAGGAACAGAAATTCAGGAAGACTTTGGAGAGCTGCTTCTGCCAATTTGAAGAAGGAGCCAAAGATACAAATCTCACTGCACAGTGATGTGTAATATGCTTACAAGTGTGTAGACCTAGAGAAGCAGCATGCATTTTAGGTTGCAGTTTATTATTTAGGCTGATGGTTGCTGAGCTATGGGAAATGTCCAATGTGCAGCTATGACAATTGCCAAGAGACTTGAAGAAGTCCAGGTAGACCTTCTAAAAATTTTGGCTTTAGATGGTTTTTTTGAAACTCTACTCTTGACAAGATCTCATTGCTTAATAAACTCCAGAATGATAGGATAAATCTTATTAAAAAATAAATAAAAATAAATGAAATGTAGATTATACCTCTTCAGACAATGATTGTCCATTACTGTAAATTTGATTTCCCTTTCTCACCTTAACATAATATGGCACTTTAAGCAGGTTTTAAAAACAAACAAACAAACAAACTTTCATGTTAACCAAAATTTAGGATTTTTTACTTAAGCTTTTTTTTTTTTTTTTTTTTTTCTGGATTAGGCAATATGTAGTATACGTAGTATGTAGTATACTTTGGGGAGAAGAAACGTGATTAAAAGAATCATGACAGAATTACTTAAATGAAGAAATAGGAGTTTATTAGTTTGATCTCTAATAATTGAGCATCTTTTGCTTTTTCCTGAAGGAAAGGACTCTGTTCTGAAGACTTACACAAATAAAGTAGCCGTTAAATAATTTAATAGAAAAAAAAAAATCAAAACATTGCCTGGAGGATATTTCTGGGGGGTGAAGTAGGGGGAAGAAGATTTGCAGGCCAGTCTTCTAAATGTATATATTTATATTTATAAAGGTAAAATATACTTCTGATTTCAAAATACTGAGCAAATTCAAATATATAGCTCAATTTCCATGCAGGTTCATCAGAGAACAGTTATTAAAAATAGTTGTTAAAATGTACTGGTAACTATTAGTCTCTTCTTAGAATATAAATGCTGTTTTAATGGCTAATGGAGTAAGGTATTTTTATGCTAGTTTAATAATATATGGTATAATATATACTAAGCTACTACATGAGGTATTGCTTTGGATCAAGAATCTTGTTTGTGTAGTCTGATTAGCTCATCCATCTAATCCTAATCTAAATAAAAACTTCTTCACATTTTTTTTTAAATAATTTCTTTACAGACTCACAAGTGCAGTAAGACCATCATATCTGAAACAATGATTATTTTTTTTTTCTGCAGCCCTAGAGTATAGCAGCAAGCATGTTGGTTATAGTAAGTGTTAATTCTTACTAGGCATAAGCCTTGACTTCAATGCTGGAAGCTGTTGTCCGGACTGTCAGAAGCGTTTTGCACCATCATGAAAGCAGCCCCAGTGGTCCATGCTATTCATTGTACAGTTTAAGGAAAAACAGAACTGCTGAGCAATGTATGAGCAGATCCCAGAGAACATTGCTTGTGGCAACAGCTGAAGTATTTTTATTGAATGTGGAACAGGGAGGACTTTAAGAAGTGGGTGAGAGCTGTTGGCTGTGCTGAGAGTTACTTATGAGCTCGTGTATGAGAGGTTTTGAGGATTTGCTGCAGAAGCAGCAAAGGTGCTATTTGACATTGCACAGTAAAAAACTTGTGCTTTGTTTTGCATCAAGTAACATTTCAAACACAGTACGTGACTTAAAAAAAAAAAAAAAGAAAAGTAAGAGATGGTGCATGTCATGTCTGATTTTTAAGAAACTTCATTCAATTCCTTTTAGTTCAATTTTGTCTTCTGTGGAAATTTTAGATTTCAGTTTAGCTCTGAAAATCGTTGACCCTTTAAAAAAATACCTTCAATGTATCATAAACTCAGGAGTATGTACCTGCCTGCTCAGTGCAGCACAGGAACATGATTATGCATTCATCCCCCACATACATCAATTAGCACATCGAGTCTGTTGTTCAGTGTTGTTTTCCTTTGTGGGAAGTGTCCTGGCAGCATAGAATTTCTGTGTAAGCTTTTCTTAGTTGCTGTTTGTTGCTCAATCTTTCCTAGATTTCCTTTTTTACAGATATACTTCAACCATAAAGCTACAAGAAGAAACCCTGATAATCACTTCTGTATGATTCCTGCTCTGTAATACTTCTAAAAATGCTTATATTAGCTATCAAACTACAAATCAAGTCTTAGGTTCAATGTATTCTTCAAGAACTTTATGTACTGCTTCTTTTCCCAAAAAAGTGTATTTTGTTCATGAGTAAAAGTCATACTTTTCCCCTGACTTGTGTTTTTCTGTTAACTTCAAGAAGCATGTTGGGCACTTGAGCAGAGAACCCATCAGAAACCTGAAAAGCATTCACAAATATGTGTTCCCTGGACTTCCATCAAAGTCCTTTTTACCCTTGTTCAGTCTTTATCAAAGACTTATTTCTGCTCATTTATATTTTTGAATTTTAATTTCTAATACGACATAGTTACTATTAATATAATTTTAGCTTTATTTCAAGCAAGCTTAAAATAATAAAAAAAAAAAAGCCCTCTAATATAAGAACGACTCCTTACATACAAAATGACCTCTGTGGGCTGAAATGGGGGGAAGAAGATTTGCAAGCCAGTCTTCTAAATGTATATATTTATATTTATAAAGGTAAAACTGATTTCAAAATACTGAGTAAATTCCAGTATGTAGTTCAATTCCAAATATACAAAATGTCCTCTGTGGTTGAACATCTATGTCTGGAGGATTGAGTTTTCCTGAAAAATCTCCTTGGAGAAAAATCCGTATCTGACAACCTTTTTCCTACTGTGAAAGAAACCACATTTCATGAAAAAGTTCAGTTTTAACAATAGTGAATTTTAAGGATAGCCCAAACTTCATTTGCAGTATATTGTGATGAAAAGTAAGTTTGAGACTTAGAAAACTAACTAGCTGGCATATCAGTTGCATGAGGTGGTGTAGGGGACATAGCGTGTGGCATTGAAGTAAGCTTATAATTTGTGTGTGGAATACCATTTAAAAACTCCTGAAACACTTGAAAGGTAGAATGAATGATGCTTTCAGAGGCTAAACATTGCTTACATGTGTTACAATGATGTGCTCATTACTTTTTTTCAAGAGAAAGAGAAGATTAAAGGTTTTTGTGGGTGCACTGATATTCAATGATTGTAGGATTTACGTATTGCATAGTAAGTAGCAGTGTCAAATGGATAAAGCAAGAGGCAGCTGCTACTTTGGGGACAGTGGGTCCATCCTCACTACCTCTGTATAACCCTCACCAAAATCTTTTGAGTCTTACTGCTCTGCACTGAGCAGAGGTGATTGGCATAGGAGGTTCAGCCCAGCTGCCCAGGGAGGTTCCCACCAGCTGAAGGGCAATGATGGCACCATGGCTGGTGGCAGTTGGGTGAAGCAACCCAACTCCCAGCAAACTCAGCCCTGTGACAAGCTCCAGCTCCATCTGGGAGAAGTGTCCTTACAATGTGTTTCTTCTTGGCCAGGAGAGGGAGGTTACAAAATGAATTTGTCTGCTGCACCAGAGTATTTTTGTCCTCAGTGGTGTTCTTCTATAGCAGTGCTCCCAAGGGGCAGGAAGAATTGGCAGCAAGTTTGCCAATGGCACCAAGCTGTGTGGTGCAGTTGACATGCTGGAGGGAAGGGATGCCATCCAGAGGGACAGGCTTGAGAGGTGGGCCTGCATGAACCTCATGAAAGTCAAAAAGGCCAAGTACAAGGTCCTGCATCTGGGCCAGGGCAACCCCCAAGTACAAATACAGGCTAGGTAGAGAGTGGATTGAGAGCAGCCCCAAGGAGAAGGACCTGGGGGTGTTGGTTGACAAGAAGCTTAACAGGAACTGGCAATGTGCACTTGCAGCCCAGAAAGCCAACTGTATCCTCGGCTGCATCAGAAGAATTGTGGCCAGCTGGGTGAGGGAGGTGATTCTCCACCTCTACTCTGCTCTTGGGAGATCCCACATGGAGTACTGTGTTCAGCTTTGGGGCCCCTGGCACAAGAAGGACATGGAAGTATTACAGTGAGTATACATGGAAGTATTACAGAGGAGGACCACAAAGATGATCAAGGGGCTGGAACACCTCTCTTGTGAAGACAGGCTGAGAGAGGTTGAGGGTTGTTCAGCCTGGATGTTTCCCCAGAGTTTTCTCTTACAGTCGCCTTCTAGTACCTAAACGGGGCCCACAGGAAAGCTGATGAGGGACTCTTTGTCAGGGACTGACTGCAGTGACAGGACAAGGAGTAATGGCTTTAAACTAAAGGAGGGTAGGTTTAATTAGATACTAGGAAGAAATTATTCACTCAGGGTTGGTGAGGCACTGGATCAGGTTGCCTAGAGAAGCTGAGGATGCCCCATGTTCTGGAAATGTTCAAGGCAAGGCTGGATGGACTTGGAGCAACCTGGTCTGGTGGAAGGTGTCCCTGCCAGAGCATTTTGTTCCAGGCTGGGAAGAGAACAGTGTGGGAAATGGCATGTGATGGAGTCATTGCAAGAACTTCACCGTTAGAGAACATGTCTGGAGTGGTGGTGTCTTCTCAGTGGCAGCACTGCAATGCTTGCAGCTTCTTAACAAGTTCAGGAGGCCAAGACAATTGAAGATTCAGAATAGGGCTAATTAGGAGGGGATAGGGTACTTTCACAAGCAAACTAAGTTTGCACCAGCAAGTGGAACAGCCAGCATGATCACCTAGAACTGTCCAAGTATAGGTAATGGAGCATTTACTATGGTTCTCAATGGAGCAGAAAATGCTGTTAGAGATATGATTGGAAATATGGAAGACGTTTCATGTTTAATTTGCAATGGCAGACAAATAATTGTAGCAACAGAAGCAGGAAGCTACCAGGACTCCTGGGTGAACCATTATTTAGAGCCCCTCATTGTGTAGAGTTGCTGGGATGTTTTATTCCACCTATTACTGTGCTGGAATGTGCAGGATACCAAGAGACGCCAGAATTTAACAGAAGTGAAAAAAGCTATTAGATAACTTGAATTGTGTGTCAAAAAAAAAAAAAAAAAAAAAAAAAAAAAAAAAAAAAAAAAAAAAAGATAAGGGAGCTGGTTCAGATGCTATCTAGTGTGTCTGGGCATCTGGAAGTCTCCTGTCCCAGAGACGTAGTGTGCATTTTGAGCTGTAGCCACCTTTTCCATGAGAGATGCACTGAGCTCTGGCTGTTAAGGTGTAAGACGTGTCTAGTATGTTAATGTGATCTCCTCAGAGCTGCAGGAACAGCAGTTACTGTCAAAAACAAAGAAAAATTTCTAGCTGCTTTTGTGGCTAATGAAAGTCCCACTCCTTCTTTCCTTAATGAAGAAGAGAAACTCAGTGCAGTTGTGCTAGTGGAAGGTGCACAGGGGCCAGCTGTGTATGAGTGAGGAACTTCCTTTTCAGTCTGATAAATCAGTTTTGTGGTCTTTCTGTTCCTCCTCAGTATTCTGTTGAATCTGAAAAGATCAAAGGAATTTTAGCTTAAATAAGATCCTGTGTTTTGTTGCTACACACAAGTTGTGCTCAGAACATACATGTAAGAAGCAGTAAGTTACAGCTGAATTAAGTTTGTCTCCAATGGATGACCAGGACTGACTTGAAGGCTTTTCTATGTGTGTGTCTGCCAGTGTGGGTATATACATGAATAGTTCCATACTTAGACATGTGCATTTTTATACATGGACACATCTATATCTCTAAAATTAACATTTCAGTTTTCATGTGGTTAACAAGAAGGCACTTCTGTGTTTGTTTTTTTTTTTTTTTTTATAAAAAAATTGTGTTCCTTTAAAACTTGCTATCTAAAATGAGGCATTTTTATTTCATAGCACAGGATATAGTACAAATATATGTGGTGGTCTGCAACACCACAGATTTATATGATAAACAACATTTTTTGCAATTAAAATATTGGGGCTTTGCTTTTTATATTTTACTTTAGAAGAGAATGTTAGTATGAAAGTGATATTTTGATTAAAAATTTTAATGTATATATAAATAAATATATTTCCATTTTGATGTAAGATACATCCATTTGGAGTGCACTTTTTTGTTTGTTTGTTTGTTTGGTCTTCTGTTTAAAAAAAGGAGGGGAGTTAAGTCACTTTTTTTTTTTTCTCTTTTTCAAACTGTTTTGCAGAGTTTCCTGCCTGAGAATAGAAGGGCTTGTAAAATAATTTGATTAGTGCCAACTTGGTGCTTTGCCAGTTGGTATTGTGCCTAGAGCTGAATCAAGTTCTACCAAGAGAGCTGATACATAAGCAAGTAGCTGAAAGGTCATGTTTTAGTGGTATGTGTAGCAGGATTGCAAAATGTTATTTTTTAATAATAACACCACTTATACAAACTGGTAGAAACATTATAGATATTTATAACTGTTGTATTGTGGTTTTTTTCTTCTACGTGGGCTAAAAAGGTGACCTTAATAGAAAACTCTCTCTTTGGGTCTTTCAAATGAAGTAAAACATGTATAAAAGTTACTAACGTGTGGCCTAATAGACCTCAATTTAATCTTTTTACAAAGAAAAGGTGAAGGTTAGCTACAGTTGAGTTTATGCAAACTCTTCAGTGTATTGATGATGTTTTTTCTAAGCTTTGTGGAAGGCCAAAAATTATCGTGTTCGTGTTGCTTGCATATATAATTTGACAAATTTGGTAAGGCATTTGATAAGTAGAGTTATTATTCAGGGGGTATGTACTAGAAGAAAAAGCAGTCCTTTGTTTAATATTTCCAACATTTGAGTTTTAGGCACTCCTAAATTATGATTTTCATCACTAAACAGAAATATACTTTTATTGTAACTATCTAGTGCTACAGACTACTTTGAATTAAGCTGTTTACTATCATTTGCAACAGTTGAAATTTCACAAATATAATTATTGGATAAAAATGAATTTAAATCATACTTCAGTAGATACATGCAAATGACTGTCACTGTAATTATAAAGAAAGATGAATTTGAGGCAATTTTTTGTTTTGATTTTTAATTCCTTACTTGATCATCTTTCAATGGCTATGATATGATATTTATCAAAGACTGTAGTTATGGCTCCATCCAGGAATAATTAGAAGGACTATGAATAATGTGAATTGAAAAATTTTCTCATGATAGATGTATCAAAACATGGCTTTTAACAGTCTTTTTTTTTTCCTGGAATGTAGTGTATGTTTTAGTAGAGCCTTTCTTTTCGGTGTTTGGTAGCTTATTAGCAGTAGGTAACATGGGGAGTTGGTGTTGATGTAGATTCAAGGATGCAACAATGACACTAAAAGTTCAAATGGTGACTGGCAAAGAGCATCACCTGAGAATTTCTTCGAAGTCAAGGAAATACTGATAGAAACAGGAAGTAATTCATTAGAAACTTTGGCTTTCGACAAGTTATTTCTAAATAATATAAGGGTTTCTGAAGATCATGCCTGATCTACTAAGTACAGTTCCCTGTAGAATTAGTTTCCTTTGTCCCTACAATAACTTTGTCTGATATTTTGTATTTTACATTAAGACATCTAATAATATTTTCTTTCCAGAGACTTGAGATAACATTTTAGCACTGGAGGTTTTGAATTATTAATTAGAACTAAGTCTCATGATCAGACAATCCAAGTATAGGAATAAAAGGAAGAACAGCTGACAACTCAGTGAATGCACTTAATTACTGTTTTGCTTTAGAGATATGTATCAACACAAATATTTTCCTTGTTGATTATTTGCATAACCTTGATGGATATGCAAATAATCCACATTGAAGAGAAACTAGAGGACTGTGTTAAGACCACTGTAAAAGTTTATGTATTTTGCTGCAAAAATGAATGATTTCAACTGAGTACCACCAGTGTTGTAAGGTGTGCATGTATCCTGATTTGTAATCTGAGTCTGGCTTCTGGAGCCACAGGTACTCAGTCAGGTGGCCTTTCTGGAACTATGGTGGAAACAATAACGCAATTGGCATGTACCTAGTGACCGAACATTGTTCGTATAGTAGCAACTCCTACAAGCTTCTATGGAGAAGAAAAAAATGGCAGGTATAAAATGGCTCAGAAAAGCTTTAAAACTGAGGAATTGAATCTCAGGAAATACAACTGAAGCAAAGGATTTTGCATTTAGCGTGAAGCGTACCATATGTATTTCAGGAACAAGACATTTAATAGCTTTTTAATGCATCTTATTGTATTGAATCTGAAGCAGATACAGTGTACTTATAACTGAATTTTCATTCTCTTATGGTTTTCTGTTGCAAACAAGGGCTTAAAAACAGAATCTTTCTATTAAAGTGTTACTATTATTTCTTAAGTATTGCAAATATAAGTAGTTCGTTTTAAAGATTGTTACTTTTTTTTTTCCCTTCAGGAAAAGTTGTGGTAAATTGCCACTCAAAATGAAGAGGGATGATAAGAGCTTTAAGCCAAATGGATTCCTTTTCAGACCCATCCAGATACTTTTACTAGTCTGTTAATTCACACCTTGGGTTTATATTTTGAATAATTGTCTTTAATCATACCATAGTTTTTGCTAAACAATATATTAGAATAATTTATGAACATTTAATTCAAATACAATTCATGATGAAACACTTCAGAAAATAACAGTCTAAGGTCAGATATATCCATTTAGCATGCTCGCTTGTATCTTATGTATTTAAAAACTGTTACAAGCATTTTCTGTTTGACTGGCAGCATCAATATTGATGACTCTTGCAAAGACGGATTATGTACATTGTTTTAAATGGTGTTAATTTACAGTGATCAAGTCGCTTCAAATTCTTGAAAGACCATGTTTGGTTTTATTTGAGTCTGAATCCTTATTTTTTTTGAATCCTTTCTTTTTTGTTGTTTTTCTCTTTTTCTGTTTTTTCTCTCTCTCTTTTTTTTTGTTCTCTTTTTCTTTTTTCTTTTTTGATGAGGGATATGGAATAGATACAGATTGTATTTTGTATTTGCACATACTGTTTTGCTCAACATCATTATGCCATTATTCTCTCAATGTTGCAGACAACAAATGTTACAGTTTCACATGTAAGTGCTGAAAACTGGAACAGATTTTTACTTACATCTCCTAGAAAACCAATTTCAAAATCAGAAATAAGTTTCTAATTATTCTTGTTTGTAAGTCAAGTTCTTGTGGCTTTTCAGCCCCTGCATTCTGAATTAATTGTTTTGAATAATATGACTGAAAGAAAGTAATGAGAGGTAAATAATACTCTGATGATTTTACAGTATGTATTTTGCGTGTATAAACATATATTTATTACAGTGATCCAGTTATATATGTTATTTATAAGATAATGCATTCTTGGATAAACATGAGGTGTTTTTTTTTTTTGTTTTTTTTTTCAGGGGAAGAGCACATAAGTATTCTCATTTTCTTTCTTTCTTCTGCATCTGCTTTTTCTCATTAGGTATGCAAACTAACGATGGAGGATTTAATGCTGTTTATGACAAAGTGAAATAGCTGAAGTTAGTCTGGAGTCATCTTTTTTTAAAAAAAAAACATTTTTGTTCCATTTTCTTTTCAGTGAAGCTGTTGGAGGGATGAATTAATTGTAATTGCAGACTGCTGAAACAAGGAAAAGCTTAATATCCTTGTACCTGTTTTTGTTGATAAGTTTTATTGCCAAGTGGAATTTCTGACTATTGTTTGCTTTGAAAAGAGATTCAATATTTGTGTGGCATTTTAAGTAAATTAACTTCATCATTAATTGACAGTAACCATGTCAATTCTATTTTAGTGATAACAGTTTCATCTTAGATGGTTGTTTTTCCAAATAAAGAAATTCATCATGGCACAAAGCACAAAATGTAAATAGAAGATACTGGTGATGTTTTAAGCTTTTGGGCCAAGTTCTCTAAGGCTTAATCTCACCCTTCAGTACAACATCAATGAGGATATCTATTAAAAGATTTATTTTTTTAGGTAGCTGCATTTTAAAAATTCTACAGGAAAAACATGGATCTACAGGAAAAGCACTGGGAATTTTAGGATATGGTTTTCTTGTCCTTTTTCCATCCTCATACTCTTCTCTGCTTAGCTTTTTAGCAGCTCTCCCACTCCTCTGTTTTGTCTTTTCCAGATGAATCACAGTAATATTTAGCGTGGTTGTTATGTGTACTGTCTTCCATAACATGATGGTATTTGGTGACACAACTCTGCTGTGCTATAATCTCCACTTATTGCATTTTAATAGCTCTTGGTCACTAAAATCATCACCTGAAAGCATGTAGTTTTCTCTTCTTCGACTTCATGGCATCTGACTGAAGAGAGAAAATGGTCAGAAAGGGAAATGGATGGAAAGGGAATCTGTTTGACCACATGGTATCAAATATTTTCTTTGTGTTTCAGCTGTGCTTGAGGTGTAGGTTTGGCACCCTAGCCACCTCCATGCACCTGAGCCTTGCAGGCTCTAGGGCTCTGATCCATCTCTCTCTGCCATGGGAAGCTGACTGGTTCCATCCTGGGTGGTTCTTCCCTGTGGACCTGTTCAACACCAGTACGCAGTTTACGACTTCTGCAAGGCACATGTTTGTTGTTTAAAATGCTGGACATGCCACAGCTGTCATTTTTTTGTTGGCTGTATTTAGTAGAAGAACAGTGTAGTGTCATAAGACTTATTACGAGAAATCAATTGTCCATGCAGTGGATGGAAAGATCAAGCTTGCCAAGGTCAATGTTAGGAGAGATGAATGCAACTGCCCTTGAACACTGAAAAGCTCTTGCAGAATGATGTGATTCATTGCTGTAATTTGCCTTGTCATATTTTATAATGCATGTACTTGGGAGGTTTTTTGGTGTTGGTTTTTGTTTTGTTTTGTTTACACAGAGAATTCCATAGTTTCCAATATCGTACCCACAGTAGGAAAACCATTTTTTGCATTTTGAGTGTTTCTTCTCTCTATTGTTAATATTGATTGCAATAATTCTCTAGTGCTTCTTCTTTTTTCTTTCTTTTTTTCTCATTTTCTGGACTTCTGTCTCCTCTTCCTTGATATTCCTAGCTATCTTATAGATACTTTTTTCACTCATTATACTGCCAAGTTTTAAGACAATGTAGCTTCTTCATGAGTTACTTGCAAGTATCTTCAGACTCCTGTGATTTTAACAGAGGAAAGATTAATGAAATCTTGTAGGTAAGTTTTAAATTAGCTGTGGTTAATTTAGACTTCATTCTAGCTTAGCTATTGTAGAAGTACTTTACTGGCTACTTAAGTATTTGTTCAATGCAGAAACTTGCTTTATGAACATGTAATTATTCATTATTTATTCACGTGAACATGTATTACTTATTAGTTATGAACATGTATTTATGCATTATTTCTTCATGAAAAATGGAACAACCTTGACCTCCCAGCAAAGACATTTCACATGGGAAGAAAATATTAGCCTGCTATAACACCCCTTTATTAAGAGATTGTTTCTTCTCTGTGTCCATGCCTAACTTCTTTTTTTTTTTTTTTCTCTTTCTTTTTTGCAAAAGGTATTTCTCAAGAGTGACAGAGTTGCAAGAATGGTTCACAGTGGAGGATGTTCTGCAAATGACTTTAGAGATGTTTTTAAGAAAAACATAGAAAAGAGGGTCCGAAGTTTGCCGGAAATTGATGGATTGAGCAAAGAGACAGTGTTAAGTTCTTGGCTAGCCAAGTATGATGCCATATACAGGGGAGAAGAGGACTTTTGCAAACAGCCGAATAGAATGGCCTTAAGTGCTGTATCGGAGCTGATTCTGAGCAAGGAACAGCTTTATGAAATGTTTCAACAGATTCTAGGGATCAAAAAATTGGAACACCAGTTGATTTATAATGCCTGCCAAGTAAGTATTGGTGCCATTCAGTTTTGTTGTGTTCAAAATTGCTCCCCCCAATTCCTGCCAACAGGTCAAGTGCTTCCTCACCTTGTGCAGAAGGCTTCAGTTTTAAGTTTATCTCCATACTTCAAGGAAGTGAAGCCCCTCAGGATGGAATCTTTACATCAATGGCCACTGGAAAGTATTTGGAAAAAGGGTATGCTAGAGTATATGGTACTTATGCTACAGAGATCTCCTGAGCCCTTTTACAGTGTCACAGCTCCAGTGAGTTGTGTGATTCTGCAGAATCCTCTATAGTCTAGAATAGCTATGAATACCTATGTATAAATTACATATGCATGTTTGTGTTTTTATATACATCTTTATATATATTTGTGTATACGTTTGTGTGTGTGTTTATACATCTTTAAAAGAAATTTGCTGCCATAAGTAGATAGATGATACATACTGAATTCTGCTTGGCCATGCAGTGTATAAAACTTCAGTTTGTTGGAACTGTTCTTAATTCACGTACAGGTATATCAGGAAGCTAACCTCTGCAATATGCAGGTTGGTCAAGAAGCACTGACATCTTCAGGAATAATCCTGCTTATTTGAGTGTGGTTTTGCCTAATAGAACATGCAGGCATGAGATAACTCAGTTTGGAAAAGACCTCAAGAGATCGTTCAGCCCAATGTTGTGCTCAAATCAGGGACAGCTGTGCAGACAGACCAGGTTGCTCAGGGCTTTATCCGGTCAGCTCTTAAAACCTCAAGAATAGACTGCACAATGTCTCTGGGCAACCTGTTCCAATCAATACTTGAAAGCACACACAAAAAAAAAAAAAACAACTATTTTTTCCCCAAAAGCATATAACCTGTTACTTACAGTAGAAACTGTATGACTTTCTCCCTCCTCTGGTGTATGATAATTGTTAAATCTTACTTTATATGTCACTGCTAATGATCAAAATCTGCTGTTGGTCTGTATTGTGCTAGAGGAATACAAACAAATATGACTGTACAGCTTTGAACAATCAAACAAAAAAAATATGTCCCTTTAATCTAGAAGTGGTTCTGGTGATATGGGCCACTAGGTTCTTGCACCTGTATGTTTGAAGGCTTTTTGGTTTTGGTTATTAATTATAAAATGTTGATGCAACAAAAGTGGTTGGCAAATATTAGCAGGGCTCTCTTATTCAGCAGTTTTCTATCTGTTCTTGGTTTATTACCTATGAAGAGACTGAAGAATCACAGCAACTCATTTTTGTCTTCTGTTGTGGTAGAATTTTGAACATGGTGATTTTCTTTTATATGTCGTGAATCACAAATTGAATAAATAATCCTGTGGTATGTAGTAAGGGAGAGAGGCTGTTTGACTGTGCTGTTGTGTGCAAAGATGACTTAATGGAGTGAAGACTCTTCTCTTCCTTTTTTTGGTGTTGAGCTGTGAAGGTTGTAAAAACTCCTGTGCAGGTCTCCAAAGTACACATCATTTACCCATGATTCATATGAGTAGTGAAGGATGGGAAGAAAAGGAGACATCTCTTTTGGAGCAGACGTAGGATCATCTACATCATTCCAACTAGGAAGAATTCTGGAATTCTTTGAGCATGTAGCCTTCCCGCTGTGAGTTCTAACATTCTGAAAGTTTTCATTTTCCAAGGCAAGCGTGAGATTACTTTGCTAAAGCAAAAATTGTTATTACATACTCCAACTGTGCAAAGTTGCTACTGAACAAATTTTATATCCTGTTCTTGTGATTCAGTCAAGCACATAGTACACTAAAGGTATGAAGAGAAAACTGTTACAAAGGAAAAGACAACAGTTGTGGCCTTCTCAGGAAGTGTATTGCAGGCAGCAGACAGTTTCTTATAATGTAATTCCTCTTCTCCCTTGGCAAAATCCTTTATTCCTCATTATAGTTCTAATAGACATTTTAGTTTAGGCTGTATTTTAATCCTTTCTATTGACAATGTATTTATAAAAGATGAGGTGATGTTAGACTCCTATTCCAGTCAGCACTTCAGTTTTCGTTCTCCCCTAGAAGTATCTATCTGTCTTTATATTAAAATGCTCACTTTTGTTTCCCTTTGCCACCGCTCTTTAAAATACTGGAGACTTGTAGATAATGATAATCAATAGTGTCTGGGAACAGTGAGATAAGTGAAAGTTCAAACAGATGTTAAAATTGTATTTTTGATAGGGGTTTTGATGAGTTGGCTTCTAGCCTGTGCTTCTAGCAGAGAATCATATCTTGATATGAAATTCTGAATATCTTGCAGCTCTGAGAAACAGCTGCCCTTAACAGCAGATCTGTACAGTTGTAACTTGTGCAGAAAACTTTTTCTTATTCTCTCCCCACCCCACCTCCCCTTTTTTTTTCTTATTCCTTCCAGCCCTTTGGAAATACCAAACTGAACGACATCGATGATACAAGTAAATTATCCCGCAGCTGCAGGGTTGGTAAGCAGACAAAGATGCTATTTGTAACAGTAGTGGTATTGTCTGCCAACCTCCTCCTCATGACTTCTGCCCTTAGAAACTTTTTACTGGTTGCCAGCAGCCTTTGCTCTCCAGCCTGTTCTAAATGGAGTGTTTAACTCTTAAACCCTTGGGCATCTTGCAGCAGGTCATCAGACAGTTCTGCTAGGGCATGGGTTGTTGCAGGCACACACAGGTTGCCAGTCTCCATCCTTTGTGTGAGGGCAGTGAGCAATTGTTCTCAATCAGAACAAGAACTTAATCAGCAATAAAATGAAAAATATTAGACCGGTTTTCTGACATTGCCAAGCACAGTCCAAACAACTGTGGGAATTTTATGTGTTTTTCTTTGAAGAACTAACTTTTTGTCACAATCTGTTAGCATATACTAAATGCCTATTTAGTATAGTCCATCTTTAGGTAGTGAATGTCCATCTTTAGGTAGTGAATGTTAACAGGGACCTTCATGTCAAGGATTTCTTCTGTGACTCCATTTTCAACTTCAGAACTTAGAGCAAGGCCAGCAACTGCTGCCAAGCATCTCTACCTCTTCATGATGAAAAGATTCAATTTTGGAAGTGCTAACATTTTCACCTAATTTTTATTTACATTGCATTTTCTTGATCTGTGTTTTATGATAAAGAGATGATTGTGAGTTAGCTGGGACTTAATGATCTCCTTGACTTGCTTTTGAGATGCTTGCCCACAGTGTGTTGTTATGGTTTCTTTGATTTACAGAGATCAAACATGATAAAGTCTGTCTTTGTCCTTTTTTTTTTTTTTTAATTAGTCACTGATGTGGAAGATAACTTTGCAGAAAGTCAAACTGAAAGTCAAAATCTAACTGCAGTGTGGTCATGCACTATTATTACATCACTCCACCAATACCAGAGTTTCCTTATCAGGTAAATCATAACTCCAGACAGAGCTTATTTTGTTTTGACAGTACCTTTATAAAGGTTGACTTTTGTTGGCTGATCTAAACCCCCTTATCGTCAGTGAGAGGGGAGATTTTCATAATTAAATAATTCTTTTAAGTCACATTATCTCTTCTGACAGGTAATAAATAATTTTGAGAACAAATCTGTTGAGTCTTTTACTGTTGACTCTTTGGGAATCATCCACAAATTAGGAAATAGCTTTCAATGGTACTTTGCTTCAAACCATAATTTTCTGTTTAAAAGTTTTGTAACAAGCTCCTGGTTCACATCCTTGATTATTTATAGCTTTTTCAAGATGTATCTCTTTGTATGAGTGTCTAATATTGAGAATTATGGACAACACTGTATTTTCCATAATAAATTTTTGCATTTTTAATTATGAGTAAAATTTCTGTCAAGAATTTCTCCTGAACCTAAGACTACTCACGGTGCTCAGTACAGCTGGGCTTTAAGGATTCTTTCACCCACAACTTCAGTAAAGTCCAATTAATTATATGGTTTGGGAAATAAGTAAAATTAAAGGCAGTTCAATTCACAATTTGGCCTTTGTGTCTTTTGAATGTTTGCCATTCTGTACCTTGGCTTAGTAAGATCCTGAAAAGGAATGCGATTATCTCACAAATCTCAGATTATCAAAAGGAAATTCCCATAGTTCTGTATATTTTTCTAAGAAACTTTTATACCCCATATAAGCTACAGGGACAAGTGCAAACGTTTCAAGCATGGAGAATGATACTTTTCTACAGAAAATTTCAGTGTTAAATTTGATACCGCTTTCTTGGAGTAATGGAAGAAGTGTTAAGGTTCCTTTAGGAATGTAGACTAAAGCTTAAACACATTCTCTCTCTCTCTCTTTTTTTTTTTTTTTTTTTTTTAAACTTGAGACAAGGCACAGGAAAAATGGTTTGGTCTGTATATTGCAGATCATGTGCTGCTATGCAGCATGTATATTTGAGTCTTTTCAGAAGAAAAGACCCTGGCTCTGTGAGGTATTTTACTGTGACCAAGGCTTCAGCTAAGCCAGTATCTGGTCAGATGATCAACAAGGACTGTCATTACTTATTTCATGATAAATCCTACCTAATACAACAAAGTAAACTGAAAAAATGTTGGGAAGGTCCACTGCTGTAATTTAAAGGTAGCATCAGGTATTGGATGAGTTGTCATCACTGGTGTTTCAGAAGTCTCTGCAGTGCTTTTACCCTTCCTAAGCTATCCCTGCTCTACTGTTTAAAAAACATAAAGTCATACCTTGTTCCTATCATCTGCTTTATGGGTAAGATACGCTACCTTCAAGCATTATCCAGGTAAGAGGTTACTGCTGGATAACCACTGCAGGCTCTAAAAGCTGAGTAGGGTTTATTTGCTCTCTCGGTAACCCACAGCTTTGGGGGTTTTGACTGCAGAGGAGATGGCAGATGGGGCAGTAGTGCTGGGAGAAGTTGTCCGGGCTCTCAGTGAGCAGAAAGGACTGCAGAGTCCCCTTGACAGAGGAAAGGCAGAAAATCTAGGGGACCGTGGGAGGCTATAGAGTATTCCACCTCCTAAGAAAATCAGGTGTTGACTGCATTTTTACATGATAAATGTGAGTCTGGAAAGTTTCTGCACACAAAAATGACCCAATACTGATATGCTGCCTTTCAGAACAGGTCAGTGTTTTAAAATTGCCATATGTGTCTGTCAACCTGAAAAGTGTTTCATACCTTTGATGTCAGAAGTGTTCAAATGTTCACACTTCAGACTTGTTCACACATCAACTCTATTGGTTTCTAGTACCTGTAAATACAAGAATATATCTTCTTCCATGCCCTCTTTTTCACAAAAAAAATCTGCTTTATGATTGATTTTTCCATTTTCTTCAAGGGGAAAACAGATCTGCAGCTATCTGTGCTTGAATGAGAGCAGAATAATTCAAACAAAATATTTCAGTGGAAAAATAGATAATTTCTCACACGATCTTCAATATTTTCTCTTCATGATATACCACTCGATATATACTCGAAGTTTAATATAAAGTTATTTCAGTGTTTTTGCTAAGCTGCTTCATTTGTCTTTTACTTCAATTTGGGAGGTCTTGCTCAAGACAGAAAAGATGTGATGCTTTGGAAAAGAGTGCTGCAACCTCAAATAGCCCTGCTAAGATCAGTTCTGGAATGAAGCTGTCAGAAATCCAGAACTAAGCTGGTTTGAATTTTCAGCTTAATAATGTGAGTTCTGGTGAGAAAGGAAGTCTTGGAACCCCCAAGTTATAAAAGTTTTAGCTTCTGTAAACAAAAGCATTTTTTCCATAATAGCAGAATGTACTTTGGAAAAAAGTGCCTGATTGCCCCAAAGTGTGTTGGTTTAATCTCATTTACTCTAATTGCAGAAGAATGATGGAAAAAATATCAATCCATTCTTAGAGAAGTAAGTAGCTTTTTTAGCATGTTAAAGTAACTGACTCTGAACAAGGTTTAAAAGCCTTGCAAGTTATATAATGGAGAAGCACTTTGAAATATTCTTCTTTGTAGATCAAGGAATACTGAGAAAATACTACAGAGGAATGGTATGTCAGCAACAGTAATGCATTTTCAGTATTTGAGGTATTGCAGAGTCCTTGTTACATTCAGCTGTTGGTGAGTAAAATTGGCCTTGACATCTACATTTAGGAGGAAAACTAGAGTGGAACATCTGAAAACAGGGAAAATGCTCAAAGGCTTACTTGTTCTGTGTAAGCGTTAAGAAAAAATACGGATTAATAGTTTTTTACATATAATCACTTTTTAGACAAATGTACATATGGATTTTTCTGTTATAAAGCTTTCTATTTGCTTATGTGGCTTCTTCTCTTGTGTTTGATTTGCATCTGTGTGAATGAGTTGGACATTTATGGTCTCTAGTACCTTAAAAGACTGCCAGTAATCATAGACTAGTTGTTTTGCTTGTGTTTTCTATGCTTCCTTTGAGGCCTTGTCTTCTGTGTACCACCTTTCTTGTCCCAAGTGACAAGAGATGCTCCATCTTGTGCCTGTTCTGAGGTTTGAAATCATTGGCGCTGGGATTTTGGCTGCAGATCTTTCAATCTGTTTTTGTTTTCTGAATTTCTTTGGCATTGGGTGAATGCAGGAAAACAGCAGCAGAATGGCCATCATAGCATAAAAAATAGGGAAGTTGGCTTTGGCTTTGTTAAAGCAGATCTTTTAAAGTTTGTTTTACTTTCTACCTTCCTCTGTGTTTCTTCCTGTAAAATACTCCTCTGGAGCCTTCAAGAAGTAATTAATGCTGTTTTTGACATTCTACTGAGTTCCGGATCCAAGTAAGTTAAGCTGCTTCAACACTTGATGCCAAATATATACAGCATCTAACTTGTACTTTTATTAACATCACCACTGCATTTGACTCATTGTGTTTAATATTACCAGCTGAGAAATAAGTTCCTCTAGTTTGGCATTAAGCAACAAAAATAAAGCTCTTCTCCCAGAGGCTGTTGTATTACATTTTTCAATTTTATTTTATTCTTTTAAAGGACCTGTGTCTTCAGGTAAATAAATACCAGACAAATATAGTTTTTACATATGTTATTAGAGATGTTTCCAGACTGACTACTATATTTCATTAATGTGTCTGATCCCTAGCTTACCTGCAAATTTGAAAAAAATATTCTTGGTCAACCCAAGTAAGTTAATGACCCTTAGCATGAATTTGCCACCTCTCCTGCTTAGACATCCCTTTTTATGTATTCAAAGTAAAGCACTTCTGCGTAAAACAGTTGCTTCCAACCCAAGGATCAGTTCAATTAGTTAGGTTTCTTCCTCTGCAGGGTTTTTCCTCTGAGGTGACTTCAGCAGCCAGTGTGAAGCCAGCAAAAGCAGCTGAAAAGCTACAGGACAAGAATGAGGCTACATTTCTATATCCCTTTCACATCCTGGTTCTGAATGTATTGTTCTGAATCTTAGCCTTTTTCCCGTGTTTCTGAAACTGTAGAGGAAGAATTCTTAACTTTTCGTTCTTGAGAGGAATATGCCACTTCCTTTGCAACTGGCTGCTTGGTTATGGTTCGTGGTTCAGGTTCCTACACCTCAGTCACACCAAAGGGAAATGTGCAGATAAATTTGGAAATGAGCTAGCTAACATATATAATATAAACATATTTCAAACAGAAATAGCAAAATGCAACCATAAAGGAGGATAGATTGTCCTATGTAAGAGTAATTGTGTTTATAAAATGGCTGAAAGATCTATTTGGACACACCATAATTTGTGTCTGGTTTTTATCCTTTAGGAATGTGTTTTTGTGGTTTTCATTAAAAAAAAAAAAAAAAGAAAAAAAAGCAAGAGCTCTCGGGTTTTCTTTCCATCTGTCTCCTCTACTGAAGCTGTCTTAATATCTAGGCTGTTGTCCATTCATGCTCTCCATCTCAGACACCATCTCCACCCAAAAGAGGGTTGACTCTCAACAGAAACGTCAACTTGCAGGGACATGCTCCTTGGCCTTCTATTTATTCCCATATTTTATATTACAAGACTCAAAGACAGTTGTTCATATCATCCATCTACATTGTCTATTGTCAGTGCTGAGGCTGTCTGCTTTGTGTTTAGATGTTCGTCAGACTTCAGACATCTTTTCAAGATGGTGCCTGTTCTTCTCTATAGGTCTTCTGTAGATACGTTGATCTGTTTTTATATTTTTGCTACGGGCATGAAAAATTCTCAGGCCAACTGCAGTAACACTTTTTTTGGTCAGTTCCATGAGTAAAGAGAAGAAAAAATGATTGCCACCCTTAGTCTAAAAGCTTACAGTCTACTGGGGAGGGAAGGATTAAGAGGAGAGGAAAAGTAGGATTAATCTGTTTTTTGTGTTGTTTATGAGAATCTGTTTCTTGAGAAAACAAATAAGCTGACTCTCAGAAGTGTTACCTTTAAACAGGGAAAATCTGAAATAAAAATGAGACTGGTTAGCTAGTAGAAATGTTGGCTTTTAACTGCTGTTAAAAGGAGCAGTTTATGGTAAACTTGAATGCTCTGGGGCTGTGAGAGAAGAAATAGCCCTGTGCAAATGAAGTATGGGAAAAGTAATTGTTATCCAATCCTTCTGTCACCCCTGAGTGAACTGTTTTCATAACTGGTCATGCAATGCTAAGCGTTTCTAGTGTGGGAACACTTGGACTACCCGTAAATGAGAGAATGTACTACTGAGCCATGGATGAGAACCTCAAAAAGTATGCACAATTTTCAGAAGCAGCTTTGCTTTATTATTAGGAGCATTATAAAATCATGTTCCAATCAATCTGGCACAGCCTTCTCTCCATACTGTCTTCCCTCAGGAGACTGGAGGCACAGCAAGATCTTGTCTAAAAGAACTGTCCCTCCTTAGGAATGCTTCTGTGCCCAGTATTCTAATTTTACCATACTGGAACAACGATTATGTTTTACAGATGGATAGCAGACTTTCTGTAACTGGTGTTCTCTCGCTATTTTAATAGTAGTAGTTCCCTCCTCTTCCCATGTTTTCAGGAAGGTGGAATCTGGAAGTTTATGACTTCTGGCAGCAGGAGAAAGGCTCCATGTCTCTCTGCAATCATTAATCTGAAAAACTGCTTTGGGATCCTAGCAGCAGGGGAGGATGAGTGAGTTCTGTTGTGTGAAGAATGCATGTTGGACATGTTGGGTTTGGGGACTGGACCAGAACAAAGAAGAAGCAAGAAGTGTTAGTGTTTGGTGACTATAGGACAAAGGCATCCATCTGCTGGTTCGTCTTTTTACTTGCTTCTCACCTGGATGTGAGATGTTGCAAAGAGGTTGCTGAGGCCCATCAAGCCTTCCAGCTACTGCCCCTTGCTGCTTATCTGTGTGAGCACCAATAACATGACCTTGAGGAGATGAAGGGTGACTGCAGGACTAAGAGCAAAGGTCATAGAGTCATCTAGGTTGGCAAAGGCCTTTGGGGTCACCAAGTCCAACCATCACACTAACCTACTGAGTTCCATCATTAAATTGTGTCTCTTGATGGTACATCCACAGTTCTCTTAAACACCTCCAGTGATGGGAACTCCACTGCTTCCCGGGGCAGCATGACCAGGGATGGCCCAGAGTGACACCTTCAACGTGCGTAACTGGTGTCATCAGTGAGGTGTGTACTTCTTTTCAGTGGTTTATGGGGACAGGACAAGGAGTAATGGTCAAAAGACAGAGCATAGGAAGTTCCACACCAAAATGTGAAAGAACTTCTTCATGGTGAGGGTGATGGAGTACTGGAACAGGCTGCCCAGGGAGGTTGTGGAGTCTCCTTCTCTGGCTATATTTAAGGTCTGTCTGGACGCCTGCTCGGGCCTGGTTGGGCAGCCTCCTCTAAGGAACCTGCTTTGGCAGGGGGTTGGACTCAATGATCTTTTGAGGTCCCTTCCAACCCCTTCAATTCTGTGATTCTGTGATTCTGCGATTCTTTGGTTGTAGTACCTTGTTTTAAGAAGAACTGGTAAGAAGCAATGGAATTAAACCAGCAAGAAGGCACAGGCATGTTTGTGGGCAGATTTGCTAACCTAACAGGGAGGATTTTAAACTAGGTTTGCTAAGAGCTAATCTGAGGGTTAAATGAGGAAGCAATACATGTGGAGAAGATACATAAGGTAGAAGGCTACAAGGGAGACTGTAACATTCCCTCTAAGAAAGGAGAGCGTTAATGAATGTGTCTGCACTAACGCAAAGTATTTGAGCAACAAAGAAGACCAGTCTGTGTCAAGACCAGAAAGAAAGGTCACATTGGTGATGTTGTGGTAAGGGTTGGTTGCAGACCAACTGACAGAGAAAGTGAGGTTGTCTGCAAACAACTAATAGAAGTTGTCTGATGGGAGGCTTTGATCCACATGGTGGATTTCAGCCCTCTGCCACAACTTTGCTGGGAGGGGAACATGGCATTGTGCAAGCATTGTGAGGGAGTTTCTAGACTCTGTTGGTGACAATTCCTGAACATGAATGCAAAAAGAGCAATTGGGATTAGTGCTGTTTTTAACCAGCTGCTCACAAACAGGGAAGAGGTGGGAGTGAATCTTGCCACAGGTGGCAGCTGGGCTGCAGAAATCACCAGCTGACAGAATTTGATATTGGAGGAAGGCTGAGAAGGTACACTGTGATGTTAGTTGTTTAAGGAATTGCTGTGCAGAGACCCCTGAGAAGCTGCAGTGTAGGGAAGAGGAGAGCCCAGGAGTTGGCAGATTTCTAAAGAAAACATACTGAGAGTTCAGGAACAAACCATCCTGTTGTACAGAAAGGTTGAGAATTAGAGGCATCACCTTACTATTTGAAAGACTAGAAAGACCATGGACCACAATCTTTTGTGGTCTGTTTTCACAAACATAAAGTTTATCACTATCGGTTTACATGGATACCAGGAAGAAATCATGTCTGACCAACCTGCCATCTTTCATGAAATGACTGATAGTGTGAGTAAGGAGAACAATGGATGGTAATTCACCTTGACTTCACTTGAGTAGGGCTTTTGACACCATTTACTACCACATTCATATTTTTGTGTTGAGGAAGTATGCCCTGGACAAGCTGATTATTAGAGGGCTTGAAAATTAGCTATGTCACTGTGCTCAAAGAGTGGAGTCAGTGGTTTAAAAGCCCAGTTGGTAGCTGGGAAAACTACTCCAGAGTTTGATATTGTTCATTATTTTTTACTGACAGATGGGATGATGAGACAAATTCTTAGCTTCTGCAAATTTGGAGACAGTACTAAACTGGGTGGTGCTGATGTGCTGAATGCTTGAGGGTAATCTTGAGCAGTAAGCTAACAGCAAGCTCATGAATTTCATTAAGAAGTGGAAAGTTGTGCACCTCCGGCAAAATAATCTTGGGCATGGTTATGGGTTGGGAACCAACTGGTAGAGCTTCAGCCCTGCTGGAAAAGGGGAGGGAAAGGGAGCTGGAGAGGGGGTTTCAGAATGTGTACAGAATGGATGCCAGGTGTAGTAAGAGCCAACAGCGCCCTTTCATTGTAGGTGAAATAAAGCTGGGCTACATTAGAACGAACATGGGTAGGAGACTGATGAAGTTGTTCTTCCCTTCTGCCTGGCAGTGCTGAGGGAGCCAGACTTGCGTGGCCTAACCTAGCAAAGAAGAGTTTCCAGTAGCAGCCTACAGCATCATGGAGGGAAGTTCTGAAGACAACAATAATCAAGCTAAAATTGTGTGGTAGCAGATTAGTAGCTTATAAAGATTAAGTCACAAGTTGTCACTCAGGAGTTACAGAATGATCATTAGAGGAAAACTTCAGTGTGACAGTAGTGGAGCAAAGGAACAGGTCACCCTGAGAAGCTGTGCAATCTCCATGTGGAATCTATATTTTGGAAGTTTTCAGAACTTGTTTTAGTGGAGTAAGTAAGACTTACCTACTGTTGTCAAGTGGGAGGTTGGACTTGGTAACCTCAAGATGGCCTATCTAACCAATGTTCCTATAGTTCCATTTCTTGTATTTAGAACAAAAATGAAAAAAAAATGTTGAAAGGAGGAGCAGATGATGGTACATAGTTCTTGATGCAAACACCTAAATATTACTGTTTATGTGTTAGTTAGGTGTCTAAGCTGTGTATTGGAGCTGTGTAGTGGAGATCTAGCCAAGCAATGGAATGTAGAGAGTACCAGAAAGTAGAACCGTGCCTTGCTGGTCAGCTGAATTCTGTATGAGGCTTCTTAAATACTGGAGTAACATTTAAATGGAATAGGCTGTTTAGAGTTTGGAGTCTGTCACTAGAGATGCTTTCAAGTAAATTGGGGAACAACGTTTGGGCTAAATAGTCTTTATTTTCTAACCTGTTTTCAAAGATATGTGTTACCAGGGAAGTTATTCATCAGTGTGGGAATTTTCTGATTCCAGCATCTTCTAGAATAATAACAATTGATTGTCATCATGGAAAACAGATGTTAAGTCTTTTCTTGCATCACAAAAATAATAATAAATAAATGTTAAGGAGATACTAGGTACGTGCTTTTAAGCAATATTTTTCTTTTTCTTTGTTAAAGTCTTCCTGCTAATCATTGAGTAAGCAGAATACAGACTGAAGATCTATAATCTGTTTTGAAACATGAACTCTTTACTACTCTTACTTTGCAGTGAAGAATCCTGTTGTACTCGATAGTCTTTAACATGAAGAACAGTAGGAAAATTAAAACAATTTGATTAGAACAGTCCATATAATTCTTCACTTTTGGGAATGAATAGAATAGACACTTGGTGAAGATCTGTGGTCACCTTAGCAACTTTTCAACCTATCTGCTTATTTGAAAGAATTATCATGGAAGAATAGGGCTTACGAAGGCAGGTTTCTTAGAGTATTACAAAAACAGGCTACATGGTCAAAGTTGCAGATTTCAATTCTCCATCAAGGAGAATTCACTGATTTTCTTAAATAGTTTTTTTTTTAGAGAAATTGTAGCTCTTAAAAACAAAACAAAACAAAACAAAACAAAACAAACAAACAAAAAAAAACAAATTGTTATTATGCTCAGATACTGCATATACTTAAATACAAATGCAGACTTTCAACTGAATAGAATAATTTTGCCTATTTGAAATAAGAACTGTTTATATGTGACTGAGTGGGTTTTTTCATGATGTATTTTGGAAACAAATTGTTTTTTGAAACTACTTAATAAATTGGTACTTCATTTGTGAGTTATCAGACTGAATTTAAGTTTTCTTTCTAGTTCAATCAGTCACATACCATTATATGGGAAATAAAAATAACATGGCATTCAAGGTGCTTTTGGTTGCTTAATGGAATGGTAATTAACCTTTATTCCCCTTTTCTGTGTATATTCCCCTTAGTTTCAACACTACAAAGAAAAATTAATCAGTGATTGATAAGGCAAGAAAACATTCTACACGATATTTTTGGACGGTAAGGAGAGTAACCAAGGGAGAGGGGATTTCTTTCTAGAGCAAGCCTTCAAGCTTCTGATTTTTTTAAACTTAAAATCAGTATAAGAAAATCAAATTATGATATTTGACAGGTCTGCTGCAGTAACTCTTAAAGTTCAAGATAATTTTAGAAAAATATAAAATGTTGTAAGCCCATTTAGTATTATTTCAAGCAAGTTTAAGTGTGATTTCTATATGATTCTACTTAAGAGGAGGGTTGTGTCTTTATACAGGCAGTGTAAGGGGAGTCCTCGAGGCTACAGATGATACTAAACCATTTTGGACACTCTAATGTTGCTGTAATTGCAAGGAACTCTGGAAGGACCTCACAAAATTGCATGCGAAAAGCACAACAGATGAGCTCTGAGGTAGCTAAACATGAGGGAATGCATCAGAGGAAAAAAACTATCATAGAATCATAGAATGGTTTGGGTTGAAAGAGACCATAAAGATCATCTAGTTTGAGCTCCCTGCCTTGTTCAGGGACATCTCTCACTAGATTAGGTTGCTCAACACTCTTTCCAGCCTGACTTTGAATGCTCTGTGGTGCAGAACTAGTTCATATGCATAGGATGCTGAACTGAGAATGGGCAGTAACAGCTCAAGAAAGAGACTTTGGGTTTCTTGTGCTGAAATCATTAGGTCTGTGTGCAACAATAGACAAAATGTTACAAAATACTTCTCATGGCTATGAAGAACAATGATAATGAAATGGAGAGTATATCTATCTCAGGGATATAGAGGAGTTCATTAAAGACTGGAGGGTGGCACTGAAAATTGTGGAACTTCATGGCCTTTCAAGGAGAGGCTGAAAGGGCTGAAATGCTTTAGTATGATGAGAAGGCTGATGTTGAGGAATATGGTTGGGGTCTACGAAGTTATGAAGGCAGGAGCTGAGGTGTATATGTACCTTTACTTACCAAATACCACAGCTCTAGAAATTGAAGATTGATAGCATTCAGTAGGAATTTGTATTAAAACTAGTTCAAAGTCATGTTTGAGCTTTTTACTGGCACTGTGTTTCAGGAAAACTGAGTGATTAGCTTGGCCTGGATCACTGTCTGAAAGGCAATCTTTTGGAGGATTGATTCAACAAAATTTTTATGAAAATGCCATGAGGTCTGATGGTGCAACATGAGAAGTTGTTAGGATACTTCGTAAGGGCTTTAGACTAGTAAGCTTTTACCAGTCTACTTGCTGCAGACAGACAGAAAGTAGACATACTTTCAGTTCTTGCTAGGTCTTTTGACTTGGTATTAGCTGAGAATATGTATACTGGTATTCCACAATAGAGAAAATTTCTCGTGTAGGTGCTTTTTTATCCCCTTTATTTTAACAATTAACAGTTTTTCTCTTTCTGTCATTCTTAATGTTTCACTTTGATGTTTCTCATAGTCTAAAAATATTGTCAAATCTAGCAATTTGTTGTTTGTGCTGAGTAGGAAAAGAAACAAGGTGGAAAGAGGGGAGAGGAAGATTAGAGAACAGATGTTTTAAATTTTTTTTGCAGAGTTCTGTGGAAAATCCACAGGATTTCACCATGGGACAGGACAGGATCAGCCACCAGCATAGCCATTTTCATGATACATAATATAGATTTTGCAGGGTGCACAGGACATATGAATTTTTAAATACAACTTAAGTGATCTTTCTTGTTAATTTGAATTAATTCACTGTATATTCTACAATGAAGAGAACCGATTTTAAAATTGAAGCTAAACAGCATAGCCTTCTCTGAAATAGAGGATTGACATTTTCTTTCTATTTACAGCTGTGTCTTCCTTCCTGTGGAACAGGAGGCCAAAAAGGTCCAGCAGAATCTGTTTAGAAAGCTTCATGCATCCTGCCCTTTAATCAAATAGCTGTTTTTCTCCCAATAGGAAGTGCAAGGATTTTACCTCTGTCACGATTTTGTTCTTCAGAAGTTAAGTCCTGTTGAATTCATGTCCAAAAGCATCTGCTGCTACAGACTGGAGTTGGGTGAGGTGTTTTTTGCCTCACTTGGAAGGAAAAGATCCTTCTACTTTCATATATTTAGCTGCTAATCTTGTTTCACAAGGTTGGGAGACTTCAGGAATCTCTGCAGTTTTTTTTTGTGTTACGTGCACAACAGCTTCTTAATGTGACAGGGCATTACATGGCTGCTTAATATATTCCAAGTTTGTTCCTGTAGAAAAACTCAGCATGTGTAAAGACGAGAAGAAACCCTGCAGGTCTTCAAGATGGCAGGTCTGTTTGAAGCAAAACTCCTTTTTTGGGGGCCAGAGATAAAAGCACCACAGTCTGAAAATATGCAAGTATTTACATCCACCATACCTACTGCTTGCTTATTTGATTCACAATCAAAATTGAACGGTAGGACTTTTCTGGCCTTCATTTGCTCTTCCAGCCTTGCTGCTGGATGCCATTAGAAATGGCATAGAAATCTTTTTTTTTTTTTTTTTTTTTTTCCTTAAGTATCTAATCACACTTTTAATGCAAGCCCTTTATTCCATTTGGTGCCTGTTGACAGTTTTGGCTTGTGCTGCCACGCAGCAGTCAGAAATGGAGCCTGCAGGTTGCCTTCTGGAGGCAGCCACGAATAACCCATCAGCTCAGCAGGGCCCAGGAGCCATTACGTGTGGCAAAAAGTTGCTCTAAAGTAAAAATGACTGTTGTGTCCTCACAGAGCAGAGCTGAGTGGTAGGACTCAGGAGGCAGAGCTGAGGGTTTTGGGCCACAGAAATATGAACAAGTCCTAAGATACCTGTACTGTCAATTTCGTCACTAAATGTAAAGAAATTTGTATCACTACGTGCATGTAAATACACTTTGATGTTGATGTTACTGCAGGTTAAAAAACTGCAGAAAGCTAACTGACCATTAATGAGATAGTCACTTGAAGCAACTATCCATTAGTTTGAGCACTTATGAACATTGAGAACAATAACTTCCAGCTGGTCAGTACTCATCTGTACTCAAACTTTTCTGTCTTGAAAAATGTCATCTGACTCTCTTTGCAGGCAGAGTAAGACAAGTGTGTGCCACGGAATTAGTGCATTTCCTCCTGTCAGTATTACTCCTTTTTTTTCTTTAGGGTACACTTGCACATTAACCAGATTTTTTTTCTAATGTACTACTCTTTTGCACCAAAATACACAAATATGTTAAAGCCTTTTAATGCTAAAAAAAATATAAGTTATTTAAATAGGAATCACAAGGTAGACTGTCTCTTCCAACCTGTCAAGATAATGTGAACATGAATTAAGATGTGCTTCTATGCTGTGCTGTCTAGTCGCAACTGTCAAACAACTGTATATCAAGTAAGATACTATGCCGTTGATCAGAATAGTGATTTGTAACTTTAATAAACTTGCAGTCTTCCTCAAATAAGCAAATAATCTGAGGAGCATAGACCCCATGCATATTCAAGAGATTGAGCAGCACAGCCTGAAGACGAGCCTGAATGCTGGATCTGATTTATCCCCTAGTAATGGCTGCTTCCTTTTTCAGAGGTTCACAACTTGGCTAGAGATGGTCTGATTTTCAGATGGAGTGCTGCAGAATCTCAGATTCGTACTTGAAAACAAGATGGTATTCTTTTACAAGATGGTCACCAGTTTTCTTATTGTGGATATAGCAGTGTGTTATCTTCTCTGCCCTCCTTTTCAGAAACAATTGAGTCATTTTGGTTGAAGTTATTAAAGCAGAAATTCAGAGTAGAAAACTTCAGTCTGCTGGTTAGCAGTTAACGCTGATATTAGCAACAGAATATATCCTTTAATAAAAATTGTTGGACAAGCAGCCCATCTCTGACAATAAAGAAGTTTGTAATAAAAAGTGATTGCCCTTTTCAGAGTGAGAAAGTGGGAGAAAAACATAATGGCAACTTCAAACATTAAGGAATAAAAACATTTTCAAATGAATAGCTTGATGTCTAAGACTGGCAGGCTTATTTTAGAAAGCTGTTTTTATATAACACCATTGAAAAAAAAAAAAAAAAAAGCCAGATGATGAGCTACCAGGATTTTTTTTAATAAAAGTAACTTCTTATCCATCCAAGCATAGTCCATCCAAACATAGTCACTTATAATTACTGAATTTTCTGAAGAAACTTTGAATATCCAGTTAATAATCTCTGCAAAGAGAAAAGGCACAAGTGACACAGCTATCTTATTCATACTTTTTGCTCAATTACAAATTTTCCTACTGAAATAAGTAGTCCTCCAAATGTGAGTCAGTGTATGCCTAGAAGTTGTAAGTTTCAGGGGCCAGGTGTATGCCAATTTGGGAAAATATTGATTTGTTTGGTCAGGACTTCAAGTGTATTTTACACTGAAAACAAGTCTGGTATCTGTAGAGTCTGCTGTAGCGAGGTTCACTGCTGCTAAGATACTGAATAATTGGTTAAGTGAAGTATAAGGAACATAAAGAGTATCTCTATTGTTGGTGTAGTTGATAAATAGCTATGGTGAATAATTACTACCATTGGAGAAAACTGAGGTGTTTTTATTAAATGGAGTTTGCATGTAGCCTCTTTTAAAACAATCTGTATGAATATAACTTTTCTTCTTTCCCTTTTGGCATGCCTGCCCTCCTAAGTCTCCAGCATTACAACTGATCTATGTGATGGATAATTTCATTTAAATACGACATGACAAATAGTTCAGAAAGTATTTTAAGTGTTTGCAAGTTAGTGACTTTTTAAAGCAAATACCTGTTGCAATACTAAGAAAAATCTGAGTTGGTATCCTGCAGTTTTACATTTGTATTTATTTATGTGCTTTTCTATATTTTTTAACATTTTAAAAATTGATACAATGGTTGTCATAACTTCTTCTATGTCCTGGGTATGGATTTGATCCACAAATAAGGAATTATGGAAAAGGATGCACTTAATGTTAACCCCTGTCTCTGCTTTCCACCCCTACGGTGGGTTATAATGAGTGTCTTCCCTGTGTAAGGAAGTGGATACAAGTCACGAATTCCAGCTTCCACCTGCATTTTCAGAATTTACTTATTCCTACTGTTGTCACTTCAGATTCAGCAGATGTATAAAGTATGACTTCACATTTATAATCACTGACCGCTTTGCTTGGAAAGTTGGTTTTGACGTGTTTTATTGAATTTAGGATAAAAACAAGTAGAATGACTTTGCATGTAGCATGTTGCTTCACTGTTGCTTCATTTTGTATATTGCAAAAACTCTAATGTCAACAACTTTACATCTTACTAGGACAGCTGTGAATGACCTACTAGTCATTCTTACCTTGGTTCTGTCTATAAGTAAAGCAGTGTTCTTCAGTGTTTCAACTTTTCAGTTTCTTTCCATACTTGGCAAAACATCATTATGCACATACATTAACAACATATTATTTGAATAAATAAATATTTCAGGAAGAATACTGAAATTTAAAAATAAGTAAGTGGGGAAATTGGCACATTTTGTAAGCTGTCAACTACAAATAGATAATGGGAAGTAATACATGGTTAGGGAAAAAATGCTGATTTACAAAACCAGACTAGCATTCATTAACTTAAATGATCATTTTGTGTGGAAAAAAATAAGTAAATATAATTTTTAACCAAAAGCTTCTGGCCCTCCAACCAAGTTAATAATAGAAGCAGCCAGTGAAGTTATGTCTTGACACAGGAAAAAGTTCTAGCTTCATTCTGCTCTCCCACACCCTCCTTTTGGCAGAAATCAAAATTCAGTCATCAAAATTCCCTCCAGGCAGATATTTTTCAGTCAATTGCCTATTTTGAAATACGTTATTAAAATAATGCTGCCCTTCTCTTAGCCCCAAAAGGAAAACAGAATTGTTTTTCCTATTATACAGATTGTCAAACTGATTAAATAAAAATATGTGTAAAAATAAAGTAGTTATTTACTACAAAGGAAATGTATTATTTAAATGTATTTAAATGTATTATTTAATACAAAGGAAAGGACAAGTTATAAATATGTTTTGTTAGAAGGCCAAAAAGCAGTTTCTTGTTCTGTTATGAAATAGTATAATGCAAATTCAGGAATTTATTTGGAATACTCTAACTGTATGCTGTGAAACATAAAATACTTAATTTCATCCTGAATGCTCTTGCCATTTATACTGACAGTCAAGCTAGGAGCAGATTTACAGACACGCTTAGTGGGAGGACCCTACCAGTCTGCAGCAAGATCCAGTTTCTACTGTTCTGTTTAAACTGAGCCTCTCATATACCATCAGGTTTTGGTCTCCTGTTTTCTAGTAGTCTGGAGCAGATCCTTCAAGGGTCTTGACCGATGCCAGATTGCTCAGATGACAGACTGTGCTCCCTGTCATCACTTCTATCCTAGCTGTGGAAAACTTTATATTCTCTTGCTAAATGTGGTCAGATGTTCATTGTACATAATGCTGCAATAAACCTTTAAGCAATAGATGTTTTGTTTGTTTGTTTGTTTGTTTGTTTGTTTTTTCCCAAAAATAATCAGATTTTTTATTTGTTTTTTTGGAGGAAAAAATGCTTAATTTTCAACAAGGCTTTGGTTCAATGAGATCTACTGACTTTAGCAGAGGACTGTTGCAAAGAAAATGGCATTATGTATTTGGCCTGGTGCACTAAATAGTGGTCTTACATAAAAAACTTAGTTTAATGGAATCAGTCATTTTCTAAACTAATTGTGAGCTCTTTAGCTGAAGGTCTCATTTAATTAGAGAACTGATTTTTGCCAGTTTCCATCACTAATCAATTTCAGATTGTTTTTTAGCAAGTGATGTATCTTTAGACATTAGCTGTCTAAAGACTAAAAGCACTAGTTCATATCAGCATTCAGGATTGTGCCTGCAGTTACCCGTAGAAAAGGAAAGCCCTCCGTTAACACTGTGATGTTTGTCTTCACCCTTGATGGGCACATATTCAGTAAGATGTCAAGTTGTGCCTGGCCTTTTCCAGATGCACCACGCTTCTTCCTCTTAGCCTGCTCAGCCGTGCAGGTCAGTCTGCTACGGTGAAGCCACATTTCACCTACCCTTAACAAGTAAAACAGTGAAAAATGACTCGGGATGCTCTTTGTTGAGACCCAGTGACTCTGTTGAGGGGAAGAGATGGGTCCTTCCCCTTTACCTCCAGGACTGAAGCCTGAGCTTTAGTCATAATTATTTCCTCCATATGAAAATATTGGAAGCTCAAAAACTGGATAGGCCTTAATCTGAGCAGCTGGACAGTATTTTGGAGAAAAGATTCATGTGATTGAAATAATATATACACAGAAGGTATAGCTGCACAGTTTTCTCTCCCTACGTCTAGTTCCAGAGGATCTCATGGCACCAAAGAGAAAAATTCCTTGCAAACATTTTCTCAGCTATTCTGTCAGTTCAGTTTTCTGCTTCATGGACAAATGTTTTCAGTGGTTATTTTCATAAGGAAATAATGCTCCTTCTATTTAGGCTGAGTATTAAAAAGTCAAGGGAATAAGGGCTACCCTTCAGAGTCTTTGACTGCTGTGGATAATGGGTGGCCCTTGCATTTCGTTCATCTTGGTAAGACTCAAAGCTACGTATTTGCTTAGTGTTTCAGAAATTTTAAGATACAAAGGTTGTTGCAAATCATTTTTCTTTTCTTTTCAACTACATTAATTGCTATAAAGTGTGTGTTTCTTACAGTTAATATTATTTATATTTTTTGTTCTCTGTGCAAGTTGGATAATGCAGATGAGCAAGCAGCCCAGATCAGACGTGAACTAGACGGACGTCTACAACTGGCTGAACAAATGGCAAGGGTAAGCGGTTGCTTTCATGTACCAAAAATGTATCTTCTTACGAGATTAAGTGGGATGATAAATAATGTGGGTTTCCACTTTCTGATTCTGACACTGAACGTCATCTGACAGCATAACAGTCTGGGAGATGCATTTCTTTCTGCTGTGGAGTACGTATGGGGTAGAGAAAGAGCAAAATTTGTTTTGAAAGGTTGTATACTGTGTAATCCTACCTTTCCTTCGTCAGCAAGTCCAGTGATGATACAGAGAGTATATTATTTGCACATTTGGGAGGATGTATTTTGGAACTAAAGTAGATTATATTTCAGATGCAAAATGCATTATTCTGTACTTAGATATAATGTTTTTGTCTTACAGCATGCTACATATATATACTTTTAAAGTATGTATAATATAGTTTATATTTCCAGTTTAAGTCAAAGTTCAGAGTAGTTGTATTAGCACTGCAAGTAACAAAACTGAGTGAGCTTTGTAGTTCAAGTTAGTGCTAATGGAGTAAATTAAAAATTGCTTTTGTAAATTTTAGAAAGCCAAGTCTACTTTTTCTCTCTTAGAGCTCGTATCTTATTTCAGTGGACAACATTATGTCCTTCTATATTAAATATCACAAGTAGGATTGTTACAGTCCCTGGCCATTTTAGCACTCTGTTGGAATCCAGACCTAAATGTGTAAAATAATTGTGTGTAACTCTGCATTACTTTCTAAATGAATGACTTGTTATTAAAAATAAAAATAAGCAGAAGTAGAAATTTCACGTTGCGGTTGTAGTTCAACTGTTTTATGTTAGAAGCAAGAATATGACTGACTTATTTTTTGAGCACACAATTAGCCTTCCCATTACTGTTTTCAAAGGATACAAATAGTTACATGTAGGAATTAAGACTTTTAGTTTTTTTCAATATCTCTAAGTGAGAGCAAATTAATAAATTAATATGCTATATAATGCAGCATGATTTTTTTCTGCCCGACTTTTTTTTTTTCCTTCCAAGGAAAGAAAATTCCCAAAGTTCATAACAAGAGAAATGGAAAACATGTACATAGAAGAGTTGCGGTCTTCAGTGAATTTGCTGATGGCCAATTTGGAAAGTCTTCCAGTGTCTAAAGGTGGGCCAGAATTTAAACTGCAGAAGTTAAAGCGATCACAAAATTCTGCATTCTTGGACATAGGGGACGAAAATGAGGTTCAGCTGTCAAAGTCTGATGTGGTCCTCTCCTTCACATTAGAGGTAATCATATATTTCACTGAACATTTGTTGACGGTTTAAATTATTAGAATGTCCAGAATGCCTATTTCTTTTTTTTTTTTTTTTTTTTTTTTTTGTTACTAGTCCTTCCTCGGTCATTAATAAAAAATATTTTAAACTAGTAAAGTATGCATTGTCTCTTTGATAATTAGGAGTTGGAGTTTATATGAATTATGTGCTTTCCTTTTACAGCTGTAGCTACATTTCGTTCCACACAGCAATGTGGGCAGTTGAATCTCCTACACAGCTGTAAGTTTAAATGAATTCCAGAACATTAGGTACATAGGCACACTTTGGAACATAATGAGGAAACACTATGGTTGTCAAATCCTCATTTGCAGAAGTTTACAAACAAGTTGTGTTTTCTCACCGAAAGCATTTAGAGAATAAATCAAATTCCAACTTTCTTACTGTTGGTCATAATAGGCTGTTTTTTATAATTTTTTGCATTTTCTTCAAGAGACAAACTTGTATTTACTGAGGTTATGCAGGAAGTCTGCTCTATAGGTATGCAGTCCCAATCCACATCGAGCTCAATTCACTTCAAGAGGAAGACACAAATTAGAAGACACTAGTTACTTAAACATCTGAGGAAAGCATCATTGGTCAGGTCCCATTCTGTACATGTGAATATCAGGAAATGCTGATCTCTGTCTCTAGGTAATATTACAATAAAAATGTTTCCTTGTTGCATAGTATGTATTTGTCTGTCAGAAGATGCCACATTTAAGTGCTATGCACTTGAAACAGCTTCGGTTTGTGTAAAACATTGGGTAATGTTAAGTAATAAATATTTCAGTTGTTAAGTGTTTTAAAACAAACAAAAAGCATGTATGTCTCTTAAACAATGTATATTCTTAAGTGAACAGTGCATCTGTTTTTTTCTTGTAGTGTTGAAAATTCAGATCTAATTTTCTTTGTTATGTCAAAAAATGTTTAAATCTTTTATTTAACTGTAAAAGAGAAATTATTTATCCTGCCATATGCTACTTTAATATTACTAGCTAATAATGTAGGAGGCCAAAAAAAATTTTGGAAGAGTAGTAGGATCGATCCATCTATCATTGTATACACTAAAAAATAATAGCTCATCCAGCATGTAAAACTGGTGTAGTATAGTGCTGAAGTATACGAAATGATGAAGTAATATTATAATTCTTGTGCTGAACCCTGTGGCCCACTGTCACATGTGCTGTTTCCACCTCAAGTGGACTGCAGAGACTAGAGTGATACCACCAGTAGCAAAGAGTAGTTCTAAAGCACCTGAAAAGTACCTGTAAAAGCTTTTCAATAATATTTTTATATATTTGTCTTCAAGAAAGTTTGCTTGGTGAGGGTTGTAAAATGAAGAAAAGCTCACTCTGGGCTTCTAGAGAGAAATATTAAGTATGTACTAAAAATTATGTGATACTTGGAAGGAAAACACCAAAAGATTGAAACAGTCATGAAATGAAAAGTGACAGTAAAAGTGATTTCCAGTAAACTTGTTACTTTGAGCAGTTTTGGTCTGTTTACAACCCTGCACACCAGAAATGTTAGATAGACTGTTAAGTTTGCAGAACTTAAGTTTTTTTGGTTGTTTCTTCCATTACTGATAGAGAAAACATGGAGGTTCTTCAGGATTAATGATCTGCCTTTCATCATGGGCAAGCAAAGAATTGTGTATTCTATAGGTAGCAGTTTTTAGTAGGGGAAATTTTCATTTTAAGCATGTTGTTAACGACATAAGTTAAGTTTCTTGTCTGTGAAATATATATATGTGTCTTATTTTTGGGAAGCCAAATCTCACAGACAATAAGGGCAAAAGGAAGCAGCTGAACTGATATTCATTTAGACTGAAACATGGGATAGCTGTTCTTTTTTATGCAAATCAGAATGGGCAAGTAACAAAACCCGATTGCATTTCCTTGGAGACAGAATATTTTATTTCTGAAAAAAATGTTAGGTGATATATATACAATTTCATACTTCTTGAATAAGTACGGTTACCAGCAAAAGCCCTACTGAGAGCAGCTGCACAGGAATGAACAAGAAATCTGTAATGTTAAAACATTAGCACAAATAAACAAAAAAACACCTAATTGGGCAGGTGAAGTGTGGTATGAGTTAATTCTGCCACTGCATTTCATTGTTAAGACAGACCAGCAAATTATTATTGGTAATGTTCTAGTGAGAATGGACCTTGTGCTCTAAGACAAGAGATGCTAAAAGCGACAGTGACTATTTTTGCAAGTTGGATATTTCATCAATTAGCCTATTTGCAGAAATTTGTAAAATAAATAAAATATCAAAGCAGTAGCAGAAGACTTAATTGCTTATGTTCTTCAGCTGTTGAACTGTTTAAGAAATAGACATGTAATATTTAGAAAGCTGTTCATCAGCTAATGAGCTAGTTAATCAGCTAGTGACAGTTTCCTTCCTAATGAAATGCAGGTTTTTTTTCCATTCCTAGAATCCAGAAGTGCTAGCAAGGACAAATGTGCTGTGCAATTAAATAAGAAACTCAAGGAGAATTATCAACATAAAAAATTAATAAACATGAAGTCTGCATTCAACAAGGACGTACATTTGACATGTGGAAAGACCATATAGACAGTGTTAGCCAGAAGGATCTCTTCTCAGTCTTAAAGTGATCATTGATCACTTTTATAGCTGTTTGAATTCCTGGACCACAAGCGATGGAGAAGAACAGAGATAATTACATCATTGTCCCTGAATTGCTATATTATTTATAAACCATAATAGGCAGTATTGATAATTTATGGGCAATGTAAAAAAGTTCTAATGACTGTCAACTCACTGGAATTTTGCAAGACATCTAACAATTGCTAAGATTTGGGGAGTTTTAAAGTACAAGAGATTTTAAAACTAAGGGTGAATCTGCCTTGACACAGTTCAATAAAAGTGAACTGGCAAATATGCAAGTAGTTTGATAGCCAGGCATTTTAATGGTTACTTGCTGACCTAAGAAATCAATTGCTTCTAATGAGACCAGAAGTAGTCATTACTTCTGTCACCTTTAAAACAATCAAACAAATACTGTGTTTTTGTTATTGCTGTTCAGATGAGGACAGCTTCTCTGCTGATTAAATGGACAAAGTTTTTCACAGTTTCTTAGGCACAAACGGGGCTGAAAAGGAAAGCAGCTTTCCTGAAGCAGGCAGGGAAACGGGACTTTCTTTTCAAATCTTCCTTGAATTAGAAACATCTGAAGTGTAAAAATTCCAGTAGATTAACACTGTGACAAACTGAAAGGCTTGTAAGAGACACAGAGCAGTTGAAGTTAGACTGTATTTGGCTCTTCTGAACGATTACCAAGTAGTTCAGAGGAGCTGAAAAACTGTGGAATTTGCCAAGCCGAGAATGTCCCCACTGAGGAAATTTCTCAGGGGACGGCTGGTAGAGGTGGCTTTTTTTTCCCCATCTCTTCCCCCCACATCTCCCTATGCACAATGACTGCACCTGCCTGCAAGAAGCGAGCTTAGAGCTCACTTCTTGTGGGTAGGTAGTGGGGGAAAAATACTGCAGCTGATAGTGGTGCTCTCTATCATGACAGAGATGAGTTTCAAGGGTTGCAGCCTCCTTGGTCACAGCACTGTGATTAAACTTCCAAGACTTCATCGGTTTGCTTGTCTAATTTAACAATCTCAGTAACCTTCTATAAATACTTATTTGGATGACTGCTTTAAAGAGACACCTCCTCGTGCATTAACATTTAGAATTATATTTAGATATTGCTCTCAAATTCAACTACTAGCATTGAAATTATGGTTGGAGTGAGTTTCTGTCCAAGTAGAAACAGAGCAAAAATTTCCATTCCTAGTGTATCTTGCTGAAAGTAGAAAAAGAAGGCAAAATTAAAACTTTTATGTCTCCAAAGATTTGAGACAATGTGGTGGTTTTTGTTTGTTTGTTTTGTTTTGTTTTGTTTTAGGTTTTCTGTGTAGCATTTAATACCACAATAGCTGTGTTATGTAATGCTTTCTGAAGTCTGAAGGATGAACTATTTGCTTTCTTCTCCTCAGATTGTTATAATGGAAGTGCAAGGTTTAAAGTCAGTTGCCCCCAATCGGATTGTCTACTGCACCATGGAAGTGGAGGGAGGTGAGAAGCTTCAGACGGACCAGGCAGAAGCTTCCAGGCCACAGTAAGCTGTTCTGCTGTCGCTGTGTACAACATCCCTTCCCTTCATATTGTGGGAGAACCTACCTGAACAGCTATACAATTTTTAGAGTTTAAGTTAGCACTATGTTACGTGAGGTGTTTTTTTCTGAGTTGTTACCTTAAATTCTTTCTAAAAAAATTTAATTATAGATAATATTTATGGTGAAGTAAGTATGAAGTGTGAGCACAGTCCAAAAAAATACCACTGAATGTATGTGTGAGGAAGGGAGTTGGATGGAGGCTGCAGCATTGTATCCTCTGAAAACACAAACCTTTTGAAAGACGTTAGCCTGAGGTGATTTTATGTATTCTAGGTTAATGTGCAGGTGGCCTTGTGGAGTGTAACTTGTACAATTGGTGGAAAATCAATACTCAGTAATCAATCTTGACAAAGCTTACTCACCTGCTGAGCCTATTTCATTTTAAATTATAGGATCCACTTCTTCCAATTAATTTTTGAGGGAGGCAGTCAGCAAACTGACTTGGAGGGGAAAACATCATGCCATCTGTAGTTGAACCAGTCAGTGTGGCATAGAGGAAGAAAATTAGGTGTGTTTTTTTGTTGATTTGTTTGACCTACGCGCTGACTTCAGACACTTTTCTCTCTGTTAAAATGTCATTTGGAATCTTTCGTAGATAACTTTCCAGACAGTGTGTTGGGGTTTTACTGGCACCATAGTGTGCCTTGTGAAAAACAATTTAGAAATTGCAGTTGTTACAGTATCTGAGAAAGCAGTTTAAACTGAATTGGGATGATAGCTTCTATTCCATTCAGACCACAAATACGGATTTGTGATAGGCAAAATTATAAGCACAGCATTTATGTGCATCTTCTGGGTCTGTGGAGAAAAGAAGTAGAAGGAGATATTATTTAGTAGACTTTCTCCTAGCTGTAGAGTTGCAGCAAATTTCCCAGACAAGCAAACCAGAAGCCTGCTATAGTAACATATTCAGATGAGCTTTGCAGAACTCCAAGGAGGTGGAACAAGATGTAAAATACAGTTGATACACTCCCTGGCTTCTCCAGCTCAGTCATACCATTTCCATGTGGTACGTGTGGAACTTCTAAAAGAAATGGCAATGTAAAAGACATACGGATATATGGGTTGAAGCAAGGTCATGAGTGTGTATGCAGCATCCCTTGCTCATTTGTTGACCTGTTGGGGCATTCTCTGGTGGCTCGGGGGCCCATGTGAGCTGCATGGATTTGTCATGGAGAGTGCATCTCCAAACTATGCTTCTCTTCAAACTCAGAGTTGTTCTTGTGCTCTTCCCTACAATGAGTACATATAACATTTGCCTACTGTCACAGTCAAGATTACCTTTTCTTCTGAAAGTGCCCGTCTTTTTTTCCTCACCCTTGAACTTGTCAGCTTTTGTTTTAAAGGCTTCATTAACCTCTGGTGTCATTGGTGTGGGTCTTCAGACTTCCCTAAATCAGCTAGAATATAAAGATCCTTGAGTCTCAGGCAAAGTCATTCTATTTCCAGAAAACAGTTTTGTAGATGTTAAGAATTTTGTTTTTCTCAAGCTATTTCCAGATACAGTGGACAAACTATGTCAGGGAAGGTTCATGATCAGTTCATGGTCGACTTATTACATATTAGGGCTGCAGGTAAAGGTGAAGGTTGTAAAGCCAATCAGAAAGTCTATTTTGTGCATAAGATACCTCCCCTAAAAGTTAACAACTAAGTCAAAGTAGAAACTTTATCAAAAGGAAGTTCCAGAATAGATGGAATCAATATGAGATCAACTGGAGAGTTTGTAGGAAAGGTGGTAAGGTTGGGACCTGCTCTGAGCTTGTAAACTGTTTTAGAGGATTTCAGGCTCAATATGTAGGAGTTGAATATGTATGAGTATTTGAATACAGAAGAATACAGAATTTATTTGCACTTGAATACAGGAGACAGGTCATAGGCTATTCCATAAGTGCTGTTGTATGAAGAAGTTTCATATAGATTTTTATGGAAAAAAAATGCGTCTTTAGGAAGTGGAGAATCGTGAGATGCCCTGAACTGTTCACTGGAAGAGCAGGAATGGGAGTTACTTGTGCTATTGACCTGTTATCCTACAAAATAGTTTGACTTGAAAGGCCACAGCTGATAGAACTCTTAGAATAGCATAAGAACCAGATAGATTTTGAGTCATACTGTTTTTCATTGCAGGCAAGCATAATTATGAGACTCTGGCATACAGTATGCTTATGAGCATACAGGGAGATGTAGTTTTTGAGCATATATTGAGATGTAGTTTGAGGCAATACAAGAGGATATTAAATTAGGCAAGCATGAAATTAGCAAATTATGGGCAAACAGTAAAGAAGATGGAGGAAGCTGCCTATGGAATTGGAGGTCCTTTATTCCACAGTTTCATTTTTTAGTTACAGCCAAACAAGGTTTACTTGACAGCAGCCATATTGCTTTTTTTGTTGGTGGCAAAGGGAACTAAGAGTGTTGGCAGAGATTAATCACAAAATTGCTCAGGTGAGAGAGAGCCTGGAAAATATTGTTATAGGTAGGGAGGGGTCCCAAGTTTCAGAAGGTGCCTTTTTCCTCTAACACAGACCATTTCCAGTCCTTCTTTCTTCCCTTTATGTCCAACATATCCCTCATCTTAAGCAGTTACCTACCTCCACTTTCCCGCCTGCTTCTTCCAGCACTCATCACGGTTCTCTGGTAGGGATGTGCTGGGGGGGTGGGAAGGGACGGATGAAGGGTTGGATGTTCTCCTGCAAGTAGGAGGGATGGGAAGAGGTGGAAACTGAAGCAATTTTCTGCTCCTGTTGGTGTTAGTAACGTCATTGCTTCCGCCTTCTTTTCCCCTTAGTCCTCTGGCAGCAATGGGGAAAGTTGCTTAAGTATAGTCCAGTGACCAGCTGGGCCAGAAGAGCCAATCTGTCTCGTTTCTGATGCAGAAATATGAAGCTGTCTGCTGCCCTAGGGTACTGCCTATCTTGCCTGCTGCTGGAGCTGGCTCCTTACTGGGATAATTTTCAGTACTGTCATTCTGATATAAAGGAAAATAATCAGCGAGGCTGGAGGAGAAAACACAAAACTCAGTGTAAAAAGAAACTGAGAATTGAGAAGAGCTGTAGTTCATCTTGGCTCTTCAGATCACAAGCAGTAACATATTTGCACTGACAGATCCCAGATAAAGGAGAACATAACTTCAGATTTTATATAGTATGTGCAGCCAGAAAAGGGTAGCAAAGCTCTTGTACTAAGAGTAGAATGAAACGGTGATGGAAAATGAATTTTTCACCAGCCTGGTGAGACTGCTGGCAAGAGCTACGAGTCATTTGCTTGTCACAGGCATTTTCTGTAGTTGCTTTATAGTTTTGAACTGGTAGATACATTTGTGAAGAGAAGCAGTGTAAAGAAGTATTTATGCCTGTGGTTTTTTTTTATTTTCTTTTTTTTTTTCTCTCTCTCTCTCTCTTTTTTTTTTTTTTTTCATTTGTAAAATATCAGTGTACAAACAGCAATGCTACTAGTCAGAAGTTTTGACAGGGAAAAGGAGAAAACTGAGTGCTCAGACAAGTGCTTCAAAATGGAGTACAAACCAATGTGACCTCAGAGTGGAGATTAATAGAAGCATGATTCAAGTAGAGACTGAATTGAAGATTTATCTGCTATTCCAAAATGCTGAATATTTCACTCAATGATTTTTTATACTATGTATTTAAGTATTCTTCTAAATCCTTGAATGCTTCCATGAGAGTAATAAGGAAATTAGAAAAAATGTTTGCTCTTCAAGGCGAAAGACTTAGTCTGAGTCCCAGAGAAAAGAGCATGGTTTTATCCTAAAACTTTATCAGTTTATCAGTAAGAAATATTTTCTGGTTTCTTATTGCTTTTAATTCCTGCCTGCTTTCTGTCTCTTTGAAAAATAAATTGTGAGTTTGTATTAAAGCGCTTCATACAATTATTTTCTTCTTTAACAAGCTAAATGAAGCTGATTATATATATGTTACTGAGTAGTTAATGGTCATTCTAAAATGCAAATGCTATAAAACAATATAGTTAGACTGAGCTTAAGTCTTGGACAATTTTACAAACCAGTTACACAGCTTCACATGCAAACTGTATAAAAAATTTATTACTGCCTGTGAAATGCTTCTTCATTCCTCCCAACTGCTTCCTGCCTTTTAGCCCTGCTGAAAATCCTTCCAACATAGACTGTGACCTTTTCTGCCAGAGATCAGTAGCAGAGCCTTTAGAGGACCCCCCTCAGCTGTAGGATGCTTTGCATAACTTTGTTGCTGTGGCGCCCCAGGGGACATCTTGCAAAACCCAGTGCTAATTTCATTTTTCAAATGTTACTGATGTGGCTTAGTTTTTAGTCATGTGGAGTCTGGTGTCCACATGTTTTCTTATCATTGATTTTATTCATTCTGAATATTAAATAATGTGGTGTCTTGAAAGTGTTGTCTTTTGGATGTGTATGGTCATGCCTAAAGATAAAAAGTTAGGAACATGCTATGTTTTATCACTGCAGGTGATATTCTGCTGTCAGATATTTATGAAATAGAAAAAGATAATATCTTACATGTTGAGAAATTTTGATGCAATCAGCTTATTCTTCATGTAAACAAGACAAATGAGATGACCATATTTTGCTGCCAGTAACTGCATAACGTTGTAAAAATGTCTATTGTATTAGAAGGGAAGAATGTGAAGAATGCATGATTAAATATCTGACCAAAGGAGGCAGAGAACCACAGTCAAGATGGCACAAATAAAATAAATGCTGCTCACTTTATTTTTATGCAATATTTACCATCATTAATTCAATAAATTATTTGAAGTATGACAGTACTTACAGACACATAATCAAAGATTATTTGGCAAAGATTACATAGAAGTGTTTAAAAACAAGCAAACTACAACAGCAACAAAAAAAGAAAAAAATACTCTTAACTTCTAAAATGTAGAACTTCCTAGAATGACAAGGTTGCTCATGAAAAAAAAAAAAAAAAAAAGTTTGATAATGTGGCTTAAGATGAAGTCTCTGAGGAGGAAAGAGTAGGCATCATTTATAATCTGTGACAATCATGTTTGAAGCATCAGCTAGTTTTGTTTCTTTATCATAGCCCCTGCAACTTTCTAATTTTTATTATTGATTAAGAGAAACAAAGACATGACTATGTTGGTAACCAACTTGTGGTTGCATGACATAGATATACGGTATTTAAGGAAAAGGGAAGGTACACTTTTTTTTCATCTGCTGTTTGTCTGTGCCTAATGCAACTGCATAAATATGATTAAATTTCATCAGTAATACTTTAATTATACTGTTATTGGTACTGTTCAGCAATCATTCCATATATTATTTATAGATGTAGTAATACATGGTCTTGCTTTTGCACTGGAGGAATAATAAAATGAAACAGTTGTTTCTGTGAATGAAACAGCCTCATATTGTTTTGGGTCTGGAGTATAAAACTAGAGACTAAATATAGGAAGAGAAAATGGAGAGAAACACAAGTATTTACTAATCAGAGAGGCAGTAATCATAATGCTCTTCTGTGTTGTTTTTTTTTTTTCTGGTTTTCTGTTTTGTTTGTTTGTTTGTTTGTTTGTTTTTAATGAGTATCTTTGCACATGGAATTTTTACAGAGGGGTGATGAGATTGTGGTTTCATAGTTCCTGATCTAACTGTGCTTACCTTGTTGTTCATATGCTTTGTGTTATACCTTCTGAGGATAAATTGTCTTTAGGATTTAGCTGCTTAAACTGTCTTTTACTTGATGGATTTCAACTGTACTTTTGACTATTACCTCTGGAAGTTGTTTGTTTGTTTGTTTTTGGTTTTGTTTTGTTTTGTTTTGTTTTTTAGTTACAGATAAGTGCAGTAAAATCCAAAGCTCATTTTGCAGAGGATAACAAAACGGAATTATTCAGTATAATTTGGCATCCAAACTTTTCCTCTTTAAAACATAAGTGCATCTTACACATCATTTGCAAAAATGAGTCTGTGTATGAGAGGCTCTCTGTGTTAATAGTAAGATTATTTCAAAGGCTAAATCATGAGACACATAATTTCTAATTATGTTGACGTGGACAATGTAGAAAACTTGGCTAAGTTGAGTGTGATCTTTTAGTAAATATGGAATTTTAGGGAAGCCAAAAGGTTAAAGATCATGACAGAAAACAAGGTGTATCTGCTTTCATAAGCCATGGCTGAATGAGTTGCATACTGATTCTTATAATTTGCTCAAAGATTCATCCTTGTATCTTTAAAGGATAAATTCCATCATGGATTTCATCTTGTCATATGTCAGTAAGTCTTTCTTCTTTGGATTGTCACGATTGGAGCAATTCACAAAATAGGATGGAAGAAATTACCTTATAAAAAATTGGGTGCTATGATTAAATACCATCTATAACTGTCCCGTATCCAACAGTGAAGAGGAAAAACAAAATTGCCAATAGGAAATTATGTGATGTTTTCTTGGTTCTGCAAGGGAAAAAATGGGAGAGAAAAATGCACATTTATCCCAGCCTGTGTTCTGGATTAATGATGGAAGAGTTTCACAAAAGGAATATGGATTCAGCTGAAAATTTACATGACAATTTTATCCAGTTATTCTTGATACCTGATCAATTGCTTGCTCCTTTTAAGAAAGGAAATAATACCTAATCAGCTCAAGTATAAAAAGCGGTATGATATCTATAAGAAAAAGAGAAGGGGTTTCTAAAAAATTTCTGTACTATGTTCTACCATTGATTATTATTTTACATTGTCTAATCAATTTTCTCCTCGCTTGTTACAGAGGAATAAGAATTTTCTACGGGCTTTTAGTCTTAAAAGATATTTTAAACTCGGCTGGATAATAACTTGAGCAACATGATCTAATTGGCCTTGTGCTGAGCGAAGCTTGAACTAGATGACCTCCAGAGGTTCCTTCCAGCCTAAATGTTGCTGTGATTCTATGATTAACCCTCAAAATATTTTCTTGTAATCCTGTTTATCTAAGGGACTTGAGAAAATCCCTGTTATTAGAAGCGAATATTCACAGATCTGGCACAACAAGTGTGGTGTGGAATAAATTGGGATGAGAGGAGGAAGGAGGTAATTAAAGATGTTTGTAATCTCTACTCCATTTGGATAGCTAGCAATAAACATAATCCTTTTGCCACCAGGCCACATCCTTTAATTTTCTTCTCAGTCTTTTGATTGTTCTGGCTAAATCCTGGTTGTTGTTCTGCTTCTGCGTGCTGAGCATGCTAATAAGAGACTGAAAGCAACCAGTATTTCTGTCCCAGTGTGACATCTGCACCTCTGTCTTTGGTGCACTGCTTTGTGCTGCAGCGCTGACCCCAGATAGAAAGCCTGGGATGAGGGTATCATGAATAGGTGCTCCACGTAGAGTGAGGATGCCTTTTTTTTTTTTTTATTTAAATCCCAAACCTCTTCTCAGATTCCATTTAGATTATGGCTTTAGACAAAAACTGACACTTTTTTTTTTTTTTTGGGGGGGGGGAGGCAAAAATCTAACAAATCCAAGTGCTTGGTAGAATATCAACATCTACTCAAGCATAGCATCATGACTATAATGAGCTTATTTTTGGGATGACTGTCTCCTTTTAAAATGTGAAAAATGCCTTGCAAACCCAATATCATTTTAATGTTCTATTTTGTAGTGCATTTTGGGAACCTTGGGATTTGAAGATGCATGTCCTGCTGTTATCACCTTCACAATAACAATTATGGTTTGGAGAAAGACAGTTTACTTGCTGCTTAATGAACATGATATATCTGTTTCTAGCCTTGTTCCCACCTGATCCACAGCAAATGTGACTAATATTTTACAGACAGGCATAAGCTTTCTCTAGCATTGCACTGAAGCATCCATAGATGCTTTAAACTGGAAGGCATTTATCTGTGAATACTGTGGTATTGAGCCAAAGACAATTAAGTCCTGCTTAGAAGAAAAATACAATGGATCAGGCTAAGCATCATACTAACATGGCTTTTTCAGCCTGGAGAAAAGGAGACGCAGGGGCGACCTTATTGCTCTCTACAGGTACCTTAAAGGAGGCTGTATCGAGGTGGGGGTTGGTCTGTTCTCCCACATGCGTGGTGACAGGACAAGGGGGAATGGGCTAAAGTTGCACCAGGGGAGTTTTAGGTTGGATGTTAGGAAGAACTTCTCTACTGAGAGGGTTGTTAGACATTGGAACGGGCTGCCCAGGGAAGTGGTGGAGTCACCATCCCTGGAGGTCTTTAAAAGACGTTTAGATGTTGAACTTAGCGATATGGTTTAGTGGAGGACTGTTAGTGTTAGGTCAGAGGTTGGACTCGATGATCTTGAGGTCTCTTCCAACCTAGAAATTCTGTGATTCTGTGAACATAACTACATGGTCTCAGGCTGAGTCAAAGCAAAAGCAAAGTCAGCTTATATCTGCCTGCAAGTATCACATGGAGGGATGGAGTTGTGTCAAAAAAAATAAAAAAGTAGGGGAGGAACTTCAAAATTGCTTCAAAATTGTACTGTAAATTCTAGTAATCTTCTGGAATACTCTGGTAGAGTAGATTTGAAGTTTGACATTTGGTCATCTTTCCCTGCCTCATCTCTGGAAAATTGAATTACTGGAATATCTTCTGGGAAGTCATCGGTGTGAAAACAGTTCCTTTGGATTTTTGTAAACTTTGATATGATCAGAATTTCCCATTTTACATTCTCAAAATACGCCTTTTTCTATTTGTGTTTGAAATGACATTTCAAAAATTTGCTTTTATTCATTGCAAGCTATCTACTAGGGGTATGTTGGAAATAATTTCTAAACATTTGACCAATTGCAGTGTTAGAATTGGAACAGATTGTATGTTTTTCTTCAGTTTTTGGTTTGTTGTTTTGGGTGAAGAGAAAGTTAAAGAAAAGGAATTTAAAGAAAGAAGTTTAGAAGTTTGCTTTTTATCCCCATTCAATTTAAGAATACTTTGTATATCTCAAACCTTCAAGACGGAGAACATTTTTTTCACCCCAATTTGAGAAGACTCTTCTTTCCTGTCACTGTGCTAGCATGTGCATGGATTCTCAGAGGTAATGGTGTCAAGAACTCTAATACTTTGAGAACGCAAAGTAGTCCACTGAGCAGACGTAGAAAGAAAATTTATAGATCTTGAAATTTCTAAGTAACTACTTAGCATGGAAGGTGTGAGTCTACAGGTTAATGTGCCTACTTGAAAGTAGTGCCAGCAGATTGAGAGTAGGAGGACAGCAGAAACAGAGGTAGAACAATGTGGACGGCAGATAAGAACAGAAGGAAGCAGAAAGAGAAGTAAAAAAGGCTTCAGAATAAAAGATATGTGGTGTCACACCAGATGGAATACTGGTGTATTTTCTTATTTGATTCCTAGGTCTTCCTTGATAGATTGTGCAGGCTCAGATAGGTCAGTCTATTTTGTGATTTGTTTTCCCACATCTTTATACTATGATGACAATATCTATCTGCTTCATCAAAGTACTGTCAGTGTATCAACATTTGTGCACCATTTTGAAGGTTTAAAGTGTCACACAAATACTAAAGAATATTAAAAAAAATAAGGGTTTGCAACTTTTAGCAGCGTTGTGATGGATCCATAATTTGCTGTTTCAAGACAAAAGTAAAGTAAATATCCATATAGAAACTTTGAGAACAAACGGGCATGCTTTGCTTTTGTGTCCATCACCAGCCCATAGCTGGTTTAGAAACTCACTGAGAGACAAGAGCTAATGCCTCTCATGAATTCATCTCACCAATATGCATCAATCATTCCCAGTACCCAGCAGTGTGTCAGTCTTGTTGCATACCCTTGAAAATCTTCACTCTGACTTGTCTTGGTTGCCTGTGCTAAAAGTGAGATGGAAAAGCAAGACTGAGTAATAATTTATTCATAGTTTGATGTTTGTGATAAAAATAATTGTTGTAATAGCATTCTGTAAATAGTGTTAGAGTGCACTGTTTCCATTTTTCAGTGTAGAAGGAAGGCTTAAGTGAGTGCTTTTACTCTGTTGCTTATTATACATTGAGCTTGTCTATGGTTTTCTTTTCTGTTATGTATTAGACAATTTGTCACTTTAAAGAAAAAATATGACAATTTTGTCATTTTACTTTTTGCAGGTAAATTTTTAAATGTTTAATGTTTAAAAGAAATATGTGATATCAAGTGTTTAGCTTATTAGCTCTGTGATAAATTCTTAGTAATTTTTTAATTCCCTTATTTAAAACAGTTATTATTTTTACCAAAAAAAAAAAAAAAAAATCCCAGATGATCAGATTGTTCTCTCTCTCTCTCTCTCTTTTTTTTTTTTTTTTTTTTTTTTTTTTTACTTTTGTGATACTCTAGTTGTGTAGAGGTGGCTTACAGTATAGCATATTCATAATAAACAACATATCCTTGCTGTTGCCGAAATAAGGACCTTTCAGCTCTTCAAAGCAGAGTTTCAGAGAGGGGTTGTCAATGTTTTGTGATGAAATCAGCCTAAAAGCCTTTAGTCTTTCTGCTGAATCCTTAGAAAAAAAATAAAATAAAATCAGTCTTTGTCAAGGACTGTACAAGGTGGTGACTGGACAGTGCATTCAGAAATCACATTCCAAGCGTGTGCAGGTGTTGAACACCCAACTTTTCTATAGGGCAAGCAGTAGAGAGGTGGCTTGTTGGACTGGGTTTCAAACAGCTAGTGTGCTCACCCAGAAGTTCCCAAAATAGATATGCAAAAAGTTGAAGAGTGGAGGGATATACCTGAGGAATGTTCTTTGCAAATACAGGGTACACTGGGGCATCTTCATCTTTAGGTCAAAGAGTTGTCCAAACCCTTCCTGAACCTCTCTGTCACAGGAGAGCTGCTGTTGCCATCCTAAAAGGATTTTTGCTGCTCCGTGGGGGGCAGTGTTCTCCCAGCAGTGGCTCCATTTCTGTCCTGCCTCCATACAGAGTCTGCCTGTTGGTAGTAACAGCACCCACCTTACCTGGACACTAGAAAGTGAATTTTGGAAGTGGTGGCTGCTGCTGGAGGAAGAGTCAGGGAGGAAGTACTTCTGTCTTTCTAAAACCAGAAAGAACCTGTTACTACTCCAAGGAACAGGAGAGGTCCAGCCAATGTGGGTAGGGTGGTAAAGGTTGGACTTGCATACTGGACACACTGAAGTTAGACTGTTTTTCTGGTATAGGCATATATGTGGAAATACCTTAAAACTGGTTTAAAGGGATGTGTGTAGAACCTTGTTTAGGTGAAATCAAAGATAACACTTAAAGGCATGTGACTTTCCAAACTGAGACCAAAATGTCTTTTTTTTTTCCCCCTGTATTTCCCTTTCCTTCTGTCATCCATCTCTCCAGAACAAGTTATTTTTCTCATATCCATATTTTATAGTTTTAGGATGATTTTAATGGGAACCTCAGGGTTAAACCATTGCAGGAGTAGTGCTCCTTCATGAGCTGACAGCTTTAAGAGCATTTATAGAATGTATCACAGTTTCTCTAGTGGGGATTGTAAAACAATGTAGTTCTCAACAAGATTTTTCAATAAAATTGTGGAATAACAGTAACACAGGGAAGAACAGACTCAAGACATGTAAAAGACTAGTTACGTACAATACTTGGCAAATCCTGTGGATTATTTTGCCTGAACATGAGGGTCATTTGAGCCTGTACTGTAAAAAAGACATTGTGGTTTGTTTAGAACCTGCTTAATGCATTGCCTTTCAGCTGCAACTTAATGTGCTGACTCTGATGCTGAAACTTATGCTCCTTGCACTTCCATCAAAATAAATGAGTAATTCTCAAGTAAAGAAATAAGAACACATAGATTATTTTTTTCCAAAAAATCACATCATAGGAATTACAGAATGGTAAAAATATACAAACTCTTCTCCTTGTGGTTTCAAATGTGGACTTGAAATCCCACTGATGTAAAGAAGAATATATACATATATATACAGCGATTAAAACAATCATTGTGTTGCATATAAGGAATATTCATTACTGTATTAAATCCTTGATGCTATATAATAAGGTTCTGCCAGTTGTGCAGTAACATTTCAAAGTCCTTCTTCAAAAACTTCCATGAAAAAGAGACACTGGAATGTTTGTGTAATATTCTAATCTGTGTGAAAGATAAATAAACCTGTTGTTGGGTTATATGAGATAGCTGTTAGCACTAAAGCCATGATTTCTAGTGTAGCATCCTAGTGTCAGTCATTGCCAAATAGATTGGTATTTCTGTGCTGATAAGAGAGAAGGAAATCTGTACAATATTTGTCCAATTTTCAGTGTCAAAGAAGAACAAGCAGCAATTAGTACCAACTAATATTCTCGTTGGGACTCTCATTTAAAAAAAAGAGGGATCAGATAAGTATGGATTTAACTCTATTTTTATTTGGCTGAATGGATCCTCCTCATCAAATTAAAGATTTATTGTCAGATTGCTGCGGGGTGACTTGCAGTGCTGGCACAGCTGCCTCTTTGCTCCCTCACATTTTTTCTCTCCCTCACTGTATATATGCAGTTGCAGCTGGTGCAGCACAGGAATTCCACATTCGCATGAATAACAGAATACCACTAATATTCACAGAATATTTTCTAACAACGGAATAGTTGTCAGACCTGAATTTAAGGTGTTGTGATCTAGATTAAAGTATCAGTGCAGTCAGATGTGCCAGGGAGGTGCTGGGGGTTTCCGTTCCATCTTTCTGTTTCCGGACCTTTTGGCTCACCACTTAAACTGTGAGTACAGTTTCTGACCTGAAGATTATGGATACCTATTTTTCTACACCTATGGTATGTTTCCAGACAATACAGAAACAACCAAACTGATATAGATTCTTGAAGCAGTAGAGATATGGGCATGTTTGGAAGACCTGGATATTGTAATTCCAGCTCCAAGACTGCACAGAGGAAGTGCTGGCAGATCTCCGCTGCCCCATGGAGCAGTGTGCTGCTGACAAACTAGCTTCAGTGGGTTGTCTTGCTCATTCTAACTCAGTAGCACGTCACTCTATAGATAGGGAATAAAAGAGCTGCTCAAGAAGATGTCGCAATGAGATTTAATGAAGGATGAAGAAATATTTTGAGGTAGATTTATGCAGTAGGATTAAACCATGAATCAAACCTGAAAAGGAGGCACCAAGGAGACCATGCTCTGATTTTGGTTTCAAATGGGCAAAAGGAGGTGAATTCTTAATTGCTGAGGAAATCAGTTCCTGGTGCAAAATTCTTTATATTTGATGCTTTGTCAGTAAGAAAATGTTCCAATAAATAGTGCTAAAACAATTTTTCTAGATGTTTGCCTAGAATAATAAATTTTATAACATTCACTCCTGTGTAAGGCTGGAGATTTAAGGTCTCATAAAGAAAAGTTTTGACTAACAGAGACTGTGATTAGAGTGGAAAACCTGAGATAAATTTGCTGCTATTTCCAATATACAGAATGTGCTCTGAAATGAAGTAGAAAAATAAATTTGCTTAGAGTGGGTTCTGTGACACAGTGATAAGTCTTCACTGAAATAAACATCCAGCACCTTGCTGGGTGTGGGATTATCTAGGCTACTTTTGTAGTGAAAGGCTTTGATAAAGGGCTCTGGCACTAATTATGTTATCTGCCCCATGTAGCTCTGATACCAGCAATGAAAAGAATGTGATCATCATTAAAGATGATCAATCAAATAATTTAAATGACTACAGAAAAGAGAATAAGTAAGTGAAACAGAAAAAATGATGAATACAAAGGAAAATAATGTAGCAAAATCAGAGCCTGAAGAGGTAGGGTTTTTTTTAGCCTTATAGTTGGTGGTTTTTAGAAGTCTAAAATATTGTCAACATGCTGCAGCTGACAATGCATTGGGACACACTGCAGCATTTAGTGCTGAAATTATTGCATCTTCTGTTTTTTTTTGTTGTTGTTGTTGTTGTTGTTGTTGTTGTTGTTGTTGTTTTGTTTGTTTGTTTTGTTTTGTTTTGTTTTTTTCAAGATTTAAAAACAAAACAAAAACAAAGAGCAGACAATAATGGGAATGTTTGTAACTTAATATGAATACCAATGAGATCCATACTGGCATTGTTTGACAAAAGTTTTATCAGACACTTCCCATGTCACATCTAGCCCCAAAATCATGCACATTACCAAAAATCATTGGACAGATGGCTTCTCTGAATCTGTGAAAGTGGCTAATTTGCTGTTACCATCACTTACTCATATTTGGTAGCTAAAGTAAATGCTAGTATAAATATAAAAGCATTATATTTTTCTATTGCATTAAGAATAATTAAAAAAAATATTAAATATGTAGGTCTTATTAGAAATAACAATTTCAGAAATTAGGTAGATTAATTTGCCTGTATGTCTTATCACTCTTCTACAGTTCAGCACCTGCATAATTGAACAAGCTTTAAAGAAGTCATCTGCAAAATAATTTGTCTCAAATGAGATCAAAACGGCACATTCAATTTCCGTCTTTTCTGTTTTCACAGAAAGCCAGGCTGGAACATACAAGCTTACCTTCTCCTCTGTATGAAAATTTAAGTCAACTGCAGGATTTATTTTTTTACAGGAAATGTTTTGCTGTTGTTGCAATTGAAAAGTAAAATACGAAGAAAAACGCTTTTGTTCATCCTGTGCTTAAATTCTGAGGACGTATTGTTGGTTCTTATTGAAAAGGTTTTAAAGGTACTAAATTAAGCAACTGATAAGTTATTCATACAAATTACAATGTCCTTCTCCAGGAAGACATCAGGGTGCAACCCTTACCTTAAAAGAAAAATAACTATTTACCTTCCTGTACCTTGTGGCTTGCCTTTAAAGGAAATGTTCCATGACAGCAACTCCAGTGAGATGAAGCAGAAGTGAGAACAGGAAAATTTAATGTTTCAATTGTTATCAATAAACATATTTGGTAGAATACAAATGTGTTTTGGAAGAAAAATGTTAAATTTTTGAAAAACCAAGTGGATATGGTTATATTAGCACATAGGATCTATAAATTGAAACCAGAAATTTCAGTAATGGTGATCAAGATTCAGATCATGGTAATTACAGTTTAGATATTAATTCCATGAATTATTAAGAACTAATAACTCCTAACCCATTCTTCACCATAAAACTTAACAGCTCCTTTCACTGATATATAGTTACAGAATAAATAACTAAAAATATGGAAAAAGTCGAAAGAATTTTACAGTAGAAATTTCAAGTCATTCAGTAAATTCATATTTATTGTCTTGGAAGGCTATGGAAGGCTATATTTATGGTCTTGGTGTTATGTAATATTGAAGCAATTTACCTGCACAGTTCTTAGTCATGGATAATGATAGGACAGTAGCTTCTCTGTAGTTACTGTTTGCAAATACATTATAGGGTAATTTTAAGATGGTCTGTACACTGAAAATCTGATAGCTCTTTTTAGCCTTTCAGGTATAGAAGCTGGAAGCATGATATTCTATTTTAATGGAACTTGGTTAAAATGAAGTACTTAATAAAGAGTAAAAATAGCATGATAAGATATAAAAGAAAATAAGCGGGGGGTGGGGAGGGGGGGGGAAGTGTTCAAAGCTGTCAGATCTTGAGTACCAGGATTATTTAATTTCAGAACAGTTTAGTGTATTGCAAAATAGGCTAGCTTATGTAGGCAGACATATTTTACTCACTCCATCCCTTATTTTGGATCACCATAAGTAGATGTTGAGTACCTCATATCTTACTATGTTCACGGCACGAACTTGAATCTCTTATCCCCATTCTTATTCTTGGAAGAAACAGGCTAAAATGGTAACACTTGTATTTTGGGTGCTTTCTCCCAAGTTCTGAGTTCAAATGGTATGAAAAAGGATACTTCGGCAAAGCTCCAACCAAACAGTGTTTGGGTCCTCGTAATCCACAGGGAATCATAAGGGAGATGAGCTATGAGCCTCGTATAAGTTTTCTGTGATATTGGCAGTCGAGATGTATATCACATCCCTACAAGTAAGCCATAAGGCTAAAGAAAACAATCTTGGAATTGCCTTTTCCAACGGAACATGATTCCTCACTTGCTTGTTCTTGAGGAATGTTGTTCAAGTCTAGGCAGCAGAAGTCTGTGACCACCTGCTTTATCAGGTAACTCACTTCCAAAGACAGGGTCATAAGAAGCTACGAGATTTAGCTGAAGTCCTGATCAGCAAAGAGCATGGAGATTAGTGCATGGAATATTTCCACCATGAACACTAAGCTTTGGGAATTGATCCAGACCATTGCTTTTCAGGCAAGGGCTTCCATTCCCTGTTAAAGACGTAAAAAGGTGTGGGAAAAGGATGTCAGTCAAAGACAGTGATCATATCTCATGTTAAAGATGATGATTCTTCTGATTTCTTTACTTTTGTCTGTGAGCTAATAGTAGCACTAAATCTTTGTAGAGAAGCTCGTTTTGTTTTGTTTTGTTTTTAATAGCAAAGAGTTTGTCCTAATTATTTGAGTGGTCCTATCCATTGCAGTGTGCACAGTTCCAGGCTTCTGGGAACTCAGAGACAAATACATCCTGGTGTCCCCTCTCCTGAGAGTGCAGCTAACAACGTGTTTAGATCGTGTTTGAGATTGCAATGCAGTATTCTTCCTGGGTAGTGGGATCTGGGGGGAGACTGAAGATAAGAGAATTGCATCTTTTATGAAAGTGCTTTCTCCTTGGAAATCTCATTTCTGTATTGTGACAAAACCTAACCCCTGGGACTGCCTCTGGGAAGAGCAGCAATGCTAGGCATTATCTTGTCCTGCCAGTACAGCATCTATCATCAATCACAAAACAGGTTTTCTCCCTCTGAGGAAGGTAATTTCTTGACAGAGTCCCTGTTTCAATTTTTCAATTAGTGCTTTGGCTGAGGCTAAGGCTACGTCCACCACAGACACAGAGACACAGAGAGAGAGCATCTGTCTAACCCAAGCAAAGCAAAGACAGAATAGAACAGATTTGGTAAACTTTCAGCGAACCTCACGTCTGTAGTTCAGCTACCTGTTCAGCCACACTGCTTTATGCAGAAACACCACTTTCTTAAGACTTTTTGGTTTCTGTTACATATTACTTTCTAGGTTTTGTCTTGAAATCTGTAATTCATGTTAGTTGAAAGATTCTCTTTTTCCTATTAAGATACCTTTTATGTCAGATTACAACTGTATGTTCATTTTCCAGAATGGAGAGACCATGTAAATTATTCTTGAAAGTAAAATTAAAATATTGCTGTTTGTAAATTAGGTCCTTTAAGGTTTTATCTTGTGTGATTTTATAGAGTATACTCTTACAGTCACCTATGTTCTTTATTTCGTCAGTTTCTGGTGATCACAATAACTTAAGCAGTGGAAAAACAAATGAAGAGAAACTGAAACTGTGCTTACTTTTTGCATTTTGTTTGTGCCTACTAGCATAATCAAAATCAGTATGATCAATGCAATGAGTGCCGTGCAACTCTTTAGGAAAATGGAATACCATCTTGGAGGAAGTAGCAATCTAATTAGTATACCTTTCTTTTTTTTTGGTACCCTGGCGCACATGGAGGGGAAAGCACTGGCAGACCAACTGAGATTAAAGGTTTCCAGTTAGAAACCTTAGAAGTTTGTCTACCTAATTTAGTTTCTCCAAAAACAGGAAGTCTTGTGGCAGCAATTATTTTCCAGTTAAAGTAACTCTGATGACTATGAAACAATTTTTCCAGGTTTTGCATTTGTGTTTACATTTTTTCCCCTACATTCCTGTACTAAATGGTAACATCTCATGAAATTTAAGGCTTTTCAAATCTTACTTTTTGCATATCCATTCATCTAAAGTTAAGCATATATGTGGCGTGTTTTTTTTTTTATTTAGAATCAAGACCTGATGCTTTGCTGAATGAGTGATTTGTATACACAATATACTGAATGTAATATATTTAGTAGAAAAACTTTTTTCTTTCTTGCTTGCTTGATTCTATTTTCCCCTGTCATGATATAATTTCAGTTCTTTGGGTAAGTTTTGCCATTAGCAATTTTATGACTGATTTTTTATGACAATTGTCACACAGAAAAACCCTGATTTGTCTTATCACAAAGGAAAGTCAATTCCATGTAAGTATTTAATCTTGGATGTTTACGATTGTATGTTTTCTCTGTCTCTCCTGCCCCCTTCTCCAGAAGTTTGGAAATTATGTTCTAGGAGTGCATTAGTATATGTTCTGTTCAAAAGATTACAATCCTTACAGTCATTCTAAAGTCATTCTTCTGCCCCATTTAAATTCTATTATTTTATTTATTGCAGATGGGGAACTCAAGGAGATTTTACCACTACTCACCCTCGGCCTGTTGTCAAAGTAAAACTCTTTACAGAAAGCACTGGGGTTCTGGCACTTGAAGATAAAGAACTAGGAAGAGTGAGTATTATGTGTAGAAATGAGAAATATGTGAGAAAATTATGTGTAAGAATGTGAACATTGACAAAGTATGCCATAAATGGTGTAAGGGATTTGTTACAGCACTTGCTGTGCTGCAGCTATACCACACGGTGTTTTTTCCTTTAAGGATGACTACTCTCAGTGTTCAAAACCTGGTATTGTATTGCCTTTCAGGAATTTGTACTGTAGATCTGTTGTGTTTTTCTTTGCCTTGTTTCAAACCTTAAAAAAAAAAATCCTCAGTGACGTTCCACTGTAGATGTAAGGGGAGGAATGATGGAGATAATATTGGACTAAAACAGGAGTTCTCACTCTTGTACTGTTTTAGCTTCCCTTTTCCCATTTGTCCTCTCTTGACAGGATCATTTATCCTTTTTAGACCAAAATCAGATGTTAGAGAACAATGTATCATATAAAGAGGAGGATTTGGTGAAAGAGGTAGATAGGATCCACAAATATTGCCCCCATCTCCTTTTGAAAATTTCCCCTCTGACATGTCACACATGGAGGGAGGATAGCTCACTTTTTAACACTCGATTTTGTATTCAGGGTCATGGCTATTTCTCATTCAAGTGAGGAGGGCTTGTTAGGAAGATCAGGGCTTTTCCCCACTTGGTGTCCTCCTATCACAGGCAGCTGCTTAAGAGTCGCTTCTCCCACACATTCTTTCACATTCCTGCACCTTTTGTAAGGTCAGAACTGTGTCCTCCGTATTACCTTTTCTTGCCTCCTCTCATCTCTTTCTGAGGTGTCTGCAAGGTCACTTGGTGAAGGACCTTGCAGATGAGCAGATTAGGATCAGTGGTATTTGGACTGAGAGCAATGAAAAGAAATGGGGAGAGGATGCTGAAAGTAGCACACAGTGCTGTTAAACACAGAGAAGTTCCTTCTCTGTCCCTGCTTGCTCAGTCCTATCAAAGAAGCAAAAGAAAAGTTAGTGCAAAGGTGCAAGGCAGTGAGGAAGGAAATATATGGCTGTTGTGAACTGTGGCCAGTACAATCATTGCCAAGGAGTCAGAGAAGATGAGAAGCAATTACAAAATAATGGGCTAAGAAGAACCAGAAGTATTAACTGGAGCCTGTTGCTCTGCAGTGTTAAATAGTCAAAGTTCAGGTATAGGTCTTGGTCTGCTGTATTAGTTTGCAGCTTATCTGAGTTTCTGGAACAGGAGGTTAAAATGGTTTTAAAAGATTTTTTAAGAATTGAAACATTTCGGATGTAAAATACTGAATATAGCCTTCACCTTAACTGTATCCTATGGCCCCAGATGATTTGCATTTTTTCCTGTCTGTTCTCACTCCTGCCCTTCTTCTGACGCAACTGGATTTTTCAGCTGTTCAAACCATTTTAAAGAAGGTATTAGCTCTCCTTTCTTGGTGGGGGTTGGTAAAGGGAGAAAGAATTAAAAAAATAGGTAACTGAGAGGGGCTAAAGCTGAGCTTACCACTCTGGTGAGTCTGATCCAGCTTTGGAGTCTGGTCCAGCTTTCCTGGACACAAAGCAAGACATAAATGGTGAGTGAGAAAAAAGTAATCTTCTGTTCCTGTTGCTGATTCTTACTCTGCTGTTGTTTGTGGTTTATTTTTGGCACAAAGTCTGTCTGCTTTTAGCAGGTGCTCTGAGGTTTGGCAGTTTGTACCAGAATTAGGCAATTAAAATCATTGCCTCTAGGTGCTTTTCTTGTTGCTCATCACAAAGGACAGAGGCCATCACCTTTTATTCACCTGCATTAAAGCAGATTAGATTGGGCACAGCAAACAGAAGTACCTCAGAGATTTCTACATATGAATTCTACCTTTTATAATCCATTGCTGATATATAGAAAATGTTCAGCCTCCATTCTTGACTCAAAAATACCTTCTGAAGTATTTTATTCACCTTTAAACAGGCATGGAGACAATGTTGTGCATGCCAGCACACTGCTGTCCACTGTAGCATAAAGGTGCTTACACGATCCACAGGCATAAGTTGTGAATGGTCTGCTTTCTCCTTCCAGTTATATATATGCTTTTGTTCATATACATCTGCTGCTTTGCCAAGGTACTCTGACTGATTCTGCAAGTTGGTAAGAGACAAACCTCCCTCAGTAACCTTTTGTACAGTCCCTATGTGGTCCCTAGCAGTAGAAGAGAACATGAGAGAGGGCACTGTTAGTCATGGTAGACACTAGGCCTGTTGGGCCTGTTTGGTTGTCTGTCTGTCCTCTTGTTCCACCCAGGCATTGCTGACAGACACCTTACACCTACTGGTGTTAGATGCGTCCAACCAAGAGAAGAGGCAATCTGCCAGCTTAGGTTTGTGATTCAACCAGAGTATTTGACAGTGTTGGTGGGTAGCTTCAGGGGAAGATTGGGAGAATATTTGACAGTTTTTTGACAAAATAATTTTAAGGTAGTTTGTACCCTCATGATATACATCTAAGCTTTCAAGGGTGTATTGTGTTATCACTGTCTTCATTTTCAGGTTTGAGAGATTTAAATTCAGGCAGCCTTAGGAAAGATGCCAGATCCCCCTAATTCTGCTAAGAAAGTTTGTTAATTTCATGGCTGGTCAATACACTGCAGGGACTTGCTGGAGTACAGCTAGGTTAGTTATGCTCAGAAAAAGCCTGAAGATACTTTCACTGGTATTTTTTCTGTAATTAAAAATTCATCTCAAACTTGCCATTTCTGAGGTAGGTTTGCTGTGGACATAAGTTCTCATCTGTCATGTAGTTTCTTCAAAACGTGTCTTGACCCAATACTGCTTTTCTGGATTAATGAAGTTTGCATTTCCCACGCCCTGAGGTTATTGTTGAAGGTTTTCTTCTGTTTAATCTGTAATTAGAAATAGAAGCTACATGATTTGAATTTTGAGCTTCCATCAGGTAAAAAAGGTTTGTTCTGGCACCAAGGGACCAGCTTTTTATGCAGGTAGATCTTAGGTGTGAAATGTGGAGCCAGCGATATATTTTTACAGAGCTGCAGAGAAGTTTTTCCTGTGCTCTGCTACAGGTTACAACAGCCTCTCACACTCATTAACTCCAGATGTAGGCCCTGATCTCAGTGTGACAGCTCCTCCGTTTGAGGAGGCACTGCTGATTTCCAGAGGTACCTAGTTGGTGTTGGAGTGGGAGGGAAGCAGGCTTATGCTTTTAGTGAAGTGGGGAGCCCATACTTACAGCTTCATCCTCAGAAAGAGTACAAAATATAGATATATAGAATATAAAAACTAGTGGCTGCTCAGCATCTGCTGCAGAAATCACCAGATGAGCACAGAGTAATGGGAATTTTTTACCTATATTTCACATCTTTGCCTTTCAAGGCATTTAAGATGTCCTTAACCAACAGGAGGTAGTACTTACTATGGCACTTGTCTGACATTACTCTCTTCCTCTAAAAAATTAAAATAAATCCATTTGTGAATGCCGAGAGCAGATTTTGCTTGTTAGGGGATATTTTTCTTGCTCCCTGCTGACCGCTTTCAGTATCTTTAAATAAAAAGGAAAAGTTTAACCTTTATTCTCTGTTCTACAGAAACTGGAGGACAGCTGGATAAGCTCAGTTTTCTGTTGAAACAAACAAATGGAGAAACATGCTGAACAGGAGAGGAAGGGGTGTTATTTGGATTTGAGTTTGACAGAACAGGAGCTTCTGGAGTCACGGTCTGTGTCTGTGATTGTACAGACCTCAGCATCCAGCGTGCCAATGAATTTAACTTCTAGAAACTGAAGCAGGTTGTGTCTTTGAGGTGAAGTTTGTTCTAATCGTGAAATGTTCAAAACTTTAATCAAGTATCTTTGAGATGCGTGTTCCAGTTTTTAGGTGACACTGATCTGTCTGCTTCAGTAGTTATGTATACGTATACAAAAGGCAGAATTGATAGAAATGTTTGCATTTGTATGTGCAACAGCTGAGGAAATGTGAAGAAGCAGAGTTTGGAGTACATACTTCTGAAAAGTCAGCCTGGTGGTTTTTGAAACTCAGGGATCTGACACCACTTTTTCTTGTTCTGTACTTTGTGTATGAAGATGTTCAAACCTAGTAATTCAAAGTGACAGCCATTGTGCTTGCTTAGCACACATGTGAATACAATGTGAGAACAGCAGGTGGTGTTTGATTACTGGTACTTTCTGAATATAAGAGTATTTCAATCTTCTTGCTCTGACTATTCAATTAAAAGTGAACTATTGTCTCCCAACCTGCTTGTCACAGTCAGCTGCAGCCAGCAATAATTAGCTTTGCAGTTACGGGGCTGTTTTTTTTTGTGTTGTTTTGTTTTGTTGGTACTGTTCTTCTTGATTTGATTTAAAGACATTACGAAACAGCTTGCTGGTTAGGTACCCGTACTTGCACAACTGCCTAGTCTCTGAACGCTTACTGCACTGGGCTTGTTGTTTATCTTCTGTGCTGTTTCTGAAGGCCCTCTGAGCAGCGACAGTTTCATATTGTGAATACATTAATTTAAAGCCTGCCATCATGGGTAATACATTTCTCCATCACATTTAGAAACGACTTGAGGTTTTGCAGGTCTGTATTTAAGTTTGGAAAATGATATCAGATTGCTTCCTCCACCCCCTTTTTCTCTTGTTCCCCAAGAAGTCTGCCTGTCAGCACCGCATTATGTCTGGCTCCATGTCGTTGTTCCCATGTGAACAGTGTTTTTCTCAGTAGCTCCTTTGCGAGTGCCTTTCCTCAGAAATTCTCAGGCTGCTTTTCATTGAGGCATGCTCTCTCTTAGGTTTGGGGAAAGGGCTGCTTGGGAAGATCTGTTCAGGTAAGTATTCAGATGGTAGCAATCAATATCCATTGAATGTATAAATTGCAAAGTCTTCTTTCACTATGCACCTGTTCAGTTTTTCTTTTTGATTTTTGTTTCTCTTTAGCCACCTGTTACCCGAAGCATTGTCTGAGTGCTTCAGCTATAATACAATCATAGCTGAAAAGCGAGAGATCTCTCAATGGATGAGATCATGGAGCTGGCATAAAATCCCCATATGCTCCCTTGCTGATTAAGATCTTATTAACCCTTAATTTTCAAGGGGAGTCACTTTTAAGAGAGCCATCTACTTTTTCCACTTCTGCCTCCAGTCTTGTCTCTCTCTCTCTCCTCGAGCTGGTGGTGCTTCACTGTCTTGGTGGCAGCAACTCATGATTTAATACTCAGAAGCATAAAGGACTTGAGTGCAGTGCTGTGTTTTGTAGCCTGCTGGCAGGACATTGAAGGGAACTTTACTTCTTTTCATACTGACAGCAACCTCTGTCTTGCTGACATCAACCTATATGTGGGCAAGGGACATAGCTGGGAGTAGCTCCAAGCTATTAAGTTGTGAGGGAAGATGGCTTGAGAAGGGTTAGTAAACTCTATCAAAAGCAAAAGTTCTATTAAAAGCAGGGGAGTGTCCCCTAAATAGGGATATGGCCACAACTACACAAACAACGTAATGTTAAAGGGTCTCTAAACTACTTGTAGTCATGTCTCCTGCCCCAGACCAGCTTTATTAATTTTTGGTCCCCACACTATTTGCAGATCAGTCAATCAGACAGTGTTTAACTAAGGAACTTTCCTATGATCTTTCCTATGATCTTTGCTCAGACAATGACTGGCAGCACAAATTTGTATGTGCCAAATAATCACGGGTGATTATTTCATAACATAAAATTTGCCTGTCCTCTCTGCTCACACTGGCATAATTTATCTTTTCAAATCACTGCATTTTAAAACACAAAAGGAAAAACCTATAGAATGAATTATTAGTCCTGTTATGTGATGAAAGCTTCAATACAGTTGGGGGAGCATATCAACTTATGTGCAGGGAACTTAGTGTTTTAAATTGTTTTAAATAAGCACAAATTGCTGCAGAAGTGACTTGGGTCACCATGGATACATGGGTATTGGAGAAGTTGGTTTCTCCAGTTCATCCAGGGGCTTTTTGCATAAGGCTGTGTGTATTACTTATTCTGAACAGAGCTGGCAGTCCTGCTTATGATTAAGGGCATGTGCCAAAAGATTCAGTTTTCAACTGCTTGTAACTTAGCCAGACTTTAACTGTTCAGGCTGAAGTTTTTCATCCTAGGTATGGAATAAAATAAAATGTGCTTTTGGTCAATGACAAAAAGCAATCATTTGTAGTGCTCTTTGTACTCTGGAAGAGCAAATGAGGCATGGGGAATTGTTTTGTCCCTTAAAATCTTCTGTCTTTCCCACTGGGGACTATACAGTTTGAAGGAAGAAGGGCGAGAAGCTGTTCAGCGCGCATCGTGGGCCTGGATGCCTGGAGCAGCACAGGCTCCCCAGAGCAGGTCCTTGAAGCCAGGGAGCAGGGCAGGATGGGGACAAGGTAGGCATTGGCAGCCTCCCTGGGAACAGGACTGAGCTGAGGGTTTGATCTGTTTTTTGAAGATGTCACAGGCTGTGTTATGAAGTGGCTGTTACTGGGCTACACCTTTATTTTATTTAAGGGCAACTGGTATGACGTGTACTGAAGGTGAGAGGGGAATTTTGTTGGTTGTTTTTTGTAATAGCATGTCAACTGTCATCTGCCTGTCATCCAGGGCATTATGGAGGAGCTACAACTCTTCTTTACTTTCATATTTTTCCTTGTGACAGGGATCCAAAACTCAGTGTAGTCTGCTCAGACTTACTCCAGTTATCAAGGTCTGATGCCCAAGGCCTGAGATCTCAAAATGTGTCTTAGACTACCCCAGCTTGTTAAATCTTTCTTAGTTTGAATACTTAGGTCAGAAGAGCAGGTAACTCCAGCACTTGGGTTCAACTCCTGGAGGGGAAGGGCGGGATGGAAAAGGGGAGCAGCTGAGATGCAAGGACACAAATTGGCTGAAACTGAACTGAGCTGTGTGTGTGGCATGGGGGAAAAGGAGAGATTATCCTGACTCTTGATTTTTCTCAAGTGTGTTTCCAGCTTGCTGCTCAGCTGGCCTCTTAGTTTTGTTGGTCCCCTTTGAAGGCTGTATTATCTTTTGACAGCATGACAGCTGCGACCAGGGATGGTTAGCTTGAGAGCTTTATCTTAACCGTAAGAATACTGATGTTTTCTGCGTAGCGCTTTTGACTCTAGACCTTCTGCTTGTTTATCTGCTCTGAGAAAGAAAGATTGTCACAAGTTCAGTTTGTTTCAGCTTTCAGGGTATTTTGCACAGCTCACCCCTTCTTTCAAAGCTTTTTGTTAAAGGAGGATATGATCAATGTGCCAAAGATAGAGGAGAGCTAAGAGCTGTTCAGCTGGATTGACTCTGGCTCAGGTGCATTTCAAATAACTTCTTGTATTGTGATCCTGCTGAGGAGTTAAATACACATCTGAATTACAATAAATGATGATTAGTTAACTCCTGGAGTAATATTAGCTGAATATATTTCAACCTGTGATACTTCAGGTCCAGGTGAGAAACTCTGCATCAGCCATTTACAACAGAGAAACGGTGTTTTGAAAACCTTACCTTGCACAAATATGTAAGTGTGCTGCTCTATAACATTTAAGATTTCTGTATTTATTTCACATTCAGATGAGAAGAGGCATTGCCACTTCTTCAGTTACCAGACCACAGCTGTGTATTTTTAATGATCACTAGATGATTGGATTTACTGGTTTAGCTCAACTCTCAGTGTTGTGATACTGTTAAATTGCCTTGAATCGGCTGAAACAATGCAATGCACAGCAGCTATGTTTGCTGTGTAGTAGTATTCTAGTCATAAATAGCACGTTATGCATTTTAGTGCAGATTACCTGTTAGGTTACTTATTTTTAAGAAGTCCTAGAATAACAACTTGTAGTTTCCTGTGCTACTGCTGAGTAATCTAAAGTGAGGATGTTCACAGGTATAGGAACAATAAAAGAACAACACAAAACAAAATAAAAATTAATTCAGAAATGTATGATGTAGTAGGGATTTTATAAAACTTTTAGAAGTATTAGGAATGGTGAAAGAGTATTCTGTAGGTGAGTTTTGTGTCCTCCAGAGAAGAGCTATGAGTTTATACCATTTTATTTTCGTATAAGTAGACTATACACCTAGAGCTACATCTGTAAGATTAAAATCCTATAAACAGTGCTGAAAGTACAACCGAGACAAACAGTCTGGAAAGTTTCTCCGTGGGCAATGGAAATAACATTGCATTACATCACTGTGGAGAAGATGCTCTTGAGCTAAATTTCAGCAACTTTTCCTGTCATGGGAAGTTTGTACAGTGTTTTGGTTTCAGTGATTTCAGTGGAGCTCACGATTTGTGCCACTCAATGATACAATACACAGTGGTTAGGATTTGCCCGTACAGGCAATATTAGGCTTAAGGTTACTGCAAAGATGGTTAATACCTACAGAATACTCTGTGTGCATGTGTATATGGGTGTTTTTGTACAGTGATAAAAATGTTTGATGATAAAGTTCTTGAAATACGGTTTGTAGACTCTAGTCTTCTTAGCTCTCATTGTTTAAAGCTGGAGGGAATGGCAAAGTTTAATACAAACACAACACAGTGCATATCTAAGTATTCTGCCAGATACTTATTCGTTGTAAGAGGTTTGAAAACAAAGCTCCAAAATACTTCTTTAAAAATTCAGAAAAGGAATTGTCAGTCCTGAAGTTATGAATTAATTATACACTTGTCAGCTTATATTTTCATCAGCATTCTAAAAAATCAAAAAGTTGACAGGAGAAAGATGTCACTTGAGATGCATGAGTGGTAATAAGCTGTTACAGGAGAACAGTAACTACAGCCTGTAGAAAAGAAAAAATTCATGGCATCACCTACAGTCCTATATGAATGCCTAGTGATTAAATGCAAGGAATGAGTAATAATTCTGTTTATATAATCTTGTATTTAAAATGGTAAACAAGCTAAAAGTTATTTCTGTTTAAGGCTTCAGAACTCAAAGGTTGCCATTCTCATAATGCTCTTCAAGGGACAGCTTTTACTTAGAAGGAAAATGAACGTGCTTTTTGGGAGGGAGGGGTAAGCTCTGTTATAAATAGCATTTGCTATGCATTTGCAAAAAGGAAAAAAAATCACTTTTTGATTTATGACAACGAATATATTGTTTTTTCTTCTATTTCTTTAAAAGGTACTGAATGTACTCAATAGTTCTGACAAGTTATTTCTCTCACTGTTATAGAAGTCGCACACTTGATGCATCGTATTTCTCTACTTTGCTAGTGCCCCTTATATTATTGGGGTGCAGGAAGAGCCCAAGGCCTTTGGTTTATATCATCTTTCAGATGATTATATCTGAATGACACTTGTAATATTTTTGGCTTCATAATACCCACTAGATTTATACTTGCTTGAAGATTCTTACTCAAATCCTTGATTAACTTTCCCGATAACAAAGGGGAGAATATATTGTGTTTTATATATATGACACAAGACACAAGTACTATGTATAAGAAATTAATTTGATGTTTAACTTTATGATTAATTTCAGTTTCCAAGATATAAAAAATGTGGAGAACACTGCTTTTTAGAGTTTTCTTATTTTTTGAGGTACTGCTTCGTGATAATGGTAATTCAGAACTCACTGAATGTTACAAAAGTCTCCCCAATAATGTGTTTAGACTGTTTTAGAGTCTAAATTGATTCAGAAATAGTGTTTATAGGAAGAATGAAGGGAAATCATATTTCAGCAACATTTGACTGCTAAACATATATAAGGATTTGATTAAGCAGTAATATTGAATTGTACTAGCTATAAATGGATAAACTTTTTGGATGGTAAATAAATATTTAAGTTTGTGACCAATAGTAGTCTACAATTAATGTTTAATTAGTAAAATTATCAATAAATTTATTTTAGTCTTTTAGTTAAGTATTTTTTTTCTTTCACTGTCAGTTTAGCAAAATGTTTGTGTTGTAGGTTGCATGGAAACTGGACATACTGCTTTATATTTATTATAATCCATTTGCAGCAAAGATGCTTTGGGATTAACCTCTGATTTCTGTAATTTTTACTATAATTGGTTTTTATTAATGCTATTGATTCAATAATGATGTTAGTAAGAAAGAGAATATTTTGCTTTTATTCACACAAGTAATGTCACTAGTTAGGTCACTAGGTAACTAGTGCTATAGCATATTGTTTCAATTGTGTGTTCCCAGTAGGGCACTGAGTAATATGAAAGTTTAGGCTCCTGTTTAACTGTACGTGACCATCTTCAGGTATTAACAGTTGCTCTTTGTTTAAGATTGTTAGATTTTTCAATCAGAATGAACTAATGGAAGATTTTTTTTTAAGTAATAATAAATGAGTGAGTTCATTTTTAAAATTCCTCTATTGTAATAGGATTGCATCAAATAGCTTACTAGATTTATGAACCTTTTTTTTTAAGTCATCTTTCAGATTGGAGATGCAACAAGAATCTGAACTGCTTAGAAATTTATGTTAAAGAGTAGCAGATTTTTTCTGTCAGCTTACTGAAGTGTTTATTTTATGACTTGCAGGTAGTGTTGTATCCAACATCCAACAGCTCAAAGTCACCTGATCTACATAAAATGATAGTCCCCAAAAACAGCCAGGACAATGACTTGAAAATTAAACTAGCAGTGAGAATGGATAAACCACCTCACATGAAGCACTGTGGGTAAGTATCCATTTTCTGTCTGCCTGTATTTTATTTTTTTGCTTCAATGTGCATTCACTGTATTTAACACTACAGAGATAAAAACACAAAGATTGTGAAACAATATAAATCTATACAGCAGTTGCTCTGGTATGAAATTGTGTTATATCCTTGTTTTATACATAAAGTTTGAAATAGTCAGGAATAACGTCCAATTCAGAAGTTTAGTGAGGTGTAAAGACAAATGATGAGCTGGCTAACATGCAAAACTAAAAGTAGAGCATCAGTTAGAAACTGGTTTTAAATGTTAAAATTTGTAGCACTTTGGAAAAAAATAAAGTTGATACTTAGGAAATTAACATTTTTCTATTGTAATAAGATATATACCACTCAGTGCAGTGGCATTTGCAACACCGTCTCTCCCTTTCTTCCTCTGTCCACTGTCTGGTATTTCTCTTGAAAAGCATTTGGGTAAGTGTACCAGTTTAAGGATGTTTTTCTAAGACTGAAACTATATGCAATGCAAAATTTGTAGAAACAGCCCCCTGCATAACTGCCACCACTATTCCTCATCTCGACTGCAAAAGCAGGCAATGTTGCCTGCAGTAAGGAAGGCTCTGTCTCTTGCTAAAAGTGATAAAGCAATCACCAGAGCTCTTTTTCAACTTTCTAACTTCTTCTGAATTCAGTGGAAGTATATTTCAAAAGAGAACTCTTCTAGATGTTAATATATAATTAGTAATGGCTGTACTATTTAGACTTGTTTTTAATCTCTCCCTGTTAATATTCTGCTTGTTGTAGTTGTGAAAATTTCCCATATGTGATACTATCTTTCTTCTTCCTTTTTTTTTTTTTTTTCTTTTTTTTTTTTTTTTTCTTAAAAGAAAAAAACAGTTTACATAAGTTTTGGCAAAGCTGTAATTAGGCTGAAATTTCCCATTTACCTACCTCAGCCCTCATTTTGGTTTTGGGAAATGCAGAATTGATCAGGACTATAAAAACAAGACCTGTGGACTGTGGCCTGCAGTCGGTAACCAGGAGTTGGGAGGACAGGGGGAAAACAGGCATGGAGCCAGAGGGGCAGCCCAAACTGTTGTGCTTAGAGATTGGGACTGAGATCAGAAGACCTACAAATACATGGATAAAGGAAGTAGAATCATGTGGCAGGATTGAGCAAGCTGAGTAAGGTGGAAGGAGCGAAGAGGGCTTAGGGAGGAGAGAAGAGTGTTAGTCTGCACTAAAATGTGATGCTCTCCTGTCAGTGCTCTCCCTCTTCCCTGCTTGGTAATTGTGGCACATACTTGCCTGGATTTGGTCCATTAGCATCATTTCAGTCTTCTAGAGCTGTAAGGTATTGGACTAACTGAAGCAGTGAGTGCTGCAGAGGTGGCACAGTGCTGCCCATGTTCTTCAGCAGTTTGTCACAAAGCATACACAGTACTGGGATGCAAGGATTGATTTGTGCCTCTCAATACCTTTAATTCCTTCTGCCTGTCTGCGACACATCAGATTTCTTCACTGGGTGTTAAGACCAGCAACCAACTAATGTGAGTGTGGTTCTGCCAGGGAAACAGATTAACCCTTGCTTAATTCAAATGCTTACTCTATTGACAGAAACTAATAGGGCAATAATAACTGAAAATAGTATAGCAGTAACATTTAACAAAGCACTAGTTGAACCACATGAGTAGCAAGTAGTATGCAACAGATTCATTTAACTTGCACTTGACCTAGCGTGGTTGTATATTCCATTTTACAGCTCCCTTGGGGAGGTTGTGCTCACATGCGTTGCTTCCAATAGGTGACAGGTTGCTGATCCACATGCTGTCCACAGATAAAATTAGGGTATAGCATGCTGCTCTTTTGACCGGGGTCCAGCAACAAGGACAAGGCTCCAGTGCTTCTTCCCATTGTGCTTCAGGTTTCTCCAAAGAAATTGGCTCAGCCAGTGGCTGTTCTTCTGGGGTCTTCAGAGGGTTTTCCTCTGGAAAATTTGCTTTTCCATACTAGCTTAGGTCCCTAGTCTTCTTTTCTGAACATTACATGGGTTGTCCAATAAAATGTTACTTTCAAGGATTTAACTCAATCATCATTTTCATCTACTGTTTCTGGTTACTTCCTCATGCTGCTTTTGGATACTAATCTCCTGGCACAGTTGTTTACTTCCTCATTTTACTGTAGGGTCACTGCTGTCACTATTCTCCAGGCAAAAACTGGTTTTCATCTTCCCACCAAAAATGCTCAAGGTCAGTCATAGTTTCCCTTTCTTACAGCCATTAGCTATGAAGATTGTTACCTACACATTTGTCTAGCAAAGTCCATCTCCTCCATCATAAATATATTTGAAATTAAATAAAATGTTAATAATACATCTATTGACCATTGAAAGAGTTGATGAAGTATTTTATGAAAGCACTGGAGTTGCAGTGAGAGTGAAGAAGAGGGTGTTTATCTGGAGGGAAATACCAAACTGCTCAAAGTATTATTTATGTGTAAAGTCAGGAATCCTTAATGTTAGGAAAAGCGATCACTGAGGCACTATCTGCTGCTTGACTTCCTCTGTGAGTAAAAGGGTTGTTCTAAGTGGACATTTGCTATGTTTTCAAGATAGATTCCTGTCCAATTCATCACACATTAAATTTATTCATGTTCAGGACTGATTCTTCATTTATCTGAGAAATCCTCATTTATGCAGGGGCTAGAAAACATACAGCAAATGAAGGAGAGTATTATGGGAGGCAGAGGAATATTTTGTGCTGCAGGTAGCTGAGGGGTGCCTGGAAGGACTAGTTTTTATCCCTAATTGTGCTAAAAGGAGAAACTAGTCTGCTTTTCCAACTGTAATAACTGGTGATATGTCCCTCATTTCCTGTGCTCAGTTTGATAAACTGGAATGTGATTTCATAGTGGAGCACAACATTCACAAGACAGCTGAAATCAGTGGCAACTAGGCTATAAATCTACATAGAGGTAAAAGTTGTATTAATCCAGTTTAGTTATGAAGTTGTCATAAACACTTGAAGGAAAATCTTGGAAAGCAACTGGTAGAATGAGCTCAGGGAAGAAGGGAGGCAGCAGCCACCTCAGTCACACAGGAGCAGAGGCTTGCGCTCTGCCAGCCAGTGTTGTTGTGGTGCCAGGCTCTGCAGCTCTCTGGTGAGCCTGCATGAGGTAGAAAAGCAAATAACTTGATTCTGGCTATAAATTGGTGTTTGCATAGCATGCAGTGAAACAGGCCATAGGAGAACGTAAATTGCTGAAGAGCTGGAAGGCAACTGCTGTTATCCTGAAGAGCGAAAAGTACTGGGATGTTTTTCCTTTTTCCTATTTAGTATGTAGTCAGATATTTAAGCACAGTGTCACAGTGTACACAAAAAGGGAAAAAATTAAAGGGTGTGTTCATTCATATTTCTGGACTTTTGTCATTTGAGCAAGTTGTATTTTAATAATAGGCTTTTAATGTAGTTAGTGTGATTATCCTCCTTACATTGTAATTCTTCAGCTTCTTTTTCAGAAACATCTCATGTTTTACCTTCACCCAATCTTTCAACTAGACAAATTGCATTAACCATGTGGCAGAGTTAACAAGCAAACATACAAGGTTCCTATTTGTCTCATTGGAGAAAAAGGCAAGCTGTTGGCATTAAGTAGTGCCTTCCAGCTGGGAATCTCAAAATGTATTCAAAATTAAATTAAAATCTTACCACACAGCCAATTTCAGAAAGAGGGATTTTATTAGACTAATGCTATATCAAGATTTTAAAAAATTAAAAAAAGGTAGTATGAAACCTGTTTGTCAGATATAGGAGCTATGCTTAAATATTTCAAATTCTGCAGGATCAGTAAAACCGACAGGCCCAAACTAATTGTGGGTTTACAGTTTTATTTCTTGGAAAAAGTTTCTCCTATTTAAAACAGACTTTATTTATTGACACGGGACATACTGACAGTCTTCAAAACCTGTCTTGCATTTATGCTTCAAGAATATTCAGTTTTATAAATTATACTGTCTTGTAGTTGGATTGATATTTTAAATTCACAAACAATATTCTGGACTGCAGCACCTTCAGATCATGCTCCCTCTTTAAATTTCCATCATAACAAATAATTATATTTCAAATGAAAATACAAAGTTTCATTTTTTTTCAATACAAATTGAAATCTTTCTAAGAGCATGAAATAACAATTCTTATGATTCAACACTATAATGAATCTCAGTAGCAGTTGATTTGTACATCTGCAAAAAAGAGGTATATGCTTCAAAAATAAAGACTACTCATGCATCTTACTGTGTCTTACTATTTATTTCAGATATTTCTTTTAATGCTTGCATGAAAGGCTGTCACAGTATGAAACAACCTGAAGGATACATAACAATCCTTTTCTAATTAAACCCTGTCAATAGATTAGAAGGGGAAGCATGCACTGCTAGAATATTCTGAGTAATGACAAGGTAAATGTCACTCATTAATGGGAAATTGTAGAACAGTCCTGAGTATTGGCAATTCATGATACTTCAGATTCCTTTCTCATCATTTCTAACATATTCTCACAGATTTCAGTAACCTTTCCCTAGTCTAAAATGCAGAGTATATTCAAGAGATTTATCTTTTATATTAAGCCAACAATCATACAATAGAAAGAATTGTATCCATTTCTTCCACTACAGTTTTGAATCTAAAACAAATCATAAGAGGAAATAAATAAATAAATAAATACGGACAATAAACTTTCTTTATAAAATGCTAAAATCTTGTTTATTTCTGCCAATCTAGAATAGCAGTGTTAGGGAATGTTTGCTTCAGGGAGGCTGATTTGCCTGTCCTTAACTCATAATTAAATTAGGGTTGAAAACCCAAAGAGGACAGGTTAATCCATTCAAGAGATGTGGGTTACAGTAAATACCTTCTTCTAATGCATTTTCTTTTGAAGTACCTTTGCATATCCATGTGCATTTAAAACATGCATTATTTTTTAAAGTATGTGTCAGTTGAGTTGTCTGTTAGCATAGCCTAGTGGTTACTGCAGAGTATTATTCTATTGCCTTAAAACTTGACATAAAAAAGGAATGTTGAGATTTTATTACATAGCTTAATTTAAAAAGATAGGTAATGTTTAATGATAATATTTTATAAGGGAGATAAAAAATAATGTAAAATTCTTACAAATTGACCAGCCTAAACAGGATAATATTATAAAGTAGTATTATTTAGTTTTGACTTCTGAAGTAAAACATTTCAGTATTTTTCTTTTTTTCCAGAACTTTTTCCAAGATTTAAGTTTATCCCTATAAATTCTGCTTTCTGTTGTGACATGTTGCATTTAGAGTTGTTCATAGAATCACAGAGTGGCTGAGATTGGAAGGGACCTCTGGAGGCCATCTGGTCCAATGCCCTGCTCAAGCAGGGCCGCCTACACCAAGTTGCCTGGGACCATGTCCAGGTGGCTTTTGAAGATCTCCAAGGAGGGAGACTCCACAACCTCTCTGGGCAACCTGTGTCAGTGTTCAGTCACTGTCAAGTAAAGAAGTGCTTCCTGACATTCAGACAAAACCTCCTGTATTTTACTTTGTGACTATTGCCACCTGTCCTGTCACTGGGCACCACTGAAAAGAGCCTGGCTCCATCCTCTTTGCAGCCGCCCTTCAAATATTTATAGAGATTGGTGAGATCCCCCCATGACCCTCCTTTTCTCCAGGCTAAACAGTCCCAGCTCTCTCAGCCTTTTCTCACAGGAGATGCTGCAGTCCCTTAATCATCTTTGTGGCCCTTGGTTGGACCCTCTAGAATATCTCTATGCCTCTCTTGTTCTGACTAGGGAGCCAGCAACTGCACATAATACCCCAGGTGTGGCCTCACCAGTGCTGAATAGAGGGCAAGGATCGCTTCCCTTGACCTGCTGGCTACACTTTGCCTAATGCAGCCTAGGATACCACTGGCCTTTGCTGCAAGGTCACACTGCTGGCTCATCTTCAACTTGGTGTTCACCAGTACCTCCAGACCCTTTTCTGGCAAGCTGTGTTCCAGCTGGGTGGCCCCCAGCAGGTACTGGTTGCTGGAGTTGTTCCTACCCAAGTCCAGGACTTCTGCTTGTTGAACTGTGTGAGGCTGTACCTTTGATTTCTTAAATTTTTGTATATGGAATATACATTCTGCAAGCACTTGGTTATTTATGTGCCTTGAATTTCTCCCTCTCTCTCATTTGGAAAGCAATTATTTTGTCAACCTTTTTTGAACTTACACTCCAAAATTATATGGAATCATTTAGATTTTTTTCCTCTTAAAACCTTTTTTTTTTTTTTTAATTATTATTTGTATGGGTGTATTGTAAGTATTGTAAGAATATAAGGATCACCATGAATTTGCAAACCCTTTAAAAAGTCTTTCCTCTTGTATACCTAGGACTGACTGAAATATTCTTAGAACATTTATAATCAATAAATATAACCCCTATATGTGACTGAAATCACGCATATCTTCTGCTGTTGCTGTAGCTTTAGAGCTGAAGAATATCTGTTAGAGTAATGTCCTGGCTAACAGTCTTCCAAGATGCAAAATTAGAAGATAAGTAATTTTCCCCTCATTTTTTTATGACACTTTTCACCCACTGATAGAGGAGTTCATTGGAGAGGAAGGCAAGTATAATCATCTCTGTTTTACAGACGAGTGAAATGAAGCACAGGCATGAATAGCAATTACTCAAGGTCACAGGCAATTCAGTGACAGAGCTGAGGATAGCACTGGGGTCTGCTGGCTCCTCTGTGGGTACAGCTGTAGTATGTAACTGTCACCTGGATAAAGTGTTGTCATAGCTACTAGCAAGCCTATAAGTCAATTATAAAGAGCTGTATGGACGCTGAAGTCAGCCAGGATGAGGATGTTTCCAGCTCTTATATGCTGTTTCTCCATGGTCACCTAGCAAAGGGTAGGACAGGGAACAGAGTTAGTTTTATAATTTCAAGTTGCATCATTTGAAGGCTGATCTGAAGATGAGAACTATTTCAAGTATCATTATTTCAGAAAAACATGTGAGGTGACCGCAGTAAAAAGACTGTTTCAAGTCTGGGCTACTTTTAAAGATAAAGATGACAGGAATACAATTGCATCTCTTGAGCTCTGTTGCAGACAGGCCTTTATGCTGCTTATAGTGAATTTGAAACTTGGTTTCAGGCCTTTCTCTGAGCCAAACACATACATATAGCATTTTTTTCTTAAAGCCAGTAGGCATACAGTCGCTTCAACAAGAGAAAAGTTTTAGAAAACTGTATGTGTCCAACATCTTAGAAAATCCTTCCTAATAATTTTGATGATATGGTAATATGTACCATGGATATATTCAATTGTTATTATTTTCCATTAGATAAAAACAGTTAACTTTCTACACTACTTTTCAACAGTTAGTGAAAATGTTTTTCTCATTTGTGAATATTGTAAATTTTTTTCTCATAAAAGGGAGAGAGGCCTGCCTGAGAGGTTCCAGTTGTTTTTTCATTTATCAACACAGCGTATTTGCATGAATCAAATGTAAAGATAAGTAGATATTTATCAAAATATAGTATTTCTTCATCTACATACATAAACTCTTCTGTATCTCTCTGTAACATTTGATTTGTCTTTCCAAGTTTGTGTGCAGCACATCTGTTTGAAACCATAAAATCAGTATATTAGCACCATCTAGCTTTCTATTTGTTGCTATTACACTTTTGCTTCCAGATTAAAAGAGGGTAGCAGAGCACTGACTTCAGCTGCTGCTTTGAAGAGTGGGATTCTCGCTGTCCTTTGGCAGAAGGCTTATTTTTCAGTTTGTGAACATAAAGACTGGGAGGTATAAGCAAAGTAAAATGGTAGGAACTGTTGAGCTTGTTTGAATTTTACAAATCTATTCATCACATTTGGAATCCTTTCCTCACTATAGCAGCCCCAAATTTAGATAGTTAGGCTATGTCAGAGTAATCCAAGTTCTTTCAAAAATCACTGGATGTGGAGGAATGCCTTGACAGGTTTTCTTATGAATGCTAAGGTATTGACAGTAGGAAAATTTAAAAAAATGGGGAGGGGGAAGGTAAACACATAGCAGTGAGGTAAACACCAGAGCCTTCTCTCTATGTATTGCATTCAGAAGTGTAGATTATGTACTAAATTAAAATTAATGACAGATCATCAGACAACAAAGTTTACAAGAGCAAGAGGCAGGCTTTGATCCTCTTTTTTCTTTTGCCTAATTCAGTTTCTCAAATCTATATTGAAGTCAGACCATGAGTAGCTACCCAAGTGATTTTTACAAGCTAAATCTCTTCTTATTTTAAGTGAAACTCAAGCTGCTTTCATAGATAGCAAGATAATTTTGCTACAGGTAACCACAAGGTTCAGAGAAATACTATCTTCACTTCTGGTGAGATTTCCTACTAGCTATAAATATTGATCTCTAAATAACGTAGTGTCTATGTGCATGCTCTTATGAAAATTAATGAAATAAAATGAATATTTTAAGTGAAATATGTTGGAATTTCAATTAATCCCTGTGAGGACTTTTTGTTTGTACCAGGGGTAGTTTAGGGATTCTGATGTCCTCCAACATGTACAGGTTGTTCCATTTGGGAGCACAGATGCTTGATCTATATTTTTGAACACCTGCAGTTTTGTTCAAAGCATTTTCTTACCAGAAGAACTGTTGATCTGTAAGAAATATGAGGGGAGAATATCAATGTTCCTTATAATTTCTATTACAATTTCTGTTAGAATTACTCCCTAATTAGTCTCAAATATATTTAGGAGTTAGATCTGTCTACAGACACTTGAGAGAGATTGCCCATTGCCATTTGCGGTGTCAAGCCTTCCAGTGTTGTGAGATGACCCATAATTCCTATACAAATTTTATATGAAAATGGAAGGTATTGCTACCAGTCTGCTACAAGAGAATCCTATCACAGAATCAAGTGTGTATCCAAGTCATCTGGGTCTAGGCCAAAATTATTCACTCTCTAGCAGTTTCAAGCAATTCCAAAAGACAAGCTTTTCTTGTCTCTCCTATTGCTGGCAAATGGGATAGTGTTTTTGTTTGTTTGTGGTTGGCCTCAAAATTAGTGCTTAAGTTGTCCTAAGAACCTCTTTCTCATGTACTCATGGTTCCAACGGGTTTTTAAACACTAATGAGTATGTCAATAATAAGGAAGATGAACAAAATTAGGCATATCTAAAGGGTCTTTGCTAGTGAAGACACATCAAGCAAAAGTGAGATATAGTTTTTTTTTAATCTAAACAAAATATTTCAGATATGACCATTTGAGGAAGTCAGAATGGGGTCTGGTGGCATTATCTTTTACAACAAGATGACCAATACCATCAGTCTTACATGTCATGGTGCATAAAATGAAGGAGACGTGTGAGTGTGTGTGTGTAAAAGGGCAGATGCATGCAAAATTTTACCTGGCCTGCTCTCCACCCTGTCTGAACTGTCTGAGAGTGCAATGCTAGCACCAGAGCTGAAGAACTGCTGGGGTCGCCAGCTTGGTTACTTGCTTTTGACTTAGTTGGCTCATAGCTCAGACTTGATGCATGTGCAATGTCACCTCATGTTTGGTTGTCATATACAGGGGACCTTTGAGACACTGCATAAAGGAAGATTTCAGTATGTCTTCGACAGGAGGGCATAAGTAAGTATCAGAGTTTCAGTTAGGTTTCATTGGCACAGAAGAGAGAAAAGGAATGGAGTGCAAAGCATCATGTTCCAATCCATATTCAATCAGACCTAGCCAGACTGTTATCTTTTAGGGCTAATCAAGACAAGTGCTGTACCTGTATGTAGTTCTGTGGTGCTGAAGGAAACTGCAGTACTGCCTGTGCCTTACTCAGTACCTCTTAGAGAAGAAGTGTTGTATAGCTGAAGAAGGTGGCTTTGGTCAAATTTCAAACACAGTTGACTGTTGAAGAGAAAAAGTGATACCAGTACAAAATGTGAGCAGCAACAGGAGCATACAGCACAGCAAATACCGCTTCATATTCAGAAATGGCTGCTCTGATTTTTACATCAAGGTATGCCAAAGTGTCAACTAACAAGCAGCACCACATATTTGTCTGTGTAGAGCATGTGTTTTCTACAGAAGAAATGATCCTGCAAGAAGGATCTGTCAGTAACTGAAAAGCATTCTGGCTGGGAACAGCAGAGTAATTTGGGAGATGTAAAATGTAGTAGTGTGAAATTTATTGCTGATTACCTCCATTTGGAAAGAAGTAGCATTACTGATCTGTAATGTTACCCAATTATTTTTAAACAACACGAGCTTTTTACTAATACTTAGGAAGAGGAAATTACATTTCTTCTCAACAGTAATTCTGAGACAGTTGCTGACTCCAAAGATCCAAGACCATGAAACACGAATGTACGAATATCCCTTTCTTCAAGACAGACTCATGTATCCAGCTCAGAGTAAACCCAAGTGTTTCAAGAACTTTTGGCACATGGAATGTCCAGCTAAAGGACTGAGACTCACTAGGGAGCTCCACAGGTAATCATGCCCTTTCTGTGAGCATACTAGTCTCTGGCTTATGGCATAATTTTTAACTTTCTAAAAGAAGTTAGTTCCATCGGTTTGCATTAATTCTTTTGATATGATCTGAATGCTTGACTGTTATGGTTAATAAAAGCATATGTCTCTTTGAATGATTGTTTCTGTCATTTTAAATAAAAAGTTTCAAAATGGTAGTGTAAATTATTGATGGTAATAAATCAACTGCAGCTGTGCCAATCACAAATTAACAGTTGAGTTTACCATGCTCCCTTTGGAGCATGAAGTTTTTGCTAAGCGGAAGGTGCAGGAAAACTTTACTACTATTTTATGTGGTCACTACCTGTTCCCATGTTATCTTTGTACCACAAGAAAAAGTAAGCTCACTCAGAAGATTCTTGGTACATATTGCCAGTCTAGCAGTCCCTAAACAAGAAAATTGGCCCATACTAGCAACTTGAATATGCCCTGATATGAGAGATCTGTGACTCTGCCTTAACCTTTTTTAACCAAACCTTTAACGAAACCTTTTAAACCTTAACCAAAGATCACCTTTGGGTGATCCTCACAAGAACACAGGTTAAAGGTCTTCTGGACTATAGTAAGCGGAAAGAACCTCATCACGCACAAGCTTTTGTGTCTGTTATCAGAGATCATTGTCTTCTGCAAGATACAACATGGGAAATTAAAATGGGACATTCCATTGGCACTGGATAGATGGTCTCTTTAAAACCCTTGCCAATTCTGTCCTACCAGAATGGTAATGGATAAATGTGAGTAGCTCTCTGACAACAATATTAATATCCAGTTAACACTCAGTTAATAAGCATAGCATGATGCCTGCTCTCAAAGCTTTATTTTGGGCTGACCACACAAACAGGTTCATTATGGTCATATTACTATCCTTTTCAGAAGCATGAAAACTAGAAATACATTGTTGTTTTCACTCAGCATCTGAGCTCCTGTTGATGTGATCCAACCACAGGCAATGCTGTCTTAAGGATGTTATCTATTCTGTTTTTGTCTCTGTTTCAGGTGTTGTTAAATCTAAAGTTCTGTGATTTCTTCCTCTAAATTTTTATAAGTAAACGCAGGTTTGACTTTATTACAATTATTTTTGAACAGCAACTGTGTATCTTAAATAGATCTGGCAGAAAATGAACTACAGAGAGAAGATTTGAACAGCTGAAATATTCTGAAATTTTCAGAAAAAAAATCAGAGAGGCCTTGGAAAATGAGAACAGAAACAAAATTAAAAGAAATAAAGCAATGACTTACAGTTCAACAAGAATATTAGTCAAATGTTGACCCATAATCAATAAGCAATTTTAATTTATGAATGTAACAGCAATGGATTAGATTTTTTTGTTTGTTTGTTTTAGTCAAAAATGTCATTCATGTAGCTATAATTATCTTCTGTTTCTTGCTAAATTCTGACAAATTCATCCTCATTTTGATATTCATAAGGCCATTTATTCATGTATATATTAAGGTAACAATTTCCTGCATTTGTTATAACAGCAAGATGGAATGGCCTGATTTTAATTCACTTTTACGGATGTATGGATGCCTTGCTATTATTATTCCATGGTGCCTCAAAGCAATATTTTCTGTTATGCTACTTTAAATTTTGCTAAATGCTAGAATTTTTATTGTGTTAAATGAATACTAGCATTTTGCTGTGAAAAAAAGAAAAGTGCTAATGTGTTAACTGTCTTCTTTTAAAGTGATTTTAATATTGCACAATTCTGCAAAATCAATTGACTGTAATCAGTTACTTTTTAAAAAGGAAAATTGAACTTCATGAAAAATGACACATTAAAATTACATTAGTGATTGATTGGATAATGATGATGGGTTAATGCAAAATTACTATGGAAGGAAGAAGCAAAAATGTTTATCCTGCTGCTAGATCCTTAGAGAACAGATTATAGCTATGAGCCTGATTTTCAGTGCTTCCCACAGTAATTGCTTCTGAGGAGGCATGGGGAATCTTGAAGACCTTAATGATATGCCACTGCCACTTTAATTGCTAAGAGAAGCCAAGAGAATCCTAATTGCCAAGAGAAGCATTACTAATTAAGGTGTCATTCTTCATTCATTCCATAGTAATTAATCTGAAATATTTGTAAAAGCTGAGATATAAATTTAGATCCAAACTCACTTAGCTTAATCACAACATACTTTACATGAAAAAGATCTATGGGTTAAGCAAGGTTAACAGTTAAAAACATGAAAGTATACTTTTTTTTTCCTTATTTTTTTTTTCTCATAACTTTAAAAAACATGAAGTTAAAGAATTAAGAACATATTTAAGAACTAATATTTAAATCATGATTCTACTCTTCCATTAAAACATCATTACAACTATTTGTATAGGGTGTTCATTTTTCTTATATATTTCTCTGTAAAGCTAGTTGCTCCTGAGAATATGAAGATGAATTTTCTTCAGCTCTCTGGTGAACAAAATTATGCAAATTCAGTTGTACGTCTTTTGGCTTTAGATGGTGGTTTTAACAAGACCTGTTCTATCTCCCTGCCTTCACTATGATTTAATATGTGAAGGTTATGGTTAGGTATGGAAAATTCCCATAATCAGTACTGCCTGTGTGTCAAATCCTCCTTTGGTTCATTACTGCTAAAGTCCTTATTCAGCACTGAAGAATAATCAATTGGAGTGAGCTGGTCGTATTGGCAGAGGTTCGTTTCCTCTGTGTTGTTTCTTTGTACCATGTTCTCCTCAGCTTTCTTTGATGCAGTTATGTCTCAGGCTCTCTGGGTCCTAAACTCTTATTCTTTGGGCCTGGCTTGTCTCTTGTGGTTTACCTTTCTGGTGTACCCAGACCAAATGCCAACTTGTAATGCCAATGTTTCAGGCTTACCATGTGAGATCTCAGAACCAATGACCAACCATCTCAGTGAACCATACAACTTCTAGGTAGACTTTTTTGGTCTATATAATCAAATTCTTGTCTGCATTTCTCAACTTTAAATCTTCCCCCAGTCTAAACTTCCTGGACTTTGTGTGTATATGTGAGAAAACAGAAATGAAGAATAAGCCTTGGCAGCAGTTCTTGGTTTATCATGTTAGGGAAGAGGTCACTTCAGACCATAAAGATGGTGATGAGTTGCACTGCAGCATCACTTGGCTAACTGTGGCACCTATGAAAGATTGTTAGCTGCTGATGGCTACCAAAGTTATGCTACCCAGTACAAAGATGGAAATCTCTTAAGACCTGAATGGTGTGTGATGTGCCTCTTGGCTACAGAGGGAGCCAAAGGTGATGTGTGCCCTCACACATTTGTAAAGTGACTTGGTGGTTGCTGAGGACCTGATATCCACCTTGTATGCATTTCTAGGGATTTACTCCAGCCTCTGCCTGGTGTTGTCCTGAACTGACTGTCCATTAGTGGCTGGTATATGTGAGGTGCACTGACTGAGCACTGCTTCTGGCTTCATTTCCTGTGAGAGGAATCCAGTTCCCAAGCACAGAATCTATTCTTTACTGTGGACCATGTGCTGCAGCAGGGTCAATGGAGATATCACCTTCAAAAGCACAGTCCATATTCAAACTAAGTTACCAGTGTGGATGCATCCTCTTTTGTTTATGTAATTAATTAAAGTTCCTAAATGTAGTTGTCAGAACTGGGCAACAGCTTCCATTGATGCCCATGTCAAGGAGGTGTCTGCACAGCTGCCCATCCTGTCAGTGTCCATCCTCACAGTCTGCATCTTCTCAGGCATGGAAGAGGCTGAAAGGTTGAAGTTCTTCCTAGCTGAGATACTGCTGCTGAACAAGCAAAGGTTCGATCCTGAAAATACATGAAATATATGTTCCTGTAAAACCATAGTTTTCATGCTTGTAAATGTTTGCTTCACTGAATTTTTAAAAATATTAAGAATAAAATCCATACTGATTCCTTTATTGAAAGTGCTCTACTCACAGCTTCAGAATTTTCTTTAAAAATAACAAAGCTGGTGGTAACTTAGAAGGCCAAATGATGATCTAATATTTATCTGAAAATAGATCATAGGTTCATGAAATTGTAGGTGAGGAATTGAGAATCTAAAATTTTGTAGAATCTAATTGAGCATTTTGTAGAATCTAATTGAGAATCTAAAATTTGCAGTAAGAAGTTCAGACTGGTGGGAACTTCCCAGTAGCTTCACTCTAATTAAGAGACTGGTCTGACTGGAATTTTCAGATTGACTTCCTTAGCTTAAAGTCATTTATGCTGTCATTACACAGTTCCCACAGCTTTGGAGGAGTATCATTCAGAACAAATTCTGACGTTTTGGTTTGATTAAAACTTGAGAAAAAAAAATACTATGTTGTAAATACATTCAAAATATTGCTGACAGTAACTTTAGAATGAAATTGCTCTCTAATATCCCTGTTTAATAACCTATTCCAGAATTATACGTTGTAGAATATATTATGTATTTGAGATTATGTATTTATTTTGTATTATAAGTTTTAGCTTTTTTTCTGCCATTTAAATTCCTTTTGAAAGTTGTCTGGAAACTTCTCTTCCATTCATGAGTCTGTAGTAATGAAGATATAACTGACATAACATATTTGCAACATTATCACTGCACATAGTTATATGAGCAATATAATTATTTTCCCAGAATGCAGGAACAAATATCATTGAAATAATTGTTTTAGATTATTATTTATTGCTCTATTATTCTACAAATCAGCATAGCACATGTATCAGTCAGGTGAGAGATGCTGTTTTTTATTAACCTTTCCTGTCAGGTGATCTGACTTACTTCTTTGTATCAGACACTACTCTGTGATATAAAATTTAAGAAAGAGTTATTTCCACATGACATACACTGACATTACATATGGTCTGTCATGGCCTGGCATTATTTCTCTACGGAGAGTGCCAGTACTATTAACTGTGAGGATGGGGGCACACCACCTGCGTGTGTTATGTCCTTCTGTCACTTGCATTGTCCATCTGTTACTTGCATGAAGCTAGCATTCACCTAATTTTTGTCTTATGCAATATAAACCCTCACAAAATCAAAGGCACTTAGGACTGCAAAATTAATTTAAAATGTAACCAATCTAATTCTCTCTTTGCTCAGTTGCTGAATTGGATACCACAAGGTTAATTTTGCTATACTGTCTGAGGGTGGATTTCAATTCTTAATGCCCTATTCTGTATGGGCAGGACTATGTGTAAATGTGCATATGTATGTGGCTAATAAGGTTTTTACTTGCAATTTTGTAGCAGGATACATAAGGTTTAAAGACAGAGGTAACTTTTTTACATATTCAATGTTAATGTGTTTATTTCACTACAGTAGTATGATTTCAATTATTACAGTATTGCATTTGATTCTGACCCAGTAACAGAGTCCCCATGGCCCCGCACTCCTGATGTTTTGCCCAAATAGTATATTCATCACAGACAGCTCCCTTTGAATGGCCCACATCCTGTTAAACGTCAATACAGATGGGTTGGCAGTTCCACACCATACCATTTTGTCAGGGTCCCTGAGCCCATCTCACACCCCTGCGTTAGCAGCATGGTGGCAGCCCCTTGGAAGGCTGGTGGTTTCCATGAAGGTAGCAGTGCTTCATGGGTTTGGCACAATTAGCACACTCCACAGCTTTTCATTTCAATAACGACATAGAGTTCACCCTACAAAGAATCTTTTAGCATACTTACTGTCACAAACATGTTTTAATTTCATCCCATCCTAAATTAGATTTTGTGTGCTTTGTCTTTTTGTAATGTATAGGATTATTTTTTCCACTTCATGCATAAATGATAAGAGAAGAGGTAAGTGAAAAATGCATGTGAAGTGCTATGTTAAATGTTGTGTATGGCTTGCCCTTGGAGAAAGAGTCAGAAAAGACCAGTCAGTTTATCTTTGCATGTTTCTTTTATGGAGTAAACTGGGGACAAATTGGCAGGGGAAGTGTTTTGGTAGGTATGACTTCCACTGCTCAGTCTCCACTGGGGTCAGTGCAACTTCTCTTCCTTTACCAGATGGAGAGCTCCTCTGGTAATGTTAGAAGATTGCCAAAACTGCCATCTGCTTCTCTTCAAAGTTTATTCCAAAATTGAAAAGCTTTATGATTCTGGTGAGAGAAGTGAACAGAACCATAAATACAGAACTAGTAGCTGTTGTTCAGCAAATCAGTGGCTTAGAAGTTACTATTTTTATCAACAGTTCCTCCATTTGTGATTTTGAACTCTGAGACTTTAAGCTCACTTAAATTTTATATCATTTGAAGTTAAAAATTCTAAGTGGAATGCCCAATGCCATTGACCAAGTAGAAGCAAATACAAAATTTAGTGAAGTTTGTACTAGTACTGGCATGTAGAACTCTACCTGAGGAAGTGCTCTCCTCATACCTATCCAGTGTCTCTTCTAAAACTGAGTGTTTGTGGCCCTCTCACCCTTTTCATCTGCTCCCAGGTCTTAGCTTCAAAGAGCAAACTGAATTCCATTGCACTTAGACAATGAAATTATTCCTCATAGGTTAAGGGCTGTAGGCTGCTAAGAGATACCATTTTACAGGGTCACAAGATGTCATTTTAAGGATCTTTCAGTCAAGCCATTTAGAAACAAATTCTGAATAAAGAATGCATTCAAACAAAATTGGGCTTGTTATGCAAACAACACAACCTAGACTAGGATTAAATATAACAAATATTACCATTAGCCGAGGATATGTGCTAGAATAAGATCTCTAAAAATATTATGGTTGCTTTTCTTTCATTGATTAAAAAAAAAAAGAGAGAGAGGGAACCAATATTTTGCATAAATGAAGCTTTTCCTTTATTTTGTATACTGAGAAGGAATGGATCCTCTTTAAAACAGAAAACACCAATTCCTAGATTAGTATTGTATGATTAAGTTAAGAAAGTAATCATATGTCAAGTAGAATTTTATTGCTGTTATTGAATATGAGTGTACAATTTAATCTCAAATGCTGCATTCATTTTTAATTGAGCTGTATGTATTCTGCTTAATGGAAGGCTTGTTTTTTTTTCTTGCACACTCAATAAATTTTAATTGAACACCTGATTCCTGCCACCAACACGTTAACATCTGGGTGCTATCTGTCTTTTATGCATATAGATACACTGGCTATAATTCTGCAGAAAAGCAGATAATAGGAAAACAAAAAGACAACATTATGGAACACTTTCAGCCATAATTTTTTATTATATCTTGAGAAGCATTTAATTATCTTATTTCATTTAATTAGCCCCACTACTTAGGTCAATTGTTTTTTATTGACATGGCATATTAGCAGCTTTGCTAATTGGAACAAAATAGCATGTGACTATACTGTCTTGTACAAAGCAATTATTATTTTTTTTCTGCTTTCCCAAGACTTTTATTTATTTCACAGTCTTTTCAATAATGTATAAAATATTTTGGCATGGAATAGCTTGATTTACAATTTAGGATTTCACTTTTCACAGTTTTATTCCTAAGTTAAAGACAAAAAGACTAAAAGGGTTCTAAAAAGAAAGTGTTTACTTCATAGCATTAGATTTTAAAAACAGAAAACAGCACTCTACCTTTGTAGTTTTTAGAAATTTTAGTATTTCTTTGGAAAGGGAAGTGCATTTTTAAGCATTCTTTATCATTAAGTCTTTAAGTATAATTTGTCAGCATTTAGAAATTCAGTTCTAGAAGAAAAACAGCAGCGTTGTGTCACTCCAGCTGTTGTACTTCTGTGGTTTTGGTATCTATTCCGTACCAATCTGTTTGAAATCCATGATTTAACAAAGCTGATAATTCTAACAGAGCAGACGAGCTGAAATTCTATAAATGTTTTAGTGCATAACATTAATTTCAAGTTAAGTGATAACAGAGATAATTTTAAGATGATGTTATGGAAATGCAGTTGATCTGAAATGATTTCTGCATGAGACAATTTCTTTTAATAATTTATTATACTTCTCCTTAATTTCAGATTCTTCTACTCAAAACCATTTTTTAACGCTTTTGAAGACGTGATATATTTTTGACTCAGTAATTCCTCAAGATGTTTTTGGTATCTCCATAACAGAAAAAAAATAGTTTCACCAGTTTCACACATTTTCTGTTTCTCAAATTCTGATACTTTCGCAAATTGTTTCCATGCCTTCTGAGTTGTTGGATAATGTTTATAATATATGTGTTCAATTGCATTGGCACTTCAACAGATTAAGTAACTCGTCATTATGCAATGAATGTTCTGCCCCTAATTTGAGAGTAAGTGTACTATTAATATGTATGACTCTGTGTTCCCATAAATCCATGATCTGTGGAATAATAAGGCTTTATATTTATTTAAAATATTCATTTTAAAACTATCTCAAATACAAGTTTTACGGTCTTTGCCCTGAAGTTTAATTTAACCTCTTTTTTTATGGTTTCAGAGTTGCATTTTCTTTCCTGTTCAGGTTAGTCACAGGTAGCAGGTAGCAGGGATGAATGTGAGCTGGACTTCCATAGTCTGAGCCACTGCATTATACATATCCTGAGATCCACAGGAGGGCAGCATGGTTAAATTAAGGGAGAAGATGGGAATATGATTCAACTACATGAATCTCACATTTGATTGTTTGGTGTTTGTGAAAGCTTTTATAATTTAGGACAGTGCACAATTACTTCCTAGCCAATACATATAAAGCAATTGCACACTAATTGTAGAAGTTTCCATTTGTAGTTTCTTAGTGGAAGTTTTTCTCTATATATACATACAGACAATTTTAGAAGAAGATTTTAAAATATCTAATGTGGAAATTATTAAAGCCTAATACGAAATTTAGCTCCACAAATTCCAATAAAATTTGTTTTTAGTATTCTAGTAAACCAGAATAGTGATTTACTAGAGGGAGGGTGCGGGTAGCTATTTACAGTTAAGTACCTTTAAAAGATACTGGACCTACTCTGTTCTCTTGACTGCACTGTAGCAGGAAATGGGTCCTTTTATGTTATGTGTAAATATTTATACACACATATATATGTAAAGTGATGTTTGGGGAAAAAAAGATTGAAAATCTCAATCTAGAATTTGAGAAGTTATCACTGAGTGATACTAAAACTATTAATTATATTTTCATTCAATTTAAATAGATCACCAAAACACTTGTATAAGGCATTTTACCATTTACATTATATACAAATTAAAAATATATATTTTAAAGTATTTTCAAAAACATTCTAAAAGTGAGGAGAAGTGACTAAAACTTCCTATCACATCCAATTAATTCATCACTGTTACCATATATGTTTCCACATAGATTTTATGGATTTTTTAAACTTATTTTAATGTATCAGCAGTGTTACAGTTGAATATCACTTCAGATTGCTGTTTTGGGGAGACAGTTTGGGCAGAGCAATTCCATGCTGCAGGAATGGCTGACCCTAGTAGATGGATCTGATGCTCCCTCACAAGAGGTAAATTCTGTGTTCCTGAAGTGCTGCTTCTACAGCTCCTAATGTGAATTGGCTCCAGATTAGTAAATCTAATGCAGGGTTAGTGCATTTGAGTGTTTTTGTTTTATACATATGTGCTATGTTAATGAACTTCTGCGAAATTCTGAGCAAATCCATGCTGTTGTTAGAGGCTTATTCCTTCTTGCATATTACATTTTGTTCTTGTCTTACAAACAAACAAAAGGCCATTTTCTAGGCATTACTGGTAGCATTTCAACATTTCTTTAGGGTTTTAGTTTTCTTCTAGTTACCTTAATCCATTTTAAAAATCCTGAATTGCATGAAGAGATGCTTAAGTAAATTTCTTAAAGGGGATATATTTCTAGTGATGCATTTCTGTTGTTTCCTGTAATAACTATTGCAGAATTCAGTCCCAGATTGTTTCTGTGCAGCATTTCCAAGGACAAATATCCAATCATGTTAATGGTCCTAATGAAAATTATTATACACTGAAAGCTGTCTCTTCGAGTGCCTAAATAATACTCATAGATGATGGTTTCAGAGCAAACCAGAAGAGCTGCTTCTAGGCACATGTAGGTGAGATGTGGAAGTCTGCTACTAGATGTAGATTTTGGAAGTATAAATGAGCTGAGAAAACAACTACAGTAATTCACTGAAAGAAAAAATTAACAAGTAGTAAAGTCAGAGACACTGTTTCTAGCCAGAGAAACTTCTGGAGCCACTAATAGCATGAGTATAGGAGAAAATTGTGGGGATATACAGCTGCATGCTTGCATCCCACTTGCTGCTTCCCTCTGAATCCTGTTGAGAACAAGGTACAAGACTGAATATACTTTTTGGTGGCCATGTTTATGTTTTTCACAGAGAACATTTCTTCAGAAGAGTCTAAGTGACATGGAATCAGAAATCTTTTTTGTTTCTTTGGCATCTTTAAAATTCTACAGTCACGTGTTCCATATAAGAACGTTTTGTTAATCAGAAGCTTTAAGAGAACTAATCATCTGGGTCATACTGTGAAAGCTTTCTTGTTCTCACTCATGAATTGTCATCAAAAAGCAGTCAGGAGCTATAAAAGTACATTTCTGACTCTAACTTGTATTGAAAGGATCACCTACATTTGTCATTCTACATTGGCAGGTTTTCCAGGGCAGAATTTCTTTTATCAAAATGTTAGATTGGCCTTATTGTGTTCATCTAATCCGGAATCAGATCTACTGTGGCCAGCAGCAAATGACTGACCTGTGTAGTAGGCATGATCTCTCTCAGTACTCTTCCATACTCCACCTGCTGGCAGGGCAAGGACTGTCCTGAGCCAGATGTGGTTTCTGTGCATGTATTAACACTCAATGCACTTCTCATTCACAAACCTTTCCAGGAATGCTTAAAATGTACAATGAAATGTAACTAATTTGAATGCGTGGAAACAAGCCATAACTGTTGCTGTGCTTTATGAGAATGGAAACTGATGTCTGGCACTACTCCTACATTCCTTAGAGTTGCTAGAGATGCAGTGGAGGCAGTCCACATCTACTGATACTGAAACAAAAACTTTTTTTTTTTTCTTCTGCTGTCGTATTTTGGGTAGAAACAAGTGGTATTAATTGGTTCCAATATTTATATGAAATCTGGTAAATTAAAAGGGAATTTTCCAATGCATGAGGGTATGGAGCATTAAAACTGTAATCCAGAAGAAAATCACATCATTTCCAATTAAACTGGAAACCTATTAAGTTGAATGTTTAAAAGTGATGATTTACTGATTTTCAAACTACAGATATATGTATCATCCATAAGGATTACGAGAAAGAATAGGACCTCAAAGTTTCTGTTACTTATGTTCAGATTGCTTATAAATACTGAGAGCAGAGATGGTTTCTGTGAAGAGCACTCTGCTAAAGAGGTTCCCTAATACCAGTGTTCACACGTGTCATACAAAATTCTACTTAAATTTATGAAGTGTAAAAATACACTGTACTTTTTGGTATTTTAGAGAATAATGTGAGTGTGTCAACATGGAAAGCTCAATTTATCAAAGGTAAAGAAACTGCATCTATTTTATTTAGACTTTTTTATTTAGACTTAACTACAGGACACTATTTGTATAGTGATACGCATAATCCATGATTCCATTTTAAGCTTAATCTAGACTTTGAGAAATACATTTTTTTTCTGCAGCTTAATAAGAGCTTTATAATTTTGCAAATTAAGGAGATACTGCTCTTTCAAGGATTGTATACAAATTCCAAAAGGGTAACTGTATTTTCCCCACTGTTTTTTAAATTGTACTCTATAACTTTTCATCGGGGACTGCTCTGTAGTTGTGCAACTGGAAAGAAATTTATTCTACAAAGTGTACCAAGTATTTTGAAATCTTTAGTCAGCATAGTCTCTGTTCATTATCAGCTAAGTTCAGTCATTATATCCACAGAAGCTTTGTCTCATAAAACCAACTCAAGAAAGTAAATTAGTGTATGCTATTCTGAATTGAGCTTTAGAATGTGTATTTTTTGTCAGACTGCAAACAAGCATTTGCAAGTATGTTCTGAACCCTTATTCTGATAGCCACAGAAGTATTTCAGTATTCGGTGAATGTAACATTATCTACTTTGCATGACTTATAAATACAGAAATTTTCATTCATTTCATCTACTGTCAGGAAACCAACAGCAATGCCTAAATTTAGAGCACTGGCACCGTAGGGAAATTATATAGCCAATGAAGACAGAAGGGTTCTTCCAATGGGCAATTTGCAAAGATCTGAAGGTGAAATATGCTCCAAATAGGTTACACTGGATCTATACAAAATACAAAGGTAGTACAATCACTGAGAATGGCATAGTGGAGTTGCAAAGCTGAATGTATTTCATTTGGTCTTTCTCTTTGGAACATTTTCATTTCATCTTTTTAATTCATGTACGATTTGCATGTTGGACACATGCAGTCAAAAGGCTGAACAGGTTTACAGGCTTCTGAAACACATTTTACAGTGTCTGGAGACTAGGGCTGGTGTAAGGCTTTCCTGAATGCTTCTCCTGCTGTGTTAGAACCTCAGGTTCTGAACAGCTCGTTCCTCTTCACCATGGTTTCACACAGAAGCTAATATAATGATGCTAGCATACTCACTGGATATTTTGTGGGAAGTAATTAAGTTAAGTTTAAGAAGCACTACTCAAGTGTCAATCGATGTTTCTATTAAGAAAATAAAAAGAGGTAAGCTAGAATTTGTTAAACTGATTTGTTTCAAAATTTTGGTGGTGTTCTAATATAGTATGTCTAATTGATTTATTTTGGGGATATTAAAAAAAATCCAATTATCAATTTTAAAAAAGATAATAAAAATATCACAGCATTCTGAATGAATATCTTCTGTGTGCACAAATTGAAGGGAAGTGTTAGATTAATTCATTATCATAATTTCTGTGCTTCGTTTCAAACCACAAATACAGATGTAACATTTTTCCTCATGTCCTTGCCAGATCAGATGTACTAATCTATAATGATGTTAAAATACCTACTAGTGGTATTACAACAAACATTAGGAAAACACCGTTGTCAGCCTTTAGGATTAGTTCTGCAGAGGTCTGTCCGTATTTTTTATGAAGTTAAAGTTACATCAGTTCAAAGGAAAGCTCTCTAGACGTGAAAAGAAATACGTAAGTAGTCAGAGATAACCAAAACAAAGAAACACTCTTAAAACAGTTCTCTGCTCTTAGGAGCCTTGGCCACTCCTACCAAAAGTGGTCTGTTTTCAACACCAGGATTCCAGCAATGAAGATGCATCAATTGACAGGTTGGTTCATTGATTTGTTTTATATCAGTGTGACACTGAGCAGGGTGTTTTGACTGATTCCATCAGTGGCAGCATATGACCTAGCAACAGAAGTAGATTTTTCATATTAGCAGGTCCTTGGCCATTTAGGCTTTGTAGATCATAAATAATATCACTGCCTGCCTGGAAAAAGGGCCACCAGTTTTTCTATCTAATTGCAGTGTCATTTGCTTCCATTGAGATGGAGAGGTGTCTGGGCTAGATGCCCAGATGCTTTTGGATGCAGAGAATGAGTTGATTTAAGGCCTGGCAATACAAAGAACCATTGCTATTGCCCAACTGGATGCTCAAAGGAGAGAAGTGCAATAGAAACTTTTTCTAGTACCTCTGCCTACATTAGTATTTAAGTTCAGATTTTCACTTTTAAACCAATCTCTTAGTTGTTCCTGCTTACTGTGCTTCATTTCACCTCACAGAACAGCGTGTGTTCACAGACTGCAGTCTTTTTAGATGAAATTAAACCAAGAGATGAGATCCAGGTGTGCACCATATATGTTGCAACCATTGGTAGCTATTTGGTCCATGGGATCAGGCTAGCACTGCAGTTATGATGCATTAGCAGTTTACATTACAATTAAATTATATCAAAATCAGAGCACTTTCTGCATTTGCGTTATGTCTGAAGGATATTGTTCTTTGTTGCCTGGAATTCTTACAAGGCTAAAGGATATATATGTATATTTTTTGTCTTGACAAACATTGCTGCTTTACATACCAAAGAGATTTCATGATATGACATAAATTGCATTAATAATTCTCAAGTTGCCATTTCAATTACTTCACAGGTTCCATAAGTACTGGCATGCATATTCACAAATGCTGAAGTGCATTAAGATATTCCTGTTAAAGAATCTAGGGATAACTGATCTTCCAGCCTACATCCATTTAGACTGTAAGTGAAAACTCCTTTAGTGAGGAAAAAAAAAAAAAAAAAAAAAAAAAAAAAAGCAAATTTTCTCTCCATATTAGGAATATCTTGCTCATTGGAATAAATGGAACTGTTTACTGTGGTTGTCCTGTTTGTATTACTTGACATTCTTCAAGATTTCTATATCCTTAGCAGTCATAATTACAATAGAAGTTTAGGCTGATTTTTTTTCATTCCATCTGTTGAAGGCTTATTTAGTTCTCTTTCTCAAGAGCACAGAAAGTACTAAAATGAATCTGAGAATGTTTACTGCTAGGTTTCTTATGACCCAGGTCATATTGTTGTCTTGAATCAGTTTTCTCTCTCATCCTCAACCGAAGGGGGGGAAAAAAAAAAAAAAAAAAAAAAAAGGCTTAATCTTGTGGGGTTAAATAAAAGAAGGAATGCGGTGCAAGGAAGATTCCTTTTATGCAAGCGTGCAGGGATGACTGAAAGTGCCTGTGGGCATTTGGTCCCCATTGGTTCTCACATCGAATGCAATGATGCCCACAGATAGCCTGTATTGTTGTCAGCTAAATGGGATCATGAGTGTCTGAAAGGTGTTTGAGAATGAACTGAAAATCATTTTCACAAGTGGATGATTACTTCTGCCACATGTTAACCGAACTCTATCAGAATGGCCCAGATTTTTGAGACTGCATTAATTGCTCTTTCAACCTTGACTGAGGTTTCTCTTTAAGAAAGGCCTTTGCTGGACTAAACTGCTACACGTATTGATTTTCCTTTCTATATTTTTTTCATTGTTTGTGATAAATGAAGCCTTTTACAAGTAGAGAATTTATCATTCAAGATGTAGATAGATTGCTTCATTCCTTGGAATAAAAAGGCTGGTCTAAAAATGATCTCTGTAGAAGTAATAAGTCCTTTCTCATTTCTCCAGCGGTGAATAGCTCCAGTATTCCACACTCAATTATGTTTTTCAGCTATTCATTAGTGCTGATTTTTTTTCATCAAAAAGTAGAACCCTGCACTCTCACAGCATGGACTTCAAGCAAATAAGCTGCCATTTTCTTTCCTGTGTATGCCATCACATAATTGAAACTGAACTATAATATTTAGCAATGTGGTTTTGAATTTTTGTAATGCAAGGAAAAACACTTGGATAAATATTCAACCCTTATATATATATTTATACATTTTAAAATTTATATGTTATATATATATAAATAAAATTTATATATTTAAAAATTTAGTGATGGTCAGACTTTGTTAAGAAAATGTGTTCAATTCAGAAATTACTCAGTTTGTTTTTATCTATTCTATTTCCAGAGTAAAAAATGATACTGACTGAGTCAAGATGATACAGAAAGCATTTTTCCCCAAGTGTTTCTGTATTTTGTAGAAGAAATGCAGTTACTTGTATTTTTATTTGTTTTCCAGAAAAAAAAAAAAAAAGAACTTTAAATATTAAATGTTTGTTGTTGTTGTTGTTTTTTGCACCATAGTGTAGGCACTGAGAGGTATAATCGGGTAAATCTGTGTCTTAAAAATGTGTCTTCATACAATTCTGATTTTTACTTTTTAATTTTGGAGTGAGGGAACAGAAATAAGGCAGTATTAAATAATGTTTAAGAGAAGTGTAGAATTGCTTTTAAGATTGTATGTCTTTGGAAAGTGATTCTGTGGTTTTTACATTTGGATATTTGGATGACCCTTAACATTACTAGAAAAATGGGTTATAAAATCTTTTCATTGGTGTAGCACTTAGTGACTCAACATGCATGATCAAGGTCCTATTTTCTCTGTGCTGCAGAAAAGCAGATACAATAGTCTCAAGTTACTGGAAATTATGTGAGTAATATAGAAAGACTGAAAAAGTAAGGCAGCCAAGCATATGCGTACAAACTATGCATATATACTTTCTAATATGTACAGGTACCAATACAGATGTTAAGTATACATATTTATTACAATATTAGTATATTTTTAACAGAAGTCTGACATGTACATGTATATGTATTGCTATGTACAGCAGAATACCGATCCTTCCTAACTGCTTGTTAGTCTACTCATTACAAACTCTGCAAAACATGGTCTTAAAGAAAAGTTAAAATAAATCTATTTATTAGTAAGTGATGACTACTCCAGTGCTTGGGTACAGGAAGACTATCTCAGTGTCTTTCTTCTGCCATACACTGGTATGGCAGAACTGTAGGAATTAAAAAATAATTTCAGATTCTCACAATTCTAGAAACCAAATTAAAGAGAGAAAAATAGTAGCAAATGACGTGGCTGGTTTTTAGGAATGTGGTATTAGCTGCTCCTGAATATCAGCTGTTTCTCAGTGTTGGATGGAGTGTTTTACCTAGAGGCAGGCATAGCATTTGAAGGAATGGCTGTTGTGTGATTCTTATTGCCACTGAGGGTATTTAAAATAATCTGAGCAAATTATGCTATGCATCTTTTGCATTTTTTGTTTGTTTGTTTGTTTTGGTTGGAGAAAGTGAACAAGGCATGTAGGTATATAGAGATACACATATGTGTAGAGAGATAGCAGGCTGCAACTCTGTGTGCTCATGATTATGAGAGGCTGCTGTGCTTTGTGGCACTGACATTAACTGAGACTCGTGAAAAAGGTGCAATTCCTCATCTTAAAACATTCTCAAACTTAGTTCTAGGACTTGTTTCACTTCCAAATCTGTTAACTACTTAATTTTCTGCTCTAACTATGACACTTAAGTGATATTTAATCCTGGAAACTGGCTTTTATAGACTTTTTCTTTTATAGATGCCAATTGAAATTTCTACAGTTTGAAAAACTAGCTTTCGTTAGTTTCTAGATATTGTCCAAATTTAAAAACATTCTTAGGTCCTTTCCTTCCCATTTATTTCAATGGAAAAACAAATGGAAAAGAGAAGCTCAAACAGGATTTAGAAGTCTGGGATTTTGTCTCCTTCTGGGTATGTGAGGCTTAAGTTAAAGTGAGTATTAATCTCCTCATCTTTCAGGAGTTTGAACGCTTGAAATGAGCATTGGATGTTTCTCTTGTAAATAGCTGAAATTTTCTGCATCAGAAAATACTGTCACCATTAGAGATGGCACTGGAAGAGGAACTAATAATATAAGATTATAGTTGTGTGTTTATAGTGATTTGCAAAACTGAGTGTCATAAGGCTTTGCACTTGTATACCAAATCCCAGTGTTGTGTCATGAATGGTATCTTCTTTGTTATCTAATCTTATTTAAGACCATCGGATTTTAAACTTAGGTAGTTAATGTTCCACTGCTTTGTTTTCCAAGGAAGCTATTATTTAACACTCTAAGTGGAAGTGAAATCACTTTCAATTTGTAGGAGGAATAAAAATATGCATTGGTCTTGTTGGCTTTTTTTTGTTGTTGTTGTTTTGTTTTGTTTTGTTTTGTATCCTTTCCTATTTTATAATTTTGAATTTACTGTAACTTGTGACAGTTCTGGCTTTACTGCAGAACCATATGTGGTATATCTTACATAAAAACTAATTTAAAAAGCAATATTTTAGCTGAGATGAAATGTTCTTTTTAGGCCTCTTATTTAGAAGAACTTTTCCATACTAGGCTCAGTTAATAATGAAAAGGAATGAATTTAAACCTGACATTTCTAGGGCTGGATTATTCATTTTCTGCTACGTCCCTGCTAGTACATAAAGCCACCGCCGCTTATGATACTGGCATTGGTCCCGAGTAAGAGGAATTCACTCTTAGTCTATGGCTACTTTATAGTAATTTAAGATATGGTAAGATGGTGAGAACATGGTCAGGATATCTTTGTACTGTAGTATTTGAGGACTGTGTATTACTCTCAGTCGGTCTGTGCGGTCCATGGGGCAATTGTCCTCTGACATTGGTCAGAGGAAGCTATAGGTTATTCTTAGTGGCAGAATCACCATATAGAACAGATCAGGCTGAAGGCTGAGGAAGCTCAAAGACCACCCGTGGACCCTTTTTGTTTTCTCTCCCGGGTCATTTATCTTCCAGGCTGAGTGGAATCTGTCAGCCATTCCCCCTCCACCTGGAGGCAGTAGTGAAGGGCAATAGCAAAGTGATATACTATGGGTAAAGTAAATGTTCTGACTCTTTTGAAACACAAACAAAAAGCACAACAGCTCATATTTGGTGCAACAATATGGACTTGTCGCTCTGTAAGGTAAGTTCTTCTTTATTTGGGAAATATTAGAAACTTTCAAATAAACTTTATTAATGGCCTTTCTTTGGTACCCTTTCTGACATGGTCTTTGCTCCACTTATTCCTTTTATTGAATTTAAAATAATCACAGAATTAAGAAACTTAAAAGTGTATGGCAGGATCTGGACTGATCAAAGAAAGCTACATCACGTGGTAATCCATCAAACTGGATCACTGTACAGCTGTCTTTTCTGCCATAGAGGCAGAGTAACCAAGCAAGGCAGAGTTTGAGGACAGGTGTAGCAGAAGTTGAAGAAGGAAAAAGTGTCTGGGGCTTACTAATGAGGGAGCCATTAATTAATATGACACACTACCACGGTTAATGAAAAGCATTATGCTGAACACTCATGTTAGATACAAGTTTGTCCTTTGTCCGTGATATCTAAAGTGGGTAAGAATGTGCTGCAGGTCCATCCACCAACCAGCTCCAATTGTGGTCATTGTAACTTCTCCATTATATATGGCATAATAATGCTAGCATCCTCTGGAGAGTGCCTGTGAAGCCAGCATTCATTGATCTGAACAATTTGGATCTGCCTTTGACTCATCAAGTTGCACTAAATGCCTTTGAAAGAGGCCAGCCAGTCAGAAGGGACATCTCATAGGTTAACAACAGAGTAACACAAGCAGAGTGCCAGAAAAAAATGTCACTATTGTGCCATAAAACTTATTGCAATTGTTTTGGTAATGAGAATGCCTCCTCTACCAGCAAATAGCAGCATCACTATCTTATCACTTGTTGATACTCCTGACTGCAATTGTTGGAAAATTGCCAAGATGATGAGGAGTTTTTTTGTATTCTGAGTCTTTATAGTATGTCTGGGAAATTAGGCTCTTGTTTAGTCTAGAAAAAAAAAATTATCTTGTTTGCTGACATTTTGTTATTTGAGCATTTTTCCAAACTGACATCGTGACTGACTAGAGAAACACTAGCACATCTATAGAAACCAAGTGGGAAAAAAAAAAAGGAAAAGGTTGGGGAGTTTAACATTTCTAACATTCAATACTTTAGTGTAATCAAAACTTAAAGCTATTTATTTCAGAGGCAATTCATAAAATGTAAATGACGAGCAGATTGGTCTTAAACATGAGATCATTAGTTTCTGCTTTTTTGTTGTTTTGTTATTAAAAAGCCTAGTTTTGAATGAAAAGGAATATCTGTGCATTTTTTGTGGTCTGAGTAAACAGAAGAAAAAATCACTTCTTAGAAGTGACAACACTGAAAAATGTCAGGTACAGCAACTGAATACACTCATATGTATTGCAGGCTCCTAATATCACACTTATTACTAATGGAAAAAAAAATCCTTTTATTGTTTCCTTTTCAGATATTTGTACGCTCTAGGACAGAAGGTTTGGAAACGGTGGAAAAAGCGCTACTTCGTTCTTGTTCAGGTTAGTAGACTACCAGAAAATCTCATTGAAAAGTAATCTTGGGCTGTTTGTTCTCATGTATAGTATCTGGAACCATTTAGAAATCACCATCCTCAGGCTGTGTATGCAGCACGGTTTTTACATCATAGACACTTACCAGGATATATATATATATTTTAATTTACATATATATATATATATATATGTAGTAGACAGAAATGTCACTGAGTTTTCCATATATAAATCAGTCCTATCCCAGAGCACTGTTTCAACTGAAACTTAGAAATTTCTGAATATTGTTGTGAACTTGAAACATTCCACTGATAGCTTTCTAGCAACACTCAATTTAAAATAGTTCTATTTTTAAAGTGGATTGTACTTACTGTTTAATTTATTCTATCTCAACACAAATTTTCTGCCTTTAAAATTAAATAATTGCAAAGATTAGTTACTACTAAGCACTTTTTCATATATATTTTTTTTTGAATAATGCTGTTTTTGTTTTTCTTGCACTATTAAATTGGCTAAAATCTAATTATATAGTGGCTATAGAAAATCTAGTGAAGCAATTGTTCTTAACCACAGAAATGTGCTGGGCTGATAATTCATAACCTTGTGTCCAAACCTAGTACTGTATTTTCACATGCTGATGAATTGCAACATTAACATGAGGATTAATTAACATGATCATTAACATGAGTATTAACACAATAATATAGGAATAAAAAAAGTAGATTTTACTTGAGTTGTCAAAACTGGGAAACGAACAATTTCTGTGAATCTTTGGAAAAATCAATATTTTCTGTTTGTGCTTGTCTTCACCTTACAGTTACAAATTTGATGTTCTTTTGAGTTAGTTCATAGAACAATGTTCTTCTGTGTTCTTTGTTTTGTTGATAGAAAAGTGTTAAAGTGTGAGTCTCTGTTAATGTTAGATGAAGCTTGAAGCCTGTTTACAAGAGTTTAAGAATGAAGGCTTCTAAAACAGCTTTACAAAAAGCCTGACCCCTTTCTTTACCATTCTGTCAGTCATATTCACCTGGTCTCTTAAGGATGTTAAAAAATAAAAATAAAAAAAAAGAAAAAGATCTTAGTAAACCTGAAACCTGAGAGTATTTGCACATTATTCTTGCTAAGCTTGTTGTCAATACAGTGTTCTCTCTGGCTTCAGTGGGAATTGGCTTGGATACTTAGCGAGTAATGGTTGTAAAGTTGAACAGGACTTCAGGTTGAAGTCATCTGGAAAGGCTAAGGAAATCTTTTTGTTTCAGATCTTACCAAGGTTTTTCTGAGAATAGGTCAGGTCTTCTTGTGACTTGGTTACTAAGATTTGCAAAGGTTGAGAAGATCTCTGTATAACATCCCTGTTAAGGCATGGATGTGAAGGCAAAATAACTTAGAGTTACAGCAAAAAAAAAAAAAAAAAAGACTAGAATGCTTACTTGTCCTTCACACTCTTCTTTCACACTCCTCCTCCTTTACATCTTTCCTTTTATAAAAAGAAAGACCTTGTTTTCTTCCTCCAAACCACAGCTGCCACCTGTGTTTTAAAGTACACACCTAAGAGACCCATGGTCTTTGTGTGTGATATGGAGTCACTTGTGAGAACAGCCAAGTGAATTTTAGTTATCTTCTACTTCCTATGCTGAAATTGAAATACTGGAAGAGAATATTACAGGAATTTTCCAACTGTGATGGGATTTAGACATCTATTTCATCTTAAAGCAGCTACCAACTCAATAAAGCTGTATCAAAAGTACTGTGGTAAATCAATATTTACTGTCCAGACAGCTCTGGCTCATTTATACATGACACACACACTGACAATAAGTTGAAGTCAATAAGTGTGAAATAAGCATTCAGTAATGAATATCAGTCTGTTGTATTGATATAACATTGACATATTGATGATTCTTCCTCTGTAGATTTTAGCTTTTAGCTTATGTTGGTAAAATACTAAGGCCATGAAACTCAGTTGTAAGACAGAAACTATCAGTATGATACACACGTGCTTTGGAAATTTAACTCAGGTGTGAAATTAGATGAATAAAGTTGATTTTTCAGGAGAGTGATGTGAGTATTGTGCATCTTTGTTATTGCTACATGTATTAGAAGTTATTAGTGGTGTGTGAAAGAACAGCTCGATGTTATAGGAAGGTTACAAAGTCTAGAAATTTTAACCTCTTCATTATATTTGCTTTTCTTCCCTTTATAATCCAGTCACTTCTCTAAAAGTTTGTTCATTTCAAACTAGCAAGTGACAAGGATATTACATGTTAGGTAAGAAGCCTCAGCTGGACATGCTGTATTTTACTTCGTTTGTCATCTGTTGATAACCTTCCTTCAGTGATCTAAATACAGATTCACTTCTCTAACTTCAATTTCATTTGTTCTAATGTTTGAAAAGTCAGTCATTTGCTTAACAGATATTTTTTTTGCTAAGTACCCCAGCTGCAAGCTAGTTCTTGCAGCTGAACTGTCCGTTAATGTCCTGTAGCAAGGACCACAGTCAGCATCCAGGTTTTCAGTAAGAGGTCCTCCCGGTGCACTGAACAGGGTCTTTCTGCCCCATGGGAACATCCCCTAGCATCACTGTTCAGAAGTCATTTCCAGATTGCTGCCTGTATCTGTCTGTCATGCACACACAGGTTTGTTGTCAGTTTTCCATTTTGTTACAAAGTAGGTAAAACATCTCAAAGTCAGGTGTTTGTTTCCCTGGAAAATTATGAAATGCAGTTGTAGGAAGGAGATTTCCTCTCCTCCTGTCAAGCATTACTATTTAAGAAGATGACTTGATTATGGGTTTGTTTGAAAATCTGTTCTATGAAATCCTGTTATCCCATAGTGTACTGATATTCATTTACTGAATTATAAGGAAAAGCAATGCACAGCTTCATTAACTACTAGAAATACACTTAAAAGCAGACACTGGTCTATTTAAAAATGAAAAAAAAAAAAAAAAAAGTTGTTTCAGACTGTGCTGGCAGTTTCCAACCTTAATGATCTTATAATTCTATGATTGTTCCCGTAATATTCCTGTAATTTTGTTGTGGAAACACTTTAAAATGTCTCAGCAAAAGGTGAAGTGTAAAACCGATTTTGATGTCAATATCTCTTACCAAGTTGTTCTGTTAAAAGAATACATTTGAAATGTTTGAAATGAAGTAAAATCAGCAGCATTATAATCTCTGTGATAATGGTAGGATTAAAAATGAACAAAGACACATAGCCCAGATTTTCCACAAACCAATCCACAAAAACATGCAACGAAAAATCTTTAAAATTGGGATTCCTGTGCATTTCCACAACAAATAGGTGCTCACTTCCTTTTTGATGGCTCAGATTATTTATATAATACAGTTGTACAGCGTTTCTTGTACAGTTAACAAGAAAATGTAAGTGATGTGGTTATCTGCTAAGCTATTTCATTCAAACAAATAGAATAATTTTTAAAAGTGTTTACTGCCGTATCAGGTTTCAAAAATTAAATACGTCAGTTCAGTTTTCAAGAAAGGGAGAGGAGGGTGCTCTAAAGAGATGCAGTGGTAGCTGCAAAGGATTTAGAGGTGTGTGACTACCCAGTGTTCCCGCCATGGTTGTGCATGAGGGCAGATAAGGTCATTGGGAATATAAATAGAGAAATACCCAACAGTACTGGAGGTGATATTTCTGCTAGACCTAGATCTAACGATGTGGTTAGGGGTGAGCCTGTGTCAGGGCCCTGAGGGCACTGATGGGCCTGAACTGTCCCAGCCACCCCCCTAGGGCCTCCCACCCTGCCCACAGCCCAGGATGCCATTTCAGCATTCCCAGCCCCAATAACACCATAGTGGGGAAGGTCTCCAGCTCCCCACAACTCTCCCCTGACCAGCCAGGGTCCTGGTGGGATGGGACTATAGCTTGGCCAAGTCTTGGCTCATTCCTGTCCCCACGGAGGTGCCTTGTGCCCAGGGCAGCCACTGCCCCAGTGCCCCCAGTTGGTTGGGCCTGGAACAGTCTCTGGCCATCAGGCACTGCCCTGCTACCCTGGAAACGACTAAAAATCTTTAAACCAACATACAGTTATTTTCTAAAATAAGTACTACAACTGAAAGCAGTTATGGGCACAATGCTCAAACAGTGAGGTGAAAATCTGTAGCATATGTTATGCTGGAAGACAGTTTGGCTGATTGTAGTAGCTCCTCCTAGCCGAAAATCTGAATTCCTGAAAATGGTGGGCTAGGTTGTATTTTCTTTTTATTCACGTTCAGCTCTCCTTGTACAGACTATTAAAGCAAATGTACTAAGCTCAAGGTGGAAAACTGAGCTTAGTTTTTAACTGTACTTTTAACCATACTTGTTGCTCAAATTCATATCTGTTTCACAAGATGAAATTAGAATTTGTTACTTTGAATAGTTTATTTGCTATAATGTTGTACATAGGAAACCATATACATTATAGTTTGTACATACGTATAGTTTATGTATATATAAAATGTCCTGTAAAGCTACTTTAATTAATGTACTGGAATACCTATGTTAGTTTCTGTTGACTATAGGTTTCTACTGTAATGCTGAAGATGTTAGTACTGAGTTAGGGTCTTCACGGAGAGAGCTATTACACTTGTTCCTTTTGCTTGTGCACACTGTGGCAGAGGACATATGGTCTATATACATAGTGTAGCATAATCCTGTTTTCCCAGGGATTCTCAAAATGAATTTTACAAAAAAAGTCACCGTACTTAAAATAGCACATTATTATCAGACCTTTATGCCAATAATAATCTCACACCTTGTGACTTTCCATAAATATCAAATCTTTTTCACAGAGAGTCAAAAATCTTCAATCACGGGCAATTGAAGTCACTGGATTTTAAGGCAGATTAGTGTGCAGTCACAGCAACAACTAGTATATGAATGACGTTGAAATCAGCTGTTGAAATTTTATGTCAAAAAGGATCATTCCTGAAGTTGTAGCCAAAGCTGTAGATCTAGGTGATGATTAGCTGAGCAGTCAACAACTGAGATCAAGACAGTCCATTGTCTGTCAGACAAGCTTCTTGCATATCCTTGGATCCTTGCATAATTTTGCAAATTTAAGAAATTGTATTGTAGTTCAAAACAAGTCAGATGGCCAGACATCCTACAGACCCTGGAGAGACAAGTTTTGGAGGCCTGTGTAAATGTGTAAATTCATTTCCTTAAAGTTTCCAGTGTGCAGATTTACAAGCTCTTTTTTTTTTTTTTTTTTTTTTTTTTTTTTTTGGCAGTATCTCAATTTTGTTTCAGTGACTGCTTTTTCTCCCTCAGCTGTAAGATATCTCTTTATATTTCCAATCACCTCTTCTTATTACTGCCTATTCTGTCTATAGAGTCTTAAACCACATGATGGCAGATCCTTCTCTTAATGGCTTTTTTTGTTCCCTAATTGTACTTGATCAGAAGGAACTTCATGTTGTTCATGACTGTGAATAGAGTTACAAAAGATGCAGAAATCAGACTATAAAATCAAACTGAATGTTCTGATACTTACCTTCTCTATATAGAACTGGCTAGTTTTGTGATCACCTTTCCAGCTGCATGATAAGCGTTTTGCAATCCTTCTGCAAACAGTATTTTTATACATAAAAGTTTTTTTTTTTCAGCTTCTTAGAATACAGGACCTTTTCTCTTACACAGTAGGCTAACCAGTTTGGTTGGCACCAAATATTTTCCTAGATGAACCTAGTTTACTTTTGTTGTGGTTTAACCCTGTCAGGAAGCTTAGTACCATGCAGGTGCTTGCTCAGTCTCCCCAGACAGAGTGGGAAAGAGAATCAGAAAGGTAAAAGTATGAGAACTCATGGGTTGGGGTAAAGACAGTTTAGTAGGTACAGAAAAAGCTGCATATGTAAGTGAAGCAAAACAAGGAAATCATTTGCTGCTTCACATCTGCAGGCATGACTTCATCCACTTCCAGGAAAGCAGGGCTCATAGTGCCTAGCTGTTTCTTGGGAAGACAAACGCCATCACTCCGAACATCCCCACTTCTTCCTTCTTTAGCCCAGCTTTTATTACTGAGCATGACAGCATAAGGTATGGGATATCCCTTTAGCCAGCCTGGGTCAGCTGTCCTGGCTGTGTTTCCTCCCAGCTCCATGTGAACCCCCAGCCCCCTTGCTGGCAGGGCAACACAAGAAGCAGAGAAGTCCTTGTCTCCGTGTAAGCCCTGCTCTGCAACAACTAAAAAACAGTATGTTATCACCACTACTTTCACCAAAAATCCAAAACACAGAATCATACAAATCTCTATGAAAAAAAATTAACTTTATTCCAGCCAAAACCATGACAGCTTCATCTTAATTTTGCATAAAGCAACAGCCCAAAATATATTGTGTTTCAGAAAATTGCAGAGTGGTCAGAGCTATTTTTTTTCCTTCCTTTTGACGGGAAGGGGAAAGAACATGAAGTTTTACATTGTAAATATTTCTGAAAAAAAGTGGGTTTTGTTTCTTCAGCAGAACTGAGATGTAATTTAAGGAGTGGTACATGTATTGTGCAACATTTGCTCTGGAACTGAGCAATTAAGAAGTTCTTTCTTATTCAGGTTAGCCAATACACATTTGCTATGTGCAGTTACAGAGAAAAGAAATCTGAGCCTCAGGAACTGATGCAACTGGAAGGATACACTGTGGATTATACAGCTCCTCACACAGGTATTTTTCATGGTTTTGAAGTATAATATGTTTGTGTAAAATAGCTAATTGACTTTGTTCATTTTGATTTAGTACTGAAAACCACCAAGGCTATTTTTTTCAGCTTCTGAAGGTTTTGCAATTATTAAGATTTTCTAGTGTGAAAAAATCATGGTTTTAGAAAGAAACTTGTAAGAACAATAAACTCACACTAACATTGCCTGAAAATTATAAAACCACATATGATACAAGGAAAAGATAATGAACTGTAGTCAGTCTTTCCCACTTCTCTCTGTTTTTGATGGTGGAATCTTGTGGCAATGTTAAGTATATTCATAAGTGATTTAGAAAAGAATGTTACTGGTGGCAGTGATTGCTAAAGATAAATTACTCAGAGTAATAAAGAAAACAAAATTGACAATAGCAGAAAAATCTACACAATTTAGTAATAGGTTGGCAGAGGGAAATCAAAGTTACACATGTAGAGAAAAATGATTCAGCTGTATGTAAACACTGGAGGATTATGAATTTAAGACACCTCAAGATATTGCAGATTGATCTTTGAAAAAGTTAGCTTAATGTTTAGAATAATTGAAAAGCCAAACAATGCTCAGAAGATATTTGGAAAACTAAGGCAATGTTATGTCACAAAAAAATCCCTGGTTGCAGCTACACTGAATGTTGTGTGCCATTCTAGTTATTCACTCACAGAGTAAAGTACTCATATAAGAAAAGGTACCAAGGAAGGAGCAATAAAGTTGATAAGTAGTACGGAGATGCTTCTGTTCAAGAAGAGATAAAGTAGACATCCAGCACAGAAAATGATGCCTTGAGGAGAATGTGTTAGAGAAATACAAAATACCATGTGATGTGGAGAAGATGAATAAGAAATAAATTGGACTTGAATTGGAAATGGAATAATGGAAATATTTTGTCCCTTGATTTCTATAGTTGATTCTACTTATATTACCATTTGATCCCTATAGCTCTAGGTATTATCCTATTTCTAGGTCATACCTATTAAATGATTGACCACTTCCCCCCACTCCTAAACACACACACAGGAAAACCAGTGAATTAACGTTCTTAATATTGATGGTGATTTAGAAGTAACTCAGACTTACCAAGATTAGTTTCCTGTTTCCTGCTTCAGGTCTTCAGGGTGGTCGAATGTTTTTCAATGCTGTTAAAGAAGGCGATACTGTAATATTTGCCAGTGATGATGAACAGGATAGAATACTCTGGGTTCAAGCGATGTACAGAGCCACGGGTCAATCTTATAAGCCTATTCCCACAAGTCAAGCTCAGAAGATGAATCCTAAAGGAGGAAATGTCAACACTGATGTATCCCCACTTTGTAAGTCACTTTCTTTTTCTTTTGTGGCTTTGGTTTTTGTTTTAGTTGGTAAAATATGTTGTGGCTCCCTCAGTGAAGTTCAATTAAGCAGAACTCATTCACTGGAGAAATTTGCCAAGCAGTTTGTTGTTATCCAGAAGCTCTTTAACTCAGATTATTATTACCAGCCAGGGAAATCCTGACTTGGAGGTCATTATTTTTATTATAATCCACGAATATGTGACAATTAGCTTCATCTTCATTACAGTTGACCCACATATTACCATGGAGATGGTGTTTGGTGTACATTTTATTTTTCACTAGTCAGCCAGTGTAGTATTGAATAGAAAAGCATCAATTTATTCTCAGGAATTTATAGATTTAGGTAAGCTTTATCATACATTTTATGTATTAGCTATGTAAGAATTGAAATGCAGACAGTACATTGTAAGTTGTAATGTACTAGATGGGCCACTAGGTTTTTGTACCCTTCAGTGTAATACTGAATAAATAAATACTACTGAAATAAATAAATAATACTGAATAAATAAATACTACTATATAAATACTATTTATATAAAATAAATAAATAAATACATAAAAATCCAATTTAAATTTTCCTTGTCATTCCTTGTCAGGAAAATAATTTTTTCAAAGAAAATCAAGGTAGGTAGCATATATTAACAGTTGAAATTTTCATATAATCTATTTCAAAGTATTCTGTCTTACAGATATCTGCACATAGGGAGGGAGCATGTGATTTTATTGTTTCAGGGGCTGAGGGGGGCAACTTTTCTAACCCAGATAACTAATACAATCCAAGGATTTTTTAATAGCTATAAAATGTTTACAACGTCATATACAGTAATACTTCCCCTGTGTCATCTATCTGTATACGCAGAGTAGAAGAGGAGAGACTGTTTTAGACTCAGTTTGGTTTATAATCTGAAATCTGTGACAAATTGACTCAAAATCATTGTCCTCTGTCAGTCCTGCTATCTATCACTCAGTTTCACATCCTTCTGTTCACATTGTAATCTTTTATTATCATTATGCTACTAGATGACAGTAAAATGTGCTGGTTACACTGAGCAATGGGTATCCAAAATCCTGACTGGGTTGTAAAGAAAACTTAATAGAACATATTTTATCTCACAAAAGTACTGACATCTGTTGAATATTTAATCTGAACCAATTTCAAAGAGTGATCTAACTACGCACCAGAGGGGTGTGTTAAGGTGACATATTTCACATACTGTAAGCAACACTGCAAAAGCAGAGGTGAGGCAACACAAAGCCAAACATCTCTCTGGTCCTATGGCACCATGAATGCAAAGATGGTCTCTTTGTGAAAATATCTACAGGGAAGAAGGAAAAGAAGCCCTTTTAAAGTATTTTAAAGCCCATGTGCAGAACGTAAAATCCTATTTATTAAGTAGCAAAGTGAGTCAAATCCATAACCATACATTGGTTTCACAAAACATCAATCCAGTGATGGCAAAGTTAAAGACATTTCCAAATGAAACATCTAGCTGACCAAAAGTGCATTGCAGAGGGAGCTTGTGCAGACAATTAAATTGTCCATGTACATAATTGTGTCCATTATGTAATCAAGAAGATAGTGTGGGCAATTTGCCAAATGAGGAAATGCTTTAGGATTAGTCATGGAAATATAACATCGATATTTTCAGTCTATTTGGATAGTCCAATGACAAACACCGTAAAAATTCTCTACCTATCATGGTTTAGTGGTATGGAAGTAAATGAGACCCAAAATGATGAATTTTATATTTCTTTTATATTTTATTTTTATCACTCTGAATCTTTGATCTTTTTGTTGTTGTTGTTTTTCTGGGAGAACCAGATCATGACTAGTATTAAGGTGCTGGTGTCGTAATACTAACACACAAGAAATGCTGCTGTTTAACCTTATCATTGCTCAGATTTTGAATGATTGGTGATGTTATTGCAAGGCAAATCTTTTAAAACAGTTCTGGGGCATTTGTGCACATATGTTTGATTTACTAGATCTTTTAAAAACAAACAGAAAGAAAAGCTGTCTTCTCATTTTACACAGTTTTCTCAGAAGGCTTGGCATCTTTATATCCACCATACACTTTATATCCACCACACACTTACTACCTGTAAGAGTGGAATAACACCACTCTCCCTGCATGTTCCTCCATTCCCCTTCATATCCTTGTCATGTTCGCCTCCAGCTACCCCCCTTTTAGGAAGGAGAGGTTAATGCCAGCCTACACCACCCACTCCTTTCACAGTCAGTAAGTCGCCTTTATCCTCTCCCCTGTGCTACTCAAAACTATCTCATATCCTTCTCAAATCTGTCCTTCAGCAGAGCAGTAGCAGTCCATCTGTGTGCTATCCCCAGTTCAAGCTTTACTGGCCAGTCTTATATTCTTTCACTTTCCATTGTCTGATATCTAAATGATAAGGTTCTAGGGGCACGGATTGTCTCTTTGGCCTGTGTTTCTAAACATGTAGCACTTCGGAGTCCTGGTCAGTGATCAGGATTTGAAATGTTCCCAGGGTAAGCTGCCACTGTCTGTGGAGGAATGAAATTTAAAGGAATGTTATGTATGTCATGCCCGACTTTTGCAAAGAGTATGTGCACCTTCATCTTCATCCAACAAATTCCAGCTTCTTTTGTATCCAAGTCATAGTGCTTACCCTCCCAGTCTCTAAATCTTTTTATTCCTTAAAATACTAGATTTCTTTCTCTACCTGCTTTCCTGCCTGCCTGAGTTAGTTCAAATTGCTTCCAGAGTGCTAAGGCTCAACAGGGATGTCACTCGGAGCCACAAAAGGGAGGACGTAAACAGCATTACAGGGCCAGTTTCTGCAGTTCATCCTGGCAGCATTTTACCCTAGTAAATGTTACAAAAAACATGTTTGCTTCTAGGCTGGAACAGGGCAGAGATGGTGCCTACTGATTTGTTTACCACTAGGAACCAGTATGTGCTGTAAGCCTGGAGTTCTTACTAATCCTAATTCACTCAACTCTACTGAGTCACTGAGAATGTTAATTTTTTTTTTTTTTTTAAGCATTTGTAGCTGGGCTAAAATTGTAATTTTCTTGCAAAGCTTGCAAAAGGCATATTCAGTATGCTGTTCTGCTAAGATGAATATGCTTGCCTAAAGAACACCCAAAGGGTTTACTAAAACTTATGCAATAGCTTTCATAAGTTTTTACCATGGTTTTAAAATACACATTTGATCTAAAATACACCTTGAGTTAAGAAAATGGATAGTGTTTTGGCTAACAGTTTCCAAACAGTGAAATAAATGTATGGGCTGAAATAGACCATGTAACATGGAAGAATCAGCCAGAATCATGAGTTTGAGTTAGAGGCCAGTGAAAGCAGAACAACAAATTCCTTTAAGAAGGGCAGAAAATTAATTGTGAAAAACAAACGAACTATTATTGCCCCAGAGTTCTTCCCAATTCCCCTTCCCAATATTTCCCAAGGTTGAGAGAATGCTGAGAAGAAAACAGAATTTTATTTCTTTATTTCTTAACTGTATATCACAATATAGCACTCTTTTATGTCTTTTGCATTTGGTTGTAACCTGAACAGGACATAAAAGTTTAGGTATTTGAAAAATACAATCATTCTAACCATTTTTAAATCACATTCATATAACATTTATTATTTCCTCATAATCTTTAAGTTCTTATATTTTTTTAATCCATTTTATTTGAAAAAAAAATATGAATTCTCTCATATGTATATCATAATAGTAAAATAAGATACAAATATTACATCAGATTTATTTTCCCATTATTGCTTGCCTACAGCAAGTAAAGGTAAGTTTTTAATTTCTTTTTCTGTTGTTAGACTATATTTTGTAACAGATCTTCTGTTACTAATTGACAGGGTTATCTGTTATGTTTGATTCCCTTAAAGATGGTGGTCATTCATGGGTCTTTCTGTAGAATTAAACGTAGCAAGTGCATGTATGTGCATTTTAAAATAAATGGTTTTGCTTATGTTGCACAAATTATCTAATGTGAAATCCTGCTTTCAGAAGCTGTGTTGTATTTAATAGGTTGCCTTACACATTCAGATTATCTAGATGACTCTATCAGAATGTTGAATCCATGTTTCATTTGCAACATGCAGTCTCACAATTTCAAAAGACTTAATTTATTTTCAGTATGTACAGAGATTTTTTTATACGTGTAGTAAAACAGAGAAAAAAAAAATCAAGCCAATTAAATTAAGAAAGATTTAACTGTGTATGATTTGTACAGACCACTGCCAGAAGTAAATATTAATTATTTTTCTCTTCTGTTATCTACCTTACCTTAAAGGAGTTAATAAATCAGTTACCCATGTAGGATGGAAAACTTACAAGACATATAGAAAACAGTCACATATTAGATTGGGTTTGGAAAACTTTTAGGTGTGTGTGTTTCATTTTGGAAACTGAAGATGTTTTCACGTTGTAGTTTAGTACTTTCAGTAATGTAAGTAGTTTTGTTGATATCAGTTTATCTTTGAATTCATATGTTTAAATATATTTAAATTGTACTAATTAAGAGAAAGGATTTTGTGTAGCTTTCTCAAAAATATCAGCTAAGCTTGTCATTAATGATAGGCTATTCTAATGCTTATGGAAATATGGTTAATCTGTGTAATCACATATGCTACTGGTCCTTTAGTCTTTAAAAATACATGCTGCTGTTTCTCTGGGATGATAGTCTCATACCTTACACCATCGATGTATTGTCATACTGTTTATTTGCTACATCCACCTTGGTGAAATCTGTCACATGGATGTGACTCTTGCTTTGACAATGCAAAGCCAAGTGATATGAATTAGTTTCTGCATCTTTCCAAGATGTGATGCTGCAGATCCTTCAGCTTGAATTAAATAATTCTCCCATCCACAAATACAGCTGAAAGTTGGACTTGACATGGATCAATATGATCTGGGGCTAAATTTCTAAATGTGACTGATTATGTTAGCATCATGCCCACAGATCAATATTGAGTTTTATTATGAACCTGACTCTATAATTGGGTTTAATCAATAAACTTTTGTCTCCTTTTCTTTAGAAATTTTAGTTTTGTATTATGCAGGTTTTCAAAATTGCATTTAGGATACACTTAGATCTGTACTTTTCTAGTAACGAATATAAAAAGACCTAGGTTTGAATTTAAAGGAACAAAGAGCCAAGACCCTATTGAAAGGGGAAGTCAATTTTTAAGTTGATAAGACTGTTCACCCCAATACAGTCTATAGAATCCAAGACAGCTAATGTGCTAATACATAACTAGTCCTTTTGGGCACTGTAAGGCTTTTTCTGTCCATATTTGATAGATAATTCACATTGAGGATTTTGACAAAACATAGCATTAATGAAAGCAATCACTAGAGCTTCTCTTTTGATAAACCCGCGGGGTTTAAAGGCGTTGAAAGATGCAATCTGTGAAGAACAATAAATTTGGGCCTTTGATTGAAGTGCCATTTGGGATGGTATGTTTTCTCGATGTATTTACACAAAAATGCTGCTCCCTTTTTCACTACTCTTTGCTTGAAGGTTGAAGGAGCTTTTTGCCATTACTACATTAAGGTTTGTCTCATTAAAAGCTGAGTACAAAAAGAAGGCTGGAAATGACCTAGCTCAAGCCAGTGTGTTCATTTCTGCTCCAGTTTGCCATTTGAGAAGTAGGCTTCAAGCCATGATGAATATTTCTATGAGTGGTACTTTGATCTGCAGTAAATATGCTCTTTCTTGTCTATAGAAATAAATGCATAAACCTTTTATTTTTCTATTTCTTTTTCTTGTGGAGTGAAGAATATTTATTTGGCTATTTTGCTAAAACTAGAATCACAAAAAAAAAAATAAAAAAAAAATTGCAGAACACATTTTTTGTACTCGCAAATTGTTTTGTAACATTTGAAGTGTTTGAAGAAACATTGAAGAAAAATATTTGCAGAATTATTTTAATGTTCTATGTTGTATTTTCAGGTAGCCTTTCTAAATTGTTTTGTTTCATCTGTCAGTGGGTATCAACTTTTTTTTTTCTAACTGTTACATTCCATAGATTTTTATGATGGTAGAAAAATAATTCAATAATGCTATTTGTCACATTTTAAAAAAGATTCTATAATAAGTCACTTGCAAGCACCTACTTATGTAACTAAGATTTGTACTTATATAACTAAGAATTGTAATTTCTTTGCAATTTTTTCAAGGGACTTTATGTATTGAGAATTTATACCATGTTACACTTGTATTTGTGAATCTGCACAGACACTCACATGTATTGCTCTGCACATTTTCTCCCTTGTATGAACAGATACAGACCGTGGTCAGAAACATGGCATGGAGGAGTTTATTTCTGCTAATCCCTGCAAATTTGACCATGCTTCCCTCTTTAGACTGCTTCAGAGGCAGACCTTGGATCACAGATTGAATGACTCCTATTCTTGTTTGGTGAGTATAGACTAGAAGATAGCTATAAAGAAGTGAGAAATAGTTGTTACAAAGTAGTCCTTTCTTCCTCGTTCATTCAATACCTGTGGTTGTAGTTGGAATAAAGGGTCCAATCGATTGCTTTCAAATTTGAAAATTATACACTTGCAAACTGCTGCTGTGCCACTCAATAGAAAGCAAAGAGACCCAAACTGTCTCTGATTTTTATCAGCTGAAATTTGTCATGTCTTCTATGGAGGTCTGAATAAAAACAGAAAGTTTTAGTAATGGTAAAAGTCCCTGGGGTAGGATTTACTGACACCTGTACAGGCATTTCAAGGTACAAACGCAGTTACCTCATGTCAGACGTTTTCAGCTATCTTGTAATTCTTCATTCTGATGGGGTGTGAAGACAAAAAAATACCAAAAGAAAGGAAGCAGGACCACAGGCAGTATAAATATATGGATGTGTTGTATTACCTGAATTGCAAGAAACAAATGGGAGTGTAATTATTAAACAAAAACAAGTAAAGGGGGATCTCTATATCAAAGACAGCTGTAAGAGAGAAGATAGCTGCAGTTTCCCTTTACTTTGAAACACTTTCTATTCTATGCTTTATGGGTTTAGAAGTTGAGGATGGGGGTGTTTCTGGTTTAATTTTCAGTGTGGAAAGCCAGCAGGAATCTTGTGGAAATCCATCAGATTACACACACTTGTTAAACATCTTTGTGTGGATCACACCTCATAATTTCCCAAGGCTTTATTTTTCATCTGATACTGTCTGAAATTATGATCTAAGGACCTAAAATGTCTCACAGCATACATTTTTATTTATTTATTTATTTATTTTTTACTTTACCATCCCAACAACAACAAAAGAGGATAAATTTTTTTCACTACTTTTTTCCATTGGTCTGACTAGTCATGTAATACAAAACTGAGTTTTTTTAGGATTGTTTGCAAGTGTGAAAAGAAGAAGGAAGAAAAAAAAAAAGATTATTTGATGACAGTTGCTTCCTTTTTAAAATACTGCCAGTAAGTACGTATAGAAAAAGTTAAAGGACTCATTTTCTGTCTGTGGGTTGCACACTGAATCAAAGAAGAGGCCTGAAGGTACATCTGTACAAAGTAATTGGCACTCAAAGAGAAAATGGTTAGCTTTCTAACAGTGCATTGGGGTCAAAATCTTTTTTTATAATAATAATATAGTAAGACACTTAATATAACCTTGAAATCAGGAACTTTTAGAAAAGGTTATGTGAAATACACAGTGCTATAGCAACCATAAAACAGATGCATTTCTTATTGTTCTTTTTTAAATTCAGCTTTTAATAAGTAGAATGGGTGATCATTTTTTGTTAAATTGCACATTTAACTATATATATTTTTTTTAAATTATAAAATTGAGACTGTCAAGGTAGCAACAGAATATGTGTGTGATTTTTTTTCCTGAACAGCTTATTTCTTATAATTTTTAGAAGTGCATTCTTTTATTTCAATAAAATATAGATTAATCACACATACAACTTACAAAAATTTTAAATATCAGTATTAAGCCCAGTCCTATATTCAACTATTATCTGACCTAAACTTCTTTATTTTTTTATTTTTTAAATAATCCAATTAAAAAAAAAAACACATGCAGTTATCTAATACTCTGTAACATGCAGTTGTTCTGTGCTTGTGAGTATTATACTGGACAAGTGCAAGGAAGGCCTATATTTATAATTATCAATAAACTACATTTATGATTTAAAATGACCACCCTAAAACAGTTTCCTACTATTTTTGCTCTCCTACCGAGTCTGAAGTTAAAATAATGAGTTCTTTAAAAATTTGCGCTCTTGTTAGAATTTTCTGCTATGAGAACATACCTAAATTTTAATAAAGGACTATTTACTTTTAATCTTCTAGAAGTTATCATGTACATCACATTCTATCACATTTTTCATAAAAATATAGAGATCAGTGACAATGACTTTGATGACATACTGGCAGAATATCAATCACTGTGACCCTTGTTTATTACATCAAGGATACAAATTACTGCAGAAATTCAGATAAAATCCTCTTTCTATCTTCTTTCAGCAGAATACCACATTTTCCAGCAAACCCTTTATGTAAAGTACATAAGCCATTGCTACATGACTGGTTATTAGTTTAAAATGCTGAATACTGTTCTGGGTGCTGTAATAATTCTATGTGTTCCCTAGAAATATCTGAAGTCTTTTAAGGTAATGGAAATGCTAATGTCAAAAGAATGAATTGGGAATAAAAAATTTAATAAAATAATATTAACACGTTTTTGTTTGCTAACTTGTTTGAAAATGTTAAATTCTACAGTTGGGAGATAATATAAAATTTAGAATTTCTAGAGAATTCTAAATTCTCTAAATTCTAGAATTCTCATGCAGTCTTTTAATAAAGTTATGATATGGATGATCTTAACCTGAGGTGTATTTTACGTATTTTTGGTAGCATTTTTTGCTGCTATTCTATATAAATATTAAATATCTAAGATTGCAGAAGTATTCACAAAAAATAGTAATACGTAGTCTTCAGTTCTTAAACTGATGCTATAAATTTATGACTTACAAAATTGTTTTGCTTATTCAAGTCATTTGTCCATTTCAGTTCAGGTGTTCCCAAATCTCTCTTAGTCATTTGGCAGAGCTGATAAGAAGGGAATATCACCACAAATAAGAAAAGAACAAAGAAAAACACCTGTTTAAAACAGCTATGGTTTTCCAACCTTTGTTTTTTTTCTCTGCTGCTTTTTGAAAGCTCATTGCAGTATCTTTTCTCAAATTGGAAGGCTTTTCTGTTTTCCACTTCTACATCAAGAACCATTTTTTTTTTTTTTTTTTTTTTTTTTTTTTTTGCATTCTGGGTTCCCTCAAGAACAGTTTTTGGGATGCAAAGATGTCTGTATATTGTTCATGTCTTTGCCAGGGTTACGCCATTCTGGTCTTACCAAGCCTGTGCCCAAAGAAGACCTGTGTCAAAATAGTTCCCAAGCATATCAAATTACCATTAAAGGTCAAATTGTTTTCAAGCTACTAAATCAGATGGCTTTCAACAAACTATGTAGCTTTGTATCTCTTGTAGTAATGCATGCATATTACATAAGAGATGAAATAATGGTCAAACTGTATTTCATCTGTCAGATTGAAGTTGCAGCCACAGGGAACTGACCATCCAGAAACTGTATTTTAATCATCCATATTGGTTTGTCTCACCATGACCCAAATGTTCTCTCTTAGCTTTCTTAATTACTTTAAGAAAGTTGATTATTTTATAAGGTTAATATATTTTGTGTCAGGCAGCTAGGTTATGATATAATCAAATCTATACCAGACTTTGGATGTATTATTACCTTGTTTTGATCAGCCACGTATTTCATAGTCATGGTAACTCAGAACTGCAAATGGTTTCCTGACATTTAGTCCTTTCAGCAAGAGGTTTATTGTTGGATCTAACTTCCAGTGCTATCAGCATTAGTCAGGTATAAATCATTTTACTATAAAAAATTATGTAATGCACACAAAGATACATACTAATGTTCTTTGTTTGATTTAAAAGCTGTGAGTAGGAAAAGAAATCTCAACTTTTTTTTTTTTTTTCTCCTTTCTCTTTCAGGGTTGGTTTAGCCCAGGTCAAGTCTTCGTATTAGATGAATACTGTGCTCGCTACGGAGTGAGAGGCTGTCACCGGCATCTTTGCTATCTTAATGAGTTGATTGAACATTCAGAAAATGGTTCTGTCATAGATCCAACTTTGCTCCACTACAGTTTTGCATTTTGTGCTTCTCATGTTCATGGTAACAGGTAATTTACTGCTAACCTTAGGATGAAGCGGAAGTATTTCTACACTCTTGTATTCACCAGATAGAGAAGTTGCACACACCAGAAATTAGTTCATGAAAGTTTTTTTCAAAGATCTTTGGAGTTCTATACAGATTACGTTAATATATATATATATATATATTTGTATTTTCTATTTATACTGTCTTAATGCAGTGTGTTTTCTTGGGCACTGTATAGACTGATTCAAGGCAAGGTATCATCCTGCATTCTACATTTGTATCATGCTAATGAATGGTGTTTTCAGTGAACATTTTGAACAATTTTGCAGTATAAGGCTTTGACAGTTTTTCAACAGTCTGTAGCTTTGCAACTTACCATAGAATACTCAGTTCTTCTGACCATGCTGTTACAAGGAGAAAAAACATATTGGGAATGCGGTATGACCCCGATCTGGGGGGCGGGGGCGGGGCAGGGGAGTAAGATGCTTCTGTGATTCTTTCCACACAAGGAGTAGGCTGGATCACTGGTCACAGTGATGCTCGTGGTGATGTTTTCCTTCCTCTTGATAGTGAAAGACTTGTTAAAAATAAAGTTGTTGATTTTCTGTGATATGCGTTAGAAGCAGTAGCACACATTCTTTAAAAGAAGTCTTTGCCTCATCTATGTCTTATTCCATGTTGTGATGGAGCTAGCTCTGCTGGGTGTTGGAGATAGGAAATCATGGAATAACTCAGGGTAGAATGGACCTCAGGAGGTCTCTAATACAACCTCTTTCTCAAAGTAGGGTCAGTTGTGGGGTCAGACCAGGTTGCTCAGGGCTTTACCCAGTTTGAACCTGTCTTATTTCAATTAGTTATGGATACACTGTCTCTTATCCTCCCATCTTGCACCACTGGAAGAGAGTTTGACTTCATTTTCTTGACAACCTCCCAGCAGCTGTTGAGGGCTGCTGCTCAGTTCCCCTATGTGCCACATATCCTCCATGGTGACCAAGCCCAAAAATGACCAAGTTCAAAACTAAGAAAAATAATCAATCAGCCCCTCTCAACTGATCCAGTCCTGCCACAAGGGAAAAAGCTGCTCACAGTCCCAAAAAGCAGTTACTATGATGCTGTCAGTAAATCCCCAAAATTGAACCCTGGTAGGGGTGAGGGGAAAGAAAGGCTTTGTTCCCAACTTGTTTGCTTATCTTGTCTTGTAGCCAGTCAGTCATGGAGGCTGTTTTACTCATCCACGAGCCAGTGAAGAAGGGACAATCCTTAAAAAGAATATTGTTTCCTTCATTGGCTTAGTCAAAACTTCTGTCTGTGAGAACAGGATCTGGGCATATGTGACCTGAGTGGTTCGGCAGTGGAAGATTTTAACATTATGTAATCTTTGATTATAATATCCAAAGTTTAAATGCTTTGGAATGTGCCTGCAATATTCTCAAGAATCTTGACGTTCATACTGGTAAGTTAGGAGATTTTCTGGCTTTTACTTGGTCACCTATTCTCTGTAAAAGCACGCTTCTTTTGTCAGCTCCTGAAGAACCTGACACATTCGTATTTCCTATTGAGTCTAAGTCTTTGTTGTTTCTAGCCTTTTTATTACTGGTTTCAACCTAACAAAACAAACATACAGTGATAATTGCTCAAACTTATTTCAAGAATTGAAAAGGAAAGTAGATATATTTCTTTTTATTTCATAATTTAAGTGAAGGACAACAGTCCGTGCAGTGCACAAAAATATCTCAGAGAGCACATCATTTACACAGTGGTAAGCACTCTGTTTGTATTCTGTCTATTCCTTCTGTACAGATACTCTCTGAATAGCATTATGAGTGTTTTAGGAATAAAAGAAGTGTTGAACAGAGAGGGTCTGACTAGAACTGAGATATTGTAAAAAGGAAGAAAAAAGAAACATGAAGAAAGAAGAAAAGTAAGTCAAGGACAGAAGCAGACACACTCACTGAGGATGACAGACACACATATACACACATAATACATCCACTCATTCATCTGCTGCAGCACTAAGAAATAGTAAAAGGGAAAAAAGAATTTCACAGACAATGCATGACAGGCCAAAGTTCTAGGCTGATCTATGGCGTTATGCATCTTAGTTTTATAAGTCAGGCTGAGAATTAGAAAGACAACATAACAAAGACAAAGAGCTTTATGCTCTGGGCATGATGTACTCAATGTATATTTCCCCTTTGCTTCACAGAGGGATCTTGGACCTTCCACAATCCTGAGAAAGATCATCAAAGATGATCATGAAGTCAGGTGATAGAGGAGCATGTTTCCACATGCAGCTGTGTCTACAGTTCAAATTAGAAATTTCTTTTAAACATGAATTTTAGACTAACAAGCTATCTAGTGACACCAGTCAAATAATTAGATAAAGGTGTCACTCACCTTCATGATTTCTGGTAGCCTGGTGAGGATAAACTCAGGCACAAATTAGAGCAGATCTGCGAAATATTCTGGGGCCATACTATATGCTGGGCACACCAGTGGCTATATCTGATTTATTAAATAAAGCTGGTGAGGAAGAGGTCTCATACAATGGACCCCAACTGCCCATTAGTCACAGACATTCTCTGAGATACCAGGCATGGTTGCGGGAATTGCATGTCTGCTCCCAGCAGACACTAGCAACAAGGCTGAATCACCTTTGACTCTTTCTACCCTTCATATTTCTTCAGAATTCTTCCAGCAGATTTTGAACCCTCAGGTATCTCCTGTGCTCTTTTGCCACACCCTAGGACTTGAAATATTCAAGATCTGTTTCATGCTTCAGTAACACCACTCTTGCAGATGGTAACACAATAGAAAGGCTCTTATTTCAAAACACCTGGAATAAACACATAAAAGTGAATTGTTGTCCTAGAGTTTCAGGGGCAATAACTAACACGGAGAAGACCTGAACTGAGCTTTGATGTAGGCTGTGTGCAGCAGACCTTGTCACCTGCTCTCAGGACCAGAGAACAGTTCCCAGCTGTTTTCTTTCCTAACTGTGACAAAGTTGTAGTTCACAAGTTCTGACAAGGTTATCAAGAATACTGGTACTTATTATGTCTCTTATGCCACTGTTGTTGGTTTAGGAACAGAAATGTTTATGCAGGATTGACCACAATGTCCTGACTAGAGACCTAGACTGAGAAATCCAAGCCTCATTTGTGCCTTCCCTTTCTTGAACATTATGACTATGCTAACAAACTGCTTACTTAGAAATGGCATTTCTGCTTTTATGCATTGACATTCTTACGAGAGAGATTCTCTTATTAAATAGCCAAACAGCAAAATCTATTAAAAGAGCGGGTTTGCTGATTGTTTAAATAGAAACATGTCCTTGTTTCTGAATCAACAAGATTCCTTTTCCTCTAGTAAATAAAATCAACTTTCCTTGGTTGTGCTTCTGCATAAGTGTGCTGTACCTTTACAAAAGCATTTCCTTTGGTTCCTCTTTGCAGCATTTGTCTTCTGAAATGTTCCACTATAATGGTCCCCATCAAAGTCATTAGTTCACAAGTGAACTTTTCACACTGCAGTTATGCATACACTGCACTTGTGTATCTCTGCTGAAAGGGAAATGGGCAGAACAAGGAACTATAGGGTATGCCTGAAGGCTGACATTTCAGTCTAAACAGTCCGAGTAGTAGCTATTGTTTCTTCCCCAGCACCTTCACTTTTGTCTGCTTTTCATGCTGTGACTTCTATTCAGTCCCTCTTTTCTGAAATGGATGCTGTTGGGTAACACATGAAGTGTAAAGTGACTTCTTTCCACCTGCTGAGTTACAGACTGAATTGAAAAATTCAAAAATCAAGCATATTCCCTTGTTATACCTTTTAGTATTCAGAAAAAAAATAATAAATGGTATATTGGAAGTTCATATATGATAATGGAAGGTGAAAGTAATGCTACAAAAGTCTGTTTATAACTGAAGATAAATAGTTTGTGTTTGTCTACAGTTTGCAATCTTCAGCATATGTTTGAATAGAACAGTCCTACTAAGTCAGGGTTCTTCTAAGCCACTGAGTCACCTGTCTTCAGCATTGACCTGGTTGGAGTAAAAGAAGGGCAAGAGTATGCAATATTTACTCTTAGAGCTCTTTCAGTCTCCAGCTCTTTACTGCTCAGAATATGCCTGTCTGGTAACCTGGAGCAAGTCTCTGAGGTACTCGTCCATTCCACCACTGTATCTGGGTAACCCCTTTGCATTCTCAGAGCCCTTGGTAGCAAGTTCCACACAACTCAGCTTACTCCTGCATAAAGGACTCTTGTTTTGATCTTGACACCTAGAGATCTCATTTCAGTCTCTTTTGCTACTGGAACAGATGAAGAGAGACGTAAAACAATCCTTCTGTTGTTGCTTTTCTGTTTAAGATTCAAGAATTATGAGTGAACCATGCATTATTACACTGGATAGATATTTTCTGCTAATGCCCTATCCTTTTTTTCTAATTCCTGATGTTTTGCTTTTTTTACTGCTACTCAACACAGCTTCATGACACTATCCATCATAACACTAAGATCTCTGTCCTAAACAGCAAATGATTTTTCCTTATATTTATATACCTTGGTCGTTATGTGTTGTTTTATTCTTGCTTGATCTCCTAAGGTCCTTATGCAATTCTATGCTATTCCACATAATTATCACGACAATTACTATCACATCAGTTTTTAGCTGTTTGCCAGTATTTATGAATACTGTAAGATAACACAGGTTTCAGCACGGATCACTGCAGAACTCTACTGATAACATCCCTCCACTGCAAATATTCACCATTTACTCCTACTCTCTTGCCTTAAAAATGTTTGGCAAAAAGGTTTTTGGAAATCCAGGTACATTGTATGAATCAGATCACACTCATCCATGTGTTTTTGATGCCTTTAGAGAACGTCAGTATCGGAAGATAGGATGCCCCTGCCTTGTGTCTTCAAAGCCATACAGACTTCTTCACAATAAATCATATTTACCCAACTTCCTTTTAATTTTATCCTTAAATATTTTTATATTATAGTTTCTTCTAATTCTCTGGGAAGTATTACTGGCCTGCAGTTCCACATACCTCCCCTACAAACACCTTTTAATTTTAAATTGATCTCACCTTCTTCACCTCCCACTCCTCTGGAGGAAAGTAGTTTGGTGAGTACTTTCACTCAGCCATAGGTAATTCAGTTCTGGGCCAGGGAACTTCCTCCTTTTTATGTTTCTAATTTGTTCCATAAACTCTTAGTTGCTTTAATTTTAGACAGATCCTATAGTGAAAATGAAGGAAGATTTTTAGCTGTGAGCAAAGAAGGGTTCCAGCATTGGAGTTTTCCTCATTTCCTCCACAGTAAACACCACTGGAAATAATGTTGACATCTCTGCAATAGCTTTGCAGTCTTTGAGAGCTCCTCTTAGATCCTTGCCGTAGTTTGGCACTGTAGACTCTCTGACAGGCTTCTTGCTCCTCTTTTCTCTGGAGGAAATATCTTAAAGTGGAGTAAAAGGACACATAAGTGAAATGAAACTATGGAAACTTTGAAGAGTGTTATACATTCATATATTTCTTTCCATTTTTCTAATATGCTGTGATAAGAACCGTTTATTGCAATTTTACACTTTGTGTCAAGTGATAAAAGACTGCTCAGAGGAATCAACTCTTTCAAACCTGGGGCAAGGAACTTTGTTGGACTAAGGAAAGGAATATCATTACATTGCTCTGTCTCTTCTTATCTTTTTTTTTTTTTAAGCTTCTGAATAAATATTTCATCTCTTCTGACTAAATGATCTCTAGAGTTAAAGTAAGGTTGTCTGTATCTTGCTGTTTTCTCCATTATCCAAATAAACAATTTCTAATAAGGCTTAATTTAAAATTACATATCTTAAATAAGTAGTTTCAGTGCATATGTGTACAAGGTCACCATCCGACATGAAATATTTTGTCCACTCAATCTCTTTCCAAAAGTGTTATATTTTTGTAAGTATAGTTTATAGTTTTTGGTGGTTTTTTGTTTGTTTGTTCGTTTTTTTGATGGTTTTCCTATGAAACCACTACTAGCAGGATTTTGTGGAACATCAGCTATAAACTGTTGAAGATGCTTCCTTTTTCTGCTGTGCTTCTTATTCACCCAACCCCGGGAGCTCTTTCTTTCTGTCTGTGTTGTAATGACAGCAGGTGCAAGGTCTTCTTTATTGCTTTTATTGCCAATTGGGCCTTCTGCTTTAATCTTAGATCTGTTCCCAGGCAGTCCAATAGCTGGAGGAAGGAGCCTGAGATCCCTTACAGTGTAGGGTCTTTAGGGTGTGTTGCACTGGAAGTTATATTCCATCAGTCTGTCAGCATCTTATATAAATTCTCTCTCATTTTTAATACAGCATCCATAGACTTCAACAGATGTCTTTTGGTTTTGTAAGTTGTCTCATTTTTATATCAGTGCTCTATAATGGAAATGGTGAGAGTGAATGTCTTGAGTATGTATAAAAACATACTCAAAGCATGTTTTTATTCAGAAGTCATTTGTTATCAGTCACCATTTCCCCAGAATAACGAAGGAAGAAAATGTACCTTTTCGGACTGATATGCTATGTGAGTTTGTGCTTCCAGATGAGAAGCAGTGTTCTCTCAAATCTGGAAAATCTAGTTGATTCTTAGACATTTATATCACTCTTCTTCAGGTGAATATAACCTTCCCCTTTTCTGAGGCTCACTGGGCAATGCTGATAGCAGAACTTTTTCACTAGTCTTTCAGTTTCGTGTACCATCTTGTGCAAAGCATCTTGCTTCCTGCTTCATTTTTGGAAGCTGATAGTCTCCTATTGATATGGAACACAGAGGAAGCTGAACCTCCTTTAAATTAATCTATATTCTCATTTTTAAGTGATTCACTTATAAACATCATACCCCTAAGCCTCTGATATGAAGACTTTCTAAACAGCTGAGCATTTTTTTAATTAATGCTGTTCAATTAATGACAGAGCTTTCTACATATTGCTGTTGCAGATAGCCACAGGAACATTATTGGTAGAGATCTCCTGAGTTCAAAGCTAGAAGCAAAGTTCTTGACCCTGTTACAAGTGCCAAGTGAAGCCATATTGACCTCACCTTTGGTTTGAGGAAGGATATCGTGCTGTGTTGGAAAGTGCTGATAATTATAATATACTGATTGCAAAAGCTGCCCTCACTCAAATATTAACAGAGGCACATTTTCCAATGTAGCAAGACAAAAATATCTGCTTCTGAAAAGCCTCAGAGAAATTGTCAGTAGAAAATAAATCATAATTCACACATTGTTAAGAACTATCCAAACAAAGTTTTGCATATTTAAGGTGATAGTTGCAATCTTAGGCAGTGAAAGAACAGTTAATGCTATCACATACTCTCACCTTCCCTAAACGTTATACATTGTTTTGTCATTAACTTCAACTGAATAATGTCTATACATACTCTTATGCCTGAGCTAAAATTATATCATATTAGTACACTCTTAACCTTTGAGTAAAAGAGCAGTAATGTATCCCACCTAAGATATCCCTGCATAAAATATCACGAAAATTAACTTGTTCTATCATCTTAATCTGTTTTAGTAACCTTCAGGATTGGTCTTTTTCATTCACTGTGAAAAAGAGGGTATGAACTGCAAGCAGATGTAGGATCTGCTTGAGGAATGCATACGGCAGAAGGCTCTATTGTGCCAACTTTTTTTTTTTTTGTCAGAATGTTTGTAGAATAGTTAATATAAACCACAAAGTGTTTGCTCTTCAAGTGTCTGTTGGTTAAAGCTATCTGTGACTGCCACATGATAATTTGCTCTCTTTCTTTTCTGTTAATAAAAAGATGTCTGCTCTGCCTGCTTCTAAGCTGATAATGTAAATCACTGTTTTTCTTAGACTTGTCTAGCATAAACCATGAACTCTACAAAAGCATTGATTAAAGGAATTGTGTTTTAAAGGAAAAAATTGATATTAAATTTCTGGTAAATGGATAATAAAGTCTCTTAATCAAAATTCTAAATCCTGTTTACTGAGAAACAAGAAAAAAAAATATTTTGCTAATTTGAAAACTGCCACTGTTTGTTTGTTTCCTTTTTCCTCCTGTTGAGTTTAAAAAGAAGTGCTCTTAGAAAACAGTGCATTCTTCTAAAACAATTTGTTTCTAAAAGCTAAGATGACTTGTAGTTTATGGTTTTGGTTTTCCTACACCCTGAAATACAGTTTATTATATACATGTCTTGATGTAAGACCTTAGCTGAAGTGTTTTTGTATTCCATATATTTTGTTTTTCATCAGAATTTCTCATCTTTTTCTGGCAGATTATTTTGGTCAGCCTTACTGTTCTCATCTGTATGTATGTATATATATCTGAATATCAATCTGTCAATTCATTTTCTCTTACTCTTTTTTATTTTTATTTTTCCCATGAAAGACCAAAGTGATGGTCTAAGCTTTTGATAAGGAAAGCTTATTTAAAAGAGTAACATTTAAACATTTGTAAAATATGCAAAAAGCACCAGTATAAGCAATGTTCCAGAGGGGGGAAAAATAAAGAAATGTCAGTCATATTCAGTTACTATTTCACAAGCCTGTCACAGCAGAACAGGCCTGTTTAAGTTAATAGTTTCACACTAGAGGCCACTAGGAGAAGCTGTTTCCAAAGTTGAGGGCTGGAATGAATCAATACCCAACCAAATGTCCATCATCTCTGATTCACATTGGAACTGGAATACCATTTTTATCTCATATGCCATACCTGTTCTCAAGAACCTTATTCCTACAATCTGTCAAGTGACATCTGCAAATTATTACAAGTTTTAAGACCTTTAGACAGCAAAACATATCAACAGGTATTCCAACTCTTAAAGGATTATGTCAAGTGAATAAAAACTGTCCCCAGAGGGAACTCTAAATCCATCACCTAATCAATTAGCTTCCCTAGGAGAACTACCATCTGGACAGTTATCTTGGAAGACTGTCACAGTAAAATTTTCTTTAAAAATTCAGGTCAATCTCTATTTTTGGTGTCATTTTTAAAAATGTTCAAACAGCTACTTCCCTGTGGAATGCACTAGCTATAAATAAATACATAAATACATGAGGTATTTATTTTGTATATCTTTCAATATTAAGGTCTAAGTGAATTAAACAAATTGAGATGTGATCAGAAACAACGTTACATCTATGCTGGTTACACTGTGATCTAGGCAGAAAAGACAGGCCAATCCAAATCCAATTGACAGAGCTCTCAGAAAATGGAAAAATTATGTAAGTGAGAAAGAGAATGCTACCCAGTCTTTATTTTTTTTTTATTTTTTTTTTTTTTTCCTGGCTTTCTAATGCCAAAAGTAGCTGTGAACAATCAGGAGGAAAGGAATGTGGAAGAAAGGAAAATTCACTCTTCCTTCACTTTCTTGGGAAGATACTGTTAAAATGGTGTCATGTGTACAATAACATGAAGACTTGATACTTCTCGAGGCAGTCCATCACTTGGTGGAGTTCTTGAAAGAGAGGTCCCAGTCTGTGATAGGAAGGCTTAATACTGGCTTTGAATTGAAAAAAATCAAGTCCGAATAGCCACTTGTATCATCTGGGATGGTATAAAATTCAGATTTGTTGATGTTTTTAGTTGCAAAATAGTTCTGGCATGACTTCTGGGTAACCTAAGTATTTGAAAACCAAATGACTGGTTGGTTGTGATCTTCCTGGCAGACACAGTAATTTATTAATAAAAATAACTGGTTCAAAACAATATTTTTATTTTATTTTATTTTATTTTATTTTATTTTATTTTATTTTATTTTATTTTATTTTATTTTATTTTATTTTAATGTCTTTAAAGAATTAAAGAAAAACTAATTTAAAGAATTAAAGAAAAAAGATCTAGAAGGTAAAATGAGTGGGAATTATGAAAACATTCATCTATGTTTTCTTAGATAATCTCAGAGTCAGATTCTTTTTTCTGTGAATTCTTTTTACTTGGTAATAGATAAGACACTCCCAAGAGCAGTAAAAAGTGGTCACCACTATAATGTGTCTCAGAACTGTGCTATGAAAATGCATTTTTAGGTTCTGCTTGTTGCAATAAGGCTAGAAAGAATAAAGAAGAAACAAAGTAAGAAACAAAATAGTGATTCAGAGTTTGTGTTGTTTGTAAAAGCGTGCTTTGAAGAGTTGAGTTTTTCAGTTCCATAGCTTGTACATTTTTCTAACACCTTTTTGTGTAGTCGTTATTGTTCTTCTGGGACATTTGGCTCTATCCAAACATTCACTGAAAATATATTTAACAGTTCTGAAAATTTTTGGCATTGTCAGCATGGTTCTGTATGGCAACAAACTCAGTGAAGTGACAAGTTCCCAGTATGCAGTGATCCTAGCCTTAGTGCAGGTTGACAGATATGACATGCTACTGGCTCACCTTTTTCACTTATTGTTATGTGGACCCCTAGGTCTTTTCTGTCATATATATGACATGCTTCAGCAAGGTTTAATATGACAGAACTATTTAGTTTATCACTCCAGAGCACGATCTCTCCTGACAATGACATCAGACGGTAAAATTTACTTACATTTGAGCCTGTTCCATCTGTCAGAAGGCTGAGGTAAAGTATTCTGGCATCCGTCAAAAAAAGATAAATAAGTTATTTGCTTTTTCACATCAAATTTATCCAATAGCATATTGATGTGCCTGGTTACTCATATCTCCAACATATCTGATTTTTATTGTTGTCTTCACAATAATTTAAAGAGTTCAGGGATTCTTTCCACCTTGACTTGACAGATCAGAAATGTAAGTGATTTAAGGGGTAAAATAAGTGTTTGTGTCATGACCAGGTAGCAAATTATCCTTCCTAAGTTTAAGGATAGTAGAGAAAGTTAAAGTAACAATTTAGCAAAACCATGTTGTCTTTTTTCATATCACTTTACTACGGTTTTCCCAGTTCTAAAAACAATGAGATAGTTTTGGGGGCTCTGGAGAAGGTACAGGGTAGATCCACACTTCATGTCAGAGTATAAACCCAGGTGAGAAGCAGCAGGTGTTTTGTTACCCTGGAGCTGGAAGTTTTCATATATTTTGCTTTAAAGCAGTGTACAGCATGATGTGGGAAAGTTGTGATTGTAAGGCAGAAATACCATTGGAAAATGTGTATTTCAATTTCATTAACTTTGTCATTATTTTATTAAAAAGGTATTAATAACATATTTAGGATAAGACTCTAAGTATGTGTTTAAGGTACTTAATATAAAGCTTATTAATTATTGGGACATGTTAAATTTTATTTTTATTTTTTTTTAAATGCCAGTGCTTTAAAAATATTTATTGCATCCTTTATGCTATATTTATATGGAAGTCTTGTTTACAAGACTGCTGTTTGTCAATATGGTTTGGGAGATCAAAAATGTATGTTCACTCTAACTGCACATTCAGCCACATTTTGCCTCTGGAAAAACATCTGGAAGATTCAAGGAGCTGAAATTGAGACAGAGATCAGAGTTGGCCCCTCTATTGTGCTAACACTACTAACTTTTTGAGAAAGGATACTATTATTTGGGAGTGATTTGGGAGAAATATATGATTCCTTGTGTTTGTATTGGGTCTAGGTAGCAACTTAGGACTTGCATTTAAAAGTTCAGCTCCAAAAGTTAAGTTCTTTGTCTAGTTATAGTCTGTTCTTTAACTATATCCACAAATTACCATTTATCCTTAAAGGCAATGGGAAAGGTGAAAGGAGAGTAGCACATGTTAACTGAAAACTTTGAAAATAAAGATCACTGTTCAAAGAAGAGGCAGCATGAAGAGATGTCAGCAATTCTTAAATATTATTAATTATTAAGTTCTTAAATATTTGATATTACAGGCCAGATGGAATTGGAACAGTATCTGTTGATGAGAAAGAAAGGTTTGAGGAAATTAAGGACAGACTTTCCTCCCTTTTAGAAAACCAAATAAGCCATTTCAGGTAAGTGTATAATTTATTCAGTAATACTAAGTTTTGTCTGGCAGAATGTTTTTATTATGATGTTCAGTACTAATCTTGAACAGAGTGAAAATAATATAGTCTACCTGCAAAGAAGTTTTGAATGTATTAAATATGGAATAATTTATTTGCACAAGTGTTTGTGCTTAGAATTCATTTGCATGTCATTTGAGTTGTATTCTCTCTGTGGTAGAAAAGATACTGCAAGAATAAAGGCCTGGTTTTATTGGTCCTTTTGAACTTTAAGCTATCTATAAATCTAAGAAAATTGCCTGAATGAAAATGACTAAGTCATACCACTTTCTGGATTAATGCTGATCAGAAGAGTCATGTGAATAGGTAGGTACCTGGTACATATATGTACCTACACAGTAGGTACAAACTTTTTTCCTGGTTGTCTAATGTCATTTGCTGGGTTTCATAATACGCTTTCCAAAATCATCCTCAATAAAGAGTTTGTAATATGTAAGGACTGGCAATATAAGGACAGCTGTACCAGTAGAAGGAAGAGTACAAGAAACAGAGCAAACATGGAGTGATGTTTCCTCTGGTATCCTTCTAGCAGTTGATGGTTTGTGAACCTTAGCATAAGATTGGCATCTAGTTCACCAAATCTATTAGTTTATCACAGTTAGCCAACCTGTCTGCCACCATTCTGCCAATCTGAACATTTTTTAGAATGTATTTATATACCTTTTTTTATCTCTATCACCTTGTGACAACCTGTTCCACAGTTTAAATAGTGTTGTGTGAAAAAGCCTTATTTTCTTTGGAAAGGTTTGCTATAAGTCTGTTGTATGCCCCCTCTGGTGTGATGAGGTAAGTGTCTGGTATTCACTGGTATCTGTCATGTAGATAATGATGTTGTGTGGGAATTTTTTAAACTAGGAGGAGATCACAGATTCACAGAATTGTCTAGGTTGGAAGAGACCTCAAGATCATCGAGTCCAACCTCTGACCTAACACTAACAAGTCTAAACTAAAACTAAACTAAACTAACAAGTCTAAACTAAACCATATCGCTAAGTTCAACATCTAAACCTCTTTTAAAGACCTCCAGGGATGGTGACTCCACCACTTCTCTGGGCAGCCCATTCCAATGCCTCACAACCCTCTCAGTAGAGAAGTTCTTCCTAATATCCAACCTAAAACACCCCTGGTGCAACTTAAGCCCATTCCCCCTCGTCCTGTCACCAGGCACATGGGAGAACAGACCAACCCCCACCTCACTACAGCCTCCTTTAATGTACTTATAGAGAGCGATAAGTAATGTACTTATAGAGAGCCTCCTTTTCTCCAGACTAAACAACCCCAGCTCCCTCAGCCGCTCCTCATAAGACTTGTTCTCCAGACCCCTCACCAGCTTTGTTGCCCTTTGGTGCCCTGGACTCGCTCAATCACCTCAATGTCCTTCTTGTAGCGAGGGGCCCAAAACTGAACACAGTACTTGAGGTGCGGCCCCACCAGAGCCGAGTACAGGGGGACAATCACTTCCCTAGCCCTGCTGACCACACTGTTTCTTATACAAGCCAGGATGCTGTTGGCCTTCTTGGCCACCTGAGCACACTGCTGGCTCATATTCAGCCAACTATCAACCAATACTCCCAGGTCCTTCTCCACCAGGCAGAGATAGCAGTCTTCGCTTGAGACTTCTCCTCTGTATTAAACTAAAGAGAGCTAGGGTTCTCTTTGGAGAGTATTCCTTTGGGGAAAACAAACAAGCAAACAACAACAAAAAACAACAGTACTCCTTTCATTTCTTTTAAAAATTATTCTCTGACATATTTCATGTCTCCTGTCTTCCTTCGGATTCAATAGCTCTTGCCTAAGAAGCAATACAGAGCAGCATATGATGGAGTGCTTCCTACCCAGGTCTTGGAAAGGCAGGAGGAGAGTAATAACAAAAATACCTGCAGGGAGAAGGAAGAGTTGTTTTTGTGACAATCTTCTCATGTTTGCTACAAATCAAAACAAAGGAGTGTGGGAGTTTGGTGAAGACTTTTTGTCTGATTGGCATACCTATGAACATATCAAGTTTTTTGTAGAAACACAATCACTGTAATTTCCAATGAATGTAAGTACTTTTTCTCATACTGTGTGATGAGAGCAGTGAGAGTAGTTGCTGCCCAAAAACTGAAGTGGCAGAAGCCTTCTCAATATGTACAGAGGTAGAAGGGAAGCGAGAGAGCAAGAGAAGTTGGGCATCTTCAAGATTCAGGCATTCACATGAATGAGACTAATTACAAAATGTATAATAACGCCTAAATAATTATTTGAATTGGAACAAATAAAAGCAAAAGCCATCGTGTTTTATTACCTACACAGCAGAGTATGTTGATGAGCTTGGGCTGTATCAGCAACTTAGGGATCTTTCTGCCTGATTCTTGTTGGATCTTTAGGGAATTCAAATTACATTAGAAACTCCTCTTTGAGAGCAATTAAATGTGCCATTCAAAGGTGAATGTCTCCGTCCTTTAGGTTGCCTTCTGGGATTTGCCTTAAAATCTTATTTAATCAAAATAAACAAGAGAGCTCTGCCAGGTGAGGAGTAATCATTATATCTTTCTTTGGACAAATGATAGAAATTCAAAAAAAATAGGTGACATGTCTGGATTTAAATGAGGATGATGGTGTAATACTGGTAGAAGGAAGAATGAGTAGTGCCCTAGAATATGTAAAAGCATACAGAGCATAAAGGACATCCTGATATAGAATTGGCATTAGATTTTAAATAAAACTTAGATTCAAATTATGTGAAAAAATAATCTGTATCAGTAATTAACACAGGATAGTCTTGGCTGTGAGATTGCTTTCTTAAGAAAACATAGCATTAAAATTACTCTATGTTTCAGTCAATCAAAAATATTGTGAAAACTATGAGATGCTGAATATTTTTAAAAATGCATTCAGCAGTAAAGACTGATCCAAAGCAAAAACTGAGTTTCTCTGTTTTGGCCTTACTGTCCGTGAGTCCCCTTGAGTCACCGGGCAATCACACCATCTCCTAAGCTGATTTTTGCTTCTGCTGTCCTTTCTACTATCAGCATGAGCATCCTTGCCTTTTATGTGTGTCCTAACATATTTTAAGGGCTTTCACATTTTCCTAGTTTGTTTTACAGTTTGCATGTTTTACAGTTTTTACATGCCAAATTCTCTACAATAACTTCTTTAACTTTCTCATGGAGTCATAAAGAAAGTATTTAGTTTGTTTGTTCAATCACTTTTTTTTTTTTTTTTTTTTTTTTTTTTTTTAAACTGTGGCATACATTTAAGTTTTGCTCCTACTTCTTGAATTTTACCTCAGAGTACTTGTAGGCTTATTGCTTTTTGGATAGCACTTTAAGGTTTGGACCTTTGTTTTTCAAGTTCATGTTTTTTTCTTAATTCCCATTCTTGAACTGAGTATACATATACTGAATTTATTTGGAATGATTTCTTTTGCTACACTGTTAATAATGTTATTATAATATTATGTTATTATATATTATGTTAAAATAATAACGTTATTATTTTGTGATCATTATTTTGTGTCCTGTTTACACTTGAGACCAGATCCAGAACAACATTTCTCTCATGGAACCTCAATTAGTTGTCCAAAGCAGCAATTCAATACCATGTTTCAAAATTTTATCATTCTATTTCATCCTAATGAGCTATTGATCATCACCTGTGTAGTTGAAATCTCTTAATATTTGTAGTTCTTCTAATCTCACTTTACATTTTCTAATTGTTCTCATCACCCTAACAGGGTCAGTAGTATGGTAGTACAGTTTTATTGTAATAATAAGGGATTCTCGAGGATTGCCAACGTGTTTTTTTTCCTTTTCCCTTTTTTTTTTTTTTCTGTAATATGTCAGTACTTTTCTAAGCTTTACTCTTGCTCTATTGCTTTGCACTGCATGCACTAGTCAGCTGTCATTGCAGACAGTTTAACTAAAGTGTATTTCCCTTCTTGCCTTTTCAGAGCTGCACTGAACATATGCTACGTCCACCTAGGTCACATTGATCCAGCAAAGGTTTTCTCCCATGCCTGTCAGCTAATCCCCCAGCTTCCAGTTTTAATACTGTCTTGTAACCTTTTTAATTTTCATTGCCATCAGCCTGGTGATTAAGATGGAGCCTGCCCATTCTGTGCTGGTGGTTCCTTACTTAAATATTTCCCAGTCCTTGAGGTTCTTAAACTTCTCCTCTCTGTCATCTTTTCTACCCACTGAGACTCCAGATTCCTGCCTGCCTCTCAGGCATCAAATGTGGAAGAGCCACTATTTCAGAGAAAGCTGTCATGACTGTCTTGGACTTAACCTCTTGCCTGGCTGTGTGAATTTAGTCTCTGGAGTATTCCTTCTTCATTTCTGTATGTTGTTGGTAGTAATGTAGACCATCAGTCCTTCTCTTTCTCTGTTCTTCCCTAAGTAATTTACACAAATATCTCCTGAGGACCAATATCTTGGTACCCAGTAAAAGGCTGTAATGCTGGAGGCAGGACTGCTTAGAGTGTCCCTTTAGGCATCAACTATGATCATTTCCTTTTCTCTAAGGTTCTTATCTCAAGAAAACAACTCTTCCCTGTCAGAAGCTCTTTGTACCAATTGCACATAAAAGCTGGCTGCCCATGTCATACTCATGGATATTGAATAACCCCCAGGTCTTCAGTCTGCATTTTCAACTTTAAACTGTGGAATTTGGAGACTTCTTATGTTGTTTACATTGCAGAACATACACTGGTTTGAAATATTAAGTATAATCAAAGAATGAGTGACGTTTATTCAAAAACTACCATTCCAAGTTAGTAAGAATAAACCATGGGAAAGACTTGGATTCCAAGGATTATGGAAAAGAAAGAGTCAAAACAACTAAGGGCCTAAGGGCCATTAAATCTCCTTTCCTAATTTGTTAACAGGTCCCCAAGAGTTGTTAGCACTACTGTAGGATAGAAAGAGAATGAGGCAAAGCAAATACTGAAATTCTCTCAGCTGGAAGTCCTTTTTTGACCTCATTTACAGGGCTTTATTTTGGCTGACCAAAATGCATATCTAAAATTCACTGGTCTGAATCCTTTTATCATTAGAAAGTATTTTACTGTTGGAAAATATTAGAACATGAGGCTGCCATTGAGTAATAATAAGAGAAAAATAATCTTAGCAAAAAGATTTGAGGAAAAGAAATCCATTTTCCAATTGGGGATATTCCAAAAGATTTTATAGACAGGATTAGGAGAGGCTACTACTGCTTTAGCTCTATAGTCTCATTGAGCTGCTCTATTGGATCATTCATCAGACAACAATTAAAAACAAATCTATGAATGGGATCACTTTTTTATTTACATGTTATATGTTATTGGAAGTGCGGAGACAGAATCAGGTATGTTTTAAGTCCTAGCCAATAAAATTAAAAATGACAGAAAATGCTTTTCCAAACTTTTTGTAATAAAATAGGAAACATTATCTGCACACGATTTTGCTCCCAAGTATCTCTAAAAACTTAAATATCAGATATTTTATTCTTATATTAATCCAATATTAAAGCTAAAAGAATACACAGAGTGTTGCTTCACTGTCATGTAGCTGTTATGACTACATGAGAAATAGTATCTCTTTCCAGGAAGATGAAAGTTAAGCTCATCAGAGACTATTAATTATCTTATAACTATTAATTAGTTGAGAAAGTGCATGCAATGCTTTTTTCCTTTTGTATTTTTTCTATAGTAAGGCCTGAGCTGCTGGTGGGTTTATACTGCTATGGTATATATATTCTTCATGGCAGACTAGTGAAGAGATCATCTGTTTTCATTAGTACTTTGCCTATGGGAGTCTGCTATTAAAATAATTTAATGCGAGTTTTGTACACAGTTACATCTCAAAGTAAATTCTTATCATTTTCTCTCTCTCTCTCTCTCTTTTTTAAAGATACTGTTTCCCTTTTGGACGACCTGAAGGAGCTTTAAAAGCCACACTATCATTACTTGAAAGGGTAAGTTTGACAGTATAGTTTACGTTCTGCCTGAGTAGTAAGCCTGCATTTTTCTTTTGCCTTCAGGCCACTGAAATTTGACTTGTTTCTTCTTTAGTATTCTACTACTGGTTTTAGTTGTTCACTGGGAGGTGTTTGTTTGTTTGTTTGTTTAGCTTTGTTTTTCTCAGTGTTTTCCACAAATGCAAACAACTGTTCTCTGTAGGACAAATTGCTTGGAATTTCACTTTAAGCCACTGCAATTACACTGTTTCGTTATGATTTAATGACTACCTAGCATTATCTCTAAAGTAGTACAGGTCTACTCTACATCCCCTCTTTCCTGCTGTCTACAACTTCCTTGCTGCTGATTTTGTCAGTACTGGTACAGAAAATTAAAAAGCATCTATATAATCCAAATAATCTTCTATAAATATGCAGTCTGAGTCAATTTAAGAAAAAACAAACAAACAAACAAACAAAAAACTATCTGCAATAAAACTGTCATGGGCAGTTAGCAGTGTAAAGCCCTGGAAAGCAAATCCTCTTTTACTGACTGAAAGGGAGAAGGCCTTGTAATGGTAAAAGCATCTCTGCCTTCTCTGGGGAAAGAGAATTTAAAATTCCAACAGGGATTTCAGAGGACTATCAGTAGGAGCCTGAAGAGTGTGTGAATGGGAAAAGGAAAAAAAAAAGAAAAGAAAAAAAAAAAAGAACAAAAAAAAGCTTAGTTCCCACTCCGTATATCTCTACTAAAGTCAATGAGGTCTGGCCCTGGGAAGTGACAGCCGTTTAGCCTTGCAGAACACACCATAGATGGAGATTCTGTCTTAGAAAGCATTCTCCCCCTCTGCTCAGATCTTCGGAGACACCACCTGGAGTATCGTGATCAGCTCTGAGGTGCCCAATATAAGAAAGATATGGACCTGTTAGAGGTCCTTGAAGAACCTCCTATGAAGACAGGCTGAGAGAGAAGGCTCTGGGAGACCTTATTGTACATAAAGGGGGCCTACAGGGAAGCTGGACTTACTCCTGACTCTTTGTCAGGGGGTGTAGAGATAGGACAAGGGGTAATGGCTTTAAACTAAAGGAAGATAGATTTAGATTTGATAAAAGGAGGAAGTTCTTTACTCAGAGGGTGGTGAGGCACAGGAACAGGTTGCCCAGAGAAGCTGTGGATGCCCCATCCCTGGAGGTGTTCAAGGCCAGGTTGGACGAGGCTCTGAGGAACCTGGTCTGGTGGGAGGTGTTCCTGCCCGTGGCAGGGAGGTTGGAAATAGTTGATCTTTAAGATCCCTTGCAACCCAAACCATCCTATGATTCCATGATTGTGTGATTTTTCACAAGGATGTGCTAAATTTGAAAGACTTAAGGAAGAAAAACAATCAGTATGAGCTAGTTCTGATGGCATTGTTCATACTTTCTCTTTTACTCTGTTGAAGAATCAATGGTTATGCAATGGTGGAAGCTTTTCCGCAGGTGAGAACAAAGCAAATTTTCACATTCACATGTTTTCTGGGTACCATGATCCAAACCATGCAAGGAATGCTCTTGTTATACTGTTCTTGGTGTCACCCAAATGAAAACTGATTGGCATGCTGCAAGATCTTGCAGTATCTTGTATAAAGTGTAAATATAGTGTTCAACAGAAGTCTTTAAAGACAAATATCTAGTTTCACCAGCTGAAATAGTTCCTTTTTGATTTCTTCCTTTAATTATTATCACAACTGAAGTAACATTAGGATACTTTTATCCTTTTCCCCTGAGTATTAAGTAATGAGTGTAACCAAGTGGTATAATTGTCTCTGGTACAGGTTTTAATGAAAGATATTGCCACTCCTATACCAGCAGAAGAGGTGAAGAAAGTGGTCAGAAAATGTCTGGAGAAGGCTGCCTTGATCAATTACACTCGACTTACAGAATATGCCAAAATAGAAGGTTAGTACAGCAATCAACTGCCAAAGTGGCTGTAAAAGCCAACAATGCCTATTAACTGAATATTCTGTGAGCAGCCTTTTGCCTTTCCTGAACAAACCCCTTCCACAGCAAGGGGAAATGTCTCATTAAAATCTCAGCTGGTGAACTATGGAGCTTTTTCCTATTCATTGGCTTTAATATGCCTCCTGGGACCCTGTTTGAATGGAAGACCAGGACTTCTTAATTTAAGTTGCCCTTTGTTCTTACTTTTGAGTTTTCCACAAATCTAAAAGGTTGTTTATGGATTATTTTTTATTTCTCTAACTATTTCTAGTAATTAAACTACTGACAGGAAATTCTTTACTTATCAGCAGTAACAGTACCTTGAAACTTGAAAACTCTGGATGTACATGCCTTTCTGATGTATTTATAAGGCAGACAGATAAGTGTCATTTATTTTTGCTGTTGTGTTTTCAGATGTATGAAAATAACCTGATGATTAAAACTTTAATTGCATCATGATTTCCTGAATGAACTAATGGGACAAAACACTAGATTTTATTGTAATCAGTAGTTTTTCTGGAATTTACATATGTTCTGGAACATATACATTGAAATTAATTTAAGACCATACTAAAAAATTGGCTAGGAAACACAACATCATTTTAATATTGTACAGAAGTAAACCTTATGTAGAACAAAGACGAAGTCACAATAGTGACATGCTTTGTAAAGACACAGCTGTTACTCTCCATAAAGCACAGAAAGCTATATGTGTACAGATATATTCAGAAGTAGAAAACCATATGTGTGCATCTATATAAGTGTTTCTTTTGAGGTACTGTCAATTAGCATGAAAATAAATGATGACTTCTGCTTTAAAAATCTAGTTTTTATATGGTGAGGAAGGATTTTTCATAGCATATATTTCTAGAAATACACCAGAAGAAATAGTTATCATAACAACAAAATGAAGAAGCCCCATATGTCTAGCAATATTATAAAGTCAACTTTTTTTCCTTTTTCCATTTCTGTTCAAATTCTCTGAAAAGCATGATTTAACCAATCTCAGAAGTGATTAACAAAAAAACCCATCTCATCACTATGGCAACCAGTATTATATCATGGGAGTAACAACATGAAACCATCTTAGTAACCAGTTTATCATAATTAATTATGATATCATGTTGTGTTAAAGAAAGAAAGATGAATATTAAATCTATTCTGGAAAACAAGAAAGCAAAAGTATGATTTCCCTTAGTTTTTATCTTCCTGTATTCGTAAGAAGGATTTTTTTGATGCTCAATATTAGTCTCTTAGCAAACCTATTGAAATAATGGGTATAAAAATTGAAATAGTTTTAAAAAAAATACAAAAGTTTGCCAAATATATATAAACTCTCTGACACTAACTTGGATTGGAAAAGGTTTTTACAATGAAGTAAATACATCTTTATTCAGGATTTTTAACTAAATCCTAGAAAATGTTGGCAGTTCACTGTGAACATCAAATTCTGCCCTTTCAAATATGCATACTAGTAATACTGCTGTAAGCTGGAATGGCATATAAAACTGAAGTCCATTCCATGGCATATATTGACTTGCGAATTTCTTTTTGGGTTTATTTTCTTTTGGTTTAAATACAACCAGGTTTCTATAAGTAGATTTATACTCAAGATAGATAATTGCATATAGAAGTCTAGTACATCAAGAGAGATAGATAAAGTACTTTTTCTGAGAATAAGTAGTGTACTGTTTGAAAGTGAAGGGCTCCAATGCCATAACATCAGAAAATTAAACACATTGGTCTTCAGTTGCAATGAGATATAAATGTAATAGTTTTCATCCATTCCCTTTACGTTTATGGGAACATTACTGTATCCTGTGCACTGAAATAGTGTTCTCTTGAAGTAATTAATGCCTATATTTGCATTAATTACTTATTCCTCAAATTGAATTTGAGGAGACAAAAAGGAGACAAGAAAAAAACCACGGAAGTGGTATTGGCATTTCTGCCACAGTCAGGACTGTCACTGCTGTTCTCAAAATTTTAAGTCTTTAACTCCTTGGTATTTATTCTACTCTGATGAAATTGAAGTAGTTGTATTTCTACAATGATATTTTTTCCTTTTTTGTTTTGTTTTGTTTTGTTTTATTTTGTTTTGTTTTATATTTAGCAACAACAGAAAAGGATTCAGGTGATTACTGTTTGTGTGCATGTCTGCATGTGATTTATTGTGTTGGTGTGTTGCATCTGTTGTTTTGTTATTTTTGTTGATTTCAACATTACCAAGATATTGACCAGAACATAAGCAAGCCTTAAAATTAATTTTGATACAGTATAGTATAGTCCCTGTGTTATTCATTTGTACCAGCGCTTAATTATGATGTGTATATTTATGAGCAATACAGATAATTTTATTATCCTGTATATTTTGGAATATTAAAACAATTCTAGTTTTTGTGAAAGAGCTGTAACAAAGTGATGCAGAGAAGTTTAGCTGTTAATCCCAAATGAATATCTTGATAAGAGAACTGATTTTATAAGGTTTGTTTTATATCTCTCTGATATGGCTGTGGTTTGTAATAAGTTTCTTTTTGTAGTTACAGATGAGGTTTAAGAGCATGGTCGTTCTTTGTGTTTCAGATTTCTTAAATCTGGTATGCCACATATTCTACAGTAGTGCAGAGAGTTTACTGAGTGCTTGTATCCAAGTAATTAACCAAATGATCAAAAAAGAGCATAGGTGAAGTACTGGCTACACAGTGACCAAGTAGTAATGGCTACTCAAACAAACAAAAAAATGTCTGAGTAGTGGCTATATGGAAGCATGACGGATTGTGCATATACATGCACATTGGAATGGAATTGAATAGAGTGGAACGGAACAGAACAGAACAGAATAGAATAGATGCACACACTACTTTGTCTTACCTTTCTTAAAGATGTACAAACAGCCCCAACAGTAGCCTGATGATAATACTTTGTGGGGTTTCAGCCACAGCTGTGGCAAAGAGTTTTGAGTTGTTCGTTTTCTCAGAATACATTCATTTTCTGTCCATAGGGACCGACTGGGTGATTACTTTAAAGGTTGCATCCGGGTAGTTGGAAATGGAGCTCCTTGACATTGAGGGGCCTGAAGGGAGAAAGAAAGTTTATTTTTCACTTTCCCCTTCTCTGTAAGAGGAACTGCTTACTTAGCCAGTAAGCAAGCAGAAAATGATAGCAAATTATAAAGACTACATTTTTTAAAAGTTATGTTCATAACTTAAAATTCCAAAAAATCAATGATTCCCAAGACTTCCTTATGTAGTTGAAGAAAATATCTTTTCAAATGAGAAATTTAGAAAGTGTTGACTTTGTGAAATGAGAAAACTGAGTTTAGAGTTTGTCTCCTATGACCTTTGTGCTCCAAAACCTCAGTTGTACACTTCTGTATAACATGTATACAGAAAAGCAGAAATCTTTCTTTCCCACACATTTGCTATTCTTATTTTTTTCTCAGGCCCATTATGTCAGAATCACAAACCATTATGCACAGATGACATATAAGCACAGAAAAAAAAAAAAAAAAAAAAGGACTGTACCTATTTTCAGTCATTTTACACATTTGGTTTAAGGATGCTTTGAGAGAACTATTGCCATGTTCTAGCAAATCTGTCCCCTAAGTGACCTGGCAAATGGGAGTATTACAGAATGGATGAGAGGAAAGCCTATGGCATACAGTGAGTAAATGGAAATTTACTGCGTGAGTTAGGTGAAGCTAGAGGTTTTGAGGTTGCATTTATAATTTAATTGCTTAGTTTAATTATGTTTCTAACTGAAATACAGGTGAAAATTAATGATACCACTCTGAAAAATTAATTTTATTGAAAAAAGTAAACAGACTGCGTTGCACAAGAATTTAATTTTGCATTGAATCAATTTATCTGGTGTAAAAGGTTAAGTAGTTAGATGGGATCCAAATAAAATTTGATCTTGGGCATCATTCATATTTTAGCCTGGCCAACAGAGCCAAATCCTGTTCCTGTTGGTGTCACTAGCTGCACTACAAATTTCATCATGAGCTTCATGTACAGCATGTTTAGCCCTAGAACCACGTATTGTATTGCTGTGGAAAATAAGGAAAACTATTTCTTGATAATTATTTTTACCTTTTAACTTGTAACTGGATACCGTATAGACAATCTTGAATTGCAAGAGTGTCCTTGTTGGGTAATGCAGAGGTGAACATGCAAATTCTTTTCGTTGCGAGAATCCTTTCCCAGCAGTGTGGTTGCCAGGTTCCCAGGTCTATTCCCCAAGTGCTCTCATTTTCACGGTCTCAATTGAACAAGACTCTGAATGCTTTCCCAGAAGACGGTGGTTACTTTCTTAATGGCAGACGCAGTAGTATAAGCAGCACTTGTATTAACAGGATTTGTTTGCAGTCAGGATGACATTTTATTTAGCACTCCCATGTTGTTGTACTATTATGAATATAGAACAGCTTTTTTCAATAAAAATTACATTTGCAGTGACAATTATACAAGGTTCAGCATGTCATTCCTTATGACATGTACAGCTGAAATTCTCATGGAGTAGCTAATCTGTTCAGTCAGTATAATTGCCATTATGGAGAGAACAACATCAAACCTACTATTTTAATTTTGAACTATGTCTAAGAACTCTCATGTAATGCCCTTGTAGTTTGCAGCAAGGGTTTATAATTTGTCAAGAAGATGATCATGGCATCAGTATGTGAAAATCTCTTTTTAAGTATAAACTGTTTTCATTTCAGCACATGCTGCCATTGAGACCGCTACCTGAAAGTAGTTTTTAGATCATTTTGTGTACGACATGTTTTCTAGTCTTACTCAATATTTAACTTGAGTTATCTCTCCCAATAGATCATGAAGAACATCTTTTGGCCTGCTAGATGCTGAGGCCAGAGCCAAATACTTCAGATGAATGTTGTATAGCTTCCAATGAATAGCTTAGAGAAATTTGCATGCCTCCCTCACCTGTTTTCTTTTCTCCATAAAACATCACCTTATTTATACAGAAATCATATGTTTATTTGCATTTTATACATACCCATTAACAAATACACAGTAATAAAATACTTTATTCCTTCTCAGAAACAATTTTTTCCTCATTTGCATTAATTTGAAATTTGAATGGATGAGGAGGAATGGACTCTGCAAGTGCTGTTGTCATTGCCTAAGAGAAGTGGTAGAACCTCACATGTAAACACATTTTTCAGCACAAGGGCATTACTTTTCTGTGGAGTAAAAAAGGGCCTGGGTTAGGGATTAAAGTGGTAAATGGCTGTGAAGCGAACAGGTCAGTATCTGTCATTGTTGGTAGATACTCACTTCTGAGGTGACAGACAGATTGTAAACGTGAATTATTAGGTATTTGTCTTTGAACTCATTCTTTTTAAAAGTCTATGATAACTGAATATGTATATACTGGGATCCTTCTGCCAATCAGTTTTAATAAAAGGAATGAGAATAGATTCAATTAAAATCAGGGCAAATAGTTACTGTGTAGCGTGCAATTGCTCAAAGGCAAATCACAGTTGTCATCCCAATATTTCTTTCTCTCAGACAGACTGCCAAAGGCTGAATAACTGTTAACTCCATATAATAGAGGGTCAGGAGCAACTCAACAGTTGCTTTTTTAAAGGACACTGATCGTTAACATACTCATTACATACAAGTTTCTAAAGGAAAGGGTAGTATGTAAATGCCCTCAAGGCTCAGAAGGATCTATCTGACTTAAAAAGAAGAACACTACAAATATTATTGAAATTGAGAAGACAAGTGGAGAGAGTCATTGTACCTGGAGAGGACTTGATTAAAGCTCTCCATGCATGTTCATTTCACTGAACAAACAAAAATGAATGAGTTGCACAGCTGCATAGCACCTTCTTGGTCTCTGTTTATTGTGCAACTAAAACGGAAATATAAGAATACAATCAAATATTCCAGATTTCAGTTTTGGAACAGAGGTCTGGAAAGGAACCTGGGGACTGTTAGGTCCTCATCCTGATACCTCCTTCATAAATGTACCCAAATACTGCCTTAACAGCTGGGCTGAGCTGTTCTTCATTCTGTATTTCTTCCCCTTTTCTGCCCCCTGCTTCAACCAGGTGAAGGCCATTTCAAGTCCTTCACAGAATCACAGAATCACAGAATTTCTAGGTTGGAAGAGACCAAAGATCGAGTCCAACCTCTCACCTAACACTAACAAGTCCTCCACTAAACCATATCACTAAGTTCAACATCTAAACGTCTTTTCCCGCTCTACTCTGCGCTGGTGCGGCCTCACCTCAAGTACTGTGTGCAGTTCTGGGCACCACAGTATAAGAGGGACATGAAGCTGTTGGAGGGTGTCCAGAGGAGGGCTACGAAGATGGTGAAAGCCCTGGAGGGGAAGACGTACGAAGAACGGCTGAGGTCACTGGGCCTGTTCAGCCTGGAGAAGAGGAGGCTGAAGGAAGACCTCATCACAGTCTACAACTTCCTCGTAAGGGGGTGTCGAGAGGCAGGAGACCTTTTCTCCATTAACACCAGTGACAGGACCCGCGGGAACGGGGTTAAGCTGAGGCAGGGGAAATTTAGGCTTGACATCAGGAGGGGGTTCTTCACAGAGCGGGTGGTTGCACACTGGAACAGGCTCCCCAGGGAAATGGTCACTGCACCGAGCCTGTCTGAATTTAAGAAGAGATTGGACTGTGCACTTAGTCACATGGTCTGAACTTTTGGGTAGACCTGTGCGATGTCAAGAGTTGGACTTGATGATCCTTAAGGGTCCCTTCCAACTCAGGATATTCTATGATTCTATGATTCTATGATTTTAAAGACCTCCAGGGATGGTGACTCCACCACTTCCCTGGGCAGCCCGTTCCAATGTCTAACAACCCTTTCAGTAAAGAAGTTCTTCCTAACATCCAACCTAAAACTCCCCTGGTGCAACTTTAGCCCATTCCCCCTCATCCTGTCACCAGGCACATGGGAGAACAGACCAACCCCCACCTCACTACAGCCTCCTTTAAGGTACCTGTAGAGAGCAATAAGGTCTCCCCTGAGCCTCCTTTTCTCCAGGCTGAACAAGCCTAGCTTCTTCAGCCGCTCCTCGTAGGACTTGTTCTCCAGACCCCTCACCAGCTTCGTCGCCCTTCTCTGGACTCGCTCAAGCACCTCCTTGCTCTATAAGTTATGAATCACCCTACAGCCAAATTACTACCTAATTTTTAGCACACTACCCTTCTCCTTTATCTCAGATAGCTCCTTCCTTTATTAGCTTCATCTCCAGTCAATCCATACTCTATGATGCGTTTTAGACAATTGTTTTATACTTACACAACCAACTTTTTAATAGCCTTTCATTATCTTTTAGTCTTTTGTTCTTCAGTTTTATCATCTTAGAAGCCTTTCTTTATTAAAGTTTGAATTGAGCCTTGAACATTGGTGACTGTGCAAAGTCATGTCCATGAAATGCCTTGCACAGTTCTCAATCTGCACCAGTTTGGTGGCTGCACACTAATGGCTACCTAAGCTCCACCATGCCACTCCTTCATCCTCATTCTCTTCCCTTGCTCCATGTGGGGTCCCTCCCATGGGAAGTTGTCCTTCCCAAACTGATCCTGCGAGGACTTCCCACAGGCAGCAGCTCTTCAAGAACTGCTCCAATATGGGTCGGTACCATGCAGTGTGTCCATCAGGAGCAAACTGCTCCAGTACGCATCCTGGACAAGCGGCAGTTCCCCCCAGACCCCTGATCCTGTGTGGGCTCCTCTCCACAGGTACAGCTCTGGCCTATAGTCTGCTTACGCAGGGCCTCTCCACAGGCCACAGCCTCCTCCAGGCCACATCCACCTGCTCCACCGGTGGCTCCTCCACAGGCTGTAGCATGGAGATCTGCTCCATGGGCTGCAGGGGGACAGCCTGCTCCACTATTGGCCTCTCCACGGGCCACAGGACGCCTGGAGCACCTTTTCCCCCTCCTTCTTCACTGACCTTGGTGTCTGCAGGGCTGGTTCTCTCATTTCTCACTCCTCTCTCCCATCTACTGTTGTGCAGCAGTTCTTTCCCTTCCTTAAATTTGCCGTCCCAGAGGCCCAACCAACATCACTCATGGCTCAGCTCTGGACAGCAGCAGGTCCCTTTTGGAGCCGACTGGAGTTGGCTCTGATCTAACACGGGGCAACTGCTGGGTTCTGCTCACAGAGGCCACCCCTTCAGCCCCCTCAAAACCAAACCCTTGCCACATAAGCCCAATACAACCATAAACGCTTAATGTAATATGTTTGAGAAATGCTGGTGTTTTCCTGTCCTTATCAGGTTTGTGGCACACAGCTGTTCTGTGAAAAGTTAATACAATCCAGTCTGCATAGGCTGATCATTTCCAACTGCTGAGTTATAGCAAATGTTTACTGCTGTTCATTTGTCAAGTGCATTGCCCTTCCTCTTAAAGTATTATATTTTGTTTTTCCTTCACATTCTTTGGTGTTCTCCAATTCTTCTGTTACTGCATTTTGACCTTGCTCTCTATTGCCAGTGTTTTACAACATTGTTACCTGCACATTCTTAAAATTTATTCTGAAGTCATTGGTGCAAATATTAAAGAAGCTCACTCCTACAGTGGATCCTCAAGGAACTCCTCAAGAAACCTTTATTTGCTCTTTCTCAACACTACCCATAGCCTTTCTCTTGAGGGAGCTTTTTTATCCAACACACATTTTCTTTTTTAATCCTCATTTTTGTAGGCTTAACTGGTAGTCTTCCCATGAAGCACTGTATCAAATGCTTTAGTAAAGTCAGAATAGATGAGATCTACTGAATTCCTTTCCCTTGAAAATATCCTATCAAGAACAGCCACTGCACAAGTCTAGTGCAAACTACATTTGCAAATATGTTTTATTGTTTTCATTGTGTGTCCTCAATTAGTCATTTCTTCAAATTTCCTTTTAATCGCCATCATCACTTTTCCTCACTCTTTACCTGTAAGCATTAGGTTTGCTCTTGTCACCTTTCAGTAACAATTCAGAAATTTAGACTCTTAAAATTATTAGACTGATGAAAAACTAAGTCTGCACTTTCAAGTGCCAGTTGTCTGGCACAAGGATGTCAATTATTCAGCTCCTTTAATTCATGGAGCTCTTCAGTTTGCCATGTTTGTTACCTCTGAGTTTTCTTCTACGGGAACAGAAAGTGCTAAGAACATTAGCTCTTGCCCCCTTTGAAGAGAAATTATAAGCAAGGAAAGGAAGAAAATACCAAAATACCAAGTGCTAGTATCTCATCTGTGTTTCCAAAACCAGAACACAAAGCATCATAAATTAGGTGACTTTGATCAGTAATTAAAAAATGAGATTTCTTGTTATTTCTGAATTTTTGTTACTGATTTTACCTCTTCAGATTTCATGTTTTTTTTTTTTTTTTGTTGTTTTTTTTTTTTTTCTTTCTTTCTTTTTTTCCCCCAGCTTCACATGAAGCAATAGTTTCTAATTTTTGTAAAGAAATGTGATTGTTCCGTGAAGGTAATTCCATTGAATATGATAATAAATTTGAAAAAGCTGAAAACATTGTAGTGTCACTCACTTTATAAAACAATAGGTTATAAACTAGGAGATGTAAACTCTAACTTCCTACAAATCTCATAATTTTTGTGTACAAACAGTTTAAAACTATTTTGTCTCCAGAATTTAAAATCCTGTTTAATTCTTAGAAAGCAATCATGGAAAGACTAGTTTCAAGTTCACAATTAAAGCTAAATTCCATTATTTATATAAGGCTAGAATTCTTTTTTAATCAGAAAAATATAAGATGTCCTCCCAGATGTCCATTCCTTACTTTTTTATTGCAGAATTAATTCTGTGAGAATTTGCAAGAAAATCCACCAAGGTCAAATCCAAATTATCTGCCAATGGATTATCCTAGTTGCAGATTAACTCTGGAGAGTCAGTTCAGGTCTAGTAGTATAAATTAGCTCCAGTTTATTGTCACTTGTACTCCCTTTGTTACAAGTCTGGAAGCAGCACTGCTGGTTTTGCATGTCAAAAAGTCTGAATTAGCTGGCCCTACTGGAGCAGAATTAGCTTCATACATCTCAAATTATGATGCATTTTATTATCAAATTATATTATGGCCTTTTACTTCAGGGTTTCCCTGTCATCTCTGCATTTCCCTGTCACTCTGCATTGGTATGAATTCACTTTCAGGCTCTGATTTAGAGTGAATCAGCCATGCACTATAGCAAGAGAGTTGGTATAAAATAAAGGAGAGTTCATTTAGATTCCATGCACTACAATTGGATCTGGAAAGAAGTACATATAATTTAGGTCCCTTTGCAGAATATCTGGACAGGCAGTGTTTCTTCAGAAACTCTAAGATTTCCTCAGGCATACACTGCTGTGTGCACTGCACATCCTTGAAGGAGTTTGATTGGGGTTGTTTAGTCTGGAGAAGAGGAGGCTCAGGGGAGACGTTATTGCTCTCTACAACTACCTGAAAGGAAGCTGTGGGGAGCTGGGGGTTGTCCTCACAGGTAACTAATGATAGGACTAGATGGAATGGCCTCAAGTTGCACCAGGGGAGGTTCAGGTTGGAAATGAGGAGACATTTCTTCCCAGAAAGAGTAGTCAGGTATTGGAACGGGTTGCCTGGGGACGTGGTGGAGTCACTGTTCCTGGAATTCAAGGAAAGGTTGGACCTGGTGCTTAGGGACATGGTTTAGTGTGTGATGCTGGTGGTAGAGGGATGGTTGGGCCAGATGATCTTGAAGGCCTTTTCCAAACTTAGTGATTCTATGATTATGATTCTATGATTATAATTGCCCACAGTCATCGCATTATTTTCCCTCTTGTGGGTGTAATTCTGGTGCATGCATACAAATGCATTATTTGGTGCTTAAACCTGTATGTCAGTGGACAACTTGTGCTTTCTCCAGGTTTGATTGATACTTAACATTAATGTTAAGTAGCACAAGAGCTGAGTTCTGCCAGTGACCAGTGTAACAGTGCCACTGAAAATCAAAACAAATGTCAATTATCATACATAAAAGATCAAAATGCAAATTGATGGTCTATTACAGTTCGGCATAAAATGAAATGAATGAAATCCTAAGCTGCAGCACAGAAGTCTCCAGAACCATCTAGCTTTCTGGATGTGGTGATACCAATAGGCTCATTGAGATTGTGAACTCAGGGTCTCTCTCAGCTTCCATGGCCATGACAGGAAGTGATGATCCAAAGGAGGAGCTGTTCTTAAACATCACATGATTACTTGTCTTTTTTCTAGTATCCCTACCATTAGTCAATAGAAGATTCTGTGGTGTGGGGACAACCTGGCTGTCATGAGTGTCTTGGTTTGAATAGGCTTGTTGGAAGAAAAGGAGGAAGGATGAAATATTAGACTGGGAAAATGAGTAAGGTGTATACATGTATGCTGTTCCACAGCAGTTAGACCACCAGACCAGAAACAGAAACCTGCTTGTTGCACAGTATTCATAAGTGAGGAGAATAATCCTCTTTAATTAGGAGATTGCTCAGTCATCATCTGGATAATAGTACTGCCCGAGCACCTTCTCCTTGTCACTGTTCCTGCTTGTAGCAGATCCCATCCTGCTGATCAGTATCATAGCGGTTCTGCTGGGAAGACAGATTTCCTCACTCCATTCCCCACCAAGAAAGACAGAGCTCAGCTGTTCAGCCTGGTTAATTGTCATGGTTCTTGTCTCAAAGGCTAAGCAAGAACACTTGGAAATACAAAACAAGGTTGTGATGGAATTTTATAAAGCATAGAATTTGCTATTATATATCAGTCATTTACAAAAGCAATAGCACAATACAACATTGGTAAAGTAAGCATTAAAAGAATTAAGAAGAGGTTAATTGAGAGACCTAAGAAATTGCACATCAAACAGTAATTGCCACTATATCAACAGAGTTCTAGAAGAGACTTTTTTGTGTGTGTGCTAGACCCAATGCTATTTCACATTTTCATATTCAGTGGGCGTAGATGTAAAATCTTAGCTTAAAGATGTACAGATAATGCAAAGCACTGTGGGAAGTAATGATAGCAAAACATTGGTGTGATTGGAAGTGCTTGGAAACCTTAAGTCTTTCAAGCCAAATATGTTCTAATATAAGTAAAGCAAACGTACATACTGTAAAATAATAACCCTAGCATAAAAAGGAATGCAGGACATACAGAATATGGGATTGTACCTGGTAGACATTCATTTTGAAGTGCATTTGGGGTAAAAGCAGACAAGCAGCTTGTCAAGCTCACAGTACCCAGATGTGGCAGAACAAGGCAGCACGAGTAAAGTTGTGAGGACATCTGGCATAGCTTAGTACTTGAGTCATCCTGTAGTCAATATTTTTAAGATCTATTAAAAAATTGATATAGAAAAGAGATACAAATATTTTTAATGATGGGAAAAGCATACAGTTGAAGGACTCTGTTGATTCAGATCCTTAAAGATAAGTGGCTTATATCAGAGTGCAGAACACCTTCACAGAGGAAAAACAAACAGGAAGGGAAATGTCTCTTCACTTGGCAGAGAAAGGCATAGTAAGACCAAAGAGCCAAAGCCAAGCAAATGCCAATGAGAAATTTAACACACACATTTAACAGTGATGGCGCTTACATGCTGAGGGGTAAAGGAGTGAACAAGCAAAGTGAGTTGTCTTCAAAGATGAAATCTTTTCTGGAAAGCAAGTATAAATTAGGCTTCAGACAAACTGGGCTCAGTGAAGAAGGTACTGTGAGAAGTTCTTTGACCTACATAGGAGGTCAGACTGGATGATCTGACAGTCCCTTCTGGCCTTAAACTCCATCTGTCCATGAAGCAGTCACCTTTTCATTTCAATAGCTTTTTGCTCAGTTAACTTATCTCATTTAACATTTTTTCCTTGGTACCTATGTGACTCACTGATAATGTCTACTTGAGAAAGCATCCATTATTCGCAAAGCCTGTTTTGCTTTTTCATTTTGGCAGAATGTGAAGCAGAAAACAGATGATTGATGGCTTTTTCTGTTTATTTTCTAAAAGATGTCAAGCAGCGTATTTACTGACTCGACTCCTGCAGCAACTTGTTAGCTTGAGCAGTGTAAACACATCTTAACAACCCTTAGTAATTGTGGGGAGAAAGACATGACAAATATAATGAAAACTGACAACACTGATTTCTATCTTTTTTTTTTTTTTTTTTTTACACTTATAAAGACAAACACAGTATTGTGATGTTTTGGGTGTTCTAAAACTTCCAGATAATGGTTTATTGGTACTCCCATTTCAAATATACTACCCATTTGGTTAAAAAAAAAAATAAAAAATTAAAGTTACTATTTAGTTCATTTTTCTCAAATTAGTTCATGGCCACTTGTTTATACACTCATATAAATTCTGTCTGTAAACCCATGCTTACAAGATTTTGGAAAGATAAATGTCATTAGATAGTGAAAAAGACTAACTGATGTAGTAATTTACGTACAGAAAAAGTGGCTTTATATGAAGACTAAGTGAAATGTGGGAAAGCACATACCATCCACACAAAATTGCCGTATAGATTATTTCTTTAACAAAGCAGACAACCACAAAATTAGACAGATTTGTCCAGTGATGCAGAACGAGTGCAGTTAGTTACTGCATTTTCTTAACAGCAAATCTGATGATAGAAAAATAATGATTTTAAAAATATCATTGAAAGTTGTATGAAGTATCAAGAGTAATTTGCATGTTTTTAATTAGTAGAAAGTAGTTTCCAAGTACATGGAGAATTTCATGCAAATGTGAGACTAGAATTCACTACGACTAATTTCTCCCACAATTTTAGGTATTCCTACTATGAAACATCATTTCAAAATTTACCATATTCACATCAAAAGAAAATTCCAGTTTCTTAACCTCTTCTTTCTCCTCAACATACTGATCCTATTGAAAAACTACTGAACATTAGTCCTATAATGACTGGAATCCTTGCAATTTCTTTGATTTGTTTTGATGCTAGCATCATCCCTGATAGTAAATAGGTCTTCTCTTTACATAGTGTTTATCAATCTGATGGATATATAGGAGCACTTTTGATCTACTCTCATCTTTCATTTTATTAAACTTCTTATGCCTTTAAAATAAAAATACTAACCAACCAAGAAACAAAAAAACTCCTTTGCTTATCCTTTCGATGCCATTTCTGATTTAAATTCATCATTTCAACACAGACAATCTCTGTATTTCCCAAGTGCTAGCTCAATTGAATTAATATTTCCTAGAGCCTGTATTTCTCTTCCTCATGATATCATCATAAGTGTGGTTCAGGATAATCTTACGTTAGCTACTAAGTCTTTGGTCTTTCTCCAGCTCTCCCTGATGATGTATGTTTAATAACCTTTTTAGGCTGTCTTGAACTTATTCCAGGTATGGAATAAGCGAACTTATTCCAATGCAAAAAAAAAACAAACAAACAAACAAACAAAAAAAAACTATATATATTTAATAGTTTAGAACTTGTTTAATGTCATTAGAAATGAATACAACTGTGAATGCAGTTATTTTGCTTGTTTAGTTAATGCTAAAAGCTATAAAGAACAGGTTGACTTTGTAATAAAGTGAGTTGTTTATGCTGAAATCAGACGTGCTAGTCTTGCTCTGTATTACTATTACTGGTTTCTTCCTAACAATTATTAGCATCGATGATACTGATACCAATGTATTAATTGTTATGTATACATGGAGAGGAAGATGCTTACCACTAGAAGAAACAGCAATTTCTGTCCAGGATAAACACAGAAAACAGTTTAAGACTGAATCTAAACAGTAGCCTTTATGCTATAACCTGACAGGGGATGGACCAGTCCTTTCTAAACTCACTTAGTTTATACGTTAATATAGTCATAGTAATACTCACATAAAGAGTTCTAGAGTATCAAATTTGTAAATTCAGTAAAATATTAATAACCATGATCTTGACACAGTGAATATAGTTTTGTGTCCTGGTGTGTGTTTTGTGCTTAGTCAATGTTCATACAAAAACCCTTTCTTCAGTTAGACTGTGGTTTTGGAAATCATATTATATGAATGAGTCTGCTTATGTGGTCTATTTTAATGAGCTTTGAGGTTTGTTTGTAGTTGCTTCAGTACCTAATTTGCTTGCTTTGTTATTGGCATTAGGATAATGTGTTTTTATAGTCACCTTTAAGTATGTGTTTGCTGGAGGTTCGAATGCACTGTTTCTTCAAAAATTGCATTAAAGCTCTGTTTCATAAAGGTACTGTGCATCAGAGTGTTAGCCTTGAAGAATTGGATAAGGTCACCTGCCTTTAAGATGTCTGAAAAGTTGTTTTGACTTGCCAGAAATGTTAAGTGTTTAAACATATTTAGTGTATGCAGTTTGATATTCTTACTGACAGCTAGGAGATCATGTAAGTTTTTTAATTAATCTGATAATGTTCTATGTCATGATGAATGCATGAATTGGGAAAAAATATCAGCTGAAATTTCTGCATATGATGGCATGTATTCATGTGAATCACTATTCATGTGATCTGTGACTACGCACAGAAAACAAGGAAATAGAATTCCTGAGACTTTCCCTCGCCTTGTGTTATCAATTTCATAAGTCAACTGCAAACCTATTCAATGTGACCCACCTGATAATTAAAAATACTTTAGATAAGACTATACTGTATGTCATAATTCCATCCCATGGTTTGTCATCTGGGAGAAGAGCTTTGTTCAATAAGCAGCCTCAGATACCTAATACCGATGTTCTTCCAAGCTATAAAAATATGTAGCTGGAAAAATTACTTTCAGTAATTAATCTATGCTTGTAGAAATCTCCGTTATTCTCTTCCCTTGTCTCCCATGACTATTCCTGTGATATTCCTGTAGCCCTATGACTTTTTTTTTAATTAAAACTAAGGTGATTTTAATTGCTCTGAAAGACTTTTAGTTAAATCTGTTTTACCTTTGTTGTTTGCTTTCTTTTTAAAATCTGTTCTTTATAATGAATGATCCTCATGTCATTTGTAACTTTTGCATTTCTCCTTGTTTTCTTTTATTTGGAGTTTTCGGTCGGTTTGCATCAATTTTGTCATAGCATGTGTTTTATAGTGCTACCTTTTACTGAATACTGAGTGATTTGATTCAATCTTATTAGTGAACAGCAGGTAGAAATGAGTTATTTGAACAATTATTGTTTTGCACTTTTCTTATTTTTAAATATGCCTAAAATGTTGTGTCTTATTTAGATAAAACATTTGGAATTTTTCACTGCTGCAAAATGCATGAATCTTGCTGATGACAGTAATGAGTCATCTAGTGAGAATGGCATTGTGTTGAGCATACAATAACAAAAAGGGTCTCGAGTGTCTGCTGTCTTTGTATCTCCGACCTTGAAGAGAATTAGAACTTGCTTGTTGCAGAAGTTGAGCATCTAATACATTGATGCACCTGTTAGTTCTCACATATTAAATCAGATAATGTTTATAATGATCAGTAATTCTTTGTGAAGTAAGTATTTTCTCTTTCTTGATCTGGGCATTCAGCTGCATTTACTTACATTAAATTATTGTATTCAACATGTGAAATTGCTTATACTACAAAAAAAAATTGTAACTTTGTACTACCCCCATTCCTTTCTGACATCATTTTCTCTTACTACAGACAAACATATTTATTGTATCTTATTTCTAACTGAAGCAATTTTGGTTGTTTTTTTATATTCACATAGAGGCCATGAACCAAGCAACACCTGCTAGAAAACTGGAAGAGGTTCTTCACCTTGCAGAACTCTGTATTGAAGTATTGCAACAAAATGAAGAACATCATTCAGAGGTGAGGCTGTAACTGTAGAGAATGGTTTGTTCCTTCATTTTTTCTCTCCTGATGCGAAGCATTTCTGTCAAGAAACATTTTAGCTTTACTTTCTGACATATGTTTAAGGCAGTTCACATTTACAGAGGAATAAGGGACTTGAAGCTTATGAAAAGTGAAGTGACATAATCTACTTGAATCACTTGAATGTATTGTAGGTACAGAAACAAAAATTAAAGAGCATAAAATAGAGAAAACATCTTTGTGCCAGAGGTGGTGAAATGGTATGGAAAACATTCATAGCCCTATACAGTTGTTCCTTCCAACTTTTCACCTCTTGTTCAAAATAGACAGAAAACGTTACTCAATGCTAGTTTACATCATGCTGTTTAGGTCTCGATTATAAGATTAAAATAATGACAGGTATAATAATCACATTCAGATTGCTCTTCTGGAAAAGTAATTGTTTTAAACTTGCACTTTTAAAAATAGCATTATAAGGTAGGAAATATAAAACAGAACAGTTTTACTGTTTCTTACTCTCAAATCTTTTGCTTTGTGATACAGAAACCATAATATTTAGAATATTTAGAATTGCAACACCTTTTATATCAAGGTACTACAAAAATAAACTTGACCAGGTAAACATAATTGTACATATTATTAACATTTAATTAATTTATATATTTTTCTAAGGTTCAGGAAATTGTTTTTAAAATGTTCTAAAAAATCAATAAATATTTTTGAGGAAAATATACAAAGAGATAAACATGATTTAGTATATGTAGTTCTAAATATGATCATTCAAAACATCTGGTTTAATATCACACTATGGAATCTAGTTTTTAGCCTACATCTGTCATGTGTGAACTTGTTACAGATATTTTATCCTATATTGAAGAAACAGCTGTTTCAATGATTTGAAATGAATTCCCTGGAGGTCCTGTTCTACACTACTGTTGCCACTGTGTTACTCTGTAATGATTACTTAATAATATATATATATTGTTGTCTTTGTCTTTTGAGGAACTGCATTAATATAAGAATATTAGACTTCTGCGGAAAAGACCACAAAAGAAACAGATCAAATGATATGCGTATGATTGAACATCTCTGTTTAAAGATTACTGTCCATACTATTGCAGTCAGAGATGTGGTATTTCTCAGAAGGATAAATATATTGAATGTGCCTTCAGAAAAATCAGTTCAGCAAAAGTTTTCAGTCTACGACAGCCTGGAAAGAATGATAGTTTTAAGATTATTTTCCCCTTCCTTGTTTTATGTAATATATGTTCAATTTTACTGACATTTATAGAACATGAAGAATTTCAGTATTAAAATATATATGAGAAAAAGATCACAAAAATTATACGCTCCCTACGTACAACTGAAAACTAAATACGGTGACTTCACATTGTAATATTAAGTAAATATTCAGTGTTTGATGGTGCAATTGATGAAAAGAATCGGTAATCTCTAAAACAGTTTGTCACACTTTTTAATACTAGATTTTTTTTTTTGTTCACAACACTTCCAAATTTCTGGGATTCCCAAAGGGAAGAGAGGTATGTGACTTACAATGAACTAAGCATTATTATTCACTATTTAGAGCATGGAACAGTGCATTGAATGTGTAGCATAAATTGTGCTGATTATGTCAGGTGTTGTATCGCCACATTTCTGTGTCTTTCTATAATCTCAAAACTTTAATCTTCCTTTAATCAGGTCAGTGCTATTATTCTCTAAGAATATGTGTCACCAATTGCTAATTGCCTTTAGCCTATTTTCATATTACCCGTTATGACTGAACAACCATCTTAGCTGCGGTATTTGTTATTTTGTTCTTGCTGCCTAAGCAGTGATGGGTAGTTTTGGAGAGGATCAGAAGATTTTCCACCTGGATTCATTCAAAGTGTCATTTGCAAAGGGGAAGAAGATAGAAAGAGAATGTGCTGTTTTGCTCTGATTTGGGGTTGGGTTGTTTCTTTTGATTTTTTGTTGGCAATATTTTTAAAAAGCATTTTGAAAAGAGACTCCTGGCAATGAGTATATATACTTTTCTTCTTTATTTCTTTGCATTTCGTTATTTTTTTAGGTTAAGAATGTTTCTGTAAGGAGCTTCCGTTGAAGCAGGATTTACTAACGAGAAACAATTCAGTTTGAGGAAAAGGCTACACTTTAAACTCTTGCCAAAATTTTTGAAGCTTCATCTGTCCTTTTCACTGTGTTGTCAATCACCATCCTTAAGTTTTGACAATTCAACACATCAAGTGTCTTTCAGTGATGCTTTCAGGACACCAAACATTTCTTTAAAACATTTGCCAATTCATCTTTTCTCCATTTAAGCTGCAATCATCCACCCAAAAAATGAATTATAGGCGACCATCAGAAAGTCCAGGAGGCAAGAACATATTTGTAGACAATTTTTCAAATGTTATCTCTTACTCGATGCCTTTTGGGCCTGAGTAGATAAAGTCTGCATACCTAGGACCTGCATTTCAGAAATGCAAGTGAGTATTTCTATGACTTTTTTGAAGTCGTGGGAACTCAGCACTTGCATAGATCAAATTATATACGTCCCATATTGGTAACTCAAAAATATTCAAAACAAGTTATTTGAAGACAGGGGAATAAGTCTGAAAGCAAAAGCTATATCTAGTATGCGTAGGTATTTCTCACCTTCAGATGTTTTCATTAATTCTGAACAAAACAGTCTCAGCAGTGTGTGATACTCATCCTGTTTCATAAGCTCACTTCACCTTCATCTTTAACTCCAGGCTCACAGCTCCCTCTGATTCAGTTTCAATACTCACCTTTCAAAACCTAGATTTGAACAACGGTAAAAAGGTACAAGAATTACATATGAAGCAGTCTTTAATGTGGAGGCTTTACTTACTGATGCACTGTTTTTCACAATTTCATCTTTTAATCTAAGTTTGCCTAAGAATCTTATTTTTTTTACCAACATTTTTAACATGTTCTTAAGGTGCTGAAAATTAGTAGAGACCTTCAAGACCTTCAAGGAATAATACTTTGCATTCAAACCATCCCTTCTGATTAAGAAATGAGGGCAAAATGTATACATATACGTCAATTAAATGAAAAATGAAAAATAAACTAATCTGATTATGTATAGCTTGAAAATTAAATGAAATCAAGAAAAGCATATGAAAAGCATTTGTCTTTTTTTTTTTTGCTCTGGCCTCAGGATATTCTGTGATTTATTGTCCTTTTCAAATGGAGCGCTTGGCAAGTTTTTTGGTGGAAAGGTTGCTTTTTATTTGTTTTACATTTTTGTTCTATCCTCTTTCCCAGTGAAATCAATTTGATTTCTTATAACATTGATGCAAGATTTTACAAAATATTTTCACATTTTTCACTTTGGCACTTTCAGACACTCTGAATAAGATAGGACAAGCAGTGACATATCCAAATGTATTTTGCTATAGATCCAACACATCTCTTTGTTAGTTTTGCTGAGTAATTCTATTTCATCACATTTGCAGGCATTTGCTTGGTGGCCAGAATTACTGGCTGAGCATGCAGAGAAGTTTTTGTCTCTTTATTCTGTTGATATGGATTCAGCACTTGAAGCACAGCCGCAGGACTCCTGGGACAGCTTCCCACTTTTCCAACTGCTGAATAACTCCCTCAGAAATGACAGTAAGATCTTTTTTTTTTTTTTTTTTTTTTTTTTTTTGCTGTGTTCATGAGACTTTTCCAATGTACCCACACCCCAGAAATGTGTTTCTAATTAATATAATTCTCAAAATAAGTATCAGTGCCCATGTTTATAATACCACTGTATCTTGGTGCTCCATTTTTTGGAATTTGGGTATTTTCTCTTTATCCATGCACCATTTAATTCCTTATTCTGGCGACCATTCAATATCACAAATTTTGCTTTGTTTTAAATTAATGATGTACAAGTAGCATAATAGGTATTTAATATTTCAAGTCTGATCTGTACTGCTTAAATAAAATTGTAGTTAATATTTCCTTCTAAGTTGTCATATGCACTACTTTCAGATCAGTTATTATGTTTGTAAAGGTGTTGTAGGCATAGCATAAATGGGGAAAGATACAAACTGCAAATCAGTATTGTTTTTACTTTGTGTATTGTTGTATCATTATTGAAGTTGGTGACCAAAATTTGTTAACTTGCTTTAATTTATCTTCAAAGAGCCAATTTATTTTTTTTTAACCAAGAAAATTGTTTAGATATTATTTTTAAAACATCAAATTTCACCTTATTTTACACGGAAAAAAAAAAATCATAGCATTTTAAAGCACCAGAGAGAAAAAAAAAAAAAAAAAGAGCGTGTTGTTTTACATGCTTATTAATATTCTAGTTTTTAAAAATGAGAAAATTACCTGTTTTTTTTATTATTATTATTATTACTATAGAGATTCAAATGCTATTATTTCTAGTCACTTATTGAAGTTATTCCTAATTTTGATATATATTTTTATTATTATTACAGATACAAACAATCAATTTTAACTCTTCCTGGAAAAATTATTTCATGTCTGTGAAAATTCAATAGCTTTTAAGAATTTTAGCTCCGTGTAGGGAAACTGTGTGACCGAAAGAATGGAAAATAGTATTCAAGAGCTTTTCTCCAAGGCGACACATATTGCAACCTTTGTTATTTATCATTGTATATTGTTACCCTTAGCTGCCAAGTGTTTATTGAAATATCTAGGTCATTTCAGTATAGTACCTCTTGGGCACAGCACCATATCATGAAATGGAGCAACTAGCAAATGTCCAGATCACTGTAACACGATAGATGACTACTTTCACGGAGGGAAAGGGACAAGTGGACAGGGCTACTAAACTAAAGCTGAATCTTAAACAGAATTCTTGAGAGTCACTGTTCCTGCACCACATTGGATATGGTCTAGGGCAGAGCATTGGAACATTAACATACAGTTTTAGAGGTCTCTTTTCATGAATTATGTTTCTGTACCCTTACATATAGCAACACACAAAATGTCGTATTCCTGATAATTTTTTTTTTTTTTTTTTTACGTGTTCTCTTAGTAAAGAAAACGTATTTCTCTTCACTTAAGATATTTGAAAATGATTGGTCTAGATCCCTTTTTGGACAAAGAAACTGCACAGAATTGCCATGCTGGTGGGTAATGTAAACTTGATTTAGAAAGCTGCTCAGAAGGGTATAGGAATCATGCAGTTGTGGGGTAGATCTCATAAAAGAGTTAGGCTCCTGCAGGGTGGATTCCACATATATTACTTTAAACGGCTGTCAGACCATCTGCTTAAGGTCTAAAATCCAGACTAAAAATCTGAAGTCTATGCTCAGGACACAGTGGGAATTAGGCATTAAAAAAATAAAAATAAAATAAAGAAAAAAGAGTACACCAATGGGCTTAACATGGTGTTACCATTAGGAAGTGCTAACCACAAGCAACCATGTCCAGACTGTTGCCCCATTCTGAAGCTGAAACTCATAAGAGCACCTTCAAAGAGGTGCTTCTACTTTCTTTACTAAAAGCTCCCCTCAAGCCTAAGGCCTACAGATCTGCAAATTCATGTCACCTTTGCAAGCATACTGGCTCTTCCAGTGTTTTCAGCACCTTCACTTAGCTTCAGTGATGCTGATATAGGATACCGTTCTCCCCATAAATTACATTATTTGAATAAAACTTGGTTTGGGAGCAAAGACATAGTCCTAAGCAGTGTATTTAATTACATCTTGGATGAGAAATGAACAGAGACCAGTTTATCTGATGCAATTTTCTTTGGAAATTTCTGTGACCTTACTCTGTAGTATGTGCTTGCCACTATTTCCATAGTCAGCTGCATTTTAAAATAACAGTGGTGATTGCTTTTTTTTACATGGCTAATCCTGACAGTATAGTGAGACCCTCTAATCCTTCCTAGTTTCTGGATAATGAAGTGGTTCTGACTGTAATGATATACTAAAATGGTACTAGATACTCATGGAGTGCAAAGGTCAAAAAGAAGTTAGATGTTCTGAGGTTTTGGTTTCTGAAAGCTGTGGAGGTATTTTTCAGTAATCCTAAAAGAAGGATTTGTGGCACCAATTTTAACTACCTTACTGAGTCATTTGTGTTCTTTTGTGCATTGGTTCCAAGCTGACAGAGGTAATAGAAACAAACAGAGGTTGTCCTTATATGCAAAGAAGGGAAGGCCTACATGCTTCCCAACCTGGTACGCCCCTCTGATTATTACCCTCTTTTGATAGTCCAGGTGGGCAGTGACAACATCGAAGAGAGAAGCCTCAAGGCTATCAAAAGAGACTTTAGGGGACTGGGTCGGTTAGTGGATGGAGCGGGAGTGCAGGTGGTGTTTTCGTCCATCCCTACGGTGGTAGGGAGGGGTTCAGAGAGGACACGGAAAGCCCACCTGTTAAACACGTGGCTCCGGGGCTGGTGCCAACGCAGAAATCTTGGGTTTTTTGATCATGGGGCACTTTACTCAGCACCTTTTAGGGGAAAAAGGATCCTGGGCCAGGAGCTGGCAGGGCTCATTGTGAGGGCTTTAAACTAGGTAGGAAGGGGGATGGGGCTGAAGCTAGGATTGTTGGGGCTGTGCCAGGGGGAACGATGGCAAGGCCGAAGGATAAGGCAATGGCCCAGCTGAAGTGCATCTACACCAATGCACGCAGCATGGGTAACAAACAGGAGGAGCTGGAAGCCATCGTGCAGCAGGCAGGCTACGACTTGGTTGCCATCACGGAGACGTGGTGGGACCAGTCTCATGACTGGAGTACTGCAATGCCTGGCTATAAGCTCTTTAGAAGGGACAGGCAGCATAGAAGGGGTGGTGGTGTGGCTCTCTATATTAGAGAGTCTTTCGAGGTTGTAGAACTCGAGGCTGGGAATGACAAGGTCGAATCCCTTTGGGTTAGGATCGGCAGGGACAACAAGGCTAGTGTCCTGGTCGGGGTCTGCTATAGACCGCCGAACCAGGATGAGGAGACGGATGAGGAACTCTACAGGCAGCTGACAGAAGTTGCGAAATCGTCAGCTCTTGTACTCGTGGGGGACTTCAACTTCCCTGACATATCCTGGAAGCACAACACAGCCCTGAGAAAGCAGTCTAGGAGGTTTCTGGAGAGCGTGGAAGATAGCTTCCTGACGCAGCTGGTTAGTGAACCTACCAGGGGTGGTGCCCCGCTAGACCTTCTCTTCACAAACAGAGAAGGACTGGTGGGCGATGTGGTGGTTGGAAACTGTCTTGGGCAGAGTGACCACGCAATGGTGGAGTTCACTATTCTTGGCGAGGCCAGGAAGGGGACCAGTAAAACCGCTGTATTGGACTTTCGGAGGGCTGACTTTGAGCTGCTCAGGACACTAGTTGGTGGAGTCCCTTGGGAGGCGGTTCTGAAGGGCAGAGGGGTCCAGGAAGGCTGGGCGCTCTTCAAGAGGGAAATCTTAATGGCGCAGGAACGGTCTGTCTCCACGTGCCCAAAGACGAGCTGGCGGGGAAGAAAGCCAGCCTGGCTCAACAGAGAATTGTGGCTTGATCTTAGGAGAAAAAAGAGGGTTTATAATCTTTGGAAAAGTGGGCAGGCCACTAGGGAGGACTTTAAGGATGTAGCGAGGCTGTGCAGGGACAAAATTAGGAAGGCCAAAGCTCATCTGGAGCTCAATCTGGCTACTGCCGTTAAAGATAACAAAAAACGTTTCTATAAATACATCAACACAAAAAGGAGGAATAAGGAGAATCTCCATCCTTTACTGGATGTGGGGGGAAACTTAGTTACAAGAGATGAGGAAAAGGCGGAGGTGCTCAATGCCTTCTTTGCCTCAGTCTTTAGCGGCAATACCGGTTGTTCTCTGGATACTCAGTACCCTGAGCTGGTGGAAGGGGATGGGGAGCAGGATGTGGCTCTCACTATCCATGAAGAACTGGTTGGTGACCTGCTACAGCACTTGGATGTGCACAAGTCGATGGGGCCGGATGGGATCCACCCAAGGCTACTGAGAGAACTGGCAGAGGAGCTGGCCAAGCCACTGTCCATCATTTATCAGCAGTCCTGGCGATCGGGGGAGGTCCCAGTTGACTGGCGGCTAGCAAACGTGACGCCCATCTACAAGAAGGGCTGGAGGACTGACCCGGGAAACTACAGGCCTGTCAGTTTGACCTCAGTACCAGGGAAGCTCATGGAGCAGATCCTCCTGAGAGTCATCACGCAGTACTTGCAGGGGAAGCAGGCGATCAGGCCCAGTCAGCATGGCTTTATGAAAGGCAGGTCCTGCTTGACGAACCTGATCTCCTTCTATGACAAAGTGACGCGCTGGGTGGATGAGGGAAAGGCTGTGGATGTGGTCTACCTTGACTTCAGCAAGGCTTTTGACACCGTCTCCCACAGCATTCTCCTCAAGAAACTGGCTGCTCTTGGCTTGGACTGGCGCACGCTTCGTTGGGTTAGAAACTGGCTGGATAGCCGGGCCCAAAGAGTCGTGGTGAATGGAGCCAAGTCCAGTTGGAGGCCAGTCACTAGTGGCGTCCCCCAGGGCTCGGTGCTGGGGCCAGTCCTCTTTAATATCTTCATCGATGATCTGGACGAGGGCATCGAGTGCACCCTCAGTAAGTTTGCAGATGACACCAAGTTAGGTGCGTGTGTCGATCTGCTCGAGGGTACGAAGGCTCTGCAGGAGGATCTGGATAGGCTGCACCGATGGGCTGAGGTCAACTGCATGAAGTTCAACAAGGCCAAGTGCCGGGTCCTGCACCTGGGACGCAATAACCCCAAGCAGAGCTATAGGCTGCGAGAGGAATGGTTGGAGAGCTGCCAGGCAGAGAAGGACCTGGGAGTGATGGTGGATAGTCGGCTGAATATGAGCCAGCAGTGTGCTCAGGTGGCCAAGAAGGCCAACGGCATCCTGGCTTGTATCAGGAACAGTGTGACCAGCAGGGCTAGGGAGGTGATTGTCCCCCTGTACTCGGCTCTGGTGAGGCCGCACCTCGAGTACTGTGTTCAGTTTTGGGCCCCTCGCTACAAGAAGGACATCGAGGTGCTTGAGCGGGTCCAGAGAAGGGCAACAAAGCTGGTGAGGGGCCTGGAGAACAAGTCCTATGAGGAGCGGCTGAGGGAGCTGGGCTTGTTCAGCCTGGAGAAGAGGAGGCTCAGGGGTGACCTTATCGCTCTCTATAGGTACCTCAAGGGAGGCTGTAGCGAGGTGGGGGTTGGTTTGTTCTCCCACGTGCCTGGTGACAGGACGAGGGGGAATGGGCTTAAGTTGAGCCAGGGGAGTTTTAGGTTAGATGTTAGGAAGAACTTCTTTACTGAAAGGGTTGTGAGGCATTGGAACAGGCTGCCCAGGGAAGTGGTGGAGTCACCATCCCTGGAAGTCTTCAAAAGACGTTTAGATGTAGAGCTTAGGGATATGGTTTAGTGGGGACTGCTAGTGTTAGGTCAGAGGTTGGACTCGATGATCTTGAGGTCTCTTCCAACCTAGAAATTCTGTGATTCTGTGATTCTGTGATGCTGGTAGGCTACTGATTTTTCTTTCCTTAAAAAATTACATGTATAATAATGCTTAATGATTCAATCAGTCTTGAGAAAGACATTTTATGAAAACTTGGAGAAATACTTTTTCATGTCAAAGTAATTATTAGCAAGATTGTAAAGCCTGAACTGAAGGATAAAAAAATGACTGCTGTATTATATGTCACACCTGTATACCAATTTCAGTAATCCCCTAATGGTAATAGATATAGTAAATGACAGTTTCTGGCAAGTGAAAGCCATCTGGAAAATTATACCCTACTTTTCCCCAGAACTCTTGGAAAGCAACCATGGAAATTAGTCACCTTTTAATCGGTGGATATGTTAGCAAGTGGCAAGTGATCATTCTACCGAGAACCAATTCCCAAGTGAAATATAACCACAGTACTTATTCTTTAATTAACATCCTTTTCACCTTGCAAGTGCGTTAAAGCCATTAGAAATAGCTCCCCATGCTTATATAATCAATTTTACAGTCTTCCAAAATGAAATAAATAATTCTGATTTTACCCTAAATGAAAATCTTTTCCTGAAAACTATCACATAAAGATGGATTTAGAAAAAATCTAAAAAGGGAAAAACTGGAATGTGGCCTCATGAGGATAAAAAGGCTAGTGTTAATAATTAACAAGGAGAGTGAAGTGGAGTAAATTAGCCATAATAGAGCCCACAGTGACTGGCAAAGTCACCTCTCATTATCAAAAAACTCATTAGGAAATGAAGAGGTGGAAGTCCCACTGGGTTATTCTCACTCTCCAGCTATATCAGAGATTACTTTTCAGATTTCTTTCAAATGAAGAACTGTTAGGTCACCATATTGCATATTAGGTTAATCTTCAGTGAAATTTGGAGGACTGACACCTGCGTGTTATTCTATCTCAAGAGCTTTAAATGAGCTCAAAGTCTTCAATGCAGGAGTCAGTTTTCATGTAAACCTGACATAAGCAAACTCCAAATGATAAAGAAACAATCTAACGTTTACAGCATTAAAGCAAACTTTCATGTGTGATTATATAACTGTGTCACTAAAATATAATTTTTGCAAGAATGAAAATGCGTAGTCTTTAAATAAAGATCAAATAAATCAAATGTGTTATTTAATATAGAATACAGAACATCATACATGATTAAAGCCAAATACTTCAAAGCCAGTATTCATTTTACAATAAGAAGAAACTACATTTTCCAATACAGTATGTAACTGTTCATGAAGTAAAAGGAGGAGGAAGTCCTGACTGAAGCTTTCTTCACATTTCCATTATGGAGGTCTCCGTTTTGAGTCACTTTAAGTTTTTCCATTTTTTCTGACCTTCTTCCACAAAAAAATTAAGAGTTCAGAGTTATCAGTGATTATTTTTCCATTGTTTTAAGTCTAACCAAAGTACTACTTTAAAAAAAAAAAAAATGAGGAAGCTGTACGATCTTCCTATCTTACAAAATATTTCAGCTTTTCTGACAACTAACAAAAAGTTAACAAACTGGCACATACTATGGAGGTAGGATTGTAGATAACTGTTGTGAATTTTCAAAATCTAGAGATTTGAAAAAAATAGTGTAGTTGCTTTCATAATTCATATTTTAAAAGTTTGTATTGTTCATACACAATTGTGCCTGACTGTATAAAGCTTTGCAAATTGTAAGAGATAACAGTGCCCAATATCTCTCTATGATAGCAATTATATTAGTAGAAGAAAGATATGGTTTTCCTAGGACTGTATTGTATTTTCTGTAATGAAGACTTTACTTTTTCTCCACTGAGCCTATAAATTACGTTATGAAAGGGACTGCTTTAGAGGGCTATTTACTTTCTGTGATTATTTAATTATTCAGATTAATCTTTTTTTTTTTTTTTCAGTGCTTCAAGAAAGACAGATGTCAATTCCTTTTGTTTTAAGATGGTGTTAGAGAGATCTTTTACTGGCATGTGCATAATTCCATGAAGTGTTTCTATTTTTAGCTTACTTTAGAGATTTATTAATTTGTATATCTCAATATTCTACTCCTTCCCAAGTTGTTTTTTTTCCATTCTTATGTCACTGAACTTTAGCTGTGTCATATGCTGACATGATACACTGTGCTATGTGCTGTTGCTCAGCATTATCACATTAGTGTTTTGTGATAAGCATTGGCACAAATCAGTCAAAACTAGAAGTATTATGAAGTCAGTTCATAACCTTTGTTTTCCATCAAATGTCACTCAGCAAAATACATGTATACCTGTTCTAACACAACCATGGCACACCTGTCTGATAAAGCTGACTTAGGAGAAAAACATCTTGAGAGTTAGCCTCTTGGAACACATTGCCATTATCATGACTACTGATTGAAAACGGGAATTCTCTGATAGTTTTTTTTTCCAGTGTTGCTGTTGGTAGTAGCATAGTGGCAAATAGTACCAAAACTAGCACAATCTTGCTTCTTTGTTACAGGCTTTGCACCACTTTTATACTAGAAATTATGTATATCATCATAGCCCCTGTATTAAACTACAGGATAGACATAGAGAACAATTAGGATTCAAGATAATCAAGGCAAACTTTATATCCACAGAGACACCTTTCACCAAAGCTTACATGTTGCATTAATTGTAGTGGGACTCTTTTCTCAGATCAGGGATTTAGGATTTTTGCTCAGTCCTGTTAGGAGCTTCTTTGAAATAAAAAAAATAAAAAAAATAAAAAAAAAAAATAAAAAAAATCCAATAAGCTGTTTGTGTCTCTTTGTCTTGTAAAGATGAAATTATTTGCAGTTTTATTGCCAAAGTTCTGAGAGAAAAATTTTGCTCCTTAAACAAATTTACAGCTTGCCTCTACGTATTGTCTCTTTAAAATGGCAAAATACATATCAGTTAGTGTATAAGCTGAGACATATGCAGTTTTTGCCAGAATTTAAGTAACTGGTTAACAAAGCTCTATGGAGGCAGAATGAACTATAAACAAGAAATACATAGAAATCTCATCTTTCTTCTTTCAGGGTATTGGATGACTTTCAACTGCTACAAATAGAACACGGAGTTCCAAGGAAACCTCCTTCTTGAAATTTACTCTTTTTAACTTGGATTTTAAAATGTGCCAGGAAATCCAAGTGTTGCCCTCCCAAGAATCCTATAGAGAGCAGGATGATTATAGACTGTCTGCCAAAGTGCTAATTTTGCCACTAGTAACAAGGCTTGTGATAACCTGTGCCATTCTTCCTTTCCCTTGATTCTGCAGAAGCTCTTGAGGACAACTTACTAAGCTGACTCCAGGGTAACTCCCAGGCTTTGCCTAAAATGAAAACAAGCCCCAAAGCTTCTGAGGTACATAAGATAAATAGATTCTGTTGCAGGAGAAACCTCATTCCAGTGCTGTGTCATTATGCTATACTTTTCACCTCTGGTATTCTCATGTCATGTTTTAATATATTTCAACCACATAATAAATAAAGGTTGAATAATATAATATTGTACTGTATTTCAAGAATTTATTTATGTGGGATGTTTCTGTTCCTGCAATACATTTTCCATTGATACTGTGTACATGTTACCTTTCCCTGGCATAGGCTTTCATTTTGTTGTTGTTTGTGTGAATATGAGATGGCTCATATGAAGAGCATGTGGGGCATCTATATTGACAAGACAATGGAGAATTAAGCTACATAGCTTTGAAGACAAGTGGTAGTTGAGGGATTTGAAGTGTGGCATTTCCTCAAGGATCTCTTGTTTCCCATCTGCTTTGATGCACAGGTGGTACCTTTTGGTAAGATCAATTCTAATCATAGGGTAGAGTGCCATGAGTCTGATGATGATACTCGGCTCTGTCAATTACCCCAGCACTCTGAGGTTTTTTCCCTGCCCTGCAGTAATCCTTGACAAAGATCTCCAGATGGGTAAATTGGATCTGCCATGTCCTCAACCCTGGGAAAACAGAATGCTCACAGAGTTGTTGATCCACGACAGTGCTTGTGTGTGTGTGCCCACAGAGGGATCTACTTGGAGGCACAGTCGGAGGAGAAGGCTTGGCATCAGTTTAGATAGTTTCATTTCCCTGCAAAGATTGATGTCAGGATGTTAGGAAAATGATTCAGCTTTCTAAGTTGAACAGCTTTTATTGCCTGTGACTTCTTTAAATTTCATTCTGACTTCTGAATAACAAGATCTGCCCTCCTGCCCATGAGGCTCTATTACTGTAATTCCCTGAGTAGGTCTGGTAGCAGAGCATTTCAGCGGTGTGTTCAGAAAACAGTAAACTACAGGCTCATCCCTTCAAGTAGCTGTGATTGCCTGATTAATGCCAGCGCTGAACTGATTCGCTATAAAGCAGCAATATTGACTTAATTGACACGGTTGTATTCTTCTTGTTGTTTTTAAGCTCAAAGTAGCCTTGAAAAATCAGCCTTATACATAGCTTGCTACCAGCCACCTTTTGTTTCTCAAAGGCAGTGCTCATCCACTGTTTACTGTGAACCACGCAGCATGTGGGCAGGCTTCCACGTCTTTCTGCTAATATCCAAATTCTTCTAGGTTGTTGTTATTGTTGGTCACAGATGCTGCAATTTTAAGATATATAAATATAATAAAATAAAAGTAACAGTTTGGAGTGACTGATACACAATTAAGTAAGCCAGAACTAGCTAGTTAGCAAGTAGTTCTATGAGCAGTGTAAATAATGGAGCATGTTTGTAATGGACCCATAGGTGCTCTCCAGGGTGGATTCTCAGGTGTTTAATAAGAGACAAACTTATGCCGCTGCCTTTTTCTCAGTGGAAACTCTAATAATCTCTGTCTGCTACCTAGTTGCCTGTTTTCATGAAACTTCATATTCTGGAGATCTCCACCCCCATGTCTAATATGGTTGAAATTAGCTAAAAATATTGAAATTCTTAGCAAGAGATAGGTAGGTGGCCAAATGCAGAGGGAGTTTATCTTACCAATCTTCTCCCTTTAGGTGAAAATTGATTCATACGTAATTTCCCATCACTGCAAGGATATTTTAAAGAAAATAGTTCTTGGCTTCATTTTTTAAAATCATTTTAAACATACACACACACACACAAAAAATAGTGTCCAGACATGCTGAATGTTGACACTGTGTTTCTTTGCAGTGCAGGTAGCAATGGGGAACTGAAACTTGATGGCACATTTTCTCCATAGTTTCCATCTCTCTCAGATTTAGACCGTGGTGAACATCATTCATAAATGGAAGATAAAGGAGTTTCTGGAAGTAGCAGAAATTATTTTTATATGTTATACATGGAGTTGTACTAGTGGTAGAACAAGAAGGTTTTATAGATTCCTGAGATGAATCTGAGATCCCTGGTTATGAGCCCTATGATCTATCCTTTTAATTCATAGGAAGTGGAGGAAGCCTCCTCAAAATGCAGTTGAGGTACCTGTCCATGCCAAGTGAGAAGTCTGGCAGTAGGAATAAGTGGGAGGAGAAACACAGAAGCCATAAAGGAAAGATACAAATGCCTTCCCTAGAGATGGTACCTGCTCACTGAGCTGAAGAAAAAGCTGAAGAAAGGCACACAATACTTTAAAACAGCAGAATAAGGGTGGGAGAAAATAAGGGCTTCCAACACTATGAAAATGTCTCCCTGTGGCTCAGCTTGCCTACATGACACATGGGAATATCCTTATGGGTCCTAATAATAGGATTCAAAGGTGAACACAGACATTCAAAACATGAAACTGATATACTCCCTTGGTGCAGTAGGACATACATAGACGCAATGAGGGTAAGGCTTTGTTAAAGAGCATTTTAAGGGCTATCAGGATGAGCAGTGGTGATGGCAAATTTATTTTTAGGTTTTTAGGTGGTTTTTTTTTAGGTCTTCAGTTTACATTGTGCATACAGTTTTTCATGCAGTAAATCCTGGCTGTGAAGCAGGTAATATTCTACTTCTTGTAGTTGCTTTACTTCTCTTGAGAAAGGCTTCATGCTTATAGAATCCCCCACCAGCCATCTTTGTTTCTTTCAAAAAGCAAGAGAAAACCTCTCAATGTTTTATATCAACAGCTTCCCTAAGCATTTTAAGCAACTAGTTTGCAGCATTTCTTTTAAATAGTTGGTGGGTTTTAAATGGTGGGCTCTGGCATGCTGAACAGGCATACTGAAACACGTTGTATGTAGGTATGGGCAGTGATTCAGGACTTTGCTGGTTCCTGAAAGCACAGAGGAGATGGGTAAACTGTTCTTAATCCCCCAAACACTCTTACATGTATGTCACATACTGCCTTCTTCCTGTAAGCTCTCTGAAGGAAAGGCTGTATATCTTTATATTTTTGCACATAGCATATTGAAGCTAGAATGGTTTATTGTAACCTCTGTTGCCCTTGACATAAGGAGAATAAAAATAATTGAATTATATTCAAATACTTTTTTTTTTTTTTCTTTTCTCTTGGTTCTGTCTTGTCTAAGTATTGAACAAAATTTCTAAGGCTTATATTTAGTGAAGTATATTTTAAAAAGATGAAAAAGTGTTCTGGCTCGACAAAACAGTTAGGTATGTGCCTGATTTTCATAACAGTGACATTGAAAAATATGCTGCAGAATCTTCATGAAGAATTTTTTTTTTTTTTTTTATGAACAGTGCTTCCTACACAAGCTGTGTGACACTATATGTACTTGTTCTTAAAATGCTTTTATGTTCTAAAACATTTTAAGAGATATTCTTTCCTATAGGAAAATAAATTATGGGAAGGCCTGATGGTTTTGTTTGTGTTTTGTTTCTTTTTAAAGCATTTTTGTGCAATGGAAAGTTTCACAAGCACTTGCAAGAAATTTTTGTTCCCATGGTCATCCGCTACATTGATCTCATGGAATCATCAATTGCCCAGTCCATTCACAGAGGTCTTGAACAAGAATCGTGGCAACCTGTCAAGTAAGTGTTTTTTACAAGACTAGTACAAAGCTCATGCTTTGTACAAATCAGAGCTTTCTCTCTAATCAGGTGCTCTCCCCCATTGTCCTCTAAATATTCTATTTTTTTATGGTATTCCTACATTGTTTATTTCTTCACAGGAGCATCAGCAACAGTCTTCCTAATGTAGCTCTTCCAAAAGTTCCAAGTTTGCCTCTTAATCTTCCACAAATGCCTAGCTTTACTACACCAACCTGGATGACTTCTATGTATGACTCCACGTGTGTATTCTTCAATAACCTTCTGACTGTATGTCAGCTCTGCATGGCCTTGCTAGTGTTCTGTGCAGCTGTGTTTGGATTGCATGGTGTTTATGATACCTTAGTTGGAAAATATTGTTTCTTGGGAGTGAGCCAAGCATGGAATGCTAGTGAGTTGTGCTTTCTAGTGTATTAAAATGTAGCAGTTTTAAACTTGATAACTTAGAAAATTAACTTAGCAAAGGTCTGTTGTAGTATGAATGGTGTTTTATACCCTAAGCAACATAACTACTCTTCTTGATTGATAAGCAGTTTGGAACTTTTTGAATACTTTATTTTAGATCATAAAATGAGGCAACCTGTCACATTTTTCCTTGGGTTTGGTTAACTCATTGTATGTATAAATTGGTTCTGAAAACATTTATAAAATAAATATTCATACTACAGGGAAATAGTAAAAGTTAATCAGTACCCAGAACAGAATTATATCTATTTCTTTGTCTATTTCAAATATATATATGTATTTTATTTTTTTTCCCAACACTCGTGTTCTTTTCTTTAGTGAAAGGGAGGGGGAGAGAGATAGCAGACATGCCATGCCCTGTTCTGCAGGAGTGCTTCCATAGTTACAGGCCAGAATTCTCAGTGTGTGGACACATTCATCTATATTTGAGGAAGGCTCAAGAAGAACATTGTTTTAGCTCAAGTTGTATTATAATATGAATGTGAATGACTTCAACAAACATATATTTAACACACAAAGCCTGATAATATAATTTCAGACTAACTATTGTTTTCTCAAGTTTTGTGATGGAGTTAGACTAAGAAGCACTCAGATCCATTACTGTGAGAGTTGATAGTTTGTGCTCTGCCAGATGTCTGGCAATTGTCTGTTGAGTATTATGATTGTTTTTCTGCTGCTAATTCCTCTAAAAGTTTACCAAAAAAAAAACTTTTAATCCTTCTCTTTGGTGGCTTATGCAAGTCATTTCAGTTTTGAGTACAAACTATTTGGTCTTCTGCTACTCCGTCTAACTGACCTTTGTCTAGTTATTCCTGCCCTTTCAAGTGTTACTTGTTTGTTTGTTTGTTTGTTTGTTTTTGTTTGTTTGTTTGTTTTTGTTTTGTTTTGTTTTTTAAGAATAGCTTTCAGAGTTGTTACAACTCTAGATGTGGCCTTCTTACAGTCTGTATTCTAGCAGCCCCGGTAATTAATAAGTATGTAATAATAATAATAATTAATAAATATTAAGTATGGATTCTGGTTGGAGGATTATACTGGTAGATCTATTCTAAATGAAGGCTTTGGTGTAGCAATAAATACCTAGACAATATTGTGAAAATCTGAGTACCATGAAACTCAGCCATTGGCACCTCCCCATGCACATCTTTTAGAATTAAGGTATGTGGTGTATATGGGAAAGTATGAATAACACCGTAAACTAACTGTTGAGGTTTTGAAAGCATCAGTGAGCACTGAGGTTCATGTGAGCGGTAAGCACTTGCAGTAGCTCTGCAGCTTCTCAGGAGAAGTGGGGATGAGTGCTGTTCCAGCTGTGGGGTCTGCACATGGCCTCCGAAAGGCCATCATCCCCTTTCAGTTGCCCCTTGCAGCATGCCAGAAAAAAAGGTCTGCCAAGGCACTGGCTCTATTGTAAGCAACTCTTCACCTTCTTTTTCCCCAAAAGTAGAGCCTCGAAGTTCTATTTTAGGAATGAGGTGTACATTTACTTTCAAGATTTTAGGTAGTATTAAGTTACCTTTGTAATACTGTGGAATTCAGGTAGTATTTTAAGAATCAGCATACCTGCATCTGACTGATAAGCCAGGTAACTTGGCCATCTATTTTATTTGAATCAAAAAGCAAAACCAGTTTCACTGAAGGCATTGTAAGCCAGTTCTTCCTCTCAAGCTAATGAGTTTATTCTTTCCTGCTGGTTACAACATCTCAGCTTCCAGCATTGGAAGTGTTTTGTTGTTTGTTTTTTTTTTCATTATTACATGAAAGAACAGAGTTGTGTTTATTGCCCTGCTGCTTCCACCCCAGTCTTTTCAGGAAAAACAGAGGTCCCTCTTCTAGTTAAATTCTCCAGTGGGAAGTAACCAAAGTTCCTGTTCTCTAACCCCTGTTTCCTGTGAGGTTTCCCTTTCATTATGAGGAACACCCACCTTAAAAGGACTAGGGTGGCGTATTGTACAGAGTCAGTGGAAGCACATAAATTCATGATCTCCTCTGTCAGTAGTTGCAGGTGGCTCCAACTGACACCCCCAAGTCCTTCTCTCCCCATCCACTGTGCTCCCTCCTCCAGGCCTCATGGCTGAAGCTTTGGCAAGATGACCAAATATGTCACTATGTTGTGATGGGCTTCTCTATTTTTGAAAGTAATGATTTTAGCCAGTTAATCACTATTAAATTGAATTACGCAATGAAGAATTACAGGCAAGAAAACTGAGACAAAAAAGTCTGCAAGTAAACTGAGTTATTTTTAAATGTTTGCTAAGTCTCGTGTCTATTGCAGTTGTAGTAGGAAGAGTTTTCATATTCTCCAAGCTTTATTAATATATAAGCCTTAGTACATGATTATGAGTTTGTATTCACAGGAGCTCTTAAGTCCAGTCTCGAGTCTGTTCATATTTGAGAGAGCTGATAACATGCCTACCTAAGAAATTTTGCTGAATAGAAAGACATGAAAATATATTGTTAGGCATTTCTTCGCGTGTCTTATTGATAAATGTTACAATATTTTCCTCTGTATCACTTAAAAATTGCTCAAATCCTTTTGAACATTACTAGAGAATATTGTTTGTCACTTTTAGTTAACTTTTTTTTTTTCCTTAATCATATGTTTTGCAGCAGAAAATATATACTACTTATAACAGCTCTTAAGAAGATCCTTACTTCATTTCCAGTTGTTTTAGCTTAATGTTTTATTATTGGACATTGGAAAGAGATGAAAAGAGGAAAGTATTCTGTGTAGTAGTCTGTTTCTCTTGATTGGTCTCTGGAGAAGATAACTCACAGGACACCTTGGCTATATGTACAGCGCACTGTGAATTGCTATTGCATTTGGCTAAAGATAATCTCCTAAAAGTTTGAATATTCTGTAAAAGCTTTTAATTGAACAGAATGAGGCATTTCTGATTATTCATTAATTCAAATGCATTACTTTAAATTACATTTCTGTTCCTTTTTTTTTTTTTTTAATTTTATTTCTCTACCTCTTCTGGACCAGGCTTTTAAATTAGATTCGAGGATGATTGTAGTTCTTTACATTTAATTTGTATATTATTATTTTCAAAGCAGGCATGGCATAGATTCACTGACCAAAAATATTGTAGGTATGGATCTGAGATTGTCTGTTGTTATCTTATGCCACCATAGAACATTGGGTTCAGTGAATCTCAAGGCTGGAGATAAGCCATGGATAAGATAAGATATGATAAGGATAAGATATGTGCTTGCAGGAGGACACTTCTGTCTTCTCTACTGACCAGAGTAGGCAAAACCAAAGGAAATGTTCTTCCTGCTATGGCCTAGCTGTACTGAGTGGCAGAGGGAGCAGTCGCAATGCTCTGACTGTCACACACAAGGACATGGTCTGAATATGAGCTCTCTTGCTGGACCTGTCTGTGTGTTTGTGCATGCTGAATAAGTCATGGGGGCACATTTCAGCACTGTTTTGGGGAGTTACATCTGTAGTGCCACAATTGTTCCTGGCTTACCTGTGGGGAAGTGGAAGGTGGCAATCGTTTGTGTTTTTAAGGATGGGTAGTTAAAAATATAGCCTTAAGTAAGACTGACAGAGTAGTGAAACTTCGCTGAGATGGTCCCTTCCTGTGGAATATGGAGTTTTGAATTCAAGGCAAGTATGGCAAGCTCTTATTGAGCATTCTGGTAGATGAATGAATGCTACAGGCCATATTTAATTTCTTCCAAAATAGTTTCATTTAAGAAGAAAGAAGAAATAAGAAGAATGTTTTGTTTACTTAAGCCTGAATTTGCCTCAGTCTTGAACTAAGCAGAAGGAACGGAGAGGTAGCTGACCCTACTGTCTTTGAGGGACCACACACAAGCTGTTACATGCTGTGGCAAAGCTCTACTCCAGTCTTTCCCCTCACCTACTGATGAAAAGTAGAGAGTTGGTGCAATTGCCATTGATTCTGTAATTACTGAAAATCCTTTTCTGTTGAAAGAATTCTCAGTTGACTTTCTGAGCCTTGAGTATACATATTCATGGGAGGTAGTAGAGCTGGAGCCCACAAACTGAGGGCTCATAAAGAATGTAGAACTGGTGCTGTGTTTTGTAACACTCCCCACAAAACACAAACGGGTTATAATTCAGCAATAAACTTAAAAATAAACAATTGCAGTAATTCATAAAATCACCATCATTGAGGCATGTGTTGACAATTAATATTATTTGCAACACTTTTACACAATAAGGCTCAGAAAAAAAAAAAAAAATATCTTGAAGTCCAACTAAAGCAAGTATCTGGTACAAACAGAAGTAACAAGTTGTTTGAAACCACTGTTCTCGGCAGCAGCAAGCAAACAAATTGGATATTTGTGCCTAGATGTGTGAACTAGGAAAGAATAGTTTCTGTTTCCTCCCCCATCTGATTAGTATAATACAGTAGTCAAATTCAAATGTCATTGGAAGATGCTGAATAAAAATTGAAGAATGGAACATCAAAATCCTATGAGAAGAGAATGAATGAATTAGCGGTTCTGACAGAATGAATTAGTGTTTCATGAACCTGTGTCTATTACCACATTTATTATAATTTGAAACTTTACTTGGCAGTATAATGAAACCAAATTAAGTGGCTACCAGGGAGTGAACGTGCATAAGAATACATTGATGTTATTGAGAGCACATGAGTCCTCCTGAGTCTTAAAGAATTTCATTTGGAATTCCATTAGGATAAAAAAAAATAAATTATGGAGGGATAAAAAAATGGTAAAACTGTATGATCTGTTGATGAAAAAGAGTAGTTCTGTTTCTTGAGGAAGTATGTTTTGTTTTCTAGAAAATGTGCTCTTATCAACTGTAATATGGACTGGCATTGCCCCCAGTTCTGTCACTATAAAGTTCGTCTTCTTTTACCCCATCTGTCTCAAAAATTGACTCCATCATTTTCAAATCAAATATTGCACATAATATAGCATTTACAGCTTTACTCATTGACAGTGTACAAAGCATATATAATTAAATCTTCAATATTTGATGTCATGTAACTTAATAAATGGTCCAACAGAATTGTAGACTTTTTGAGGAGTTTTGTTGGTTTGTTATTGATATTTCTTAATTAAACAGTGTGGTGTATAAAAGCACTCCCCACTCAGCTCTAACTGGTAACATCCGTGATTACAATTTGTAATCTTAGCTGTCTCCTGGGCCTTTTTCCTGTTTCTGCTGCTTTCTTTCAGGAGGACAGTACAATGTAAAATTAGCAATTACTGTTAAAAATAAGTGGGGAATGTGTATACATGGTGATATGTGAGACCTGTCTGAAACTGTGGAATATCCTCCTGTGTGTAGTGAAGACATCAAAACATGCGACATTTAAGTCAGTTGCTTGGGCCCAACCTTTTCCTTAGGCAGGTGTCCGTGCACCCAGCTTCTCCCTGGCTCCCCACTCCTCCTGGCCTGGCTGTCCTTTGTGGCACTGAGACAGCACAGCAGAAGACATCGATGGCTCTGAAGTAGTGGTAGCATGAAGATGGAGGGTAAAAGGGATGGCTGCATGGATCTGGAAGATGGTGGGGTGCTGTAGGACCAAAGCAGTCCTCCTGCTGCATCCGTGCCACCTCTCCTAAACCCTGAGCTTGTGCAGTGCTTCAGGCCTTGCTTGACATTACTACTTGCTGTCACGGCTTGCCTAGTGTGGCCTGGTGTTAGTGCTGCTGAGATGTTAGAGGTCTTTCCTGCTTTTCATTTTGTTTGCTTATTTTTTAACCTGACTCTCCCCAGTCCTCAACACACTCAGCACTCACTGTCTCCTTCCATATGAGCTGGGGTCACTTACGCTTTGGCAATTGTGTTCTTTTGCCATGAGGTAGAAGAAAGAAAATTACAGTTGTGATACATTTAAGCTATTTGAATGTGAATTAAGACTGCCAGGCACTTTTTGTTGTTTGTGTCACTAACATCCTGCAATGCTGTTCTATGTAGTCTTGTGGCTCCCTGAGCAATAAGCCAGGCTTTGAAATACAAGACATCATGAGAATATTAGTTAATTCACATTGACAGTGGAAGTGTAACCATACTTACTGCTAAGATTTGTCTTAAAATGTAGCACTTGGTTCAGGGCAGAAGAAGAACTTGAAAACATGGATGATCTGAGGTGATACAGAGCCATATTAATCCCCCATTTTGTTTTTGCACAAATTTCTTTAAATGGTTCCTGTTCTCTTTTTTTTCCACTGAGATCTGATGTTATTCACTCTGCTTAAATTAATGAGTATTTATCAAGGGACTGTTTGTCTGGGTATTTTTTCTATGATATAACTACTAGTGTCCTCATTTCTTTGGTAGGTTTAGTTACCTGAGTTATGAAAGGAAGAAAATGTATGCAAAATCTTAACCATTTTAAAAGGTCTTAACAAATTAATATTTGTTTATCCTTTATTTTTCCAATCTTGCTCTGAAATTTGGGCTACATCATTTCTCCATGTTCCCCATCATCCCACCTAGCCTCCCTTAACCTGCCATATTTCTCATCTTAAAGTTGAAATTATTTTAAATTTCACATTACTGTTTTCACATCCTCAGAATAAGAGCATTCTGATAAGCATTCTGATGTATGATGAGATACAGTGAAATGAAGGAGGAAGAGGGGGTGGTGATAAGGAAATCTTGTTGTGCTAGATAATTTTGCAACAAATGGGATAGACACCCATACATTTATCTTCTGTCTCTTGGGGATTTTGTTTTGTTTTGTTTCTTATAGAAATGGCTCGGCTACATCAGAAGATCTTTTTTGGAAACTGGATGCTCTACAGATGTTTGTTTTTGATCTTCACTGGCCAGAACCAGAATTTGCCCACCACTTAGAACAGAGACTTAAACTCATGGCCACTGACATGATAGAAGCCTGCGTTAAAAGGTACAGTTGAAATGACCAATTGAAAATGGGGAGAGATTTGAAAATGAACATAGGAACAATTATACTGGTGCACAGACGTGCATCAGTATAAGAATCCTGTTTCCTGCAATGATCAGCAGCAGACGTATAGGGAAAGGTCATAGGAATCAGGGCAAGTAGAAAGGGATCATGACATCTATTTCCCAGCACATGAGAACCAGCAATTTGACAAAATCTGCAAAATAGCAAGGAGAATTTCTACATATGTGAGCGGTCCCTTGGAAGTCAATGACACATCTTGTTTCCATTCCATATTTTTGGCAAATGCTAACAAATTTCAGAATTCTACTGATAAAAAAAATATACATTTCAATTCTCCATTATGATGTTGGTCTTTACTTTCAGTTAATGATACTAGTTCATTTATCATTTTAGAGTACTACCTCTAAGAAAGATATTGCAAACTAAAGAGGATACAGCATTTCATATAGGAAAGGAAGAGCATCTATGAACCATCCAACTAAAACTGTTTTATATCACTGTCTGGAAATTACACAGAAAACATTATGTTGGTTTTTTGTTTTGTTTTGTTTTGTTTTGTTTTGTTTGTTTTCTTAACCTGCATGTTATAATTATGGGTATATTCTTCTAAGTTAATCATAGGTGATTTGAAAAGATCTGTGCCATAGTTTTCAGTAAATGTCATTGAATTTAGAATAAATATCTGTATGTATAGAAAATTTACAGGGATCTCTTATTTAGTTCCTCAGAAGCCATGATTCCACATACAGAGAAAATTTAGTCCAAACACAAGAAAATACTGATTTAGAAAAAATAAAATAAGAGAATGAGGAAAAAAAAAAAAAAAAAGTTTGTAGACAATTCAACAGTGTCAAACAGAAAATTTAGAACAGTGATATGGAGGGCTAAAGAAAAATAAAACCTTTGATACAGGAATACTTGTTCCCATTTTGTAAAATACTGTGTCAATTTCTGCTATGCACATTTACAAATAAGTGTGGAAATAAAACATTTTTATATTTATGTATTCTGAACTATGAACATTTATTTTATTGATGTTACTCCTTATTTGTACTGGTATGAGAATAGGTTTTTTTTCTATTATGAATCTCATGATATATCTTATGTTTCAATATAAATATTCATATTTGCTTAATAATAAACTCCTTCAATGAAATTCCCTTTTCTAATAAAGGAGGATTTTTGAATTATATTTCTTAGAAGCAAGTACTTGTTATGGTAAACTACATTTTAACATAGAAGAGATGGAAAATGTTGGTTTTTTTATTGCTTTAAATCATTCTTAGTCGCCATACAAGGAAGCATATTGTTATCTAGTAGGCAAGAAGATAATACTTTTATTATTCAAATGCATTAGCTGAAGCAGTGAAGAACCTTGAGATTACCATCAATACAATTGTTTATTGAATGGGTGGATATCCTGCATTTACAGAATTTAATTTCTGAAATCTCCTCACGTGGATGTATAGTCATGTTAAGTCAAGATGTTTAGATAGCGTTTATACATTTTTGTAATGGTTGTTCAGAATTATCAGAGAGACTCATTTTATGAATTGTGTTCTAATAAACAGAACAAGAATTGCATTTGAACTCAAGCTGCAAAAGACAAACAAATCAACAGACTTGCGTATTCCTTCTTCTCTGTGTACAATGTTTAATGTCTTAGTTGATGCCAAAAAACAGACAGCTAAACTCTGCATTCTGGATGGAGGGCAAGAGGTAAGTGAAAATTTGTATGCTTAATTCCTATGTTCAGTTAATCTGAAATGTCTCGCTCCATGGACTGTCTCTAGTAGATTAATTTCAAATTAACTGAAAGGTGTCATGTAGCACTCTGTACAAGAGCTTGCATAGACTGCTCCTTAGAAGCATCACTCAAAACACTACCCCTTATCCTCCACCAGAGAAGACACAGAGTGCTTCTGTAATTTATTTGCTGTGACCTGTAAGTCTGTAGACAATCAGGGGATTTCTTGATTCACAGCCACTCTGGGAATTTCTCTTGAGTTACAGCAGATCATCAGCCCTCTTCAGGACTCTTTTGTAATAGTAAAATAGAGCCAAAACATTGTCCTTTGCAGCCAGGTTTTAATTGAGTAAGATTTGTTTTAATTGGCTCATACACTTAGCACTCATGCCTGTGAACATGATGAAAATAGAGGAAAGAAATAATCAGCTAATTTAATGGGATTTGTTTTTGATTTCCAAGGTCAAAGATCATTTTGGTAGTCATCTGCTACTGGGATTGTAGATTCTCCACAGTTGAAGCACTGATGTATTTCTGAAGGAAATACAGGCTTCACTGACTACTGTACTTCCCATTTTGTCACTCTCAGCAGGAATAATACACAAAGTGAAAAAGGGCATACTGTGTACACTGGTGAGATTACAAGCATAAAATTAAAACTGTTCTTGCTATGCATTAGTACTAATGCATTAGTGTAATCTTGTTTTGGAGAGAGAGTAAAAATATTTGTCAGAACTTGGCAACAAAAAAATGTGCTTTGGACAGGTTTATATTGGTCACATTATTATTGGTCATATTGTTTCTGTTGATTTTCCCATTTCTGTACTGTGCTTTTCATTTTATTAATTCATCTTTTTGAGTTAGTGTATTCAATGTAATTGTCTTTTTTTTTTTTTTTTTTTTTTTTTTCCCAATTCAATGAGACATTCATCATTTCCCTGTTCTACCCTGTCATCTTTATTTTTCCTTTTGGTTTTCCGTGACATGAACCAGTTTGCTAGTCAATGGGTAAGTAAGTGTTTTTTCATTGTTTTTTAGCCCACATTTTTTCTTTGGTTATTAACTGCCATTTTTTATTTTAAGTGGAAATAGTGGTGATTTTGTTGTTGTTTGCTAACCTACCCCTAGAAATTCCCTTACAGACTGACCTTTCTAGATCATCAGCTTCTAAATTTCCTCATTCATCCTCTTAAGGTTGTTCCAGATGAATTCTTCACTCTTCTTTTCAGACCCAGTGTCTTGTTTTATTGTATTACAAAGTAAAGAGACTCTTGCGCCTCTCAGTGAAGCAAAATAGCAACAAACAACTTTCGTGCTCATCAGAATTTAACCACAACTAGCAGCTGTTCACCATAGGTGTTAACTGCCTGGTTCATCTTTTACTTATTGTCTGAGCAGTAACCTGCACACATGTGCATGCCCTTCTTGAGGAAAAAGCAATACCAATGCCACCATAACGAGCTGCAGAGAGATGCCTCATTTTCCACAATCACACCATCCCCTTCACCTGCTCTGCATTATATCTCCTGCATTTTCAGCCTGTCCCCCTCAGAAACAAAGTTCAGCATTCACTGTTACCTTTTGGACTGCAGACGCTCACCATATTCTCTTCTGAAATCTCCTCTTTCTGTAGATTTTCAAGCTCCATCATTGAAAATAGAGCTCCATCATAGAGCTCCACCAAGCTCTATCAACCTCCAAATAGAAATACAGCTCTTATTCTCTGCTAGGTCTGACCATGACCCCAAATGCTTCCAGTGCTTTTTTTTTTTTTTTTTTTTTTTTTTTTTTTGGACCTGTGATAAAATATTTCAAATATTATTTCAAAGTTCCCAAATAAATCTTCATCCCCATTCATCCAATCAACCAAAAGAATCTCAAATTCTTCATATACCAGAAATTATCAGGCAATGTGGAAACTTTCTTTCTCATGAACTTTGAGTTTCTTCCATTCACAAGGCTGTTTCAGAATAATAATAAAAAATAGGATTTTCAGTCATTTGTAGTTGATATCATAGTTGCTTGAAATGCTTGAAGATTTCTTGGGTGAAATAATTTGGAAATCTGTCCATCTGCTAAAGAAGGCAGAAGAGCATTTCATGACATGAACAGTTGCATTTCTGGCTCCTCAATAACATCTCTGCCATTTCCAATAACTCCTACTTGGCCTCTTCATTTTGAGCTAAGATGTGGTCCTTTATGCCAGTCAAGAAAAGATTTCCATAAGGCCCGAGTAAAAAAATATATTAAAGGTCTTTTCATTCATCTAAAACTCAACACTGAATAACCATATGACAATTTCTAGAACTTTCTCTCCAAGTGATGGAAGGTGTTATTTCATTAAATGGATAGACTTAAACATCTCTTTGAATACAGCATGATCTTTTCAGTCACTGTACAGAGCTATAAGCACTTGTGTATTTTTTTCAGTTAGAGTCAGCTGCAGAAGTTTTCACCATTTGTTGTCAGATAGGAGGGAGTTGTTACTTACCCTATCATTAGGGCATTCTGGTCATGGTCACCAATAACAGCACCCTGAGTTTATACTTTAAGTTTGATTGAGTCTCCTAGTTTTCCTATGTTACTTCATTTAGTTCTCAGCATCTTCCCAAATGTCTTCCAGGTAAGTCCATTCTTAGAAAGAGTCCCCAGGTCTACCATTAAGAAAGACTCCACTCCTTCCCTTTTTCATATCGTATTAAAAGCTAAGAGAAGCATACAGGCACAATCAGTACATTGTGTTTGAAGAGGCTGGATGCCTTCTTCATTAGTTGACAGCCACCTTAAGAGGGTTTGAGAAGCAACGTCAAAGGGAGAATTGCCTTATTTCAGATTAACTATGGCCCCCGTAGCCTTATTCATAGCCACCTGTGGTCTTCATAGCCAACAGAATGGCAATTCTTGGGTCACAGCAGAAGGGTACAGTGAGACAGCTAAGTAACATACCAGTTGCTGCTATTTTTCAAAAAGTTGCCTGTTCATCTTACTAGTTTCAGTGTATGTGTGTTCATACATTTTGGACTAGTTGTGTGCTGAACAGTATCCCACACCCTGAACCAGAATTCATTCCTGAACCAGAAGCCAACAGCCCATGTATCCTGAGTCAAATGAATAAGCAGCAGTAAGGGAAACCTTTTTTGTCACACAAAATCCATTCATTTTTCAGCCTTTGTTGTTTTGCAATAAATAAATAAATAAATAGTTTAAAGACTGTTAACTTTACAATCCAGATACTGAAATATTCTGGTAAAATTCATGTTTTTGAGTATGGTAGACAGGCAAGAATCACACAGGAAATATTGCTGGAGGCAAGACTCCAGCAGAATATATTTCTACGGCCACTGAGGTAGACAAGTACTTAGTTATGAGCAGGAGCGTATTTGTTGTTTTGTGTAACTGGGTAGTATGAACGGAGTAAATGCCATTGGTCTACACTTCTTAGTGCTCATAGCAGAACATACACAGAACATATTTTAGTTGTTTCAGAATTCCACCTTCCCTGTCATGCTCATAAAAGAAGAGAGACAGTACTTTTCTATTTGGGCAAAAATGAGTGATGTGCCATTTCAGTGGAATATACCACGAGTAGTGCTGTGGATATTGATAGGAAAAAAAATAAAAAAAAACAACAGTGGACTTTCATTTGATGGGCTTTTTTCTAAAGCTATTTCATAAAATTATAAAATTTAAAGACTCATTTAACTGCATAAATTGTAGAGGTTTATAGCTGATTTGATAGCAAAAGTGCAGAAGAAATTTAACATGCAGGTAGTATTGTTATATGTTGGTAGTAACCCTTTTGTTTCAGATGGTCATGTGCAATTTATTTTCAGAGCCATCCAACCTTAAAAGAAGCAAAACAGAAATCTTGAAAAGCTTTTTTTAATTATCCTGTTGTGTTTTTGTTGTTGTTGTTGTTGTTGTTTTTTTAAAAAAAAACAAACAGTAATTTAAAGTCACCTCCAATATTGGGACAGTGAGGGAACAGAACAGGTTGTTATACTGAGCAGGTTACTATTCTCAGCTGATGACTACAGGAACAAACTCTTCTGTTCCCATAAGTACAGTTGTCCAAAGGCACTAAAATACTTTGTCCTCTTTCAAATATCAGTACTGGGCCTGTTACTAGGAACATAGAGGCAAATTTTGAAGACCAGCTAGAAAGTCATTTTGGGCTATGTCCCATGGCACTTTGCAGCTAAGCATGGCTTTGTCCAGTGTACCTTCTACATGTATAGCTGCAGTTGTTCATATTTTACTGAGAGTTACTCAAGGGCAGCTGGAAAGCTGGAACTAGATTCTGCATTATCCCAACATCCTTCAGGGACTTTGGGATCACACTGAATGACTGCACAACATCATGCATTCAAACCATTCAGCTGTGGAAGCTACGTTCAGACTCCAAGTGGACCATGATCACATCAGCCAGCAGAGGAATATAAGGACACAACTATCCATTATCTGGAAAAGGGGTGGGGATTTGTCTGCTCTCACAGAGTAAGCTTGGCAGAAGTAGAAAAGCTGGAGTCCTTTGGGTGCTGGTTTTGGGGATTGTGCGTACTACCTTGTTAGCTCTTACAATTTTATCTTGAATTCTACAATATTTGTAATCTTCCTAAAGCCTATTATCTGGAGTCAAATAATCTTCCATGAGGATCTGAAAATTTGTTTTGTCAGGGGTGGCTGTTTTGATGGAAGTTGGCACTGGAGTGGAGTGGGTTAAAAGAATTTCTGATCTCATGGTTTGCAAAATAAATCTTTGAAAAAAAAAAAAAAGAACAAAATTCAGGTTTAAAAAGTCAAGTCTTATTTCTGAAAAAAAAAAATCAGTTTTGGAAGCTTTTTGTGATTTTTGAATAATTGGAATTTTTTCTTGATTTTCTTGGTCACGAGAAAAGTTACTTACAGATTATATTCCATTGACACAAAATTATATTTTACCTGTGATGATAGAAAAAATAATAATAAAAATGCAAAAATGTAGGAACTGATTTTAGAATATACATATATCCATGAATTTAATGTGTGGTTGAGGTAAATTTGCAAAAGCTTTATGGGAGGGACCACAGTGATTTTTTCACAGATTATAGGAATATGTATGGTTTTGACGTACATCTGTGGTAATATAATAATTTATTGTTTTTAGAGACTAAGAAATCATTGCCTTTTGAAGACTCTGTAAATCACAATGTCACAGACAGTTTATGGATCATTTATGTCCTTAGCAGATATTGGTCAATGCATTAATATGGTTAGAATCAATTATATATAGAACTATGGAAATTTCTTTAATGTATTTATTACATTCTTTTGCTCTTCTGAATTGTTGGCTCATATTTGTCTGAGACCTGTATTCCTGTTTTCCAAGTGTTTTTAAACTTTCATGAAGAAGGTAAAACCAAAGCTTAACACACGTTAAGAGCAGTAGTTAGTATGTGGAATAGATACACGTGCATGGGTAAACACATTTCATAGTTTTACTCTCTCTTAATTTGAATGCAAGTTTAGTAGATGTAGCATTTAGAAAATCATTCCTAAATATATTAAGCAGATCAGATTTAATGTTTTGATTTGTATGGCAACTCTGAGACAGATGAAAAATAGCCTTTAAAAACTCTGAAAACTATTCAGCTGGCAGCTGCTAAGTTAGGCTAATGTTTGTACTGACCTCAGTACTTTTACTCCGAGCATTATGCTGTTAGCTGTTCCAAGTAGCCTTGAACTATGAAGATAGGGTTAGTCTTTACAAGTCACATTTTCTGTGAAGTGGCTATTGGGGACAATCTTTACTGTCAGATAAATGTTTCTAAGGAAGAATTACTGTTTAAATTGATGTGCCTCCTTGACAGAATGGGATCCCTAGTTCCTGTTAATTTCAGGAGGGAACTCTGTAGTATTATCTAAAAAGTCTTTCAGATTTATTTTAAAAGCATTTACTTAAAGGCACCTTCTTTATGAAAAAGAAAAAGACTATGGAGAATGAAGTCTGTTTTATTATGCCTTTTATGGTCTATTAATTTGTTACCATCTATTCTGCTTTGTTGATGAAATTTTAATTTTGCCCTTGCCTGAGCATATTGTAAGATTTGTATAAACTGCAGCTCACTGTGCTAACAGAAAGGCTCTTTTAGGGTGAACAATTGAAGCTCGTTTTATTTCTAGAGGACATTTAAAATAACTTATGAATGAGAGTTGTCAGACATGAAATGCTGTATTAATTAAATCTTATTCTAGTCTTTTTGCTTCTGCAGCTAAACCAACCCTTTAGAAAAAAATACATGGCCACCTTAATTATATAGGAGAAGACAAAAAGTATCCTTCACATTCCTTCGCCTGAATAAGAATAAGAACTCAATTCATCTAAATAATAACCCCATTAGCTGCTTAACTCAACAGTGTACATGGGAAAATTTTCAACACAGAATGTAAGAAAGTGTTGATTGGGTGGATCGTTTTCAAGGGTTTGTTCTTCTGATGTTCAAAATGATAATTTTAAGTAAATCTGATCTGGCAGGGTTATCAGCTTTGTACCGTTTATGACTTATGACAAAAGTGTGTGTTCATATACATGCTAATGCTTCTTTATCTTTTGAAAAACAGCAACAGTACCATTCAAAAATAGATGACTTGGTTGAAGAAACTGTTAAAGAAATTATTTCACTTCTTGTTTCAAAGGTAAAACAATTTAGATTTTAATTTATAACAAAGTAGAAATTTTTTCTCTAATTACCAAACTTTTAAAATGTCTTTAAGTATTGTGCAGGTTTGCTATAGCATGGGGGGGGGAGAGAGAGGATGGGGGAATAACATGATTTGTAAAGCAGTCATCCAAATAATATTGAATTTACAAAATTAAATTTTATAACCCATAAGGTAAAAAATTTCTGTGCAACTTCCTAATCAGATAGAACTGGTAGGACATGATTATGTCAATATTATCTTATGTAATAGCATGTTCTACTTTTTGTTTAATTTTTCACATGAAAACTTTCTCGCCATCATCAAGTAGTATTTAAATTACTTTTATAGAGAGAGATGAACAACATCTAGAGTATTGGTGTAACTTTTTAATGTAATTTTACTTCACAAACCATTTAATTTAAAAATAATATATATTAAGGTAATGCTGTTACTTCTTTAAATTGTTTTTGCAGGCTTTATAATATTTTAAAAGAAAATATGTTTAGAGAATACATGAAGAAAACCTAAATAATGTCTTGTGTTACTGTACGACTCAGAAGAAGTCTTAAGTGTTTAATATAAAAGAAAATGCTTTCAGTCACTAATTGTTTGAAGAACATGGCAAATAATGACAGAACAGAAACATTTTACAAGATGTTTTGCTATGTGTGAATTACAAATTACCCAGAAATACCTGATTCAGAGTAGGAGAAATTAGCCATGCACGAATTGTGAGTTAGTGAGAAAAACTAAGACGGTGGTCATATTTTCATTATGCCTTTGTTTTCATTTGTTAGAGCTTGCAGGCAGGGGGTGAGGGGGAGGAAGAATCTCCTTTAGATTAACCTCCACCACGCTTGCACATGAGTTGAAGAGGAAGTTTTTATAGAATTCTTATAGAAGTTTAAGCAAAATGTGTCCACTTGTTGATAAATGTGTAAAAAAAAAAAAAAAAAAAAAAAAGATATTCATTTTCTTCTTTCTTCATGGTGTATTAATGTAAAAATAACTACAAATGGTTTGACTTGGCAGGGCTGAGATTTATAGTTTGTCATCATTCTGAACAAACCTGTCAGGCTTTTTTAGAATTATTAAGGGGGGGTGCATTTAATCAGAGCAAATTATGCTATTAGAAGTTAATCCTTTTAATATGTTTTTAATATATCTGAAATTACAGAACAAGGAGGAAAACAATCATATTCCTTCTGGATATATATACGAATTCTAGCGACGATTGCCATCAGTAAAGAGGGATTTGCATTATTAGTTATCACATAAACTATTACGAGAGGTTGAAATCTCAGAACAGAAAGCAAGTATTTTGTGTCATTGGCTGATCATTAGGAGCTTAACCAATCTCTCCTCACTTGAGATACGAAATGCCAGTGACATTGCTTCTGTTTCAAAGTGGAAAGCCTCTGAGGAAGGCTGATGAACTCTCAGTTTTGGCCAGGAAAAAAGCACATCAACGTGCATAATATCCCTGCAAGTTATTTTTTTTTTCATCATATATTTTCATTACTCTTTAGTTTTTGCCTCTGTATTATTTCCTTTGTATTCCAGTGGAATAAGTGTTTCAATATTTGTTTTTAGCTGCAAGTCATCAATGGAAATGAGATACTTTCACTCCAGTGAGACTCTACTTTGTAAAGATTAGAATGTGATTTTTATATGCGAGGCTTGCCAAGCTAAAGCATTTAACAAATGACAGGAATAGCACTAAACAGTGAAACAAAGTGCAGCACGTCTCAGGTTCAGCACGTCAACCAGTTCAGAGAATCGGATGTATAGGCAGAGATGTTCTTAGAGCTTCACAAGTCTGTACAGTGAGATCTCAGAAAACAAGTTTCCAGCTTCATAACTACCACTTTCATTTAAATGGATATCCTTGACACTGCAGTGTTTTGCTTTCTGATCTTTTGTGTCCCACTTGTATTGGAACCATTTGTTGGCAATGTGGGCACCATGTTGTTTGTAATATTAGCCTCTTCCATAGTGGGTCTTTGCACAATAAGATTTCACACCCTTTTGCAGAAAGCATCCTTGCCAGTCAGATAAAATGAGTATGGGAGTCTGCAGTGCATGAGCAGTGGCTTCTCACAGACATGCAACAGCAAGGCAGAGAGAGGGAATTTGATCTAATAAAGGAACTGTAATTAAACTGTGCATGGTATGCAGAAGCAACCACCATTTTCTCTGGTAGCTTGTGAAGTGGTTTAATTCCTTGATCAGCGCCTGCATACTAGTGTCTTAATTAATCACTGTAAATATGACAGGTTAGATTGATAAATGACAAATGTAGGCTTGCACTTGCTCCTGCTCCTTGAACTGTTAAGAGCAGGGCTTATTGTAAAGTGATGATCTCAGTTCCTCTGGAGGTGACACTGTTGTGACACTGTTACAGTGCCCATTAACAGCATGCCAGATGGAATTTTATTCTGTCCTCACACTCATAAAATGATACTCGTGGTTGTGGGAATGACTGTATTGGAGCAAGGGATGACTTTTAAAACAATCTTTATATAAACTGGAAGGCAATTCATATGTGTAAAATAAACGTCCACGCGTACAGTGGCTGACATACTTTATGTCATACACCACGATTGACTTAAGCAACATAGCTTCACAGGAACATGAGAAAGGAATTTTTTTGTATTAAGGCTATTTTGGAAAGTTTTAACATTTAGTCTGCAATTAATACAGTTAATAAGAGATTTTGTGTGCGTGTGTTTTTTGGCAAAAAGATCTTTAGATGCGTCTTGCTGGAGACTCCTCCTCCTCAGAGAGTCGCAGGTGGAAGCACTGGGGAAAGGAATCCCACCATATCAGAGATGTGGGGCCTACATTTTCTTGCCCCTTGTTGGCCATGCAGTAGTTGTTGCTGTTGCTGAAGATGAGCTGACAGAAATCACTAGTGCAATTACACTTCTGGATGAAATCAGCACTGGGTTTCTTTTCAATAACAAAGATAAGAGGAACTTGATACTGAGATAATCAGCTTTAGCAATTGTGTTCCATCATCTTTGAAACTGTGATCATAGAAACTGTGGTCCTAGAAAATAACGTGTATTTTCTACCCAGAATACATGCTGCGTACACACACTCCTGTATTTAACCATGTAGTCTAGGGACAGCAAAGTGGTATCGGTTTTTAAGAAAAAATTGGGGTTTGGTTTCTATTTCTGCAGTGGTTAAACAGTCATTTCTATCAGCAGGGTCATCAAGGAAGCTGAAAAAAGAATGTTTGCCATGATTTCAGCACTTTGTGTGAGAGAAAGTGATCAGATTGTTGATCAAATCAGTTTGCCTTGTTGAACAATAGAAGTCTGAGTAAGAAAAATTCACATTCTCATTCAAAATATTTACTTCTCATGTTGTGCGTTTTGGTTTTGCTCTGTGCTTTTCCTCCAGGTTGTTTCAGTGTTAGAAGGTGTGCTGTCTAAATTGTCAAGATACGATGAAGGCACTTTCTTCTCTTCGTTAGTTTCATTCACGGTAAGTGTTTGAATTCACAATGCTTCTGTTCTTCTTTCCATGCATGATTCTAAAATCGCACACAATCTGTAGTAGTAAGCACTTACTGTGTGTTATTTTATTTTTAATTTTCTAAAGGTGAAAGCAGCTGCAAAATATGTTGACGTTCCCGTAAGTACAACCTTTTTTTTTTTTTTTTTTTTTTTTTTTTCCCTGTGTTAATAATAATTCAAAAAATAGGGGTTTTGTTAGCCCACATTTTTTATTGTTGACATTTTGCTTTCCTACAGAGATTCATTATAGCTTTACACAGAGTATTTAAACAACCACTACAACACTCAGAGGGCATTTCATTTCCCTTAAGCAATGAGTAACTCTCAAAGCAAAGCTTAGAAAGGTTATTCTCAATGCACTTTTTCAGTTGTGGAAGAGTGAGGATTGTAACCTAGATACTCTTTTATGGGGGTCTTTCCAACATTTGGATATATTTTTCAATTGTGGAGGATAAGCCACAAGTAAAAGCATCATCCTTGAATATCCATTATTCATTAATTTCATACTTTAGGACCCAATCTGGTTTATTTAATCCCTTGCTTGCTAAATCTCTTTTTGATTTACCATTGTTTATGCAATGTTTCTATGGTATGAATAAAAACTAAAAAGGGTTGCTGTTGGAGCTATTTTACACATAAAACCAAAATTCAGCTATTAAAATATTTCGTTAGAGTATTATAAATGAATTGTTTTTCTACAATAAAGCACAGAAGTTTCCAGACAAATATTGTCAATATTGCTTTCAAAAATGTTCTTTGTTCTCTTACAAATCTATGTTCTCACTGATTTTAATGTGATTCTAAGACAATCATATTTGCCAAGCATAGGAAAAAATGGTTAAAATTATGTTAACGATGTTACATAAATACAGTTATAAACATAGAGCCACAGACACACTACACTATATGGTTGCTAGAAATTCTTTCAATAATTCTATAATCTCTCTTCCTCTCCCTCCTTGTCATGTAGCTGCAAGTATGGATGTGGCTTAAATGCAAACACAGTAGGCCCAGGGATGAATACTTCTAAAAATGTTATTCTGTGCTTGGAATTCAATTCTTTGTAGTCGAAGGAGTATAGGTACCCCAAAGTGCAGCCCTCTCATTCGGTATAGTTTCAAATATGTGCGAGATTGTACTTTGTTAAATGACTGTGTTCTTCCCCCATACCCCACCTCAATTGGAAGATCTCATTTGTTCACCTTACAGTCGTCCTTGGGGTCTTGGCAACTGGTGGATCTAGGGAAGAATGGGTTGGGGGGCTAAAAGGATGTTGAGGTTTTTTGTTTGTTTGTTCATTTGTTTAAGTGTGTGAATTCAGCAGATTTTTTTTTTTTTTTATCTTTGATTCCAAGCTGAATATTTGTCGAAGAGGGAAAAATGTGCTGTTTTGTAGTGAAATAAGAAGGAGTTAACTTTTAAAATAGACAAGAGATGTTAGCATAAAATTAAAGCAATACTAAGCAGAATGTTTTAAGAGATAGGTAGGATGCAAGGGAAAGGGGATACAAAAAGGGAAAGGTAAATCAAAATAGAAATAAAGGATTGAGAAAGAAGGACATTCTTGGATGGTTCTTGGTCATTTTGAGGAGAAGGTTAATTCTATTAATACAGACAACTTAGATGTTAAGTTTTGTGACACAAGGATGGCAGTCTTCAGCTTCTCAGGGCCAGGGTGGGAAATGTGGACTCAGACTTGCAGTTTGTTTGGCAGATAATTTTGCAAAAATGTTCGGTGTTTCTATCTGCCCTTCTGTTCATTAATCTTTCCAGAAAATTGTGAATAAATCTATCTATCTATCTCTCTATATATATATCTTTTGGTTTTAACCTGTTTAAGAAAACGTTCAACACGTCTCCATTTTTCAGAATGCTCCTTTAGGAAGTGGTATGTGCACAGTCACAAGGAACTCTCATTGTTTTCCCCAACCACAGTGTACAGGGATATATAAACACTATGTCTGGTTTAGTAACTGAAATACCAACAGAAATATTAGGAACAGTGCAAAACAACCCAGACTAAGAAGAGTAGTGACAATGATAGTTTATGATTTCCTAAAAACAATAACGGAAAGATCTAGTTGCTATTATGCTGTTTTTGTTGGTAATTGTCACAGTGTGCTACACTCTGAAGTGAAAGAAATTGTAGCTGCTGTGCATGTAAAACAAAACAAATGTTTGGAGAAAAATAGCACAAACATTATAAATATTAGCATTACTTCAAGGATACAATTTGTTCTCTTGTTAATGTTCTGCTTTGTTGTTAGAGAATACAGGAGCTGATTTAGCTTGCATTAAAAAAAATAAAAATAAAAATAAAAATAAAAATAAAATCACACAAATCTGATACAATTGTTAGTTTCTCTTACAGCCCAAGCAGTCATTAGGAGATGCAGAAGTAAAACCTATTTTTTTTTCTTTCTTTAACGTTCTGTTCACATAGCCAGTTAATTAATGAGAATAGGGAAAGAGTGCAGTACAACAAGGGCAAAAATATGTATTAATCTCAAATGATTACTATTCCTAAATCATTTGGATAATTTCATTGTGTTCAGTTTCTCATCATGTAAGTCAGTTTTGCACACAAATAATTGTGTATCTAGCTCGTCATTTCTATACACATTTGCCTCATTTACAAATATAACCGGAGCAATTACTTATACAAATTGAGCATCCAGTTACATGCATATTTATATACTTCTTTTTGTTCAGAAAGGTATGTTTAAATCCCTTTGTAGGAGCCAGTAATCTATGCCAGTCATTTAGAGGGCACAGAAGGAACCTAATCCTCCCGCACTCCATGTAGGCCACCTGTCATACCAAGTGCACAGAGGCCATTTGAAGGACCCAGGGCTGACAGCAGTGCACAACTCGCACAATGCCAGGCCTCTTACTCTGCTGTTGCCTTTATGCAGGGATCAAAGGTATGAAAAGGGGCCTCACACATGTGCCAGCATTTGACTTATGGGGTCCTGTAGAGGCCAAAGTAGGAACTCTGCCTCCTACCAGGCAGATACACATCAGGACCTTCCAGACACCTCCATTTCCAAATATCACACTTGCACTGCACTGCCTATTTATCTGGTTTTAAGAAGCAAGCAACTTTTGTGTGAAATGGGTGTTTATTAAGGTGTGGACATACTGTGCCATTCACTTTTTAAGCTGGATTTAGTTGGAGACCTCTGTTTAAAAATAAAGAGCACAGAATCTTCTCATGCTCTGTGCTTCTACTACCATCCTCCTCTGTATGCCCAAACCTGGGAACCATCCCCTCTTTTTTTAAATCCATAAAAACAAGCTATTGCAGAATGGGAAGGAAAGCTCTGCATCATCTCTTTTAAGTCAGCAGTGTTTCTGAGATACCTCTTAAAAGGAGATCAAAAGGACAGCTGTTATTGCATCAGAAAGTTAAAATAACATAGCAGAACATTGTTAATGGGGGAAAAAAAAGGAGTTTAAGATCAGATTTTGTTGTAGTAACTCTAGAATATTGAAGACCTTTTGTAGCACAGAATTCAGATCCTGGTGCAAACCCTTTCACACCTCTGTTGCCCTGTGTCTTCAATGAAACTATGCATAGATGAAAAAGTGTTTGCATAAACACTTGAAGAATCATGGCTGAAGTTCTGAAGGGCAGTTATCACTTAAAATACACACCTTAGCCCTTGCGAAGATTGCTTTTTAATCTACAAGAAGATACATGACAGGTGAGGAAAATGCATCACATTTTTTGCATTTAAGCACAATAGTATTTTTCATAACCATGTAAGAATAAAATGCTACCTTTATAATGAACCAATTATACAAAGCTTCCTGCCTGGCTCAGGCATTTGATGTGTAAGAAATGAAGGAGATGGGGATCTTGTCATGAGTACAAGTAGTTTCTATTCCAAAAATATGGAATCTCTCTCATTCAAAAGCACAAGTGATGAGCCTTGAGTATTTAGATGAGAAATTTCAGGCAGTGAAATTTTCCAATGTGCTCTTTCATTAGGTGGTGGACACTTAATAAGGAGTTCCTGTGTTTCTCACAATAGCCCCCTCCAGCTCATCACTCCTTTTCACTTCATTGTTACATCTGTGCTGTGGCTAAAACTCCTCCCTCCAGCATGCAGGGGAGGGGAAAGGGGCAGAGAGGACAGCAAATACAAAATAGGAAGAGGTTTGTTATTATATGGTTGGCCCGTAACATCTGTTCTCATCTTTGAAAAATGAATGCTTTGACGGGATAGCAACTTGAAGACTACATTTCTGTCTTGGTAACATCAAGAGTACGAGTATGCTTAATATTTTCTGATGCTAAGAAATGTGCTGTGGCAAATGCCAGAGAGTAAACATCATACAAGTATTTAGAAATGTACATGGGTTTTACTGACATTCATGACAAACCTGCATTATAAAAAGCTGAAATTTAAGTGTATCTCTCCTATAGGGAAAAGCTACTATCAGTAGCAGTATTAAACTTGTTGCAGAGCTTTCAGCAGCAAAATATTTGAGTGTCTAGAACTCAAGGCAATGCAGCATTACTTTTAGCCAGATGCTCCATCACCAGTGGTAGCATGCGTGTCATTCATAATAGAGTTTTTACATCACATTTGAAAATGGAAAAAAGTTTTTAAAAATTTGCCTCCCTGTTAAATAGACAGTATGATAGTGTTTCCTTGTTTAATGGTGAAAGATTAAGCTTTTTCTTCTTTATCTGAATTTGTCACTATAAAAAAGTGACTGTCGATCTGGACCCACCTACCAGTGTAGTAAATATAATAGTAAAAGAGACAACCTGCACCTGTAGGATTAGGTGTAGCAGCAGGAAGTAAGAGCACTTGCAGTATATAATTAAGAAGGATTTTTTTTTTTTTTCCCAAACAGCATGTTCATCTTGCCAGGTTAACTAGTGATTAACCCTAAAAAAGAATGTGCTGAAGCCTACACCCTTGTTTAAACTCATTCACTTGCCAGTGTATTCAGTTACTTGTGTAACCAGTGACAAAGTAACCCTATTTACAACTCTTCATTTCCTGGTATTTTATTTGATGTCTTTGTGTTTCCAGTTTCTCCATTCATCTCTTTGTTTGGTTCTCTTTCATTTTCAGATAGGCAAAACATCTTGTCTGTGGTTCTGAATAAAACAAACCTACAATAACTTTTTATCTATCATTATAAAAAAAAAAAAAAAAAAAAAAAAAAAAACTTCTTTTTTCAAGTGGAATTTTTCAGACAAAATGCATTTCTAAACACTTATCCAGATAAATATACCAGGCTAAATATTTCTCCCAAAGATGTGTAAATAACTCTCTCACATTAACTGTTGCAAATGTTCTGCCAGAGATTCAAAGGAGAAAAAAATTATTTTTTGAGTACAGAAGAGATTGGATTGCTAAAGATTGGTCTGATATTAGTAATGAAAAGTCCACTGTGACAGCTACTTAAAGTATATTTCAGTTTGTATTTTAAGGTACATCCAATTGCTTTATTATTATTATTTTTTGTTAGCCTGTTTCTTTTTTTCTGAAACTTAATAAACCAAAATAGTAGAACAATGATAGGATCATGTAATCAGAGGTTCACTTCTGATAATCCCTATTGGGAAAAAAAAAAAAGTTAAAGCATTAACTATGTTTTTCCTATTCATGTTTTAGTGCTTATAATAGCTTTCGTTTCTTCTTTCACATGTTTAGAGAAAACAAATAAAATCATTGCATCCTGTACAGAGAGATAATATTTGGTGATATACTCTTGATTCATTTAATGTTTATTGAGTTTCATCTGCCATAAGCAAGATGGTTAGTTTGCAGTGATTTCAGTGAGTTTTTAAGACAGAAAGTCATACTTATAGAATATTGCTACTCTTCCTTATCCAGATATTTCTACTGTAGGCAGACACTGTTTAATAGGAAAATTAATTTTTTTTCCACAGCAATTTCAAAGATAATTATCCTGCACACATTAAAGAAGAATGAAGTGTTTTAAAGAACTGTAATTCTAATTGGTAAATGTCACCAGCTGTTGCAGTTACTCTTACTTGTGTATATTCTTTTAATGATTACATTCCTGTGCCACAAGATACATGAAAATATATTCACTAGGTGTGAAATTCCCATATGTCACAGCTTCAAGACTAGGTAAACATCTCAAAGATAAGGGGAGAGTTGATGCTGATGGGAAATGTTATTTTTCTGGCTTTGGCTGTCTGCAAGACAAACATTTTTTTTATTGAACTTAGTAAAAGAAAAATTTGTGTGAATTGAAGAACCAGTAGGTTTTAGCATTCAGTGGAAGATTCATTTTTATATTTAAATATGTATCTCCAAGAATTATAAACAGGTATTCATTTGTTAGATTATCTCTTTCACCCACCCTCTGAGATTTAAAAATATTTTCCCATTGTGTCTCCAAGTTAAAACTAGTCTAATTCCTATAAATTTCCTATGAGGTTTTAGAAAGTACATGTGATTTCAGCTCTTGTCGTATGGTATACTGAGGGAAAATATGTAGTTTTCTGTTTTCACTTGTAATCTAGTTTCATTTAAAAAATATTTCTGTCAACTTTTAATGAAGAAGGCATATTTTTTTTGATTGGAATTCCTTGATTTCCATGAACCATTTTTTAATCAAAGAATGATTTTATCTGTTGTTTTTTTACATTTTTATTTCTGTGTTTAGGATCAAACTTCGTAACTCAGATTAAATATAAATGGTACTGCTTTCCTCTTAATAGTTTCATGTAGGCATCTGTATGTATGTGATAAGATTTTTAAATGAACTTTCATTACCTCTGGAATGACCAATGTAAATGTTCCAAACATTTTAAGTTTTTCAGTGTGAGTTGGAGATGCTAGGACCATTAAACCATGTCATTCCACATTTAACTATTATTTTTAAGAAATCAAGCTGTCATTCATGCAAATTAGTAAATGAAAAAGTAAAGCCTATTTTGGATCATATTCATGGTAGACCCAAGGAAAAGAGACAAAGCTCATGATCCAGGAGGTTTCATTCACTGCAGTTTTGAGAGGAGAACTCTTTCATCCTGTTAATTCAGTGGCAGATTTTGGACAGGTAACAGTTTGGGCATGTTTCCTTCCCTTTTGTGCTCAGACCTGTTTATGTACATTATAATATGTTGCATACGTGATAATAAAGAATGAGAAAAAGTCCACTTCTAAACTAAAAGGCAAGCCTTACTGTGAAATATATGTAAATAGTTTAACTATATCAGCCTGTTTGTGCATATAGGTCTTTAAAATATGCTGAATATTTTACTTTTACAGCTTTGCATCTGTCTGTTTTGAGACACTAACAGCTTCTGAGAAAAAAAGAGATGACTTATACCTTGGAATTCAGGGACTAAACACAACTGCCTTTGTTCTCCTTCGCTAGAGCTCTTTGATAATCTATGTAGAATCTGAATTTGAATCCTTTATAAATAGCTTTGTGCCAAAACTAGTAAAATAAGTTATAAAACAGCCTTCTTTTGCCTACCATGAACTTAAAAACCAAACAACAATTGTTATTTGGGAGCAAAAGATACTTTTACAAGATACTTCCTGACACAGAAGACATTCCAAATTGCTTATGCTCAGTTTTGGTTCCTGTTAGAGAAAGGTGAACTCCTGACCTGCTTTGCATATGCTACCAGGAAAAACACATTGCAGGCTATCAGGGTAAGGGTTTAGTGTGAAATAAAATAAAATAAAATAAAATAAAATAAAATAAAATAAAATAAAATAAAATAAAATAAAATAAAATTGTGGATAAAGAGGTCCAGAAATCCCAACTAGGCAGGAAAGAGCAGCTGCAGCAACCACTCTAGCTGGCCTGACGTAGGTGCAGCATTTCTTGACCTGTCCTGTGTTCAAGAGTGTGGTATGAAAATTATGCCTACTCTGCTACTCCTAATGACATGGTTTGGTGCAAAAAGGGAAGTATTTCAGTCCGTGCTCCTTCCTAGTCATCCTCTGAGCTGACTATGCTAGTACAACAGTTTCAGAAAAATAGGGCTACTCTCACACCAACATTTTTGTGTCATTGTCACCAATTTGCTTTCACTGAAGTGCTTAAACTTCGTATCAAAATTAGTCAAACCTAAGTCAAATACAAAGTTCAGCTGTACATTGAAACCAGATGGCAACAAACCTGAGGCAATGCAAAAGGAACTCTGTGGTGTTTTTTAACCATTTTCTGAATGTGATAGCAGAATGGACCTTGAGGGTGGGATGGCTATGGCAGCCTCACCAAGGACAAAGGGGAAGATGTCCAAGTTTGCCATTGATATGACAAGAACCATGACTTCATTCTTGATTCACGTATGGCAAAGCAGGTTTATGACTGAAAGCATTCATAAGTTGTAACATTGAGAACTTTACTAATAGTGAACCCTCCTGGACTTGGTAATTAACTCAGAATTTACAGCAGATTTACTAAATGCTGTTTTTACATATATGAGCCTTGTAATATCATCTCAGTTTTGTATATCATGTATATAACCATGTATAACTTCTTATATGTCTCAGTTGTTGCATGGTGTTTGTTTCCATTCCCCAGTACTCTATGTCCTTGCTTTGTCTCCACAGAAACCCGGGATGGATCTAGCAGATACCTACATTATGTTTGTTCGACAAAACCAGGATATACTTCGAGAAAAGGTCAATGAGGAAATGTATATAGAGAAGTTATTTGATGTAAGTAACTCCCCTTGCAAGGCTTGCTGGTATCACTACTACACTGTGTATAAGTGCATTTTGATGATATTCAGCAAGCCATTCAGATGTTCTTCCTTGTTGATTGTTTTTTCTTTTGAATTTTATATGTTGTCTTCAGCTATCAAGTGTGGCCTTTCTTTATTTTCTGCATGGAAAAATTTTAAGTGCTAGAAGGCATAAATAAAAAAGTTAGAAGTTTGTTATTTGAAATACTCATTTTTCCAGTGTGAGTAGTACAATTTTATGTTTCAATTTTGAATTTGTTAATGGAGAGAATTGGATTGATGTAGTTTGTGGACTCCATTGCAGAGTTAATTTCTGTAAATAAGGAACTTCTACATATCTCTGCTTGGTTGTATACAGAAAGAGGCCAGCTATGCCAGGTGTACCTATGGGTTTGAGTGGTACTACCATGCAACGACTTTCGGAATTTTTTCTTATGGTATTTTTAGTTGAAATTGTTAAGGTCCTAAAGTTTGCCATTCATTGAATAGTTTAATTCCTATTCAATATTTTGATCCTGCTTCTTCATAATTCTCTTCCTCATCCTCAAGGCCCACACAATGCCAGCCAGCTCTGTGTCTTTGTACTACTTTTCCTCAGCTTCTCTGCTAACTTCTGCAGCCTCCCCCCAGCCATTCCTCTACCTTGATTTGCCCTTTTTTCATTAGAAACAATCACCTACTTACTCTACCACAATTTTCCTCTTATGAGGTTCTCCTATAAGGCCACTAGCATCAGTCCTGGGCATATTTCTGCTTAATCAAGTTCTGTCCACTAATTTATGGTGGTCAGGAAGTATGTCCTTTTCTGACTTGCCTGAAGCAGAAACTTTGGGTGACGTTGTATCAAATTTTTGTATAAATTCAAAGAACTACACATGTAAAATACAGTTCAAAGTTATTTTATTATAAACTTGAATCAATTTACATGACAATGATGTCAGTCACTTATAATTATGCAGGAATTCAAACATGGAAATGCATCATCTCTGACACTGTGTAATGCAATCCATTGCAAAACAAATTCTGGAATATAATACACACTTCAAAATGTATTTATTTGTGTGTCATCTCCTAAGTATTTTAGAAAGCTTTGCTGGCAGTTTCATTTAATTATGCAAGTTACAGCAAATGTTTTCATAACAGCAATTCACAGCCTTTACTGTGACACTACAGTTGTGGCAGTCACAGAAGGTCCCATAACATAGACTCTCAGCCATGGTATGTCATGTCAGTGTTTGTTGTTTGTTAGACTGGGTGGTCAAAATGAGATTTATCTCTCAGATTTTATATTTCCAGACACTCCCAGGCAGCTTTACAAAAAAAAAAAAAAAAAAAAAAAAAAAAAAAAAAAAGTATCATCTGTTTTAATAAGCTAAGTGCTAATATGTGTGAAAAGAATGATTTTATAAAAGCTTTGATGCCCTGCAGGGGTAGAAAAATTATCATCCATCCAGCTGGCACCTTCACAAAGTACTAAAACCATATTAGCAACTTCTGCTTCAGTTTGCTTTTGCACTGAATCTGCAAGCATATGTTTCATTTTCAAGTTTCTATTTTTTGTTTTTCTTTGGGGTTATTTTTGCTTATGTTGTAATTTTCTGAATGTTAATAAAATTATGTGCCTAAGGCCAAGTCTAACTCTCACTGGAGAGACCACATTGACTTTGTTGATGTAATGGAATTGGACCAAGCCTTAGGCTACGTCCACAGCAGTAAACCAAACAGGGCCAAGGCAGAGGCCTGAGAACTAGCAAGTGATCATCTATATCAGTAAGTCATCAGTATAGTTCCTATCTATCAAAATTATGGCATGATTTTGGGTTAGGCTAACCACCACTAACCCAAGAGACTCAGTACTATTGGAGTTAACATGGGCTGAGGACCTCTCCCAAGTTTTACTCCAGCAATGAAGCTTTTCAACACAAGGAAAAAATTATGTGTCAGTTGCAAGCCATGACATACTACTTGTCTTAGAGACACAAAGCCATTTCTGTCCTCCTCTATTCAGTAGTATGCGTCATATGCTATCATGGCCAGTGGTTGTTGCTGCAAGGAGGGAGAAAAGATGTACATGGTTTTTGAAGCATGATGTGTATCAAATATCTATCTGTACCTTTAGTTTTCTTTAGATATGGCAGTATCACATTTCTCCATAAGATCACACTAGGACATAATCAAAGGAGAGAATCAGACAAATGCACTAACAAATATGTAAGTTCATAGCAAATGAAAATTTAAAACAAAGGTGTTTTAAACGCTGTGTAAACTCACCTTTCCCAAAATTAATTCAGATTTATAATAGTTTAATTGAGCAAGAATTTGCACATGATTATGGAAGATTTAATGTGTTTTTTTTTTTTTTGTTTCCCTTAATTAGTGATAAAACGAAACCTAGATGCTGTTTATAAATTCATTTCTATCAAGTCATATTTCAATAGAAAGCATAATATATATTGAAGTTTCTGTGTAAATATACTTCAAGCCATTTGACTGGCTGCAGTTGTACATGACTATTGTTTTACCCTTAAAATATACAGTATCTCTATCAGATAAGAAATCATCAGCCAAGCAACTCAGGAAAAATGCATGTCTGTGCTTCAACCACTGAAAAATCTGAAAAACATTTGTTTTCCAGAATAACCAAAGCAATCAAACAAAAAAAGAAAACAAATAAAACATACAAAAAAGACTGTTCTGAATACTAGAAGTGATAGCTATTAATATAGATGAGATCAGACCTTAGATGCCATTTTAATCAAAAAATGTATGCCTACCAATTATTCATTCATGGATTTCATTGGATTGATTTAAGGCTGCTTTATGCTAACAGCTATTACAGTGACAAAGAACATGGGATGTCTACCTTATGAAGTAATGGCAAAAAATAGGCACTGTTTTGTGGTGGTGCTTAAGAAGCCTGGAAAAGTATTGCCAGCCTATACAAAATATGAAAATTTGGAATAGAATTTAAACTTGTGATATAATTTTTTTTTAAATATGAGAGAGATGCTCAAATCTCCAGGGAATTGTGAAAGAAGACTAGGCTGCAGTTTCTCTCTGAACCATTTTCAGCCATTTAAATCCTATTCTTCAGTGCCTTTGTTGATCATGCAGCAGAACCCATGCAGTTACTTTTTTCTTCTATTTCTTCTGAATTACTTGCTTCTGGGTACATTTCATTCTTCACCTCCTCAGGAATGGGTGTAGACAGCATTCAGGACAATGTGGCTTGGTGCTCCTGGTGCACCAGTGGTCAGTGTGCTATCCTCTTGTTCTCCAACTTCATCACCAGCTTTCTAGTCACAAAGAATTCCTTGCTTGGTCAACTTGTCAAAGGCTGTTATGGCTTTTTGTTTTCCTGTTGTGAGACATGGTCCTCTTCCTAGGATCAGCAGGGAATTTTACCTACCAAATTCATTCCCATCACAGAAAATTATGCTCTCCTCTCATCTGTAGCAGTTTATAGTTGGTGGGTGGGAGAGGGAGAAGGGAGATGTTGATTGTTTTTAGCACTGCAGATTTTAAAGAGCACTAGCAAAGTTTTGTAATGTGTTGTACACATGGATGATCTGCAGCACCTCTGGCTTAAATGTCTGTTCCATGTTTGTGATTCCTGAAGGGTTAATTCAGTGATCCATATGATTCCTTCCAATCCTGTATGCCACTGGAGCAATCTAAAACAATGAAGTTACAGTGGGACTAGTTTATGTCTCTAATAAACTCAAATAAAGCAAATATTTTCTACCATTAATGCTGCAGTGACTCAGACAGTTTCAGTGTATGGCAACCAAACCATAAAGACAGGCACTCTGTGTTTGTTATTAATCTAATGATTTAGATTTGCAATTATGGTCCAAAGCATCACCTATTATAGGTGACATATTTTTCTTTTAAAGTCTAATAATTTAAAGCAAGAAGTGATTTTTTAAAATAATATTTAATAAATTTTTAGAAACAAAGTTACACTTTTCAAACACTGGTTTAAAAATCTTTTCAGAAAAGACTGTATTAGTAGTATCGGGTGAATGGAAAAATGAAAAACCTAGGATAAGTCTAAAATACTACTTATATACCTCTTATTTATAAAGGTAATGTGCCCGATGGATGATGTAAGAACATTTGTGCTGTGTATCTGGTCACAAAATTATCGGATGTAAAAAATCCATGTAAAATCCATGTAAAAAAATCCAGCATTAAATTTCCCATGGAGCGTGGTTCAACACTATCAAAATCAATGGAGTTTTACTGTTAACTGCAATAAAAGCAGTACTATGTCCATAAAAATGTCAGGTTATCATCACTGCCTAGATTTAGATTCATGTTGCTACCTGAATTTTTAAAATGAGACTAATGTCTCCCTATTCCTGAGCATTTAAAATGACATCAGACTTACAAATTAAAACTGTTTTCTTTAGAATAAATAAATTAAAAAAAAAAAGTAATTTTGCATAAAACGCTGTGTTAATCATTGATGTAGTAGTTTCTGTAGTAATGTAAAATTTGTAAGTGCCACTTGGATAGATTCTCAATTTCTTGTACTTGTTAATTGCACCTGAAGAATGGATATTATTGTCTTTTCAAACATTTTCCCTTTAAGATAGTCTTCGTTTATTTGCCATTAAGAGTATTATCTTATAGGTTATGTTTGTGTTGGGTCTGTCATGAAAAATTTACCGTGTAAACAGATGTATGATTCTAATTTTAAGACTATATATGTAATGAGCTTTTATGCAATAATTGCTTGCTACATTAAGAAATGATTTAAGGGAACCATTTTAACCCATCAACATTTAATCACTGATACAATAATTTTCCACTTTTTTTAGGCTTTAATTTCTGGGAAAACTGCACAAGCCTACCATAAATACACAAAGTAGTCAGTGCTCACCCCAAAAAGGCCAGCATTGGCAAGCAGGTCACCTACTTAGCTTGTAAATGATGGCACTTGTTAGCAAAAGTTAACTTTGTCCCTGCTACCTCATATCTTACAGGTGTTAAACTGGTGTGGTGTGACTGACCAGTCCTGTTGGCTTCACAGGGACTGCTCATGTATGTGACTGTCCTCAGGGCTATGACATTGTTATGAATAGTATAAATGCTTAAGCACTTCAGATTTCCATAGCTCCTTTTGGCTTTTGTATTTTAAAAGTCCAGATGAGATGTGATATTTAATTTCTGTAAAAAAAAAAAAAAAATGCTTTTTGCCAGGAACGTGATTCAGATGCTAGGATGCTAGTATTGGAACAACCACCTCCCTCAACCTGCTGGCCATGCTTCTTTTGGTGCAGCCCAGGATACAGATGGCTTTCTGGGCTGCAAGCACGCTTTGCTGGCTCACCAGCCAACACCCCCAGGTTCTTCTCCTTGGGGCTGCTTTCAATACATTCTCTACCCAGTCTATGTTTGTGCTTATGATTGCCCTGGCCCAGATGCAGGACCTTGCACTTGGCCTCATTAAATTCAATGATATTTGCACAGACCCACCTCTCAAGCCTGTCCAGGTCCCTCTGGATGGCATCCCTTCCCTCCAGTGTGCAGTCAATCCCACTGTCCATGTCACGGACAAAAGGTGTTAAACAGCGCCAGTCCCAGTACTTACCCTGAATGCCACTTGTCACTGGTCTCCACGTGGAGATTGACACGTTGACTGCAGCTCTTTGAGTCCGACCACCCAGCCAATTCCTTGTGCACCAAGTGGTCCATCCATCAAATCCATGTCTCTCCAATTTAGAAACAAGGATGTCATGTGGGACAGTGTCAAATGCTTTGCACGAGTCCAGGTAGATGATGTCAGTTGTTCTTCCCCTATCTACCAATGCTGTACCCCATTGTAAAAGGCCACCAGATGTGTCAGGCATGATTTGCCCTTAGTGAAGACATGTTGGCTGTCACCAGCCACCTCTCTGTTTAGGTGTACCTTAGCATAGTGTCTGGAAGGATCTGCTCCATGATCTTGCCAGGCACTGATTCATTTCTCTTTGCCATAATATCTTCTAGTAAATTTTTAGCAAATGCTGCATTCAATTGAATCATTTATTTCATTTTTTCTGACATTTTAGGAAAAATAAAATGTTAAAAATGTGCAAATGCTTCTTCCTGGCAAGTGAGTTAATCTCAGGCTGGTGTTGCACAGCTAAGAGGAACGTATATTTTACATGTGGGCTTTCTATAGTATCAACTCTTTGTGCTGCTCAGGTCTACCTTGAAAGCAACATTACTGCAGTATTCAGTACTCAACAATGTTTTATTAGAAAAACTTCAGTTGTAATTTTTCCCATTCTCACATTGGTTCCTGTCACATTAATTTTAATAAGTAATTTTACCATATATTGTTACATAATTATTTGCAAGTGTGTGATTTGACAAAATATCTACGTTTTGATCTAGGTTATATGCCAAGGCATCTTCAGCAAGTTAAGACTAGGTAGAACTGGTTAAAGGCCACATTTGAATCAAAAGCTGTGTTTGTATTAAACTGAGAAACATGAGAGGACCGTGCCTAATTACTTAAGAGACTCAACAAAAATGGATTGTAGCTTGTTGATCTTCTTATTTCTTTGATAAGTCAGAATAATCTTCAAGAAATATGTGGGCTTCTTTCTCGGATTCTTGAAATTTGATCACAGTGCAAAATTGTCCTTTGGCGCAAACCCAGAAATACACATCTTTGCATGATGCACCTGGACATATGTGGCAGGTCTGGTAGAATCAGCTAATTAACAACACAGGCTTAAACAGGCACCTCATCTGGCAGTGTAGTTAGTTGCCTGATGGTGCTCAGCAGGATTTGGTAGTGCTTTTTATTTTTCTATCCTAATGGTCTGCTGCCCACCTAATTTTGCCTTATTGTCAGCCACTACTTACCGCAGCTTGAGGCCCTCCCAGGAGGCTAAATTATTATCAAAGGATTAGGGAGATGTAGCCTTGCAGCTCTGACATTTCTGATTACTTGTCTATGCCAGAACACTAATTAGCTGTGACTAATTAAGAAAAATGTTCCTGCCATAGAAAACCATTTAAAAGAACTGAGAAGTAGAAAAGCAATTGAAAAGCTGAGCAGTGCTCAGATTTTCTGATGCTCTTTAGATTTTCACCAAAGTCTTAACTCACCTTTAATTATGTCTAATATTTTATAGGAAAAATAGAAAGATCTTGATATGAGAACCACTCTGCAGCTTTCTCTAGATCTAGAGACATTCTTGTCATTTTAAAACAGTTTGTCGTGTTGTTTTTGGTAAAAGAATTTTAGAGTAAACTGTAGGCAGCATCACCAAATGTGAACTGAAAAAATGAATTATATTAACATGCTCAAATATATGAAACTCTTCTGCAAGATGCAAGCAACATCTTACAAATTTGCTAATCAAAGTCTGTTCAAAGTTCACTAAATTATTTCTCATGATTTCAAGTAGATTCAGTCTTTTTTTTTTTTTTTCTGATAGGAATCTCTGTAAAAGAAAAACAGTTCATTTGAAAGCTGAAAAAATGTAACTCCCTTCTGATTTCATATCATATAGAAGTTTTCTTTGATTTTTTTTTTCTTGAATATGCTGAGAAAAGGAGTGCCCGCTCTTGGAGGGTGCTGATTATGCTGCTATCAATCCAGCAAAGCTCAGTACTGTTGAAATCAATAGGACCACAACACACTTAAAGCAAAGCATGTGCTTCAGAGTTTGCTGCTTCAGGATCAGAATATTCAGCACTTTGTAAGCTGTTTTACAGCGTAGCTGTGAGTGTTTTCTCTAGAGGAAACCGTAATGCAATGGCTGGTTTTGATATGTTTTTGATATGATACATTTATCCAATTCTTCAGTTTTGATTACATTTTTAATTTCTGAATTTCGATCTTATTATGTATCAAACAGTCCAAAAAGATATAAAAATGTTTTTTTTGTTGTTGTTGTTGTTTTTTTTTTCTTTTTTTTTTTTTTCTAGGACATTATTTATCCCATAGCCCACTCTTAATTTGGTATTCATGGAATAGATGTCTGCTACCCTTTTCACACTAATTTAATCATATTATTTAAATCTTCCCAGCAGGGGAGTAAGATTCTATGAAATAGATATTCTGATATCTTGCTAAAAGAGCTATTGCTCTTTGGGTATAAAAAGGAAATAAAGAACTATTTTTAGGGCACTAAATCTCATATTCTGATATTCAGAGTGTCTTTTGCAGTTGTACCCACTGAATTTCCAGAAATATGTAAGATCACTTTTTTGGAAAAAGAACAATGTATGAATTGCTATAAAAAGGCAGTTTAAAATGTGGATCCTGAGTCAAAGCAGGAAGACAAATAGGAAAAAAAATATCCCAAACTCAAGATTTTACAGCCAATTCTTTTTTTTTTTTTTTTTTTTCATCCTGAGGGAATTGTATCATAAAGGAAGGTGGAACTACCAGGTTTTTCGCTTGTTTGTTTGGGGAGGGGCTTTAACACTGGGAACTTCCAGTACAGTTTCCCCATAGACATTTCTGGTCTATACCGCTCAGTCATTTATTTAATGTATTTAAATGCATCTATCCGTCACTCACAGTATCCATTCACTAAAAACAATAACAAACTCTATCAAATAAAAGAGAACTCCTTCCAACATCCAGGCACAATTTAGTCCTTTAACCTTTTTGTCCTGCTAGGCACAAAGTAGCAGCGTCTCATTCCAGGCGCTGCATTTTTTTTCTTATCTCTATGGCTTGAAATGTGTCTAGCAACTTAATGGAATCAATTGAGCATGGCCAACTATAAAAATATAAAATAGCACTGAAACTTTAGATGAGTCTGTCAGTAAGTGTTAACTGTGGCTGTAGCTTTCACATTCTACGCAGTCAAGAGAAATCAATAAGGATTGTACCATTTATATTGTCTTATCTAATGTTTGTTCACCATGAAGTGCCAGGCACAAGCACCATCTAGGGAATATTGATTTCTTGATGTACTGTAATTCACACACATCTAAACAGCAGGAGAACCTTGTGGTTTCTGAAACCCTACTTGTGGGTTTGATATTTTTACTTGTATTTCATTTGGGTCAAGCTTATTTTAAAAAGCAAAATCAAATAGACGCACAACCACATTGTTGACCACAGCACAAGAAAAATAGAGTCAGAAAGTATAAGAATAATGTGGTTTTATTATAAAGGGTTTGAAGTAACAGAAAGAGGTTGCTATGTTGTAAGTCAAAATAATACCAGGTGAGGCTTCTGCAGAGTGCTCTGAAACCAGCAACAAAGTTAGTGAGTCACCAGCGGAAGGAACTTCTTAACCTGCTTGATCAAGGAGAACTGAATCTTTAGCACTAAGTGTGCAAAAAAGTTTTGATATAGATGATTTTCTATAAATATTTTCAAGTGTTTTATCTTATGTTTCCTTGATTTACACAGCACTGGCTGTCCTTTGTCCTTTGACTGTACCAAAATCAGTCACAATGTGCAAAACATTACAAATAACAAATAGAAAAATGAGCTCAAATATGTATATATATATATATGTACACACATATATATATATCAACCCAGCTGTAAAATCTGCATAGTTGAAAGAGTGCACACGTGCAATAGGGTCAGAGATGGAAAGGAACACCTGTTCAATTGAAGGATGCTTTCTCCAAAGAGACGAGGGAAGGAGAGAAGACAGAGGGAGGTAGGAGGCTGGACCTCTGCTCCGCATTAGCGCTGCTTGGTGTGGTGCCCGATCGATATGACATAGGAAAGGAGTGGCTACACCACTGTGCAACTCCCTATCAGCCTCTCAGCTGCATCCAGCCCTGTCGTGTCCCGCTACAATACCATGCAGAGTAAACGGATGATGAGTCAAGATTGCTGAGGTGGAAAGGAATAAGGTGCGTGTAAATATTCACACAGAGGAACCCCTAATATTTTAAATGCTTTAATTAAAATATGTTTTACCTCATTCCACGTATAGCAGGGAGTCTAAACAGAAGAGTCCAGGACAATAGCTGCTGATGTGAGGGGGTACCTAAAAGCTGCATCACAGTTTGGCCCAGCTTTTGTCCACCTGGCTTTTGGTACCTGGTACAGAGGCCTCCCTCAAGGGACTCCCCGGGGAATACAGGATGGCTGGGTATAAAAGCAGGTGTGTGTGTCTCTGTTACGTGCCTTACAGATAGAGGAAAATTGGACCTTCAATATTACTAATGCTACACATGCATTTAGGAAAACTGCGTAAAATTTCTGCAGCTATGAGCATTCATAGGGTTTGTAAAACTAGATTCCATATAGCAAGAAGCTGGTGTTACAATGATGAAAAACTTGGTCGTTTCACATTATGTTCATTTGTTTATTTTGAGGATCCAAGCTGGCTTTCATTTCAAGGTCACTCAAGTGATGTTCCCCATTCTGTGCCTCAGAGGATGTTTGCAGATACACCCAAATTGCAACACAACACAGTACAGCGAGACTGACAGTGTTTGCTCCAGAGAGTTTTAGCACCAGAATAACCTATGGAAGTACTGTTCACAGATAGACTGTGTATCCAGAGTGGAGTAGGGGAACTGTTTGTGCTGTTAGTCTGTCACAGTCATGAGTATATTATGTTAGTACCTAGTGTTTAAGATCAGAACAGTGACATTACATATGTCCAGGTAGGGAAGGAAGAGTTCTGCATGTCTAATTTTGCAAACTTCCACTGTGCATCTACCATATGTGAAGAAGCCAGTAAAAAAAAAAATAAATAAATAAAAATAAAAATAAAAATAATAATAATAAAGTAGAATAAACATTGTAAATTGCTGTATTGTTTTGTAGCAATCTAGTATGCAATGTAGGCAGAGATGAGGACTGTGTATTTTCTACTAAATATGTATGTTTATTTGTGAATTGGCAGCAGTTCCATAGCAACTAGTCAGATTCTAATTATAAGCCTGTTTTAAAATGTGAAAAAATGACTTTCTTCCTGAAAGATGAGTTTTTCGTACCTAAGAAGTTCTTTGCTGTTTCAGAAAAATACCTTTTTTTTTTCTATAAGTTTCAAAGATTCTTAATATGTTTTTAAATGTGCCCCATTCTCTCTTTTCTTCTTATTACTGCTTTCTGAAAACCAGCCTGCCTAATATGTTTCTGTGTGTCACCAAAATATCTGATCCAGCAGCTGTTCACTTGTTTTTTGTGGTGAGTCCCACTGAACAGAGTCTGTCTGTCAGGGTTTGAGTTCCTCTTTCTACTGAGCTCTTTTCCCTTTTCTCCTGATTACTTTGGGTGTGACAGTGAGACTCCTTCATTCAAATAGGCAGGGAAGAGACTGACTCAAGCCCTAAAGTGTTTGGTTCATCAATTAGTCATTCATAAGAAAAACAAAATGTTTTTGAGGTCCCTGAGAGGTTCATTTGGGTAATGACACAAAAAAAAGGCAGAAGAAAACCAAAGGAAGAGTCCCACTGGAAGAAAACCTTTCTTCCTTGGCCAAGCATGTGTACAAAAGGCAAATTAATGTCTGCTACAATCACACGTGGGAAAGGAAGGGAAGGGAAGGGAAGGGAAGGGAAGGGAAGGGAAGGGAAGGGAAGGGAAGGGAAGGGAAGGGAAGGGAAGGGAAGGGAAGGGAAGGGAAGGGAAGGGAAGGGAAGGGAAGGGAAGGGAAGGGAAGGGAAGGGAAGGGAAGGGAAGGGAAGGGAAGGGAAGGGAAGGGAAGGGAAGGGAAGGGAAGGGAAGGGAAGGGAAGGGAAGGGAAGGGAAGGGAAGGGTTTGTAAATAGAGAGAGTTCATATTAGAAACCACTAAACTAAACAAATCTTGGTCCTGATCCCTTTATCACAGGAAGTAGAAGTATTGAAGCAGACCACAGTATGCGTTTTTGTTTGTCTGTTTTCACTTCTTTCTTGTTGCATGTAGCTGAAATTTAGGCTGTGAACATTTTTGCACATACCCAAGCCAAAATTCAAAACGTGGCTTAGCATTTCAGGCCTGTAGGAGAAAGCAAAACATGGAAGCAGGATGAAAAATTGAGACATTTCCAGGAAAATGGCTTGATTAATGGTGCAGAGCATTAGAATCATAAAACTGTGGTGAGGTGGAAGAGCTTTGTGTCAGCGTCTTGATACAAAGTAGGAGCGCATGAAGGAACAGTGAGCTTGAGAGTATTTCAGCAGGAACGAGTGATACAGCAGTAGGGGGACTTTTAGACAGGTCCTTGAATGAAAACATGGGAAGGAATTGAAGTAGAAGGGAGGACTGTAGGTAAATAGAGTTTATTTGTATTACACTTAATATTTATTTAATTGTTTGCATTTTCCAGATCAAGGGCTTGAAACATCTGATTTTTGGTGTAGTGAGAAGGTTTTGTTTGTTTGTAGTGCCTGCTAACCCTGTGATTCCAACAAGGCTAACTGGGAATTTTCCACTTGTGCTTAGCCTAATTTTTATTTCTTTTATTTTTTTTTTTAAATGAAAATTCCTAGGGGAAAAAAATGCAAAAAGTAAAAGTAGTGACATGTTGACTCTTGAACTTTGCGAGCATTTAAGAATATGCAAAGGTAAGCCCTGAAACCTTCCAGGTCTGATGTCTGCAAATTAAAGGGTAGATATATATATATATATACACTGTTACTGGATAAAAGAGTATGATAAAGCACCGTTTCAGTTTTAGTATTGTATTGATTATATTTTATATTCTGTAAATAATAAAAAAACTATTTTAGTGTGTCCTGATATAGTAAATGTACAGGAAGTGTAGGTGAGGAAGTTGAGTTTGAGTGGTGTCCATAAGTTGGAGATACAATTCTGTCTGTGTGTTGTAATGTCAGCTATTCCTTCCCATATTCATCATGCCATGAAATTTAGGCCACATCAGTTTTCTGTCATAGCAGCCTTTGAAACAGAAGATTGATATATATATATATATATATATTCATTTTTCAGAGATATAGTATAAACTTATGTGATGTTCTAAACAGAAAGATTACTATCTCTCGCTCACTCTGCCCCTCCCTCCACTCCCCCCCCAGAAGAGCCAGGTGCATTACAGTAGCTGCAAAAAGATCCAGGCTACAAGTATACTTGAAAATTGTACTGTATCTAGAGGTGTTGTAGTTTCTATTTCTACAGCCAGAGGCCAGTTAAAAGACCATTTCTGCCAACTCAATCTTACTTTCGCTAGTATAGAATCATATCTCAGTAATATGAAATTCTCTGTTGATTCAGTAATAATGTTGAGACATTGGAAAGAGAAAACAACACTTTTTCATGGGCTTCCTGCAGAGGCAGAATTCTGAACTTTGGGTAGAATATTCTTTCAAGGATGATACCATGAACTCAGATGCACAGCATCAAACCTAGACACTATGAGCATACATGTGATGAGAAGCCACATTCTTACAGGGCTGGATCACCTGTTGCAGAAGGGCAGTGACTGTTCCTATGAAGCCATGTGGAACTGGTAGCAGGGTGGGAAAACTCTAGTTTGAGACCTTTCTCTTCTCTGAGGTTTTCCTTCTTTTCCTTCATTTTCCTGGTCACTGAAACAGTTATCTGCACTGGAAATGCAACTGGAAGTGCCTCACAGGCTGGGCCACATTTATAGCCAGTGCACTCTAGCAAAGGTAAGTCACTTGGGAGATAATTTGCTCCTCTCAGGGCAGTAAAGATACAGCAGGGAGCACTGAGAGGGTACTACAGCAACAAGTCATCAAGTTATAGTCTCCCTCCAGCAGAAAAAAATTGTTATTTTAATCAGTTCAGAAATCACCAGTGTCAGGAATCAGAATTGGTGGGGCAAGTGGAGGGTACAAACAAACTTTTTAGATGCACATAATTGAATATTTTTGTCTATGTCTGCGTGTAGTTCCTCAACCTTCAGTGGTTTCTCAGGCATTCTTAATTATCAGGCTACCTAAACCTGATGGAAAAGCATAAGCATCTGATGCAAAATTACTTCATTGTTGTTCTTAGCTTACAACTAAATATTTTTAATTTCTGGGGGAAAAAAAAATACATATATATTTTATATATATATATATATTATTTTTTTTAATGTTAATTACTGTTGACTTGATTTCTTATTTCAATAATCCTGTGTATATTTAAAAGATGCAGTCATTTTTCAGACCACCTTCTGATGTGTCATGGTGGCCTTTTGACATGTCATGCTTGAGAGTTCCTTCCCCAATTTTTTGTTTGTTTGTTTGTTTAAGAGTTACCAAGCCTTTCCAACCTGCAGGAGAGCTTGTGAGCTCTTCACTGCTCAGGTGAAACTCCTAATTTGTGTGGGTGAAGTCTATACCTAATTTTAAAAGTACTGTAACTTCTAAACCTCAGAGTGTTTTCAAAGGCACTATAAATAACACTGGTTTCCCTTATTAGCATCAGCATTTAACAAAAGACATCAGTGTGATTGTTCATATTTTACCAAGAGGGAAATAACTTTTGCAACTTACATTGGGAATTTGTTTCTAACTTTTGCTACATGTGTTTTCAGGGAGTAATTTATTCTTAAATTGTTTAACAAATGTTGAATGTTTTTAAAGTTGCTTGACATGCTACTAACGCTATCAAAAAAATTGAAAAAATGTTATAGCACTGGCTACAGCAGCTTTAGCACTTAGTATTTATCATGCTTAAGATATTTCTTATGCATTGTGGCTTATACTGCCTTTGATGTGCAATCTCTTCAGTGAGAAGAATACTTTGTTATTGTTCCTAGTAGGAAAAGTAGAGCCGAAGGAAGTAAAAACATCCCACAGTCATCTGAGCAACTCAGTTCCTAATCAAGAGTGAGATAAAGGCTTCGGAAGGAAGATGAAATGTGGTTCCTAGAAAAGCTGTTACCCCTGCCATATTCAGCAGAAAAAGCATTTCAACAGTGCCCATTTGTCAAGAGCAGCCAAGATACAGAAACTCTATGGGGTCCTGTGTATCAGATGCTAGGAATACCAGGTCTGGGAGGACTGAGGCATTGTGTGTTAGCATGTATTGAGCCTCCTTCCAGGTGGCAAACAGCTGCACCTTTTTATAAAACTTCAAAAAAATAAATGTGAAGTGCTTGCTTTCAGCCGAGAAGTGTTATACTTAATTGAACTGTTCTGCAAACGTGATAGCCCAGGCACCCAGAAAGATGGTGAATATTTAATATATTTGTTTTGTGTTTCCACCAGTCAACAGAATAAAGACATTCCTTAACTACTTCTCTTTAACTCGCCTGAAGAAAGCACGGTATGTTGCTAAATCGCCTTTCACCGGCCCTGCCGAGAAACAACTTTAATCCTTGTTAGAAAATTGCAGAGTCTGGGCCCGACAAAGAGCTCCTGCCCGGCGCATTGTGAGTGCGGGGAGCGGGGCGAGGGGAGCCCTTTACAGCTGCGTGCCTCCAGCCCGCCTCAGCTGGACTATTTAGGCAAGGAGGTTTGTCAATCCCTCCCCACAATGGGGAGAGGTTTTCAGTGCCTGTAGCCGTGCCGAGCCCCGTTGGGGATCAATGCTGGCCATTCAAGCTGCACCCTCTTTCATTGCTTTGGTTTGTTAATTTAAGACTAAAGGTCCGCTGAGGGGGTTTAGGGTGTTTAAGAAAGCTGATGAACTGTTTAAGAAATCTGATGAACTGAGAGCGTTTATAGCCCTGGTGTGGCAACTACTGGCACTGAGGGAGCTGTGTCCTTGTTGACCCTCTTGTTATTAAAAATGCACAAGTGCTGCGCTTCTCAATATTTCAACACTCTTTCATTGTCAATACCACCTTCTGAGCCCTTCAGCTTGTTGCTTGCTCTAAAGATCTTCTTAGATTGGGTTTGAAAACTTCACCTTAAACACTAGATTAGACTGATGTTCTGTTTTCCGTGCTCCTGTTGATTTGTTGAACCTTCCCAGGGCTGGAAAGCAAGTAGCAGCTTGATGGGGAGACGGGCTGCTAATATGATTTACCAGTCTACAGTCATGCACAATAAGTGTGAATAAATACGGGGGTCTCACAGAGTCAACCCTAGCCTTTCCTTTTCTCTTATTTTTTACTTTAAAAGAGGTATCTCAGGAAAATGAAGTGAGTAATGCATGCCCTTACAGGAGCTGGATGAGCTATGAATAAGAAAAGGGGGGGAACAGGGAGGCAAACATATTTTTGTTGAAGTGGTTGGCTGCTGTTATGTGATGTGCAGAAAAATATATAATAAACACTTACTGCTTTATTCTTGCATAGATGACACCAAAGAATATAGCACTAATACTGCATCATTGGCATCTACAAGAGTCGACCTGTCCTTCCAGTGCTATTACTAGTAGTGGAAAAGTGATTTTTTTCTTAAAATCTGTTAGAAGATTTTTTTTTTAATTGTTATTACTTAAAAAGTGTGTAACAAGGGCCATTATCAAATCAAAGCTTGTGAGTTTTTAGTAGGTTTCCATAAGTCACAGTGGATGCATCCCAGCATCTCTAACATGCTCACAATTGCCAAAACATGTGGCCTTGGATTCCACCTCTGAGGCATTTCCAGCACGGTGCATTTTAGCAGGTGCCAGAAGAAGTAACAGGGAAATATTTACCTTTCATGGCATGAAGTACAGCAGATCTATGCTTATACAGTTTCAGTCTATTCCGAGTGCACAAGACTCAGAGGTGTAAGGCCAATAGTAAGCAGGAATTCTAGTACCTCTAGTACCTCTAGGAGGACACTAAAAATGTACTAGATGGGGTTTTTATTAAAGATACTATGACGATTCTTCAAAATAAGAATACATCTTTTTCTAATAACAGTTGCATTTTTTTTCTGAACAATGCATGTTGTCAGAGGAGCAAGTACCATAGTATCATTTCACAATCACTGAATTAAAAAACAAAACAAACAAACAAACAACAAAAAAAAAAATCAAAGTTTAACATTAAAACTGGTCAGGAAAACGTGTTATGTTATTTTAATTCACAAATTTGAGAAGCAAAAGTAATTTCCTCTGATTTCTTAGCTTTCTTTTCAGTGCAGGTAAGCATCACAGATAGAGAATCTTAATTTGAACTGCATCCATCTTAATTAAGTTGTCTATCTGGATTTTAAAACAAACGTTTTGCCAGAAGACAGGGCCTTGGTCTATTCTCAGTGATCCTGCAGCATTCAGTGCTGGTGCAGGGGGCAACTGATGACAGAATTTTCAATCCTGCCTGGAGTTTCTTCTTGTGAGCAAGTTTGAGCCCCTTCTGTTTTCTGCCAGTTGTTTTATGCAAAACAAATACATTATAGATGTTGCTGTATTTTTATTTTTGTTTTTAAATGCAAAAATATCAGTGTTGAAATAAAATGTACTACTAATATCATGCTCTCTACCTTGATTATGCTAAAGATTAACAACTGTAGAGTCTGAGTGGAAATACATGTATAATAGTTGGGCTCATCTTACTGCGAATTACAATACATATTCTGGATAGAATGCTTGGTATATGAATTTTCCTGCTTATTAGATCAATAGAGTTCTCGGAGTGAATAAGCTCAAGTGTATTTTATCTTCTAGACAACTGTATACATACAACACCTGTCATTTAAGAGCTGCCACTTAGTAACTACTCTGACACATTAAAAATATTTTGCAGCTACATATGAAGGAAAACAAAAGCAGCATGCATGTAATCCATGAAATAATATAATTAGTATGAGAATGGCAGTCAGTGATAAAAAACAATATTTTATAGATACCGAATCAGTCCCATATTTTATTGAATAAATCAAATTACTTTTATGAAATGTGTAGCCATCTGCATTTTGTATGGTGTGTTTGTTCACTGCTATAAAATAGTAAATAGGAATATAATAGGAGAAACTCTAATAAAATGTAAAAGTAATTACTTTCCAGTGGTTTAAAATTAAAATATATTTTGACACATTAAACATAAATGGAAGTCAATATTACATGAAAATCTTCTTTTTTATTTCAACCTTTTCTTAAAACTGATAGTTATGGTGAAATGAGACATAGATTCCTGTAAAGAAAAAGTATTCACATATATTTTATACTATGTATTTAAAGCTTTTTCCAGAGAGCTTACATGTTGATTAAAGAATTCTATTTTTGTCCTTTGCTCCATCCAGCAACTAGTAATTTTTTTCATCATTTCCTATATATATCTTATTTTATTCATTAATGTAGAAATGACACATGTAAGATCCTTCTTCTGAATTACTTTGCAAAGTATATTATGTATAAAATGCTGCTTTTTAAAATATTCACACTTTCCCTTTCTGCATGTCGATGTATTTTGTAAAGACACAGGAAATTACATGAGAAAAGAATGTAAGCCTCTTCCCTGTGGGGAAAGGAACAGAGCTACGACACAAACTCTTTTAATCTCTCACTGCTAAAATGACAAAAATCCCTTCCTTTTTACAGTTTGACTAAATGACATCTGGTTGGTATTTTACAGGAGGGGGAGGCAAGCGGCTGCAACTATATTTAGTAAAATCTCTTATAATCCAGTTAATGGGAAAGAACTATTATAGTAGCTATTTGGATCTGAGCTTTTTTTTTTTTTTTTTTTAACGGTAGTGTAGACACCAACAGCAGAGAGCTTATTCTTGCCACATCCGTTTGTGAAGCTTTGAGTAAAAACATACCCATGCCTAAGATATTAAAAGGAAATAAGGTAGGCGGCAATTATAACCAATAATTAACATAAACCAAAAGCTTAATATGATTATTTTGAGAGAGGTGGAGGGATGTTTTGACCACACTTACATAAAATTACAGTGTATTTCTGAAAAATTTCCTTAGTAAAGAAATGATTTGAAAGAAAAAACAGAAAGACAGGTTTGTTGATGCTGTTTTCTAGTTTGGATTGCAAAATCTAGGTAGTGAAAAATCTCTCAAGATATCATCCTGCTTGTTTTTTTCCTTGGTGTTTAACTCACGTAACTGTGTACTTAATATCCATTCTTACTGACAGATAGCTAAGTGCATAGCATGATTTTGTTTGAAAATGTTATAACTGAAAAATAAAATGACAGTTGTTAATTCATGCAAAGAACAGTCTGGGTCAAGTTATTTGATTTCCTACTGACCCATGCAATTCTCTTAACAGGAAATTATATCATTGTTGACTTCAAGTGCTGATCTGTGATCATTTCAAAGTGTTTCATTACCTCTCATTACCAAATCTGTTAAATGGATACTGCAGAGTTGTTTGGAGTTGTTTTGATGATTTTTTTTTTATCCTTCTTTTCAGCAATGGTATAGCAACTCCATGAAAGTCATATGCATGTGGTTGGCTGATAGATTAGACCTTCAGCTTCACATCTACCAACTGAAGACTCTCATCAAGATAGTGAAGGTAAAAAATATGTATTTGACTTATATTGCATAGTGAAGAGAGCAAAGTGATGAAGTATTGAAGTATTAACATGCATATATAGATCACCTAAAACTGTGAAATATAAAAAATGTGAAAAATGTGAAATAATGTCATGTTTTTTTGCAGTTTTTCTGTTTTTTTTTTTTTTTTTTTTTTTTCCACAGTTGTTGCAAATTTGAGAAGAATAACAATTTATTAAAACCTCTAAAGTTAATATGTGCAATAATAACTTTCAACCATTCTGCCCTGACTGAAAATTTTAATTGTTCCAATAAATGTCAATAGATTGCTGCTAGCACTACAGTAATTCTGTACAGTATTCCTAATAAATTAGTTTGTCATATTACTGTTTTTTTTTGTTTTGTTTTACTTTAATAATCACAAAAGCAGTCTTGCTTCATTTTTCCCACTCTCTGAAAAATTTAACTATTATTTTCATTATGCACATACAATTACGAGGTTCAATTGGGAAACAATGTTCAAGATACTAGATGACATTTTATAATGATTCATACTCTGGCATCAGTATCAATGGAAATCCCAGTCCTTCCAGTCCAGTCCTGTCATTTAGACTGCCAATATGAAATGAAGTGCAAAATACCTTTCAATATACAATTACAGGCTACCTCACCATAAAAAAAAAAAAAAAAAAAAAAAAAAAAAAAAAAAGTTCCATCCTAACTCCCTTGTAGATATTACTTAATACTCCTAGGAAAGAAAGAGAAAGCCATTTCAGAATTTTTTCATTTTAATTCTGTCTTATTTAACTCAGAACATTCTTGTTAGCTGTGTAAATGTGCAATAGGAAGCACCTGTTGTCAATGACAACCTTCATTTCTCCAAATATTTTCTAGTGAAGTTCATGCAAGACTGTAAAGTTGGAAGAATTTTAATATGTAGGCACTACCATTGCAACTTGTACTTCCTGAATTCACTAGTTTAAAATAAATAAATAAATAAATAAATAAATAAATACATAAATAAATAAATACATAAATAAATAAATACATAAATAAATAAAAGAAGAGGAAGAAGAGGAAAAGAAGAGAAGAGGAAGGGAAAAGAGGAAGAGAGGGAAAAGAGAGAGAGAGAGGAGAGATGAAAGTCATAAGGTCACCATGGCTCCCTGAACCACCCAAGCTGTTTTGTTGGTTTTGACCTTGACTGATTTCCCTGGAAGCAGGATTTGG